>NW_024412396.1:54259065-54350933 GCF_014898765.1 Herpailurus yagouaroundi
ACACACACACACACACACACACACACACACACACACACACACACACAAAACCTAGCCAGACAATATTAAGCTCCAGTGAAGAATTCTGGTAATTACCAGCTGTATTTTAGAAATCACTGTTAAATATGTTTGTCTCCATTGTTTGTGATTCTTCTTAAGATTGAAAACACTCTTCTCTCTGCTGCCTGCCTCCCTCGCCATTTTTTCCTTTTCTTTGCCCACTGTTTCTTGCTACTCGTGCCAAATTACTCACTTACTGACCTTTTGGTTCAATACTACATTCAAAGAGGGAGGGGAAACAGAGCAAGATAGAGAAAAGGAGGGAGAGTGAAATCAAGTGTGTGTGTGTGTGTGTGTGTGTGTGTGTGTGTGTGTGTATACACAGGAATGCTAGAACTTAGGAGCACCCCCACCAAAAAAAAATTTTTTTTAACAGAAAATGAACTCTAGGACAGGGATGGTTATTGTTTTTTAATGGGTAGAACTTACTGAGACCACAAATTGGTGCTAAATATGAGTCCAGCAATGTGGAATTCATTTGCTTACTAAGTAACAAAAATTCACTGAGTACCTACTATGGTGAGGCGCTGTGCTAAATAGTAGATATTTGGGAACGTGAAAGAGGAGAGTGGCTCCACAGGTTTGAAAGGAAATTACCACTTATTGCATGGTAAATTTTAACTTTAAAATCTAAGCCCCTTATCCACGTAGATTCAAGAATTTAACAAATATTTACCCAGTTTTATTGACTATTTCGCCCTTGAAATATTATTTGTCATGCTTCATGATACTATGCTCTTCTGGGATTTTTCTCTATGTCTTAGACTGCTTTGCAGGATTTTCATCCTTAGCTTGAAATTTAAGAGTTAGTGTTCCCTATGGCTCTGGCCTAAATTTTCATCTCTTTAATCTACATACTTCCCCTGGGGAGTTTTCATTGCTCCTATGACTTTTTTTTTTAAGTAAGCTCTATGCCTAATGTGGGGCTCGAACTCATGACCCTGAGATCAAGGTTGCATGCTCCACCGACTGAGTCAGCTAGGTGCCCCACTCCTAGGAATTTGAGTACCATCTACATGATATGGAGACCAATCTGACAACAACAAACTCTGCATGTTCAATTTTCGCCTTCTGAGCTCTAGCCTCAGGTATGAACCCTCCTTTTGACACTGCCACTTGGATGTTTCAAGGTCCCCAAAGTGAAAATATCAAAAAGTGAACTAATCAACTTCCGCTTCTCTCACTGACTAGCACAACCATCCGCAAAGTTGCCCAATCAAGAAACCTTGGAGTCATTCTTAACCCTTCCTTTTTATTTCCTGGCAACCAATCTCAAAGTTCCATAGAGTTTTAGATCTTAAAATATACTAGGAAACCACCCACTCCTCTTCATGCTCTCTGTTACCATCCAATCCAGGTCACTATCCTCTGTTGTCAAGATTCCCAGAAATGTCTGCTTAACTGGTCCCTCTGGTTTCAATCTTGAATATTCCCAATTATTTTGGACTTTACAACCAGTTAGTTACCTATTAAAAATTCAGACTTGATCATGTTGTTGTTTTGCTTCAAATTTTTAACTGGTTTCCCATATTCCAAAGGTAAAATTATAACTCCTTTATGAGGTTCTTTAGACCTCTGCTTACCTTATCAAGTACAGTTTTGCTTTTTCTCTCTCAATGCTACATTCTACCATACCAAACTTCTTTTACTTCCTCAAACATGAAATTGATGTTCTTTTACTTCCTTCACATTGCCTAAAACTCTTCCAATCTTCCCTCCAAACTTGCCAGAGCATTTAAATATTGGCTTCCTTTGGGAAACCTACTTGGTTTGCTACTCACCCTACCCACCTTCAACCCTCTACACGTCCACCCAACCTATCCTATCTCTACCAAAGACATGTGTTCTTATTATATGTTCCCACAGTGACTCATATCCCCTCTCATATCATTTTTAATTATTTTATTATACACCATTTATTATTATATAACAGATACTTTCCCAGGGCAGGAATGCATCCAGTAGAAGCAGCTTGCCTTTGTATCCCTAGCACTCAGTACAGTGTTACACAGAACTGGTGCTCAACAAGCATTTGTTCAATGAATATATGACACATCTTTTACTTGGAGAAAACTGGAAAGGGTATAGAGATAAACACCCCTCTATCCTTAAGGAGGATAACATTAAATACAGAATGTCTGTTATACATAATTATATGATGATAATGAGTAAATAAAACTGACTCCAATTTGGATACATGGGGATTTGTTAACATTGCAAATTGGAATTAAATATCTATCTCTCTCTTCTAGGATAATCTAATCCACACTAAATACTTCTGGAAGACAGTTTTATGATTTTATATTATAGATGAGAAAATAGGCACAGCAAAGTTAATTGAGTTACTCAAAGTTGCCCAGAAGCAGAACCACTATTAAAATTCAAAGCTGTCAATTTCTAATCCTTTGTTATTGTTGTTTTTGTTTTTGAAACTATTTTGCCTTTGACTCCCCAAAGTTCTGTGTGATTGTAGGACTTCAGCCTAAATACTTTGTCTTCTCAAAAGTATCACCTGTGGTATTTCTATTTGAATACAGAACCTTAGGAATATAGGTCTTTTTGCTGAATTTTCCTCGTGTTAAAATGAAAGGTTTTTGGAGATGTGTCTCTGTACTCTTGTACATTCTCAGAGGTGTCAGTTTCTTTGTTCTTAATGGAGTGTTACTATCGGGCACTAATTACCACTACAAAGTGCCAACATTGAACTTTCTTGCTGCTGGACATCATACTGGATACACTACATCTATACATGTCCATTGTTAGTTGGCTGGTGCATTCTACTGTACTTGCTGGACATTTTGGTAGAAAATGCTACCAGTTCTTCATAAATATTTGAGCAGAAACTTAGGCTATTAAATTTAACAGGATTACCAGTTCCAGCATTTGTATTGTGAGAGACATAAACTTAAAAAGGTTTGTGCTGTCATTTCAAAAGGCCATGTATGTACTATGTACTCAATAAATAGGTTTCTATGTGCTAGTGTGGGCAAATACAATGTATAACCACAGAGCCTTAAAAAGACTTTATTACCTTCTCAATATATATATTTAGTATACATAGAAGCTTTGCTTTTCATAACTCTGATATTAATTTCTCAGAGATAGACAAGATGAGTATACACTTGAGATTTTTCCTAGCCCCAGACAGGACCAACCAGGGCTGTTTCTTTTCAACCTGACTATAGCTCAAGATGTTAAAAGAATTTAATCTGTACAGAATTGTGGCCAACACATGCCACTTTTTTTAAGTATATAGAACTACACTCTTCTTCATCATTTTTAGATTAATATAATTTTCTTTTAACAAATACACCATTAATTAGAAGAATCCCCAATTACAGAACATTCCCCTTGCTCTTTGGGCTTCATTTGACCCATTCTTCATTTGCCAGAAGCAAACATCTTTACCCCTAAGCATTCAAGCTAGCTCATTAAATCACTCTTCAGTCCCACCTTCCAGCTTCCAGGCCCAGGAAGAACTCTAAATGTCCCAACTATTTACTGTTTTTAATCCCCAATGCGACATTAAGTGAATTGGTTCTGTCATGTGAATATAACTGATTGTGTTTCCCCTAATAAAGACAGACTCTTGAGTTATCCATTTGCAAGTGAGCCCAAAGTAAAAGGAAGAGAGAACTACTACTGTCAGATGCCAAGTTAACATCAATTGCTCATGCCATGGAACTGCCAATTAAACTTCTGGAGTAATCTTTCAAACACAGTTTTCCAGCCCGAGAACTGTGTATAAATCCATAGTGAATTAAGAGGCATAAAAGGTAAATCTTAAGCTCCATACATGTGTTAATATTCTTGGTTGGTCATTGGTAGATGACATTCATGGAGTCAGAACAGTCCTGACTTTCACTTGGAATGTGCCTTCCCTGAATTCATCCTCGTTTATCAGCCCTGTTCTGGGGGAAGTGACTTTGCAAAGATGTTGCTTTAATTTCTTAATGCTGCACCTCCCATTAAGCTCTACCAAGAAATAAAGGTTCCTTTCAAGAGTAGCACAGGGGCTGAGTTGGCTTCCTGTTTCAGGAGATTATAAATGTTCTCAAACACTTCTAAAAGGAAACAAATTCCAATTTGGGCTTTAAAATTCAGACTTATTTTTCACTCCATTTGGCATTGTGGTCTGAATGTGATAACAATAAAGCCTAACAGAGTAAAACAAATGTTTTTATCCCAAAGATACCTGACCTATGGGAGAATTTACTTTACCTGCAGAGATTCCATTTCTTCATCTTTTCTGTGGGTCTCCTCCAGGAGATCTGTAAGAAAGTAAAATACCCATCAGGATAATGTGAAAATGAGCTGCCTCTTACTATCAAACCCAATTCAGTCAATAGCTTATATAAACTGTTGCCTGGAAAGAGAATTTTGTGTTTAAGTGTGAAAAGGAATGTAAAAGAAATGCCCTCTGATCCCAACTGATAGGATGGGGCAGAGCTCTGGACTCTACCAATCCTAAGCTAGATGAGAAGCCCTGGGAGGTCTTGACTCTGATGGAGATACCAGAGAATAAAACTGACTAAATTACAAATCCAAAATCATATCACTATTTTAGGAATTTGGCCCAGTGCTTATATAACTCCAAAGTAATACAACATTTTCTTTAAAAAAAAAAAAACAACTTTTTTTTAAATGAAAAATGAGAAACAAACTATTTGCTCTTAAAATAAGCTTCCAAGCCAAGTTCCACCTCCAGAGTCAATTTTTATAACCAAATTAAAACATCTTAGAATAATGGGTGTTATTAATGGAAGCAGAACACCACCTTAGCTGTAAAGTCTTATTAATTATCATCTCACGCTGAGAAGGTGGGAACCATTGAAGCTACATCTGACCAAGAGCTTGGCATCATCTCAGAGAAATTAGTGGCTGGAAGGGAGGGTAGTCAACTGAAGAGAGTTCTGTCTAAATGCATGTATACAGCTATGGTATCTCAGTGCCCCACATTAATTTACAAACTTGCTATAAAGGAAAATATATTTGGCAAGCAGAATTTTCTGCCTGCAGCTTTACCACCCTGTGCTATGATCTTATTAGATCTCACAAACCTAAAGAGGGCTGGGTTGAGTCAGAAGTTGGATGAAAACAGGCAAGAAACACCTACAGCAGTGCACATTAATATTAGCATTTGCCTTGCTCCATGATTGATATTGCTCACCAAGAGGCTATGCTGCACAAAAGGAAACTATAACTTACAGAAATTCAATATATATCCCAGAAAGGCAAATGCAAATGTTTTTTAGCAAGTGCTATACTACATACAGCAGGAAGCAATACTATAGTGAGTAAGTAGCCAAGTCATACTGGTATAGGTCATAGCTGAACAGGCTGAAACTTCAGGAAACCTGGTAGATGATATAACTGATGATGAGACTGGATGGATAATTCAGCTACAGAGGAATTGCAAACAATCCCCTCAAGACACAATGCACTGGGATTCAGGGTAACAGGTAATTTTTGCTCTGAATCCCATAGAAGAGTTAACTCTGGCTCCTAAACCTTCCATAATCAGAGTTACATCAAAAAAACGAGAGGAGAAAGTCCATGCATTAGGCTGTACTTTTAAGGGGGTTTTTGGTAGGCTTATCAGGTTCTTTAACAATACAGAAACCAACTTAGAGTGTGGTAGATGGTTTAAGTGCCTTTGAAAATTCCTCATTCTGAATCCTTACTCATTTGCATTGTGACAATGCAGCTACTACCATCAAGAGGTCACGTACATCTACTTTCTACATCTCACATCTGGGCTGGCTTCCTGACTTGATTTGCTAAGGAGAATACAGCAGAAACATCTCTGTGCCAATCTGTACTGACAGTTCAAGAGGCCTTGCAGATTTTCATTTTTCTACTTGGAACTCTACGAACAAGCCCAGGACAGCCTGCTAGATAACAAGAGCCCAGGACTCTTCCCTGCAGGTTGCCTTAACTGGCAGCTAGCAAATGCCCAGAAGCATAGCTGTTCATCTGGCCTGATGATGACCACAGAGGACTCAGAAGGGGATCCCAGTGGAGACCAGACAAACTGCCCAGCTGAGTCCAGGGCCAAGTCCAATTCACAGAATCCAGACCTAAAGAATGGAATTGGGGGATGGTTTGGTACCCAGCACTTGCTAACTTACAGCAACCAGTTGTTAACTGTACAGGAAGCTTTCAGATTTATTAGAAGTATATAAGAGTAATTAATAGATACCTGGAAGAAAGGATCTTGACTCTGCAGAGAATAACAACTGGTCTTGAAGGCTAGGGATGTAAGTAGCATGGACTAATGGGCATTTTATCCTGGGTGTCTCTAATCTTTGTGTCACTCCACTCCAAATTCCATGAAGAGAGGAGCTAATGAGACTTGCTCACATCTCTTGACTACTGTTTGGCTAGGGGAAAGGATGGAGCACCTTCACTGATAATCCCAGGAAGACGAGGAACAGGAAGGATAGTTTCTACATACAAGATTAGAAGGTTCTCTAAGTTAGGCCCCTTGTAATGAATTACACTGTTAAATGGGACATTGGACCTGGAGTGGTGGACAGTAGGGTTCATCAACCAATCAAAGAAAACTGATCTCATTCCACCAGAGTCAGCTTGGTACAGCAAACACCAAACAGCTAAAACTTACTGGATAATTAATGGGTATTGGATCTCCTATAGAGTCAAGCTCAACTCACAGATTTGATAAAATTATAAATGTAAAGAAGCTCCATCACCCTCAGAACTTCATAGTATTATTGCAACTTCAAAATTATGTTCTCTATTTTCTCCAAATGCATAGAGATCAAGCTGCTTTCCAGCAAAGCGAATACCATTGCAACCCTTGATTTTGGACAATTGAACAAAAACGACTACAGAGATTACTACAATTGGCATTTAAAATATATAACTCCTGGGGTGCCTGGGTAGTTCAGTCGGTTAAACATCCAACTTCGGCTCAGGTCATAATCTCACAGTTCGAGTTTGAGCGCCACAGCAGGCTTCTCTGCTGTCAGCACAGAGCCTGCTTTGGTTCCTCTGTCCCCCCTCCCTCCCTCCCTCCCTCCCCCTCTGGTTCTTTCTCTCTCCAAATAAATAAATAAACTCAAATAAACTCAAATAAACTCAAATAAAATAAAATAAAATAAAATAAAATAAAATAAAATAAAATAAAAAAAATAAAGAACTCCTAGAGGTGCCTGCTTGGCTCAGTTGGTTAAGCATCTGAGTTCGGCTCAGGTCATGATCCCATGGTTTGTAAGTTCAAGCCCTGCATTGGGCTCTGTTCTGATGGTGTTGCACCTCCTTGGGATTCTCTTTCTCCCCCTCTCTCTCTGCTCCTCCCCCACTCGTACTTTCTCCCTCTCTCAAAATTAATAAATTTAAAAAAAATTTTTAAATAAAAATATAGAACTCCTGGGCTTTGGGGAATGATGGCAGAGTAGGAGAACCCTAAGCTCACCTCATCCTATGGAAACAACTAGGTAATACCCACATCAGTGTAAATAATCCAGGAAATGATTCAAAGACTGGCAGAATGGACGCTTCACAGCTAAACATAGAGAAGAGGCCACATGGAAGAGGGTAGGAAGGGCAGAGATAGACTGGGAGCTAAACAGGTCCTCAGACTATGCTCAGGAGGCAGGGACACAGTGTGCACAGAGATGGGAAAGAAACAGACCCTCAGACCAGGCGCCCAGGCCTGGGGAACCTGCACAGAGAAGAGGAATTCCTGTAACATTTGACTTTGCAAACTAGAGGGGCACAATTTCGGGAGTTCAGTCAGTGGTACGGTCAGTGGCACTTAATACCTGGAACCTGAAAAATAACCAGGCTGGACTCTGGGAGAGCCTGGAGGGTGAGAGGAAACTGAGTCTCCACCCTTAAAGAGACAGTAAAACAAAGAGCCTTGCAAAGATATAGCATAAAAGCAATAGTTTGAAAAATGCCTGAGTATGAAATGAAAAATCTCAGAGTATATACTGGACAGGCAGGGATCGTTAGGGCACTTCTCTAAGAATAAAAGAGCTAGGGGGTACCATTTCCCTCTCCCCTGCCCCCAGCCTAGACACACAGATACCTGTGGGAACCAGCGAGGCACCAACACTTGTTACCTAACTTGCTAACAGCATGTCTCGCCACAGCGTCCTCCTGTATATGTGCCCCCTCCAGCTAGGCATCAACTCAAGCCCAAAGTGGCCCCAGGATGGACCACTAACAACAAAGGGAACAAACCCTGCCCAGGACAGGCAAAAATGAGTAGAGTTTCTCTCCTGACGCCACAAGTTTATATTAGCCTGGTGCTTCCAAGGCTGTACTTTGTACTATGCTTAAAGGAACCTGTAAAACAGCAAAGCTGGTAAAGAAGAAAATAGAGCCAAGAGACAAAGAGTTGGCTGAGGACCAGATCCACCCTTGCCTGAAGCCCACAAAACTCCCGAACTTCTAGCTCTCTCTCCCTCCAACTCTCTGTTTCCCTTCTTTTTCCTTTCTTCTTTCCTTCCTTCCGTCCTTTCTTCCATCTTTCTCTTCCCTCCCTCCCTTCCTTTCCTTCGTTTTACTTATACTTAAATTAGGTTTAGTTGGATTGCCATCAGTTTTAAAAGCCTCTGGTTGTATGGCTGTACTGAACTTTTTTATCTTTATTCAGAAACTTGGAGAACTCGAAATTGGCAAGAATGTTCTGTTATACAGGGAAGCATTTCATCCTACAATAAATACAGAGAAGACAAATGATTTGCCCAAGATTACCTAGTTAGTGCTAAAGCCACAGCTAGCACTTTGCTCTCTAATCTTCTTGCTGTATATATCATATCGTGCTCTCATTTGTACCACTCAGTGCTTAATTGTACCTTTCTTCATACTGTTATTTTAAAAATTGCACATGTTCCTACTCCTCTGATTTCCTTTAGGAGTTCTCTGATGTCAACAATCAGGGCTCCGATGTCTTCATATCCATATCCTCCCTAACTACTGCCTCTCTACGGTTGCTATTTAACTTGGATCCCCAAAATTGTCTTCTCCACCAACATCACTGCTCTGTGCAATTGCTCACTTGTTAGTTCCTTTGTTCAAGTACATGTCTTTGGGATGATGAACGGGGTTATTAACCTGTGACAAGAAAATATGGCCAGTGGGCCCTGCTGAGAAGCAACTACTCTGCAGCAACCACAAGATGAGACAATGTAGGTGAGACCTCTGGACGGCTGACGTGACATAAGGCTGTGACAACAGAGTGTGACTAGTGCACCCCTCGTTAGAACAAGCAATCTTGCTGTTGTTTGCTCTTACCAGCTTTAGAACGAATGATCAGAGCATGCTCTGCTCCCTTGCTCACTGGCATGTTCATGTGTTGCTTTATTATTCTCTGGTCTGCTGTTCAATACAAACAGCAATTCAACTGCGATGCAAATTGCTGTGGCTAAATGTGCTTCCATCAACATTAGTTAATGAAAGATTTTTTTTGGTGAAAAGGGCAGAGCAGTCCTGTGTGTTTTCCTTGGACTGGCTCCAACTCTTTAAATGAGCTGATACTAACTCATTATGACATATGGTCATGTGGGAGGGAATCCCATTTAAAAAAGCATGACATCATTGGATGAGAAGTGGAGAATCTGGTTGTGTTGTGTTGTTTTGTTTCACTTTGCATTTCTCTGGCACATTCAGGGTAATATATCATGACCATGTTTTTGGCTAAGACAGTCTTGTACTACTTCCTTCAGTTTTTGCAACTAGTGGTCTGGCTGTTTAAGAAGGTTTGACACATTTTTATATTGATTCTGGTTCCTAGTAGCCAAGGGAGCAGATAGGTTGTTTGCTTGTTTATTTGCTTTTAAAAGGAGGATCATGTCCAGCTGTACCTGAGCAACAAATCTATCTAGCAACTTGACCCTTCATAGAAAGATTGGAGATTAAGTTTAGAAAGGAGTAGATTTTCCCTTTCATCTTTACTGTAAAATATCTCGTCCATATTATAACCCCATTCAGCTGGTAATACAGAAAAAGTTGTAGAAACAAGGGCTTCAGATACAGCAACATTTATAACAGCAGCAGTGGACAGAGTAGCACTGGCAGCAGAGTATGGCAAATTAATGATAGCAGAGAAAAGCATTTAGCTTCTGGGTTCTATATCTCACTTAGTAATCAATGCTCCTCTCCAGGATTACTCTGTGTCCTGACATTAGCCTAAAACAATAGATAATGTAAATTCTCAATGAACGTAAGCTCTTTAAAAAGTAAATCTATGTCATTCATCTTTGTGGGTGGCAGTTGTGGTATAATAAAATTAATCAAATAAAAGAGCACACAACAACCCTTCAGAGGTCATAAATGATGGACCTAGCCTCCCACAGTTGTATACTGGATACTCAAGATGCCAGCAACGGGCTAAAGTCAATGCCCAATTTCTCTGTTTCTTTTTTGGCTCCCTAGTTATTGGAATCATTAATACTTTAGGGACAGAAAGGACCATTGAAATAACCTAATTCCAGGATTTTCATCCTTTTTTTAAAAAACAAGTAGAGGTGCACCTGGGTGGCTCAGTCGGTTAAACGTCCGACTTCAGCTCAGGTCACAATCTCACGGTTTGTGGGTTCAAGCCCTGTGTTGAGTTGTGTGCTGACAGCTCAGAGCCTGGAGTCTGCTTTGGATTCCGTGTCTCCCTCTCTCTCTGTCCCTGTCCCACTCGTGCTCTGTCTCTGTCTCTGTCTCTCTCTCTCAAAAATAAACGTTAAAAAAAAACACAGAGTGTTTAAAAAATATTTAAAAAATGAAACAAGTAGAATTCTGTCTTACAAATGAAATCACATACACTTTCCAGTGTATATTATAAATAAAGGAAGTAATTTAAAAGCTGAAGGAAGCTTCTCAGGTGAAAGCAGAAGGGAGGACCTAGGGGCCAGCCTACTGGGACTTCATTTCTATCTTGGGATCAATGCCTGTGATGCCATGGTGGAGCTATTATAAAGCTCCAAATTATGCTGATTGAAAACCACTGATCTAATCCAATCTCCTCGCATTTTATAGATGAGGACTGAGTTCCCAAAGAGCAAAAGTCTCTGTCAATGTCACACAGCTAGTGAACAGACATGCATGAACCTGAGCCCAGAGCTTCTAAACCGGACCAGGGTCCAATACTTTTTCCTGCACGCAAGTGACTGGTATCCTTTGCCTTTCAAGATGTATTGGACAATAGTATTGGACATACTATTCCAAACTCTGTCATAAATGCTTACACATTTTCCAATGCTTTCCCAAACTTAAAGGAAACTTTGTGAAACCAAATTGTGTAACAACAATTTGTGAGAAGACCTATAGTTAATTGCTGTCCAAAATGAAATTCCTCAACCCTGGGACATGACATTAAAAGATGTGGCTTTAATGGAAAGCAAATACTTAAAACATTGGAAAAGGCAGTTGTTTTTGGCAAGATGTGCTCAACACACAACATACAGAATATCTCACAAAATAAAACAACAACAGATCTGTTTAAACGAACGGCTGACAGCTGAATAGTTCCTCCACTTAATGATATAATATTTATCAGCAAATGTTTTTCTATTCTATCACACTAATATATGTAAATGGGATAAATGGATAATAATATAACTTTACATTAACCAAAATATCTAAAAAAATCAAATGTGTTGTTTTTAAATTAATATATGTAAAACACTTAGTAAGAATTATATGTTAGCTGTTATTATTTTAAAAATTACCCTTCAGTATGCCTGTTAAAATCAGGAATATGTGTGAAAATATAATCAGATGCATTTTAAAACAAATAAGCAAAAAAAAAAAAAGCCATTAAGTGTACTGCTTTTAGACTCCATCTATGATTGGTAGCTACATTACTGAGAACTCTGCCATATCTACTGCCACCCACTGGTACATATCTGGATATACCACAATGAGTTAAGAGTTTTCTCATCAGGACTGACCACAGAAAACACACAGATTAAAATGAAGAACAACATTCAAAAAGTATGGCTAGCCTCTGTGGTTTGTCTCAGACGCTGAAACAACATACTGGTCTAGAGATGGAGCCCAAATAGTCCAATAAATGAAAGGTTTACAATCCACTGTCTGTCTTGGGTATGTGGTAAAACATCCAAATACAGGTACTCATGTTTTATTTGATGCCAATTCATTGCTGGTAAAACTTTCCATCTTGACAACTTTAGAGATTTTAAAACCTCTTCTCCACAAAACTGCTACCCTACAGAAAACAACACAACAATCTACCCCATTCCATCTCAGTCTTGGCCCTGGCTTGGAGAACCACCACGATGTAGAACAAAAAATTCTGACTCAGCCAACAAATAAGATTCTTATCATTTTTTATTAGCAACACAAGCAGAGAAAGTAAAAACATACACATTAATCCAAAAGTCACTGTTCTAAATTGGTTTCAGGGCTGTCTTGGTCAATAGAATTAATGTGACAATGAATAAGATGAGCAAGAGAAGTTTATAATCTACTGTAAACGCCACTTCAACAATAAATTTCATATGCTCAAACCTAGGCATAAAATCATACTTCTTTTTACATACACTATCTCTAAAGTGTGTCCACCTAATAGAAAGTTTGGTTTTTATTTAAATTCCATAGGTAGGAAGGCAGTTTATTTTAGGCCCTATTCTGATTCTATGCTTATAAGTGAGTACGTATTTTTTGGGCCCATAGAAATCCTAGGTATTTGACTTGTTCTTCAATAATCGATTTATGGAAGATACAAAAGTTTGTGCTGGTGTCTTGATGCACCTACTACTAAACCACACTCAGATTCCTAGGCATTTCAGACTCCTGGGTCTACCCTACATCTATGGTAAATACATTACAGACAAAGTTATGAAAAACAAATATGAAGAACAAATCTTGAAAGCAATGAGAGAGAAACAATAAATTGGTTATAGGGGGAAAACAATTAGAATGCTAGTGAAACAGAAATTAAAATAATCTGTTGTCAGCAGACCAACACTAAAACATTGGTTGTGGAAAGTTCTCTAAGAAAAGAGAAGAAATGATTAAAAAAGAAAGAATCTTAGAAGTTTAGGAAGAAAGAAAGAACACAGTAATAAAAAATATGCATAAATCCAATAGATTTTCCTTCTCCTATTGAGTTTTAAAATTATGTTTGGTGGCACCTAGGTGATTCAGTAGATTGAGCACTGGACTCTTGATTTCTGCTCAGGTCATGATCTCACAGTTCATGGTTCTGAGCCCAACATTGGGCTCTGCTGACAGCACAGAAACTTCTTGGGATTTCTTTTTCTCCCTCTCTGCCCTTCCCCTGTTCTCTCTCTCTCTCAAAAAGTAAATAAAAATTAAATAAAAAAATACATAAAATTATGTTTGATGTTACGACAAAAAAAATTTGAATACTATCTGACATGGTTCTAAATGCATATAGAGGAAATATTTATAGTACATACATTTATATATATGTATACACACACACACATACACACACATATACATATACATTTTAATTTTTTTAAGTAGGCTCCACATCCAACATGGGAGCTTGAACTTACGACCCTGAGATCAAGAGTCTCATGCTATACTGACTGGGCCAGCCAGGGCAAAAGAACATGAAGAAAGAAATTTTCTACACTTTAAACTGGTAAATACAATACTAGTAGACTGTGATAACTGTGTATATACAATGTAATGCTTACAGCAACAACCAAAAGAGTTACACAGAGATGCACTCAAAAACACAACTGATAAAATGGAATTAAAAACAAACAAACAAACAAAAATGCTCAAAAACAAAACAAAACAAAACAGAAAACAACCCACAGTAAAGGTGGGGTTAATAAAAGCAGAGAAATAAAAAACACAAAAAATAAACAAAAATGGCAGACTTAACTTCTAACATATCAATGATTACATTATATGAAAATGGTCTAAATATACCAATTAAAAAAATAGAAGTTGCCAGATTGGATTAATGACCTCTCTGTCATTAATCCATGACATGATCCAGGGTGCCTGGTTGACTCAGATCAGATTCAGACTCTTGATTTTGGCTCAAGTCATGATCTCATGGTTCATGGGATTGAGCCCCATGTCAGCACAGAGCCTGCATGGGATACTCTCTCTCTTCCTCTCTGTCCCTCCCCCACTCATGTGCACATGTTCTCTCGTGCTCTCTCTCAAAATAAATAAACCGAAAAAAAAAAAAAAGAGTCTCTCTCTCTCTCTTTTAAAAAAAAAATCTGTGATATGATCCATGGACCCCACTATATACTATTTATAAGAAATTCACTTAATTTTTTAAAAAATTTTTAAATATTTATTTTTGAGAGAGAAAGAGAGAAAGAGAGAGAGAGAGAGAGAGAGAGAGAGGCAGAGAGAGGGATATACAGAACCCTTAGCAGGCTTCAGGCTCTGAGTTTCAGCACACAGCCCAAGGTGGGGCTCAAACCCACGAATCGTGAGATCATGATCTCAGCTGAAGTCAGACACTTAACTGACTGAGCCACATAGATACCCCAAAAAACTCACTTGAAATATACTGATTCAGCAGGGTGAAAGTAAAAAATGAAAAAAGATACACCATGCAGACATTAATGAAAAAACCATGAATGATAGATCAGTACGAGACAAAGTAGATTTCGGAGCAAAGAAAATTAACAGAAAAAGCAAAGGACATTATATATAATGATAACAAGAGCTAATCTACCAAGAAGACATAGCAATCCTATATATGTATATACCAAAAGACAAATCTGCAAAAACAAAATGTGAAGAAAAAACTGATATAACTGAGAAGAAAAATGGAAAAATTAAAGATTGGTGTTGGAGAAGTCAACATTCCTTTCTCAACAACCAATTGTACAACTAGATAGAAAATCATCAGACTAGATAGAAGCACATATCAAAGATTTAAGCATAAATATCAGGAAAACCTTTAAACACTTGGAAACTAAACAACACTAAATAATCTACGGGTCAAAGACAATAATGTCTCAAGGGAGATTTAAAAAAATATCATACACTGAATAAAACGATTATAGGACACAGCCAAATCAGTGTTGACAGGAAAATCTATAGCACTAAATGCATGCATTAGAAAAGAGAAAAGGTCTTAAATGAATATTCTATAACTCAAGAACCCCAAAAAAGAACAAAATAAATCCCAAGCAGCAGAAGGAAGGAAATAACAAATAACAGAGATCAATGAAATTAAGAATGGAAAAACAATAGAAAAAATTAATGAAACAAAGAGCTGGTTCCGTACATAGTTCAAGAAAATTGACAAACCTTTAGCAAGGCTGACCAACAGAGTGATACTGAGACAGAAAAGAGGGTGGAGGGAAATTATCAATATTAGAAATGAAACAGGATATCACTACAAATACTGTAGCTATTAAAAGGATATTAAGGAAGACTACAAGCAACTCTTCATATATAAATTTGAGAACATGGATGAGGCGAGTCACTTCTTTAAAAAGTACAAAGTGCTATAAGTCACCCAATATAAAATACATAATTTGACTAGCCTGTAAGTGTTAAGGAAATGGGATTTATAATTGTAAAACTCCCGTAAGAATTCCCTGTGATTTCTACCAAATGTTTAAAAAAGAATTAGCATCAATTTTACACAATCTCTTCTAGAAGACAGAAAAAAAGGGAATACTTGCCAATTCATTTCATCATGCCAGTATTCCCCTAGTACCAAAAATATAGCTAAAAAAAAAAGATTAAAAAAAAACAAACCTGCAGCTCTCTCCTAAATACAGATGTGGATATCCGTAACAAAATTTTAGCAAATAGCATTTAACAACATATAAAAAGAATTATATATCATGACTAAGTTGGGTTTATTCTAAGGATGCAAGGTTGACTCAATATGCAAAAATCAATCTCCATAATCTATCATCTTAACAGGGTAAAGAAGAAAATCACATGATTATATCAATTGATATATAAAAACTACTCCACAAAATTCATAATACTCATGATTTTAAAAAACAAATTCAGAAAAGAAAATACAAGGGAATTTCCTTAATTTGATAAAGAGCACCTACAAAAAAACCTTACAACTAACATTATACTTAATGGTGAAAAAGGGAATGTTTTCCCCTTAAGGTCAGAAATAAGGCAAGAATGCTCTTTCTCACAATTCTTAGTTATTATGGTTTTGGAAGATCTCTCCAATACAATACAATACAACAAAGAAATAAAAGGTATACAAATCAGAAACAATGAAACAAAAATGCCTCTATTTGCCGATGACATGATAGTCTTCATAGAAAATCTCAAAGAATTTGCCAAAAAAAAACCCCACCAAAAACAAAAACTCAAAATAAAAACCAGCTCTTGGAATCAATAAGTGAGTTCAGCCAGGTCACAGGATACAAGATAAACATATAAAAACTGATCATATCTCAACATACTAAGAATGAATATGTGAGGACCAAAATTAAAAACTATAGTACCAGTTGAAAAGACCCTTCTCTCCCAATGAAATACCTAAGTGTAAATTTAACAATACACGTAAAGGACTTGCATGCTGAAAGACACAAAACAACGGTGAGACATCTTGTGATCCTGGACTGGAAGACTTGCAGCATAAAGTTATCAATTCTCTCTAAATCAATATAAAAGACAATATTATTCTAAAATCTGTATGGAAAGAAAATGAAATAAGAGTAGCTAAAACAGTTTTTAAAAAGAAGAGTGAACTGGGAGAAATCAGTCTATTCAATCTCTATGTTTATTACATAGCTACAGGAATCAAGACTGTGTGGTCTTTGTGAAGGTATATACGCATAGATTAATGAAACAGATGGAGAATACAATCACAGAAATGGAGAACAGATTAGTGGTTGCCATGAGTTAAGGATGGATTGAGGGTAGAAGAAAAGTGGGTGTAGCCACAAATGGTACCATGAAGGATCTTTGTATCCATGGAAATGTTCTAAATCTTGACTGTATCAATGTCAATATCCTGGTTGTGCTATTATACAATAGTTTTGCAAGATATTTCTATTGGGAGAGAATGGGTAAGGGTATCTTTATATATTATGGGATCTCTCAATAGTTTCACAACTTCATGTGAATAGAAAATTATCCTCATAATAAAACGTTCAATGAAACTGCTGTCATTTAACATAGTATTGGAAGTCCTAGCTATAGCAACCAGACAACAAAAGGAAATAAAAAGAATCCAAATCAGCAAGAAGTTAAATTTTCACTATTTGCAGATGAGATGATACTCTATATAGAAAACCCGAAAGACTCCACCAAAAAACTGAATTCAGTAAATGAATTCAGCGAAGTCACAGGATAAAAAAAAATCAATGTGCAAATGTGCAGAAATTTGGACCATCTTTTCAATAACTGGTGTTGGGAAAACTGGACAGCAACATGCAAAAGAATGAAACTGGACCACTTTCTTACACCATACACAGAAATAAATTCAAAATGGATGAAAGACCTAAATGTGAGACATGAAAACACTAAAATCCCAGAGGAGAACACAGGCAGTATCCTCTCTGACATCGGCCACAGTAACTTCTTTCTAGATACGTCTCTGGAGGCAAGGGAAACAAAAGCAAAAATAAACTATTAGAACTCCATCAAAATAAAAAACTTCTGCACAGCAAAAGAAACTATCAACAAAACTGAAAGACAGCCTATGGAATGGGAGAAGATATTTGCAAATGACATATCTGATAAAGGGTTAGTATACCAAATATATAAAGAACTTAAAAAACTCAACACTGAAAAACAAAACAAACCAATTAAAAAATGGGCAGAAGACATGCATAGACATTTTTCCAAAGAAGACATACAGATGTCCAGTAGACACATGAAAATATGCTCAACATCACTGATCATCAGGGAAATACAAATCAAAACCACAACGAGATACATCTCACATCTGTCAGAATGGCTAAAATAAAAAAACACAAGAAACAACAAATGTTGTCAAGGATATGGAGAAAAAGGAATACTAAGGCACTGTTGGGAATGCAAACTGGTGTAGCCATGGTGGGAAACAATGTGGAGGTTCCTCAAAAAATTAAAAATAGAACTACCATATGATCCAGTAATTCCACTACTAGTATTTACCTAAGGAATATGAAAACACTAATTCAAAAAGTTAATATGCACTCCTATATTTACTGTGGCATTATTTAAAATAGTCAAATTACTGAAGCAGCCCAAGTGTCCATTGATAGATAAATGCATATAGTATACACACACACACACACACACACACACACACACACACACACGCAGGAATATTATTCAGCCATAAAGAGTGAAATTTTGGGGCGCCTGGGTGGCGCAGTCGGTTAAGCGTCCGACTTCAGCCAGGTCACGATCTCGCGGTCCATGAGTTCGAGCCCCGCGTCGGGCTCTGGGCTGATGGCTCAGAGCCTGGAGCCTGTTTCTGATTCTGTGTCTCCCTCTCTCTCTCTGCCCCTCCCCTGTTCATGCTCTGTCTCTCTCTGTCCCAAAAATAAATAAACGTTGAAAAAAAAATTAAAAAAAAAAAGAGTGAAATTTTTCCATTTGTAATAACATGGATGGAGCTAGAGAGTACTATGCTAAGTGAAATAAATCAGAGAAAGATAGATATATGTTTTCACTCCTATGTGGAAGTTGAGTGACTTAACAGAAGACCATGGGGAAGGAAGGAAAAAAAAATAGTCAAAAACAGAGGGAGGACAACCATAAGAGACTCTTAAATACAGAGAACTGAGGGAGTGGGGGGATGGGGAAAATGGGCAACAGGCATTGAGGGGGGCACTTGTTGGGACGAGCATTGGGTGTTGTATGTAAGTGATGAATCACAGGAACCTACTCCTGAAGCCAAGAGCATACTGTATACACTGCATGTTAGCTAACTTGACAATAAATTTAAAAAAAAAAAAAAAGAAAAGAAACAAAACAAATGAGCAAAGGCAATAAAACAAACAAACAAACAAAAAAAAGGGAGGTAAACCAAGAGACAGAGTCTTAAATATGGAGAACAAACTGATGGGGGTGGGGGCAGGGGTAAAATAGGTGATAGGGATTAAGGAATGCACTTGTGATGAGCACCAAGTGATGTATGGAAGTGTTGAATCACTATATTTTACACCTGAAACTAATATTACACTATATGTTAACTAACTGGAATTTCAATAAAAGCTTAAAAAATAAAAAATCAGAATGGCTTTAGACAAAATAATAGATAATGGATATTAGAGTGAATTGATTAATTAATTACTTTTTGAGGTCAGTATCCCAACATCTGCCCTTTCCTGTCCATCCTCATTGTAACTGCCCTAGCCTACACAGCCATCTTCTCTTTTCTAGACAACTATAGTTAACCCATATTTCTAAAGGAAAGTATATGGCTTGACACTGTACTACTACTACTGAAATAAAAGAAATAAAAAAATAAAAACACCTTGGACATGTTGAAGAATACACAGCATGAGCTTTAGTGTAAGAATCACTTGGATATATAACCATATCCACATATTCCTCTCTCCTTCACTCTCAAATGGGGACAAAAATGCCAACATTATGGAACTGTTATACTGATTGTATGAAATAATATACATAGCTTTTTCAGTTAATAGTAATCATCATTATTATTCCATCACACCTGTACAAAAATATAATTATTATTATTAATTATGAATATAAATTGTGTTGATGATTAGAGAGCCTGCAAGAGAGATATAATTATGTATAGCCACACACTGACAGGATAGAGACCAGTTTTTTCTCAGATACTATATTCTGTTCTGAAGACACAGACTCTAAGTTATTATTCCCTCCCCCTCCCATATCTTATAACTAGAAATTAAGTCCTTTGTTGATCTGAATTTACAGGAATCACTATAGCAGAGTGGTGTGAAACACACTACGCAGTTTTTATTTAATCCAAAATGGATGCGATGGGGAGAAAAGTTGTTACTAACACTTTCAGAAAAGCAATGGTATCTTCAAGTTCCATAAATTCCATTTCAAAAAGTGTTCTGAAATTCTCATCCAAATTACAATAGTGTCCCACCTGTGTTCTCTACCCTCAGTGTCTCATCACTCAACCTCTCCCCTAGACTGCCCAGAGTGATGAATCTAGAACATTTGCTATGTCACTCTTTGCTCAAGGATGTTCTGTGGCTTTGAAATAGTTACAGTATTGGATTCCATCTGTGCTGCCATAAGTGACCGATTGGTCATAACTTCCTAGAGTGTGTATGGTCATGTACTCCAGGGATATGTCTGAGCTCAGTGGAAGGTCTTAAATTCAGTTTTGATGTCTTCCATGAATGTATGGGCAGGGGAGAATGGTGAAATGTAGATGTCTAGTATTTCCCATGTTGAGATAAAGTCCAAACTCCTTGGTACATTATTTATAAAGGATCTCTCCAAAGTTTACTTCCAAGACCATTATCTTTTATCATCACTTCAATATCTCCTTACATTATCTGTAATGTCCTTCCTGAACTTCACTAATTAGAAAATATCTAACCACTCTTCAAATCCCAGCTTAACAAATATCCTCTGTAGACTTTCACAAACCATCCCATGTCCAAATACCATTCATACTCCTGGAAACATTGCTTTGGTTTCTGTGTTCACAGAGTACTTTATTATTTATTCTATTATAGTTCATTGTTATACATTTGAACCTGTAACCAAATTCACACTCTGATAAGTACCATGTTCAGGAACTTTAGCTCAGAATATTGTATATGCTAAAGAAACATTACTGAGTAAAGGGATTTGTAAGAAAACAATAAAAGCCAAATTTCTTAATAAACATTCATAGAGTAAGCAGATAAGAGAAAGAAGAAACGTTTACTCCTACTTTGCTGTATTCTAGTTTTCAATCTATATACCAGCTGGAGAGGTTAAGAGCTCACTATCTTGGGCCGATTTAGAAACATCACAGATTTGATATATGTCCCTCAAGAGAGGAACATTAGATGACAAACCAGATGATACAAAATAGGGAAATAATATCAGCATTTCAAAGTAACTATTCTGAAGCTATAACTATAATTTACTACATTACATTTTATACTATTCTTCTAAATGTTATCCCCTTCTAATATTTCTGAAATAATTGAGACTTCCTATTCCAAAAGTAGTTATCCTCTGGGGCACCTGGCTAGCTTAGTCAATGGAGCATGTAGCTTAATCTCAGGGTTGTGCGTTCAAACCCCGTGTACAGATTAAAAACAAATTCTTTTTTTAAAAAAGACCCAAACAAAACAAAACAAAAAACAAAAAGTAGTTATCCTCTGGCAAAAGTCAGAAGAATCTAGTCATATCTACAATTGGGATAACTTGACAATTAGGATAATAATGGTAAAACCCATGACTATACAAGCCAATCAGTAATGTTCAAGTTTATGGCCAAGTTTCTACCAAGCCCATTCAAATGGTATGGTTTACTCAGTAGAGTGGAAAACACCAGAATGACAATCAGAAGACATGGGTTCTAATTCTTCCTCTGCTATTAGTTAGCTAATGGATTTATAAAAATGACCACTTAATCTTTCTTAGCCACAGTGATTACATCAGTAAAATAATGGGAGCAGCCTAGATTATTGCAAAGATCCCTCCAGCGCTGAATCTTTAAGCACTGTACTTTGGCAGATTGTTGCAAGGTCTCTACATATTAGTCGTTGTCTGTGAGTTGACATACTCAATCTGTATGAGTAACAACTACCCAGAATTAATATGGACGACAATCACCCCCAAAAAACTTATTAGAAGCCTAAACAGATTCTTCACTTAGTTTAAGTAATTATTCATATTGTTAGGACTGTTTATAGATAATGAACATGTGACAAATTCATTCTCATTCACCTCTAATACCTATCTGTTTTCTTTTACACCCAGGGTAAATACACTTCAGATAATTACAAATCTTCCCTTTTTGTTTTTCAAATTCTCACAATTACAGTAATTCTTCTATATCTTCTTATTCAGAGTCCTTTTAAAATTCCAATAAATAAGTTAAATCAACTGTTTCATCTGGAAGTAGAAAAACAGCAGAAAATGGATTTTTACATGTGGATTAAATAACACAAATATTTTCATTTGCCAGATCAGTTTCTTTCCTCGTCAATGTCAAGGCAATAGGAAAAAAAAAAGAAAAAAGAAAAAAAAAAAAACAAAAAACAAGACCAAGAATGTTTTCAAAGGATAGTTCTCCCCCAAATGAGGCATTATACAGATGTTCTACAGGGCATTTGAGTACACCAAACCCAGTTCACGAAGAGGTGAGATTGGGATTTTAGTGGTATTAGTCCTTTACTATTAATGAGAATTTAAAATGTGTGTCTCATGCAAATAGAAGGGATTAAAGAATACTAAACTAACTGGCAACAGAAAAATAAGAGTAAACACAAACAGTTTCCAATGTAAGATTATAGCATGAAAAGAAAAATCTTAAATGAGTGTTTTCTTTGGTGTTCTGTTCAGATGGCAAATGGTTTTCATGGATAGCCTCACATACAGGTCATTGCTTCCTTTAATTAGTAACTTTTGTTTAAACGTAAAAAAATTTCAAAGTTATTTTTAAAACCGATTACAACTGCCTAGTCCATTAACAAATTGTCATATTAACACTGGCTACATTGTACTGCTTATCTTTAAAGGTTACTCGATTCATTTTCATAGATTTTAATTAACTTTTCTTTTCCCATTAGGGTTGATCATGAAACAGTGGCAGAGGCATTTTGTCTTTTTTCTTTTTTTTGGCTTCTAGATCTACAGCATTTTGACTGAAAAATAGGACAGAAAATGCAAAAGATGTGGATGGTGGTGACTTGCAGCTATATTCAAAGAATCCATGCTCTGTGACCTCAACCAGCACACTGACTCAATCAATTTCATGTTGCCACCATACTTCTGGAAGTCTCTTTATAACTCTTATTTCCACCAGCAGCTTCTCTTATTTGCATTAGCTGGGAACTGTACATATAATCATAACTGACAGGCTAGAGGGAAGTTTAGGCTTATAAAACAGAGAAAGGAAAGGAAAATGCTCATTGTTTAGATTCTCTAAAGTAGAAATTGTGATCTTTGGGAAACAGAATGTCCTATACTTGCAATCTAATCCATAAGGTTTAGGCAAGTGTACAAGTTTGTAACAGACTCAAGGGTTCTACTCCAAACAATGACCTCTTTTCCCAGCACTTTCATATGTGAATATATGTGGAAACCATGTATGTGGCTCTTGGACACTATGTTATTATATATATGTGTGTACATATATGTTTACACACACATGTATATACACAAATACATGTGTATATGTACGTGTGTGTGTATATACATACATGATCTCTGTTCAAATGCCATCTTATCAGAGAGGACTTTTCTGATCTAAAAAGATCTAAAACACTACTTACACTCTTCTCTGTTATCATCACTTCCTGTACTCTTACCTTACTTTGATACTGATATATATATATTTATCAATATCAAAGGCTATATCTAAATACAAACAGATGTGGTTCATTTTCAAAATAAATAGGCGCTCTAAAGAAAATAACTGTATACTAAGAAAAGATTAATAAATATGACCAGTTACAGGGTAACCGAAATAACAGAAAACCAGAGAAAGAAGAGAAAGGGATAGAGTGAGAAACAATAGCAAAAGACACATCGGAAGGATTGCTATTCCTATAGCATTTCCCCCTTCTCCCAAAGTAGATCTCATTTTTAAGTCCTGTCCTCACATATGCAACCCTTCCTTGAACACTTCCACTGGCTCTCTCTGCGCTCTATTAAAGCTCTCCTTCCTACAGTCTCAGCTCCAGTCCTACTTGCTTCTCTATGCCATTAACTCTACTCAGGTTCTTCGCCAGGAAGGATCCTTCTGCCTAGAACAAACTTTCCATTCAATCCTTCACTTCATTTAGGTCTCTGCTCATATTGGAAAGGACTTCCCTGATCTAAAATCATCTAAAACAGTACACACATCTGTCCCTTCCAACTCACACTGCTTTAATTTCTTCTAGTCCTTTTTGACATACAGAATTTACCTTTCCATCTTTTAACCGTTTATGATCTTTTCCCTTCACCCTCCATGAGAATGTAAGCATCATGAAAACACAGTTTTGTTTGTTCAGGTCACTAGGTATCTCAGGCATCTAGAGCAGTGCCAGGCACAAAGAGGGTACTCAGTAAATACTGGATAAATTAATGACTCTAATTCTAGCCTTCTTACTAATGTAAAATTGAACTTTATACACCAGAAATTACATCTCATTTCATAACTTCATTTTCCTCCAACACCAACTTAATGCTGCTCAGAATACCTTACTCGACTTCCCGATGCATTCACACTATAATCTACATTCCCTTTAAGAGCTCTACTTAATTTTCCGGTCTTATTTTTCACCATCCCTTTTCATATTCTAAATTCTACTCATATTAAACTCTTTGTATACGGGGTGCCTGGGTGGCTCAGTTGGTTGAGCGTCCGACTTCGGCTCAGGTCATGATCTCAGAGTCCATGAGTTTCGAGCCTCACATCGGGCTCTGTGCTGACAGCTCAGAGCCTGGAGCCTGCTTCAGATTCTGTGTCTCCCTCTCTCTCTGCCCCTCCCGGCTCATGCTCTCTCTCTCTCTCTCTCTCTCTCTCTCTCTCTCTGTCAAAAATAAACATTAAAAAATTTTTTTGAAAACTCTTTGCATATCTACAGTATAGTATGCTCCCTTCAACTTCTATGTCCAAGTTTGTTTTTTTCTGCCTAGAGTGCCCTATCTACCCCTTTTACCCAGTCTAGCTCTTACTTGTCCATCTGGGCTTAGATTCCCTTTGTAACTGCTCTCATTGTCACTACCCTGTGCTTGGCTTAACATACCACTTTCACACTATTTTAAAAAAATATTAATGATCTCCTTATTTATCTGCCCTGCCTCCTCTTTGGGGACTATAAAGTGTCTCTGTGCACTTATTCAACATAGAACCTGGAGCCCAGTCAACACTTAATGAATACCGACTAGTGAATGTATAAATTTGTATCAAAAACTAAAGTATTCTGGTTTTTGAGACTTGAGAGCTTGCTGAACCATGACCTGAGAATATTGGGAGACATATGATGATACTGCAAAGACTAAGATCACAAATTTCCACATTAGAGCCTTCATTTTCAATAAGATACATAATCAAATATTTGTTATATGTAATGTCAAATATACAGCTGAGATATTTTAAACTTGGTAAAGCATTTGGAGAAGTAAATATTATGTAATTGGGAAGGGCTAAGCATGAGTCATTTTTTTTTTTCGAAATGTAACCTTGGTTAATATTTCAAGATTGGCCTATAAACTGAAACTCCTTGCCTGTAACTGACTTTAAACCTTTTAAAACCAAAATGTTAAATCGTGTATCTTGAACTTCATAGCATAAATAATACAAATCTGTTTAAGTGAACTTAGAGATTCCACTATGATAGTACCCCTCAATCATCCCCCTTCTCCCATCAGTAGGGTGAGCATTTGGGTGTCCATTTTCTCACATGGAGATGGATTTGCACTTTGCTTCATCAGGTTTCCCTTGGGCCAAGAACACATTTTAGACATAATTATGGGAGCAGTCTGTGGCAGTGGAAAACCAAAGTTAACTGAACCACATGGAAATAAAACCCATGTCATTGGTGTCATTACCAGTACACTCTAACCAACAGAGTTAACCTCAATGTAAATACCAGGCGAAAATAGCACAACACTCCATCCTTTGGAGAAATCAGTCCCTTTGGAAAGAATGCAATAGGAAGGAAACACCTGGACTCATATTTTATGGACCAAAAGAGGGCACAATTACTGACTTTTTAAAAGTTGTACATGTATGTAAAAAAAGTAAAAGAGTTGGAAAAAGTTTACAGTGAATAGTAAGTTTCACGACCTATATAAAGAAAAAGGATTGTGAAGAAGGAATTAGTGAAGGTAAAATAAAAACTTTCAGTTTTTTATTCTTAAATAATCTAACAGATAATGGTTTGTTCAAAATAATAATAGCAACAATGTATTATGTATGCTTATGTATGTACTTATGTGCATATGTATATACATGCACATATATATCTATGCTTATATGTGCTTACATATAAGTGAAATGAAAGACAATAATGATATAAAAGATGAAAAGGAGGAAAATTAGGATTATTTTGTAATTTATAAGGCACTTATACTACCAGTGAAGTGGTACAGTGTTATTTGAAATCAGACTTGTATTAGTTCTGAATATATATTACAAACTCTAGGACAAACACTACATAAAAGAAAAAATACATAACTAATATACTAAGAAAGAGAGACAATGCAATCATATAAAATACTAAAACCTAAAAAAGGGAGAAAAAGAGTGGAAGAAAAAATAGGAACAACGAACAGGAGCAACAAATAGAAAACAGTAACAATATCATAGATATTAACCCAATCATATCAAAATCACTTTGAATATCAATGGTCTAAATGCAGAGAGAGATTTTTAGAGTACATCAAAAAACAGTGACCCAACTATATGTTATTTACAAAGAATACACTTTAAATATAAAGATATATATAGATTATAAGTAAATGGATGGAGAAAATAAACCATGCTGCCAGTAATTAAAAGGCCCAGGAATAGCTATATTAATTTCAGACAGAGCAGACTTCAAAGCAAGGAAAGTAATTAGAAATAAAGAAGGGAAGTATATAATGATGATGGGATCAAGTTTCCAAGAAGACATAGCAATCATTAACATGTATGTACCTAACAACAGAGCATCAAACTACATGAGACAGAACTGTAGAACTACAAAGATAAATAGATGCACCCACTATAATAGCTGGAGACTTCAAAAACCCTCTATCAAAAATGGACAGATTCAGTGGCAGAAAATCAGTAAGAATGGACTTGAAATCAACACCATTAATGAACTGGATATAGTTGACATCAATAGACTACTTCATCCAACAACAGCAGAACACATAATCTTCTCAAGCTCACATAGAACACTCACCAGGATAGACCACATTCTGGGCCATAAATGATATCTTAACAAATTTAAAAGATTAGAACATACAATGTCTGTCCTCAGACCATAATGGGAATTAAACTAGAAATCAGTAGTAGAAACCTAACTTGAAAATCCCCAATATGTGGATATAAAACAACATACTTCTAAATAACACATGGATCAAAGGAAAAATATGAAGAGAAATTAGGAAATATTTTGAATTAAGTAAAAATAAAAGTAGCACTTATCAAAATTTCTGGGATGCTGTGAAAGCACTGCTTACAGGAAAATTTGTAGTATTGAATGCATATATTAGCAAAGGAGGATCAAAAAAATCAGTAATTTAACTTTCTACCTTAGAAAACTAGAAAAAGAGAAGCAAATTAAACTCGAAGTAAGCATAAGAAAAGAAATAATAAGAAATAGAGCAGACACCAATGAAATTGAAAACAGGGAATCAATAGAGAAAAAAAAAATCAATGAAACCAAAAGCTGGTTCTCAATAAAGATCAATAAAATTGAAAAGCTTCTAGACAGGTTAACTAAGAAAAATAGACAGGGCACAAATTACTAACATTGGAAATGAAAGAGGAGGCATCACTATTTCCATCACTTTTATCCCACAGAAATAAAAAGAATAAAGAAATACTGTAAGTAGCTCTATGCCCCCAAATTTGAAAACCTATAGGTGAAACAGACCAGTTCCTTAAGAAAGAAAATCCACCCAAACTCACACAAGAATAGATAATATAAATAAGTCTAAACCTTTAAAAGAAATTCAATGGATAATAATAAACCCCACCCCCAGAACATAAAGCACCAGGCCCAGATGAGTTCACAGGTGAATTTAATTATAAGGAAGAAATTATACCAACTTTATATAATCTCTTTCAGAGGATAAAAGCAGAGGGAGTACTTCGTAACTCATGAGACCATAAAATTCTAATACTGAGAGTAGCAAATAATTACAAGAAAACTACAGATCAATATCTTATGAACACAGATGCAAAAACTTCCAACAAAATATTCAGAAAATGAATCCAATAATGTATAAAAAGAATCTTATACCACAACCAAGTGAGATTCATACCAGGTATGTATGGCTGGTTTAACATTTAAAAATCAACTAATGTAAGCCATCACATCAACAGACTAAAAAAGAAAAATAACATGATCACATCAATAGATAACAAAAAGCACTTGACAAAATCTAATACCTGTTCATGAAAAAATTCTGAGAAAAACAGGAATAGAGTGGATTTTTTTTTTTTCTCAACCTGATACAAAAAAAAAATTTTTTTTAATTTTTTTTCAACGTTTTTATTTATTTTTGGGACAGAGAGAGACAGAGCATGAACGGGGGAGGGGCAGAGAGAGAGGGAGACACAGAATCGGAAACAGGCTCCAGGCTCCGAGCCATCAGTCCAGAGCCCGACGCGGGGCTCGAACTCACGGAGGGCGAGATCGTGACCTGGCTGAAGTCGGACGCTTAACCGACTGCGCCACCCAGGCGCCCCTGATACAAAAAAATTTATAGCTAATGTCATCCGTACTGGTGAGAAACTTGAAGCTTTCCCACTTAGGATGTCCCCTCTCACCATTCCTTTTCTTTCTTTTTTTCTTAATGTTTATTTATTTATTTTGAGAGAGATAGAGGGAGAGAGAAAGAGAGTGAGAGAGAGCGAGTGAAAACACACAAGCAAGGGAGAGGCAAACAGAGGGGAGAGAGAGAGAATCCCAAGCAGGTTCCACAGTTATCTCAGAGCCCATCATGGAGCTCAATCCCACGAACTGTGAGATCATGATTTAAGCTGAAATCAAGAGTCGGATGCTTAACTGACTAAGCCACCCAGACACCATCACCATTATTTTTCTATATCATTTTGGATCTTTGCTAATGCAAGCAGACAAGAAAAAGAAAAGTTATGCAGATTGAGGAAGGAAGAAGTAAAAAAAAAAAACCAACAAACTGTCTTTATTAATAGATGACAAGATCACATATGTAGAAAATCTGAAAGAATATACAAGAAAAACAATATCTATCTATCTATCTATCTATCTATCTATCTATCTATCTATCTATCTCCGGGAACTAATAAATAACTATAGGCAAGGTTGCAAGGATACAAGGTTATTACACAAAGAACAACTGTTTTCCTATATACCACCAATGAACAAATTGAATTTGAAATTTAAAACATAATACTATTTACATTAACATCCCCAAAATGAAATACTAAGGTATAAATTTAATGAAAGATATACAAGATCAATTTGAGGAAAATGATTAAACTCTGATGAACAAAATCAAAGAAAAAGTAGATCAATGGAGAAATATTACATGTTCACAGATAGAAAGGTTCAAATTGTCAAGATGTCAGTTCTTCCCAACTTTATCTATAGATTCAGTGAAATCCCAGTTAAATCCCAGCAACAGTATTTATTTTATGGACACTGACAAACTGATTCTACAGTTCCTATGAAGAAGCAAAAGATCCAGAATAGTCAACACAGTATTGAAGGAGAACAAAGTCAGAAGACTGATGCTTCCTGACTTCAAGACTTACTATAAAGCTAAAGTAATCAGGGCAGTGTGTTATTGGTGCAAGATTAGATCCATAAAATCTTAAACTGAGAAATAACCCACATAAATATAGTCAACTCGTCTTTGATAAGGGAGAACAATAATGGAACAAAGATAGTCTCTTCAGCAAATGGCACTTCAGCAACTGGAATTTTTACATGCAAAAGGTGGATCTAAACACAGACCTCACATCCTTCACAAAAGTGAACTCAAAACGGATCACGGACCTACATGTAAAATAAAACACTATAAAATTCCCAAAAGATAACATATAGGAGAAAATCCAGATGACCTTGGATACAATGATTTTTTTTAGATACAATACCAAAGACATGACTCATGAAATTAATAATTGATATGATGGACTTTATTAAAATTAAAAACTTCTCTGTGACAGACAACATCAAGAGAATCATAAGACAAGCACAGACTGGGAGAAAATATCTGCAAAAGATATCTGACAGAGGACTGTTACGTGAAATATATAAAGAACTCTTAAAACTCACAATGAGGAAACAAACATGATTTAGAAATGGGCCAAAGACCTTAAAAGATATCTCACCAAAGAAGATATAGAGTATATGGAAAGATACTTCATATAATATGCCAACAAATAAAAACAATGATGTGATATTCCAATGCATATCTACTTGAACAACCAAAATCTGGAATACTGACAACAGCAAATGCTGGCAAGGATGTGGAGCCGTAGGAATGGTCATGAGTTGCTGGTGGGAATGCAAAATGTTACAGCAGCTTTTGACGACAGTTCGGCAGTTTCTTACAAAACTAAACAAACTCTTACCATGTAGTTCAACGATAGTGCTCCTTGGTATTGACCCCCAAAAAAAGATGAAAAGTTGTGTCCACACAAAAATATGCACATTATTCATTATTGTCAAAACTTGGAAGTAACCAAGATGCCCTTCAGTAGGTGAATTGATCAACTGTGGTCCATCCAGACAATGAAATATTACTCAGCACTGAAAAGAAATGAGCTATCAAGCCACAGAAAGACATAGAAGAACCGTAAATGCATATTACCAGAGTAAAAAAAAAAAAAAAGCCAATCTAAAAAGGTTACATACTGCATGATTTAGACCATATGACATTCTGGAAAAGGTAAAAACCATGGAGGCTGTGAAAAGATCAATGGAGGGAAAAAAAGGCAGAGCACAGAGGATTTTTAAGGCACTGAAAATACTCTGTATGGTATTATAGTAATTGATACGTGTTATTATAAACTTGTCCAAACTCACAGAATGTACAATACCAAGGGTGAACCCTAGTATAAAATATGGGTTTTGCGTGATTATGATGTGTCAAAGTAGGTTCATCATATGTAAAAATGTACCACTCTGTTAAGGGAGGTTGATAATGCAGGAGGCTTGTGTGGGGGCAGAAGGAATACAGGAAATCTCTGTACCTTTGTATCAATTTTGCTGTGAATTGAAACTGCTCTAACATATTTTCAAAAGTAACCTTCATTCCCCAATACTCAAATATTGATTCCCCATCTCTTAGGTAACCACAAGCCAACTTCTATTACCACTCTCTAAATTTCATTTCCAACTCATTGTATTAGCATGTTCGTATGTGATGTGTGTGTATATGTGCACAGTCCTCTCTTTGTTTTTTTTTTAACAAATGTTGCAAGTATATATATACTTTTTAAATGTGTTTTTTAATGTGTAAATCTTTGATCCACTTGGCATTAATTTCATTGAAAAAAGTGTGGTATGGATCATAATCTTTTTATTTTTTTTAAAGATAAATGGCTAGTTGACTTAAAACCGTTTATAAAATTACCGAAATTTTACCTACTTGTTTGAAATGAAATCTTTTTGGGAACTAAACTCTGTATATATTTGAGCATATATCCAGGAACACTGCTGTTCCTATAATCTGTTTGCATGGTCATTTACTACTACCATTAATTTAATGTTGATTTGTGTTTTAATAACTCAGAGGTGGTATAAGAATCTAACAACGAATTATGTGGTAGGTGACATAGAATGGCAGATGCGGCATTGTGTTATGAATACCATAAACTATAATTCACGGGGTACTTTCATCAACCCTGAATCTCAGTATTTGCATGGAAAATAGGGAAAAAAACCTTTGGTTTAACAATCAGGTAAAAAGCATGAACACATTATTGCTATATGCATGGGAAAGCACATATTTTCATTGATTCCTAGTGGGAATATAAATTGGTATAACCCTATAGAAAGAAATTATACAAATACTACCAAAATGATCAATCCACATACCCTTTGACTTAACAATTCTACTTTTGGAAATTTATTCAACAGCTATACTTTTACTTGTGCAAATGACATATGTATGTTTTTAATCATTGCAGTGTTACAGCAAAAGCTGAGACTATATTAAATTCACATCAGCAGGGAAACTTGGAAAAGAAGTATATTCACACAGTGGAATTTCTACACAGTTGCTAAAAAAGAATGAAGAAATTCATCACACTTTGATACAGAAAGATCTTCAAAGCATGCTAAGTGAAAAGCATGATGTTGAACAGTCTGCAGCATGTCAGCTAAGTAAAAATAAAAAAAATAATACATATTTTATTTGCTTATATATGCATAAGTTGTTCTTGGAAGAATACATAACAAAATGGGGTGTGCAAATGTGTAGCAAAGGAACAGAACTGATGGTAAGATTTTTAAAATATATCTTCTAAGGTATCATTTTAGTTTTAAACCTTGGAATCAATGGTAAAGTATTGAAAACCTATTGTATTATAAGAATCATATGAAATTTTCACTTTTGTTATTATTCAATTCATCTTTATTAAATATTAAAAGACTAAAGAGAAAATATTAACAACTTTACATTGCCATGCATTATTGAGGGGGAAAAAAAGAGAGAAATACCTACCTACCAGCACTAAGCAACAACAACAACAAAAAGTGAATAATTTTTATCTAAAGTAAATTTAGCTTGGTATGAGAAAGAAAGTCCATTCCATTATAAATTATGGCAAAGTAAGTCAACAGTGAAATCTAGTGAAAAGTGCCTCAATATAATATATGGATAATTCAATTTAACACTAATGTCATAGCATCTTAGATTATGGTTCTTTTAAAGTATAAACATTTTAATATAAGAAAAATCAGTAAATACTGCTCTTAAAAACTTAGATATAAAAGTACCTGCTATGGGGTGCCTGGGTGGTTCACTCTGTTAAGTGTCTGACTCTTGGTTTTGACTCATGTCATGATCTCCCAGTTGGTGACATCAAGACGGTGCTGTCCATGCAGACCCTGCTTGGAATTCTCTCTCTCTCTCTCTATGTCCCTCCCCTGCTCTCTCTCTCCCCCCACTCACAAAATATATAAACATTAAAACAAATGAAAGTAACTGCTAGCATGACATTGGCTATGATCTTGCTGTTTTATGTGGTGTAAGCCACAAAAGTATAGTCTGAATTTTAACTACTTTGAAACAATGGTAATCATTTCTTGTCCAATATGCTTGATGGATTCACAGTTGTTTTACTGGTTTTGATAGTTATGATAAAGTCATCTCACAAATCCCAAAATGACTTGGTAAAAGAAGTGTAAGATTAAACAAAGAAAATACAGAGTTATGTAGACATACACAACGAAAGAATGAAAAGGAAGAATGTTAAATTCTAAGATTGGGAACAGCATGAACAAATAGAATAATCATATTAATTTGATCATGTACTTCTCTTGTTATGTATAGTGTCCTTGGTGATTACCACATTAGATCTTACTAGATCAGAACATTATGATTCTTAGCTACTTAAAAAGTGCCATGAATTTTCATTTGAGATATAACCAGAATTTCAATTCCAAAAATACCAAAAGGTAATCATATTCTTTGAGTCTGTGACTTACTTAATAATACTCTACCTTGAAAACTGAAAGCAAAATGGTATATCAAAACTAGCCTGAAGAGGAAAAATGGACCTAGTAGAATTCAGATACCTGAAGAATAGTCATGAAAATAAAACAACACATCCAGAGTTACTGTTGGTGACACTGAATTCAACTGAAATCAGGAAAGCTTAATAGATCCAATTACATTTTGAAAGTAATTTCTAAAATTCCTAAATATCAGGGAAATCAGAAATGCTGTTCTTAAAGGCTCAGAAATAAAAATAGCTGCTAGGTAATGATGGCTGTGATCTTATGTGTAGCACAAACTGCTACATAGAGTAACTGCTGTTTGCTTCAAAACTATTCTGAAACAAAAGAAAGCACTTAAAAAATATTTTCCAAAATCATTATCCAAATGACCTTTCACAAGAGATGGTCTGGCTTGCTCTCTATGCATGTGTGTGTATATGTACGTATGTAATGTATAACATATTTCTAAACAGCTTCATTGTATTTTGATTACTATGAATTAAGATAGCATAGGGACCCAGGGAAAGGACTAGAATAGAACACTGAGTAGAAGACGGCAAAAGGACCTTTCGGGGAAACAGAGTTCTTTATGATGGGAAAGTTGAGATACAACATTTGCAAATGCAAATGTGCCTCTTTATCATCATCATGAGTAGTACAAAGGAAACCATGTGGTTATTTCCATAACAAGCTAATCTCACTTAAGAAAAAGTGATTACAGAAAATATTTTATAATTTTTCATAATAAAATAATCTCTTTCATATTTAACAAGATAAGGTTTCTAAATAACAGGGGGAAGAGTTATAGATAAAGGGAAAGAGATATAAGAATTAATGAGTAAGAGACACAAAAGATAAATAAAATGGGAAGAAAAAAATTGAGGTGGTTAAAAATGTTAAAAAAAAGGACAAGTAATAAAATGACTTACTCAGAAATAATCTAGTTTATTTTGTTCTATATAATTCTATTGCTGTTACATAACCTCCAATACAGTGCTGAAGCCAATGGACATTTCTATTCCTATCTTATCTGGGGTCTCTGCAGCATCTGACCGTTCTGACCACATTCCCATCCTGGAGACTCACCCTTTCTTTGGCTCATGTGACACAGATCTCCCGAGGTCCTTCCTAAGCCTTTGTCACTCACTCTCAGTAGCTTTTGAGAATTCCCCTTCCCATGGCTAAACCTTACTTATTACTATTTAATCGTTCTGTCCTTAAACTCCTCAGGTTAATATCCAGGGCCTCTGCAGATCTGGTTCAACAATGTGAGTAGCCTAATTTCACCTCCCATGACCCACCTCCAACCATCCAGGTAGGTTGCTCCATGAGATCTTGTTTTCATAATGCTGCTCCTTGTCTTCTGAATGCCTCCCTTTGCATGGTAACTACAACTTAACCTTTAAAACTCTGGTATAGTGTCATCTCTTCTAAGAATTTTCTCATAAATCCCTAGTATAAGGTTACTTTTCTCTGTGCTTCCACAGATATCTGTTCATGTAATAGTATACATCACAACTTAAAAATCACTAATTTACGTGTCTGCTTTCTTACTAGATGATACATTCCTTGAGGTCAGACCACATCTTTTTTTTTTTTAACTTTTTTACTAAGAAGTATAAAGTGCACATAGAAAAGGCTATCAAAAAGTTCAAGGAATTATCACCATGTGTACACCTGCTGTAACCAGTCCCAGAAAGGTCATATATCTTATTGAACTTGCATCCTCTGTGATTAGTGGATAATAAATAATAAATATATGATAAATAGTAATAAAGGACATTAATCAGGTTTGGAGTATATTAATCATTGCAAGAAATCATCCTGTGTTATGATCCAAAAATCAGATTTTAGATTCAAAGATCACGTATCACTTATTAACGGGCAACCTCTCCAGTCACATAAACTAGCAATAGCATAGAGCTGAAATTTGCAATTCAAAAAATATGAAGTTACACAATCACCTTGCCAGGAACCCCAAAATACAGAGAGCTTGGCATCAAAATCCAGGGGAAGATCAGGGTCCATCAAATATCACTTTTGTCAACACATGGTATTCTGGGTGAGCCAGTTACGGGGTCAGTCACAGAAGATCTCTAAGAGTAAAACCCAGGGATATGCAATCAGCCTCAGCTGCTAAACAGCTTGGCTTCTTAGCACTGAACATGTGGAAAGGATTGATGAAAATGGACCGGCTACCCATCTGACCCATGGTGAGTGGATGTGGGAAAGGAGGCCAGGAGAAATGTTACAGGGGCACAAAAGCACAACTCCATGAGTCAGGTGCTTAGAAGTGACAGCAGCAGAAGGGTCCACTGGTATACAGGACTGAGAGACAGAGTGTCTCAATTTATGTAAGAACAGTCTGCAGCTTGGGAGGCAAGACAGCACAAGCTTAAATACGGAGAGGCTATGCAGTTGACCTTTGAACAACACAAGGGGTTAGAGGCTCTGACCCCTGCACAGTCCAAACGCCACATAGAACTTCTGACTCCACCAAAACATAAAACCTGTTGACCAGAAGCCTGGCAGATAGCATAAATAGTTGATTAAAATATATTGTGTATGTTATATGTATTATCCACTTAATTTTTATAACAAACTAAGCTAGATGATAGAAAATATTGAGAAAATCATAAGGAAGAGAAAATGTATATATACTATGGTACTGATAAAAAAAAAAATCCATGTATACATGGACCCATGCTATTCAAGGGTCAACTGTATCAGCAATCAGAGCAACTGCTATAGCCAAATGGGACTAACTACAAATGTGGTTTGCATAGAATGGGTCTCCTGTGGCCCATGCAATTTTACTCCTGCTGATGAGAACAGTGTCACTACCAGACTGAAATAATTATTTAACACAACGAAAAAATCTGCATCAATTTCAGTATTACATTTTTACTTCGCTGGTAGTTCATTCAGTGAGAGCTATAATATGAAGGAAAGATTCTTAAGAGGAATCATCATAGTGACAATGACGATAAGAAAAGCTAAAATTTATGAGTGCTTACTGTGCTCCAGACACTGCACTAAAGGTGTTCATTCCTTTGCCCACTTAATCCTCACCCAATTATGCAGAGATGGTTATTTTCCCCATTTCACAGAGGAGAAAACAGGCGGGAAGAAAAACTCCCCTTCACAGCTGGGAATTAGCAAGGCTGGCCCTCTAATCCAAGATGGACTTAGAATCTGCACTTTTCTCTGTTACACTAAATTACCCAAATTCAAATGACTACTTTCTGTGATATAAGTATTTTAACAGTCAAGTGTTTACATTTCAGTCATGATGATAGCTGCTGATGAGATCTTAAGACGCAAAGAGCAGGAGGGTCATGGAAGATGCTCAAGTTTACTTTAGTTCTCCCCACATCAGTCGTGAATGTTTCAAATTCACACGGCTACACATCACAAAGTACTATGTGGACTCTCACTGAGGAAAGAGTGGCAAAGTAAGACTGCATCATTAAGACTTAACTGTCTGCAGTTTAAAAAACTAAATTATTATGAACTACTGGTATTTAGTTAGAATATCAAAGCTACAAAAACATTTAGAGATAGTTTAAAAACAAACAGGTGAGGGGCATCTGGGTGGCTCAATTATTTAAGTGTACAATTTCAGCTCAGGTCATGATCTCACAGGTTGGTTTGAGAGTGTGAGCCCTGTTCTCTGTTGTCAGTGGTCAGCACAGAGCCCACTTCAGATCCTCAGTCCCCCTCTTACTCTGCACCTCACCAGTGTGCTCTCTCTCTCTCTCAAATAAACAAACAAATAAATAAACATTAAGAAAAACAAACAAGAGAAAACTGAAACCCAGGAAGAACAGGACATACTTAATGGCCCTACTGCCTCGTCACTTTTAAGACTACTTTCTTTTAGATTACTTAGTCAAATGATTCCTTCTGCTAATCACAGGGCTGATTGGAAATTACTTTGTCCTCTAAACAAAAACTTCTGGTGCTTGGGCAGGCAATTTTGCAGTCAATAAACTATATTATAATGACAGAAGAACAAATTTTGAACTAAGTAAGCCAGCCTACTTACCATATGGAGGATGCTTTGGCAGGAAATAAACTTAGGTTCCAATTCAACTTGGATTCACTGGGGCAAAATACATATGTGAGTTCCATCTCTTAAAAACCATAAGAGGGTGGGGTGACTGGTAATCACTACTTGTAGGATTGTTGTGAAAATTAAATAGGAAATGGGGGAAAGCACTTAGTGTGACACACAAACCATGTTTGATCAAAATGCTGTTTTTCTTGCCTAAAAGGAAATGCAGTACATTGGTTAAAGTCTCAGCTCTGCAGTTGGGCTGTATGGGTTCAAATCCCACTTCAGTTAACAGCCATGTGATTTGGGCCAGATAACTGCACCCTCCAGGCTTTAACCTTCTCATCTGTAAAATAGGAATGGACTATTTCTAAGGATTTAGTTAGATAAAACATGTAAAGCACTTAGCTTATTACATCCTAAGCCATATTAAATGCTCTTGAGAAAAATCATCTTGATTCCATTTTGTAACATGCAAGAATTTTGAGTATTCAATATTCCTAAAAGATACTATGTCAATACCTGTGCTTCAATTTTTATTTCCGTATCTTTCTGTGTGTGTGTGTGAAGATTTAAAGAACCTGTGATCATCAGGTAATTACATAAGGAAAACTGAGGTCCACACATCTATTCCCAGTATCCAAATTTAAAACAAATCACAATGTGTATTCACTATTCAAGATAACCTCATTATACAACATGAACAATTGAGCTAAGTCTTCTGGCAACAAGGTGACTCTAGCTATGCTAGAAGTCGTCTCGCTGCACACAGTTTGAAATTCTGAATAAAACAAAAACACAGTTGAGTTCATAAGAAAAAAAAAAAAAAAAGAGACGTCCCAGCATGCAGAGAGTAAACTGACAACCTGAGATGGGCTAACAAGTTGCTGCAACAGACCTTGAGGGGGGGACAGGACTGGGGAGGTCTATCAAACCCACAGATAGGCACTAACAGCTAGTTTTAGGTTTTAGTGCCCATTAGCTGACAGGAAACAAAGTCTTGAGCCCTGCCTAAATGAGGAAGCAAGCGGGAACTGAGATTCTTGCATGAAGTTGGAATCCTCTCTAAGGCTATACTTCCCAAACTTCAGCATTCATCATGATCACCTAGAGGGCTGATTAAAACCTAGAACCCTCAATCCACTCCAAAAAGTCTGACTCAGTAGGTCTGGGATTCTGCATCTCTCACAAGCTCCCAGCTCTCACAAGCTGCTGGTCCACAGACCAGACTCTGAATAACTCTGCCCTAAGGGGTGTACCACCAGTGAAAACGATCCTTCATGACCCAGAGTGATGATAAGAAAGCTTATCTCTGACCAGGGCTCCTATGTTTGTATACAACATGTTTGTATACAGATTTGGAATAAAAATGTATACTGTTTGTACATTTTATACATTTGTATACAGGTTTGGGATAAAAACGTGTACTACCCACACAGTATATGAGTGCTACACGTAAGAAATTAACATTTTCAAATTGGTCTTGGGTTGGGGGATTCCTCTGAGGCATATGGAGAAGTAAACATAAGACTGCTTTGTAGGAAAACTTTCACAAGCCAGATTATGTAAAATTCCCATTTAAATAACTCACAAAGACTAATTACAAAACACATAAGGAAATGTGTCTGTGAAAAAACCCCCCTAAAAAACCCTAGAAGATTGGCACCCCCACAATTTAATAGAATTGGAAAAAACCTATTAATTTCCAATTATTTTAAGACACACACAGGAATAGAAAACATAAAAAAAAGAACTTGTAGAAATGAAAAATAATAGTCATTACTACTAGCATTTCAATAATAGGTTCTAGATGAGATACTGGTGGAAAAAAAGCTTTGGTAAACTGGAGAAGCTGTGTAAAGAAATTACATAGAATGCAGCACAGGGGATAGAAAGAGAAGACACTAACGAGCAGTGAGGTATATTAATGTTAGGATGAAAAATTCCAACATGTGGCTAACAGGAGTTTTATTAGTTGGCTAAAAAGAGAAGCAATTTTAAAATATATGATGGTTAAAAATCTCTCAGAACTGGGATAATGGGATTAAAGAATCAAGAAGAATAAATAAAAATAAGTTTATGACAAATATAAAAAATAGGGGAGTCTGGGTGGTTCAGTCAGTTAAGCTCTTTTCTGACTCTTGATTTCGGCTCAGGTTATGGTCAGTAGGTTGAGTAGTCAGTATGCTCAGTAGGTTGAGATGGTGCCTTGGGATTCTCTCTCTTTCTCTCTGCCCTTCCCCCACTTGCGTGTGTGCACTCTCTCTCTCTCTCAAAATAAACACCTTAAAAAAAAACCCAAACCAACAAAAAACAAATATAGAAAAGTAGTAAAATTGCAGAATATATTGGCAAAAAACATCTTCCAGGGATGAAAAAGGTAAGCCAATTCATTTGTAAAGAAAGTGCAATTTGGCTGACAGGAGATAGATAATAGCAAAACAGAGACTGGAAGATAATAGTCTCTTTTAAGGGTTGAGAGAACATAACTGTCAGCCTAGAATTCTCTACTCAAATAGTCATTTAATAATTAAAACAAAAAACAACAACAACAAAAAGCAAACATTTCAAAGAGACTTTACCAGTCACTGAAAGAACTACTAAATGATACTTTTCAGTAAGAAAAAAAGTGAGCCAAGGGTGCAGTGGGGGGTGGAGAGATTGGGCTATAGGGACAATGATGCACAATGGAAATGGTAAATATGTGGGTAAATCTAAATAAGCATCACAATTACCAACAATAATTAGCTTAAGGTGGTTCAAGAACAACAGGTAACTAGAACTAGATAAATTCTAACATGTGAAATGGGGTGAGTGAAGACAAAGATATTTTAATGTCTAAAGAGACAGACACTAGTCTTTAAGGAGACATGTTATGGTTTTGAAAGTATGTATCCAAGTAAAAGAAACAGGATGCAACACTTCAAACATGTAGAAATGAAAAATACAAAGAAAACTGGAATAAGTTATGGATATATACATAAATAGTAAAAGTATAGATATATCCACCAGAAGGATACAAGGTACTGGTCACAACTAAAGACTATGAAAAGGAAACAGATATGTTTAGGATCCTAACAATACACAACTATTTCATAAAAGAATATGGCAAAATGTTACCATCCACTAAATCTAGGTTATGGTTACAGAATGTCCATCATTTTGATTTTTATATACTATGTGTTAAAATATTTTGTGATGAATTTTTTTAACTTAAGAAAGCAAGTAAGTTTAGCTAATCCAACATAGTAAGAAAGACTTAGTTAACTGGAAAGTTAACAATTACCGTGGATTTATTTTCCAAATGAAGTCAGAGTGGGCTTATCAGGTAGCAGGCTAATGACAACCAGGTTAAAAAATGTTTTATATATATTCTTTTTCCTCTTGAATTTCTATTTGGTTTGTCTAAGACTCTCTGATTGTAGAAGAATTTATAATGAAAAAAACATATACCAAAATGTGGTATATTCTACTGATGGTTGCATCACTGGTGAGAAGTGGAGATGAACGGATAAAAGATGCTATCAGATAGGATTTAAAGCAAATTCTACAGACTAACCAAACTCTTTTTTTTTTTTTTCAACGTTTATTTATTTTTGGGACAGAGAGAGACAGAGCATGAATGGGGGAGGGGCAGAGAGAGAGGGAGACACAGAATCGGAAACAGGCTCCAGGCTCTGAGCCATCAGGCCAGAGCCTGACGCGGGGCTCGAACTCACGGACCGCGAGATCGTGACCTGGCTGAAGTCGGACTCTTAACTGACTGCGCCACCCAGGCGCCCCTTAACCAAACTCTTGTAAAACTATTTGAAGGGTGATAGTGCTATTCTAATCAACTTAAAACATACACGTAAGAAAATCAGAAAGACTAAAAACAGGTTGCATTCTAGTCTTTGAAATTCATTAGTTTTATTATTTCTCAAAAGTCAAGCTCCAGATCTGCTGTATATATCTTTTTTCACTTTGACTTCAAAAGACCCTAACTGTAGCATTTTTCACTCATAACTCAATCCTTCTGCTATTTCCACATAACATCATATGAAAATCATGCTTCTTTTTTTTTTTTAATGACTCATACCTTACAGTATGATGTTTATTAGTTCCACAACAATTCCTGTTACTATTAGGTTATTCCCAAGAGAATGAAGGCTAAAATTAGGCCTTTTGGCTTCCACTTTGTTTCCGGGCAGGTATGTGCATGCTTTGACCTTTCCCCCCTCCAGCTGCTCATTTCTTATAAGGCAACGGCATAAGGGCAGAAGTCAGAGAAATGAAATTGCCTTCCTCGCTTTTAAAATTAAAGCTGACAGGTACAATGGGGTAAAAGAAAAACATGTGTACACGGATGTGGAGATAGACTTCAGAAAGCTGTTTATGGCATTATTTATGCAGCTAAAAATAGGCATACTTATTGGCAGTGATTTTTTGTTTGCTTGGTCTTTTGTTTGTTTTTGCCTTTAGACAAAGATGGCATCCTTTCAAAATACTTACTTTTCATTGAAATGGACCTCTAAGCTGTCCTATCCCTTGCCACTATCATTGATTAAGATTTAAAGCATTGTCTGCTTCAGGTTTCATCAGCTCTGGTCTGAAATATAAAATGCTACAACTGACATTCATATTTTATATAACAAAAACAAAATATATTTGCCAATGTCATGAAGCAGAAGGATAGAAAACTAGAATGTTACAGACTCAGCACACAGGAGGCACTCAACAAACATTTGGTGAACTCAATGATGAACTAGAGCAGAGGTCAACAAACTTTTTTTTTTTTAATTTTTTTTTTCAACATTTATTTATTTTTGGGACAGAGAGAGACAGAGCATGAACGGGGGAGGGGCAGAGAGAGAGGGAGACACAGAATCGGAAACAGGCTCCAGGCTCTGAGCCATCACCCCAGAGCCCGACGCGGGGCTTGAACTCACGGAGGGCGAGATCGTGACCTGGCTGAAGTCGGACGCTTAACCGACTGCGCCACCCAGGCGCCCCAACAAACTTTTTCTATAAATGATCAGATAAATATTTTAGGCTTGAAGGCCACAGGTCTCTTCAAACACTCAACTCTGACATTGGAGTGGGAAAAGCGCTTTAGATACACAAACAAATCAATGTGGCTGTATTCCAGTAAAACTTTATGAACACTGAAATTTGGATTTCATATAATTTTCATGTGCCACAAAATATTATTCTTCTTTTGATTTTTTTTTTGACCTTTAAAAATGTAAAAACTACTCTTACTCACCAGCCACACAAAAACAGGCAGAGAGCCAGAGGTGGCCTGTGGGTCATTGTTTGTGGACCCCTAAAAGAGAGTTTAGTGATTTCATAAGCCATCTGATCTTATTCTTCAAAATTACAAGTGGAATATACAGGAATAAATTATAGAGCACAGTAAGAAATGTGGATAAAAACTGAAAGCATGAGCAAATTCATTTAAAGTGTATAAACAATTACACATGTATCTTTTTGAGTAGCTTCACAAAAGACTAGTAACCTTTGATTCATGTACCTGTGCAGTGAGAGCAGCACACATCTTAAAAATGCAGATACGTTGCTTTGAGTTGAATTTTATAACAATACAAACCTGAGGATACATCTAGGGCAAGAACTCTTACTCTGGGATCTATATATCTATACTTAGAATTAATGGCTAATCTTTGGGGGTTCCTTGATATTTTTTTTTTATTTCTGAAGTTGTAAATATTTGTTATACATGCATTTTTATGTTGAGTCAGTAGAGCTTTCATCAGTTTTCAAGGGGTCAGTGGGTTCAAACACCAATGATTTAGCAGATTGCAACTGATTAGCTAATAGGTCCTATTACTATTTCTTGGGCTCTTCAATACCCAAAAGCAGTATCATTTAAAAAGGAAATACCTAAAAGCTAGATATTCTCATTAATATTAAATGAAACGCATATTAAAAAAAAATCATTTCCTTCTAGAAGTGATTTTTTTTTTTTTTACGGTATGAAATTAGCTTTCTCATTCATATCAAAATCAAATGGGCTTGTATTACTCTTAAAACCCACAAAATACTACACAGGAACTGTGATAAGCCGAAAAGCCCCCAAAGATACCTGGATTCTATTTCTTAGAACATGTGAACATGTTACTTTACATGGCAAAAAAGATTCTGTAGATTTTAAGGATCTTGAGGTGAAGCTATGATCCTGGATTATCCAGCTGGGCCTTAAATGTAATCACAACTGTCCTTACGAAGAAAGGAGGAGGCAGAGGGAGATTTGAGTACAGGAGAAGAGAAGGCTATGTGACAAAGGAGCAGGGGATGGAATGATGCACTCTGACAATGGAGAAAGGGGCCGTAAGCCAAGCTACGGGCAACCACTACAAGCTGAAAAAGACAAGGAAATGGATTTTCCCCTCAGAGCTTTCAGAAGGAACTAGCTCTGTGGACACCTTAATGCTAACATAGCAAAGATTTCGACTTCTGACTTCCAAAACTGTAAGGGGATAGAGATATGTGTGTGTGTGTGTTTTAATTTTTTTTTAACATTTCTTTATTTTTGAGAGAGACAGAGCAAAACAGAGCACAAGTGGAGGAGGGGTAGAAAGAGAGGCAGATACAGAATCTGAAGCAGTCTCCAGGCTCTGAGCTGTCAGCACAGACCCTGATGTGGGGCTCGAACCCATGTACCAAGAGATCATGACCTGAGCCTAAGTTGACTGCTTAACCGACTGAGCCACCCAGGCACCCACCCCCCGCCCCGCTTATTTTTTTTTTTTTAATGTTTATTTATTTTTGAGAGAGAGAGACAGACGGAATGTGAACAGGGGAGGTGCAGAGACAGAGGGAGACAAAGAATCCAAAGCAGGCTCCAGGCTGTCAGCATAGATCCTAACACGGGGCTCAAACTCATGGACCGGGAGATCATGACCTGAGCCCAAGTGGGCTGCTTAACTGACTGAGCCACCCAGGCGCCCCTAAAGTTGTGTTGTTTTAAGACACCAAGTTAGTGGTAATTTGTAATAGCAGCAGTAAGAAACTAATACAGGAACTCTTTATTCCTGCCTCCACCAGAAGGTAATAACTGGTCCTGCGCCTTTTCACCTTCATTTTTATTGGGTTTAATCTCCGGTTTCTAGGAAACAAGGATATGGACAATTTGATTTTGAATATTATGTTTATGTGTTTCACAACTGCAGAAATACAAAAACACAATGAAAATAAAAGGGTCTAAAGCCAACCAACTTTTCTCTGCCTAAAGCAAATCTTACAGATGAATTTGTTGAATAACTAATGAAAACTTTCAAATAAGCTATGTCTCCAAATTTATACTGAAAAATACCTAAAAACAAAATAATTTTAGAAATTATCAAAATATAAACAAAATAATTTTAGCATTTATCAGAATAACACATGCCTTCCCTAAATACCTACTGATCTCAACTATTAGAGTACAGTCATGAAAACAATATACTCCGTCCAAAGACATCCCATTTTACCTTTCCCCCACCACACATATGCATACAAGTTTGAGGTGCAGGGGAATGATACTGAATAGTCAAAACAGATGCCCCCAAATCTATGCATCCAAAACATCATACATTTTATTTGTAGGTAAAACTCTCAAGGCTTTCCTTGGAGCATTAGGACTTTTATATTCCATAAAATCCTGACCAGGTATTTTTAGGCCAATGGACATTTAAAGAAGACGATCACACTTGGGCACATAGAAATTCTGGGGAACTGATAAAAAGAATGCACTCTGATTGCTGGAAGAAGCAATATCTCAGAATAAGGAAGGAAAGAGACATAGGAAATGTTAGAGTGTGGTACAGGAAGAAAGAGTAGTGTTATACACTCAGTTGATGCTGAGGATTATTTTGTTAGAATACAATCACAGGCTGGGAACAACTGCCCCAGGTCATAAATAAGTGCTTGGCATATATATTCTCCTTAAGAAGGTAAGGGAAAACTAGGAACTAGAAGGCCCTTTAGTGAAAGCCTCAGATGCAATTAAAACAACTATTCATGCTTAAGGAAGTAAGCTTCAATCAGCTGAAACATTTACCTATGTACAGCACTCCTAATGCTGCTGGCAGAACTCAGTTACCATTTGATAGGTAAATTCATGAATGAGTAGTGACTTTCACTTATTGTATATATGTTGATAGTAAGTGCAATAAATTATATATTTATTTAGGTTGTATTTAAGAGAAATATTTAGAAATTATCTAGCTCAGGAGCAGCTTTGGAGAAAGAAGAAAATAAGAGAAATGAAAATACTTAGAAAAATCATTTGAAGTTTATTTTTTAAAAGCCTTAATAAAGTTGAGCCCAGTGCCTGCTCACTCGGATTGTTGGTGTGATACCTAACAGAACTACAGCAATAACCCCACCAGGCTATAAAATGAAAGTTCCATATCAGAGATTGCATTTGATTTCCCTTAAGGGTTTTTCAAGAAACCTAACACGTTTACCTCTCTCGGGCTGTGTGTGTGTTTAAGTCATGTTCAAGATCTCCTCAGCACTGCTCTATTGGAGGTAGTTTATTCTCAGAAGTTAAGCATACCAGTGAGAAAGCCTAGGTTGCAAGGACAGAAAATTCAGAGAGCTTTATACTGCTATAGACCCATCTGTTAGTTTGACAGATCAAACTAACCTCCAAAGGGAACATTCCATCTGAATAGTAAGTAGATGATTATGAACATGTGCTTGAGGTTTTATTTAGAAACACAGATTAATGCACTTGCTATCCTAAATAGTGAATGTTGGCAATAAAGATTTTCCTTTCTCACACTTGGGAGCACTACAGATATCTGTTTATTGGTATTCTCTTGCATTTTCAACATAATATACATTTTCTTTAGCTTGATTGAATGTGTTTAGACACAGTATCAAGTATCAAATTAGGAAAAGCACTTTGCAAAATTGGATACATGCAGTAGAAGCTAGAGAAGAGAGAGGTATTTCAACATATTTAAACCAACTTCAAAATAGGAAGGGACATGGCTTTATTCAATAGGCTCAATTCCTAATATATTATATAGCTGCAATGGATGTCTATTGTTTTTGCCTGTCCAGTATCCATTTTCTCCTTTTCCCTGAAGAGAATGCCCAGATTTTGCTTTGGCAACCACCCTTCCCCACACTCACCCTATAATGTTCTAGTAGGGCTGACCCCACTGTCTGATTTTAACTTTGGACAAGTGACTGAAACCTGATCAGTAAGATCTATTGGGAATGGTTTAAGAGTAGCATATATAGTTAGGTAAATCAAAGTGAAAGAGCACCAGTCCCAAGACTTTTACGAGAACTACTGAAAATTAGGCTTTAGCTGGCTATTGCTTGTTAAGATGGTAGGAATGTCAGCCTACAGCTAACTAGGACCATGTTGTCATTACCTAAGAGGCCAGCTGAGAAAAAAAGTTAACACAAAAGGAAGCATTAAATATAAAAAGGCTGGGGCACCTAGTTAGCTCAGCTGGTTAAGAGGCTGACTTGATTTTGGCTCAGGTCATGATCTTGCCTTCTTGAGATCGAACCCTGCATGGGGATGGGAGGGAGAGGGGGCTCGGTGCTGGGAATGGAGCCTGCTTGGGATTTCTTCTCTCCCTTTCTCTCTTTGTTCCTCTCTTGCTTGCACTCTCTCTCTCTCTCACTCTCAAAATAAACAAACATTAATACACACACACACACACACACACACACACACACAAATAAAAAAACTGACAGACCAATGCAGTAAGACTTTTGGATGGCACGAATGAACTTTCTTGTACCACAGTTAGACTACATTTGTACTGATAGTTCCTACATCAGTAAATAACCTAAGTAACCCCAGCTCCTTCTTTTTCTTTTTGTCCTTAAGTCAGTTTTTTTATTTTTTAACTAGATTAAATGTCATTTCAAACAAGATTCCTGACTAATACAATAGCTCCTACTATTCACTACTTTCTTTGCAAAGGACTTTGACATTTTATTATTTACCAACAATCAAAAGAATTGGGCTTTGAGTCCCCAGTGAGGCCTTGAGTTCTAATCCTGGGATCAGCAATGTGCCCCATATAGTCTTTGACAAGCTATGTCCTCTGAGGCTGGTTTATCTATTTATATGTATCTTGCAAGGTTGTGTGCAAGATTAAATGTACAGTGTGCTCAATGTCCCGCAGACTGGACACTTGGTAACTTGTATTTCCTTTCCCTTTTTGAGAAACCGAAGGGCTTTTATGTATTTTATTTTTATATTTTTTACATTTCATGATGAAATGACTAAAAGGTTCCTCTGAGATAGGGTTCGGAAATTCAAAAGACAAGGTAATCCTTAACACATATATTAGAAATGTGGGGGTTTTCTGTTTTTTGGGTTTTTGTTTTTTAAGGTAGGGACAACCCTGTATGGGGGAACTAAGAAACAAAAATCAGGGCGCCTGGGTGGCTCAGTCCAATGAGCGACTGACTTCGACTCAGGTCATGGTCTCATGGTTTGTGAGCTCAAGCCCTGCGTTGGGCTCTGTGCTGACAGCTTGGAGCCTGAAGCCTGCTTCGGATTCTGTGTCTCCTTGTCTCTCTGCCCCTCGCCCACTCATGCTCTGTCTCTGTCTCAGAAATAAACAAACACTAAAAAAAATTAAAATAAAAAGAAACAAAAATCTAGAAGTAGGTAAATAATAAAGGATTTCCTAAAAATTTTTCACAAAAACAAAAGCCTTACTAATGTGCATCATGATGAGGTATATAGTCTAGACAGACCAAGGATTTGCGCAGAAGTTTTTCTATGTGGTTTTATTGTTTGTTGATTCTAATTGGCCTGAGGCTTTTGGTTTATTTTTCTTTTCTTTTCCATCAGGGACTTACTCAATCCAAGTGTCTGTAACTTTGAGTCACATATTCCTGAGATACTGTAATTCAAGAACAACATGAGAATTAGGTATCCTGATAAAAAACATTTTAAATTAGTTTTAGGTAGACAAATCTATTTAAGAGTGAATGTAATGTGTTTTAATCATGTGGTTTGCTATTCACTGTACCAATCATAAAACTCCATAACGAATTCAGCAAACTTATAAATTTCTAAAGCCATGTCAGCTAACATAAAAATTTAAGATATTTTATTATTCCTTTTATTCTTGAAACCTAGACTAGATGATATGTTCATATAACTATTACCCACCCTAAAAAGAAAAACCAATCTGTAATATTAGACACAGACGAGTCCTGTCTGCTTTAACATCGCTCTAGCAATGGTCAATATAAGCATACCAGTACATCAGTGGTTTAAAAGCTTAGTCTTAAATATTCACACATTTTAATCAACTGTAGTGGTCACTTCTCTTACATTAAGTTTCCAAAAAAAATCAGTTCTATAAGCTCAAAGCAATTCATTGTAATTACCTAACCTGTGATTTTGAAGAAATCATAGAATTCTGTAAGCAACTAGAATTGAACACTTGTTATTACCAGGATTAAACAGTATGGCAATGTGTCATGATAGTTAATGTTTAAATTTTCTATAGGCTTTTGAGTTTAAACTTAGATGTAAGATGAATTCATTAGGATAGTAGTGTATGGGTAATCAATTTAACAATTAACATTATGAAAGATTCTTTAGCATATGAAAACAAAGCTCTTAAGAAATACCCCCAAATCTACCTTTGTAAAAAAAAATTGAGTCATATGGCAAAAACACAAGTTACAATAGAGGTTGGCTAGTTACAATAATATACACACTGCTTCTGAATTATATAGATAATAAAGAACTCCAGCATACTAAGCCAATAAACAAATATTTCCATTAAATTCAAATGATTTGTTTTCATGGCAGAATGTAGGCAAGTTTTTATTTTGTAAGGACTGATCAATGTAATGAAAATAAGTTACTCAATCTAGATTCAAAAAAGACAAAGATATAAGTCTATAATATCTAGCATCACAAAAATTTACTGTTAGGGCACAATCTAACACAATGTGAATAGAAGGTAATATTAAGATTACAAGAGACATAACCTTACAGTGTCAAACAATTTTCCATAAGATGTTTTATTTGGAATTCTATTGACTCTTTATGGACCAATGTAAAAGAAAATCTGCAATGCCAACTTACTAAAGGGTATTTTTTTTTATTTTTATGCCAAGACACTTAAAATTACTCATTCCTTTTTGATCCAGCAATTCTACTTAAAAGAATAATCATAAATGTATAGAATTACCTATGTGTAAAGATTATCATTCTCTTGTTACTTATAATAACCCCATTTTCCAGAGGACCTAATATCTGGCGATAGATTAGTTCTTACCTCCTTTGAGAATCTGATGAACAGTAAGGATTCTTTACTTCAGAAATACACACCTTTGCCTTATTTCTATAACACAGACGCATGCACTAGCATACACATACACTGAACATAATATAAACACTGCATTGCCATCTACCTTGAAAACTATTAAAGAAGTCGGTAAAAGTTTTAGTGTACATAGGAATAACTTAAAGGATTATAGAAGGAAGAGAATGTAAAGTTTTCAAAAAAGGGAAAAATGCAGCTCATTTGATACTTAAAATGACTGGTCTAAAGAACGTAGAGTGATGACAGATAAAATACAAATTAGGAACTGCAAAGGTGCTCATGTACTAAGGTCTATTCATGTCTGTTTTTTGTATTTAAAGACAGCATTGCTGATATCATTATCATTCTATATATGATTCAGAGGCTGCTAAGATTAATGAGGGAAGCTCTGGAAAGTTGATCTTCGATTTGAGATTCCACCTGTGATCAACAAAGCTTGGAACAATTTGTATTTCTCTTGTTCCATAGAAGTACGAAGTCCCGTGTTCACTTATTCATGCAATCTAGTTCAATTCTATAAACATATTCCATAAACATGCCTACTGTGTGCCAGATACACTAAGATGAATAAAACACAGACCATGTATTCCAGGGAGATCACTATTTTAAGAAGCATTCATAAACATTAATTTCCAACAGTAAGAGTGTAACCAGTATGAGGATAAGGATTTTCACTCATTTTACTCAGCGGTATATCCCAAGTACTTAGAACAATCTCAAAATTACTAAAAGAGAGCAAAACTTGGAACAAGTTTTGCCTGATTCAAAAGTTCATATTCTTAGCCAGTATGCTATTAAGCTCTCCGGTATTTGGACTCCCCACCAAACACTCTTCAGGTTAAAGATTGGCTTATTCTAAAATGTATAAAATTATATATCTGAAACATAATAGCAAGTGCATTACACAGTAATAAACACAGAAGAGACAGGAAAACAGCCAGAATAAATACTATGACCATTATTATTCAGAATTGTTGTTTATAGTTGTCTACGTACATATACCTCTAAATAATATGTTTCATTTTACTGTATTTTGACATCTGATAACTATACCATATGTGTTCTTTTGTGACTTGCTATTCTCACTCGACTTTCTAATTTTGAGACTGCCATGTTGGTGAGTCGATACACGTAATACATTTACTTAAACTGTTTTCAGTATCCTGTTGTATAAAAATGCCACAGGTTTGTTTGTTTTTTCTTCTTTTATGGGTGGGCATGCAGTATGCAATTACAAATGGTGAATATTTATGTACATAATCTGGTTCAGGAGCACAAAGAGTTTCTCCTGGGTGTATGGCTAAGAGTGGAATTGCTGACTCGTGCGTGGCAAGCATACACTCAACTTTATAAAATAATGCTGAGCTATTTTCCAGTGTTCTTACATCACTTTATAAAGTATGCCTGAAGAACGAATCAAAGTTCTACTGTTGTAGTATGCACCACATTTGTTACTGTGATTTTTTTTTTAAGTTTGATAACCTTTTTAAAAGAAAAAAGAAGTCTTCTTTATATGATTTTCCTCCAGAGAGATAATACATGTTGGCACAAGAGGTCTGCTATGTCGGTAGTAATACTTTTCATTATAAAAGTTGTGCCATAAAGTCTTCTATGGGTATTAACATACAAACATACTCCTCTCTTTCCTGACTAAAGCATCCCTGCTCCTATACCTCAGACAAGCCAAACTTCCCACTATGTGCTCCTATCCACCAGCTGCACAGTAGGGTTTGTGAAGGTGGAGATGAGATCTACCTCATTCGCCTCTTTTCTTTGTCTAGCTCACTGGTTCAAATGAAATCCTCAATAAATACTAAAATGGATGATTATGTTTTCCTAGGTAAAATAAATCTGCTCCTTAAGAACGGCCTCCACTCCTGGTGTGAAAAAATCTGCATCCTTAGGTCTAAGTATCAGACTCTAGACCATGTTGAATTTATCAAGGGTAAGAGTGACCTACAGAGCCCTCTTGAATCAAGGAGTCCTTCCTGGGGATGCATGTCTAGAACAGGAAGTATTTGTGACACACGTGCCTTCTTTAATATTTGAAACCTCAACAATTTTCATGGCTGGAGATATGCAGGGGTCAGGAGACGAGGCTAGAACTGTGGGTCACTGGGGGTCCAGCACGCTGCATTACTGACTTCAGACTCTGTCCTACAGGAAACGGCTGCCACTAGAAGATTTAAGCTTAGGTCAATTATGACTAACTTGGCATTTCAGATAAACTTTTTAGGATGCTTGAAGGAGAAAGACTGTTGAGAAACAAGGTTTCTTGCTGGAAACCCAAGATGTCAACTTTTACTTTACATTGACTAGATTCTCACAGGTGAATGAATCTTTAATATTTTCCTCCTGGGAACACTTTTTGGAGTTTGATACCAGAGATTCCCGAAGGACATTTCCGGGTGGAAATTTTTAAAGGAGTGAAAATGATCTCTGAGGACATTTATGACTGTTTTAAAAGATCTGAAAGCGGCACTAACATTAATATAGAAGTTCCACGAAGACACAAATAGAAAAGATATGAAAAGTAGTAATTTGTGAAACTTTTCAGTTTTTTATATTTTTTCAGTTGGTGAGTTAAGTTTGGTAGGTATTTTTTTCCAGATTGTATAGAGTAGAAAATAGAACTAAAGCTGTTACTCTCCCTTTATACTAGCCAGTATTTTTTCCTAACTTCTAGTTCAGAGAAGCCGACCTCATAATCTTAGTTATCTTTTATTTCTTTCTCTTTTCTCCATTCCATCTTCTACAAAGTCACTCCCATGACTTATTCTTTCTCTTTTTTTATTGCTTATTTCCACAGCTATCACTTTGGTCCATCTCCTGATGCTTGGATTATAACAAAAGCCTGCAAACAGTGCATCTACATTTTCTCTCTATTCCAGCATATCCCCAACACAGTCAACATGATAATCTCCAATTTTCCTAACACGGAAATTTCACAACATTCATAAGATTTTTTTTTTTTTTTTTTGTCTTCTATAAGAACCACCAGTGGCTTCCCAGAGCCTAGTTTATCAGTCTACCTTTGCCTTAAATTGCTTGGTTCGTCATTGACATGTGACCCTGCTTGCAAGCACCAGCCCTTCAAATTCATAACTCAGTATTTTCTAAGTATCTCCTCTTTTCCTAGAAGCTGATTCTCTCTGATCAATCCCATCATTTGGCTTGCTCATTCCAGCTACCTCTAATGTCTACCTTTCGATAGCCTTAAAGAACTGTTCTGGTTTAATTCTTCCAACTCTGATCACTTACTGAGTCCGTCAATGAAAATTCATTACAATGTTCTCCTTGGAGCCCATACTCAATTATAGATTAGACACTTGCTAATTGAATTTCGCTTTGATTTGGACCCAGAATAGATATGACATGTTGAATCCAGCGCACATTATAGTAAGATTTGACATAATCATTGCTTCTGTGCATTCTCTCATCCCTTCACAGAATTTCAGCTCCAAATTAGGCCTTTCCACCCCCTTGACAGAACCCAAACATGACTGTTATTGCACATCTTAACTTGTTAGTCCCGAAGACTACAATTTTAGAGTTTGAAGGCACGAACAATGTCTGATCGTTACATAAAGAGAATACAATGCTATGCAACAGCAATGACTAACATTAGCTTTTCAATAAATTAATCAATCTATCCATTTACTGAGTACCCACTATGTGTCAGGCATTGGTTCAGGTAATGCAGATTTTTCAGCAAGGAAAGGAACTTAATCCTGAATGGATAAAATCCTGAATGGATAAAAATGCATCTTCATATTTGTACTATTTATTTGTCCTCTTGTTTTCTGAAATACTCTATTTCTGTGACTGTCTCTGCCTTCTCCCTTCATGATGTCACTCCATAGAATGGAAGCTGTATGTGTGTATGGCAGCCAGTGACTGCTTGCTAGATGGGTGCATGGAACATTAGGAAATTGCTGAGCTACTAATACTCAAATAATTAAGAATGCTACCTCCCAATCCAACACCCATCTCCATTCCCACTGCCCACCATTATGGTTCTCCAGGAACACAGGTTATGCTTTATAGTATACAGATATAGTCCCTTTCTCCTCTATTTTTCATATGCAGTTATCAACTCGTGCCAATCCTCACTCCAAAAAGTCTCTATTTTCATGCTTTTTTTTCTTCCCCTTCTACTATTGTTGCCTCCAGGCTATGCAGAAAAGCATGTTATTGTTTTCCCAAAACCTGTCCTCTTCTAGTGTTCTCCCTTTCAGGGAATAGTACCAGACAGTTTTTTTTTGGTTCTGCATGCCACAAATGCACCCCACACCTCTAATCTCACACAAGGCCTCTCTGATTCAGTCTCTTTCAAGTCCAGCTGCATCTCAGCATTTCTATTACCATTACTCCAAGCTAATTATATTTTTCCTGGGACTAGAGTATCTTCTTAAGTGGCCTCTCCAGCTCTTCTCCACACTTAGAATTACCGTTTCAAAACATAAACCTGACCATATGCCCCAGCCTGCATAAAATCCAGTGATGGACTATTAGTGCAATTAGGATAAAACTAAAATGCTTTATGTGGTCTGTCCTACCTGTGGTTGACAAAATAACAGCCTCCAAAGGTGCCCACATCCCAATTCCAGGAACCTATGAGTATATTAGACTACATGGCAAAGGAGAATTAGATTTGCAGACAAAATTAGGTTAATCAGATGATGTTAAAATAAGGAGACTATTCTGGGTTGCCAGAAGGGTGCTTAAATGTAGAAGAAGGAAGTGGAAGAGTCAGAGGAGGATATGTGAGGACAGGAGCAAGGTTGTCAGGGTGCCGTGATACAAGGAGAACTCTGTCCAGTCTCAGGACTATGAGTCAAGGAACATGGGAAGCTTCCACATGTTGGAAAAGCAACTGGTTCTCCCCTAGAGCATCCAGAAAGGCCTGTTGACACCTTGATTTTAGCCTACTTTGGGCTTCTGATCTACAGACTTCTGATCTATTTCTTTTTTTAAAGAAATAAATTTGTACTGTTTGAGCATCTAAGTTTGCACTAATTTGAGATAGCCATCAGTAGGAAGCTGCAATACCACCTAACACTCCTCTTCTAGTCCCTCCTTACAGGCACCATGCTTTCTGCTGCCACAGGGCCTTCAATTTTTACACTTATTTGTTGTAATCTGTGGATTAATAATACCATGTCCCTAACTAGATGGAAAAGTCCATGGAGGTAGACATGGTGTCTTATTTTTTTCACCATTCTGTCACAAGCACGCAACCCAGAGACTACAGAAAGGAGACCAAATAAATATTTGTTGAATGAACGCAGCCAAGCATAGAGGTACCATCAAATCCATGACTAGCGCCCTCTAGTGGACTATTGCTCCCGTGTTTCTCTTTCTAACACTATACCCCAATCCTAGACATAAATCTCCTAAACTACCAAGCACAGGATTCTTCAATTTAAGAGTTCACCATACTTCAGGAACCGATCATGGATAGAGAGCAGTTACACAGATATACATTAGTGAAGCAAACTGCAGTTCCCCTTTCACCACTTCCTTCCTGAGTTAAGCGTCTTTAGGCAATTTAGTTAAATCCCTCTGGGCTTCAGGTTCTTCACTCTTAAATCACAACAATCTCATGCAAGTTGCGGATCTGGATGAGAAATATATGAGTCTATAATTCCTAATCCTACTATTAAAGGCTTTCTGTTTTATGTCCCTACTTTACCCTTTCACCTGTATAAGGTATAAATTCTATAAGGTCAAGTTCTGTCTGTGTTTGCTCCTGTGTCTACAACTGTGCCCTACACAGTGCCCATTGCAGACATTGGGTAAATATTTTCTACATGCTTGAAGATAATCATTAAATATTTGCTAAGCACATGAAGGAAACACTCTTGATAGAAACTCCTGTATTTTTGTTAGATTGGGCTCTGTATGGTTAAACATACTTATCTTCTCTATGGGGGGAGGGGGGTTGAATGGTGGTCCTCTAAAAATATCAAGGCCTAATATCTGGAACCTGTGAATGTTACATTATATAATAACATTTTGGCAGATGTAATAAAGTGAAAGATTATGAGATGAGGAGATGTGAGTGAGTTAAGGATCCTGAGATAAGGAAATTATCCTAGATTATCCAGATGGGCCCTAAATGTTATCACAAGTATCTTTACAAAAGAAAGGCAGAGAAAGATGAGAAACATACAGAAGTGGAGGAGACAATGTAACAACAGAGGTAAAGATTGGAGGGATGCAGCCACAAGTCTTGACTTCCTTATTTTCATGTGTCAATAAATGTTCAGCAAATAAATAACAATAAATAGCTAAATCCTATAGTTCTTTCAAGTGTTACTTCTTCCATAAAGTGGTCTCGGAATATTTAAGGCCCAGTAAATATCTCCCATCTGTGTGTAGAGATGATAAATTCTACAGAATTTTGCAATTTGGGACTTATATACCCACTGGTATATTTTTCTAATTAACCCACAGATACAATGAAATATTTAACTTTTCCTGGTGTCCCTCAGGCTGTGCACAAAGCCCAATTTATGGGCATATGGGCCTGAAATGTTTTCTTCCCAAATGTTCACAGGGTTTAACAGCTCTCTTCACTCAGATGTTCCACGGTCACCTGATAAGAGAGGCCTTACCTGACTACCCAATCTAGAAATAATACCTCTCCCTCCCATTCTTCTACTTCCTTCCTCTATTTTTCTTTACAACCCTTTTCATACACCCTGATATATTTTTTGTTTATGATGGCTCTTCTCCTTCCACAATGAGACAGTGAGCCCCAGGAGGGTTGGGACAGTGACCAGCACATAGTAACAACTCAGTAAATATTAAGTGAATGAATGAATGAATGAATGTAAAGAACTGTCTAATATTAATCTTTTTATTAGCTTTATGAAACTAATCTGAACATAGGTGACTGAAATAGTAGCTCCTATAATATTTGAAATACTATCTGTGAATTCAACCAAGGCCCAAATTTCAACTGCAATAGCCCCTTTATTCAGTTTCTTCTGCATGTCTGAGACTCAATGACCCATTGCAAAACCACTTAAAGGTTAAAAAACAAGTCCTTTTTTTCCCCCTTCTTTTTGTCCCATTCTACAGAAACTGAAAGCTGAATGTGAAGGAAAAATTATGGAAGGCAGCCCCCCAACTGTCTAATGTATGGATGGTTGGTTATATTCCCTATGCGATGTCTAGCAATGACAAACTGAACATTTGTCAGTGAGCTCTGATAGAAGATAGCATTAAACCAAAAACCAAATCAATATTAAAATTATACTCTTTTATCTATTTCCATAAATGAGATTTACATTTACCTTCAAATAGCCGAAATGTTTCTGAATACAAAGTTACCTGTACAAAAATAACTCAAAGAATCCTCATTCTGACAGCTACATACAAGATGTGGTTCAGAAGCTGTGTTCAGACAAAACAGCTTTATGCAAAGGCTAACAAACATATGGGAGAAGTTACCAAAAAAGAATTGCTGAAGCAAAAAACACCAATATGTTCCACTGAGAGCAAGAAGGATACTGACATACAATTCAAATGAAGAATGTGAGAAGAGTAAAATACAAGCTTACAAGAACTGGAATTCTCCCCAGCAATGTGTGCCTGAAGTAAACTCATTGTATTATTATAATAGAAAGACAATAAAGTATCATATGCCCTTCTTAAATGTTTACTATTGATACTTATTAGATCTCTTACAATGAAAATCTGTGGACCACCCAAATCTTTTTATTCTAATACAATTTGTCTAAAATTAACACACTACTGGAAATAAGATTCTTAGTCTGTATGTCTTAGAAACAACTGACAACCATCCTTCAGTAATGTCTAGTCTATCTTGTGAGGTAAAAAGGAAGAGTTGAGGAGATAATGCAAACTTCCCTATTCCTTTGAGTACGTTTACAATCTCACAGTGAGCCATGGTTTGCTCTGATGGAGGACTGTGTTTGTAGAATGCAATAGGTAAGAAGAACTGACAGTGATCATCGCATGCTGTCAGGAACAAAGAACAAAAAACAAAGTTTAACTCAGCCTCTCTGACTGTATACAAAAGCAAGTAACACATAATCAAATTCATTCTTATAGAAAGTGACTTTTCCATGGACGAAGACCAACAGAAGCACTTGTTGTATGACATTTATAGTAACCTCAATAACAACACATTGTTTCTAACCATCATCCTTTGGAATACGGAAGCATCTTTGTTATTTTACCTTGAAAGGGTATTGACAATAACAGATTCTTATTTCCAGTGGGATAAGTCTCTCTGTGATTAGTCAATTCAAATAAGTCTAAGTCTAATTCAGGTACACCAGAGGTACCCTCTTCTTCCTTTCCTAGATCATAAAGCATATCTTTAGTGACAGGTGGGATCAAACCAGAAATGGATGATAAGCTTTCTTTTTTTATCTGCCATCATTACTGCTAAAGAAACAAATTTCATGACTTATTAATAATGGGTAAAGACTGCTACTTTCATATACGGAGGACAGTGCATTCATATTATTTTTCCTACCCCATCTATTAATTTCTCAAGCTATTACAAAGGGGCTCTGACCTCTTTTTAAAACCACCACCAATTCTCTCCCAATGTTGAGTTCAATGGATATTTTAGATGAACAACTTAACTTGACCTGTTTCTCTGGCTACTATGGACCATTTCCTCAAATTTTCCTCCTGTTTTTTCTTCCACAATGTTTTCTCCTTTTATCTTTCTGAATCCCCACTTCTCTGTATGCTTCCCTGGTTCTGCTGCTTTTACTACTTCCTTAAATGTTGATGCTTCCCAAGGTTCCATATAAAGCTCTCTTCTTACTCCAGATTCCGCCCCTAGACAATCACAAATATGTATGTGGCTTTGACAAGTACCCAGTATTTAAACAACTCCCATTTTGGCCCACCCAAAAGACCCATCATTTTTCTGAGCTTAAGTTCCAAATTCCAATGGTCTATTAGAAGACTTGACCTAGATATTTCAAGGGTACCTCAAACATCTCTAAATCTGAACTTATTATTCCCTCCCTACCTGTCTTCCTAAAAATTTAAGAGCGTGAGTTTTGCAGTTAGAGAAAAACCCCAGCGCTGTCACTGTCTAGTTAAACTTATTTGTATTAACTTCTTGACACTCCTTGAGAATGGGGTGGGGAGGTTAGGTGGAGTAAAGGTGACCCAACCTCCACCTAACCTCCCCACCCCAAGAAAAGAATTATACATCCAGGGGCACCTGAGTGGCTCAGTCGGTTAAGTGTGCAACTCTTGATTTCAGCTCGGGTCATGATCTCATGGTTCCTGAGCTTGAGCCCTGCATCGGGCTCTGTGCTAGTGGTGTCAATGTCAAGCCTGCGTGTGATTCTCTCTCCCCCTCTCTGCCCTGCACACTCACTCTCAGAATAAATAAATAAACTTAAAAGAAAAAAGAATTTTGTAGTCCAAAATATGAATGGCGCCTAGGTTAAGAAACCTTGTGTTCAAGGACCAGTCTGAACTGTGAACCTTCTGTGAACCCTCACTGCTTCTGGTCTAATTCAGAATCTTTTGCAGGTATTCCTTCACATAATGCAGTTCTGCTGTGGTGGATGTGTTCTGATTCTCATTGCTTGGTTCTCAGATCCCCTAAACTAGCGAAGTATATACAAATTTATATTTCCCTATTTCCCGAATTTAATTAACTACAGGATTTTTCCAAGTTTTCCTGGTAGAGAATATGGGTCAAAATATGCAAGTTGTCACAACCAGTCCACCCCTTACTGTATTGATGAATTATTTTCTGGAAGTTAGTACTTCTAAAGAGACACAGAAAAATGGCTACCCCCAAATCAGGGAGAATAAGAGTTGCTGGTTAACAGTTGACAAAGAATTTCGGACTCTGAGTCAAGAGAAGCTGGGGGGTGAGTAGGTAAAAGTGTCTTCTTACCTCTTTTCAGGGGGTCTATAATTAATGAAGTAAGGTTTTATTTGATTTTCCTTAATTCGGGTTCACCTGCGTTATATTTATGGAATTCGATGCTAGATTTCAGCATTAGGTTACCTGTTAGGCTTGGTAATTGGTTTTTAGTATCAGTAAGCTGCTTGATAGGAATTTTGGTAGGATGTTGGAAGAACCTTCATTAGAGGCTGCAACTAATACATGATAATGATTCAAACCCCTAAACAGTGATTTTCAGTTATCAGCAATAATGGATGCAACTCAACTAAATTAATAGTACCCACCCTCCTTTGCTATTCTTCAATTACTTTATTACACTAGTTTCTATTTCAACCTTTCCTTAAAAGTAATCATTAAGATGGGTACATAAAAATAAAAGAACGCTAATGAAAACACCAATTAATAAAAGAAGTCTATAGAAAAGTATCTACATTTTTGTAAACTTAAAAACTGACATCAGAGTGTACTCTGTACAGTGTCATTTATCTGTGTACTCATTCTTCCCTTCAATAATATATTTGTATTCATTTAAATATGAAATTGTATTAAAGACTCATGGACCAAAGAGAAATACATAACATATTACTTACCTCTGGGGCCTCATCATTTGTGCAAGGAAAAAGGTAAAATCTAATTTCAGCAAATAGGCAACAATGATAAAGTAAACTATAAGCTGTTTCAAAGTAAAGTATAGATAGTATCCAGTGGGTTTCCATCATGGCTTAGAATTTTCTATGAAAGGGTTTGAAAGGCAAATCTAGCTGATGCAACAAACTGTAAATGTGACATGAAGCACAGGGACAGCACAAATAAAAAGTAGAAAAGCTTAATTATAAGGTTAACGTGAACTTAGGGAAAAAGAGACCTGGCAAACAGGTAAGATGCTGTAGCTGTTTCCTGAAAATGTGCAAGGGTAGGGCGATGGAAATGTGGTAAGTGAGGTGGGTGGGCTCAAAGGGCTAACACAAAGGACAATGGTTCAAACTGCACCCCCAATTATGTACCCTCTTTAACAGTACCCCTCCCCTGCAATTGACAGGTTCACAAATGCAGGTCCTACATCTGTCCTGTAAGGTCACCCATAATCTGACTCATTCTAGTTGATACTAATCTCTCTGATAGAGGTACAAAGCAGGGAAAAGGCCTACAGAGCATTTCTTTAATTTCCGGCTTATAACAAACAACGTCCTATGTAGAGAACATAAAGAAATGGTGCAAAAATGAAATGCAAACTAAATAAAGATGCTAATGCATGGAGAAAATGTGGGCCTGGTGAAAACAATGGCTGAGATGAATGACACAGAGAGATGAAGGGGAAGCAGGACCTCTGCACCTCTGCAACCTCAGAAAGACTCTAACTCTAAAGCCTTCCAGACTGGTCTGTAGGACACTTGTATGGAGCTCACTTGGGGACAATGTTAAATGGCCTATTCTAGGGCCTCACCTTGCAATTACAAAACAGGATCTTTTGGGGATGGGTCTCAAAAACCTGTGTTTAAAAAAGCCCCCCAAATATTTATGTATATTAACTTCTGGGAACCAGTGAAGTCGATGGTAAATCTAGTACTGATTTAAAAGCAATCTTCCAAATTTCAGCATCTGAAGTTTTTCAAATTATGAAAGGTGACTCATGAGATCATTATATTCATTTATAAGTTTCTTTACTTTGTAATGACACAGAATACATAGCCAATATAAGAAACAAAATCACATCCTGGCATAAGGAAAGTATTGTTTCATGATACTTTTCAGTCATAAAAATGTGTGCAGTGCACGTGTGGGTTTCCACTGCTACGCATATGTAGCGGGTAGTGACAGAACACATTTCTTAAGGAAGGTCAGGGTCAAATAAATGGGAGAGACACTCTGTTTTGGGACAATAAGAAACATTTATAGTCAGTAGCCAGAATTCAGTTCTTGACTTCAGGAAGAAGAGATGAGCATTTGTGATTGGTGATTTCCTGCTGTGTGCTATAGCTAATTTGTCGTGTGCCTGACATGACAAATTAGAAAGTGTGCTCTTGTCCTATAGCAAATATCAGATGTATGACCTGACAAGGTCTATCAAATCCACTGGCTGGTATTTATTATTTCTGATTCGCTTGGCCATGAATAATATAGTCAGAAAAAAATGGACTGTATGTATAGTGACTCTGAAGCCCAAGATAGGAAGCAGAAGGGCTCAGGAGATACAGTTTTCATTTCTTCTTTTAGTTGAAGGTCAGGACATTTAAATAGAAAGGGGAATATGGGAAGCGGAGAACTACCTAGACAGTAGAAGACAAAATGAAGTTAGTTTTCCAAACCAAGGATATGAAGCCAAAATGGGCTTCTGGCAGGGAAAGAAATTCATCACATGATTACATGAAAAAAAAAAAATGATGGGATTTTTATCAGAACAGCAAAGAGGATTTTGACCTGAAAATGTGGACACGTGAGGAAAAAAAGATGAAAATCAGCTATTATGTGAACCACTATTCAAGGTGAGCTAAATATTTTATGCAGAAAGTAACCCAAGGAAAGGTGAAGGACTGTATGAATAGCCATGGAACCTTCGTGTCATTATGGACCACATGGGCAACAGTCATTGTGAAATTACAGTTGAACACATGGAGACAAATTCAATGTTTTAAATATCATCAGTGAGGCTCACTTGTTCAACAGATACTCATTTAGTTTCTTCCCTTATTGAGATAAGAAAGAAACAGGTGTCACCCCAAGGAAGTTCTACTTTATGGAAAGAAGCACCTGACACACAAAATTTTAATTGGAACATGACTGGTATCAGAAGAGAAGCAGATAAAATGCAGTGGGAGTTCAGATGAAGGAGAAGAGTTGGCGTGGAAATTAGGGTAAGCAAGAGGCACCCTTATTTATTTAATTAAAATGAAACATTTATTTTTGGTTGTATATTCTCTATCCAGATTTTGATGAGTATATCAATGATAATTTAATAAGGAAGCAGATATCTCAAATAAAAACTTCTATCAATAGTTTGATTGCCTTCTTCTCATGGAATATGAAAAGATGATGACAATTTTGATGCAGACAAAATAAAAGAAATAATTATCACTGATTTTTAAATGTCATTTTTATAAAAGAGGTAGTCAATTTTGAAGTAAGTTTCCCAGGAGGAGCCACACTAAAATATATATATATTCACATTTACTCATATCAATGTATTTGCATTTTTTCTACCCCTGTTTAAGTTCTTATTATTTCATATCTCATATCTAGACCTTAAATGCCAAATCCAGGTAAAGAGATGGGAGACACACAAGATTATATTTTGGAATAAAATATTATAAGTTCCATATCTCTATCTCTATCTCTATCCATTCATCCGTCCTATTTATAACCACCAGAGTGATCTTCCTAAAGCATAAACCTGGTAATGTCATACTTCTTGTGCATCCTTCAGTTAGAGCTCTTACAATGAGGTGTGAAATCCTTAGCTAATATGAAAGACTGTTCACAATGTGGCTACTGTTTCCACTCTAGCCTAGTCACTCAGCATACGCCTTTCCCTATACTCCCATCTATCTTTTGTAATTCTCCTATTCTCTCCCTCCCACCCCCTTCTTTGTCTGCCTAGCATCCTCCTAAGGGGCTCCAGGGGTAAACACATGACCAGGCCTGGCCATTCAGGGAACAACTTCTTTCTGGCCACAGTGATTGGTTCCCAGAAGATAGCTAATTGAAGCTGAATTAAGGAGGTGTCTGTAGGGGACTTTTGTTATAACTTTCAGGAAAGAGGTACCCAACCATCATGGTTATTTGGCTGGTAGAAAGACGGGGAATGTTAGTGGTTATCTTTGCCACCACTTGGAAGAAACACAAAAGACAATGGAAAACAGTTGAAGACAGATTTCTAACAACAGACCTATGCTAGGCCTTTGGGTCACATGAACCAAAACCAATGGAAGTTTTTGTTTTGTTTTTGATTTAAGCCAGGTTTGAGCCTTCCTTTTGTTGCAGGTGAAAGTATGCTACTCATAATAGCTACTTTAAGGAATGTTTTCTAATCTACTTTGTTTTATTCATCCTTCTTCTCTGTTGCATACTGCTATTTCTCCACTCCAAGTATCATGCCTTTGGTCTCAGAGTTAGAAAAAAACTGGAGCCTATCACAAGCTTTAGAAGAAATTTTACATTTTTGGGAAAGTCCAAAGTTAATTCTCTACAAAAGCTCTCCATTGCGATTTCATGAGTAAGGGGGTGGGGGTCGATACTAATGTGAAGTATGCTCAAGTATTTTTTGAATAACACAAGTTTATAGAAAGAAACTCATTCCCCTGCTTTCAACGTTCTTTTTCCTATAGTTGAAGCTGCAGACTGCACTTCGTCAACTTTATTGAAAGCAGGAAATGCCATCTGATAGAATATTAGAGCACTGGGTAAAGTAAATAGGGCTGAAAAGGTGGGATTCCTTTTTCTTACTTTTCTTAATCATGGAATTATTCAGAAACTAAATGTGACAAGTTCTAAGTAGCCTCAGGAGAATCTTAAATTTAGCTCTATTCTACCTAAATCTAATGGGGAACTTGTGAATAAGCATTCTTAGAACAAAATCAAAAGAAAACCGTATCTAAATTTAATTTTTGGTGACCAAGAAAGAGACCAGAATTAATATTTATAGTGTGTTACTAAATTCCCCTCCTCCGGTCATCATCTAATATCCAGGTTCCCATTGCTTTTCACTGGTCCTGGGTCCACCTATGTTCACTCATACAGACCTTTCCTGTTCCAAGCTGTCCTGGCCTAACCCCAAATGGTGTAAATAGAACTGAACCTCTAGATAGACAAATAGAACACCCACTCAGGTTTAACTAGTTGGAAATCCATTCATTTTCTAAGAATAAATTGAACTTGCTTAAAAAAAAATTCATGTTTATTTCTTTTTGAGAGAGAGAAACAGAACACAAGTGGGGGAGGGGCAGAGAGAGGAAAACACAGAATCCGAAACAGGCTCCAGGCTCTGAGCTGTCAGCACAGAGACTGACACAGGGCTCAAACTCACAGACCGTGAGATCATGACTCGAGCCTGAGTCAGACACTTAACCAACTGAGCCACCCAGGCGCCCCTGAACTTTTTTTTTTTTTTTTTTTTTTTTTTTTAATGGTGGCATCTCATTTTTCTCAAAAGGGAGAAATCTACTTTGGTTTTATATTTGTGGCCATTAAATGGAGATTAAGAGTCTTCAAGGTAAACGACAGAAAGAAGCAGCTCTACTTACTGTGTGTGTTTTATACATGTAAATCCCATTAACACTCGAGGAAAACATGTAAAAAACTTACAGAAGAGAGGGGATAAGAGAAGTTTGAATCTCGGGTAAGACAGACAAGGGTCAGTTTTGAGCAAGAGCAAGAATTCTTTTGCAACCAAAAAGACTAATGGGTGACAAGTACTGATGTTAATCAGGACAATAAAACGTACCTCTAAAAAACCCTTTCTGAAGGTAAGGACTCTTGACAAAGCAAAGTTTAAGTTGAAAGTCCCACTGAACACCCTGTCTCCTATTACTATGTATACTTTAAATTTTCAAAAGCTATCACCAAAGAAAAGTACTTTAGATTGATAATTCAGACCTTCCAAGAACATGGAAAAAATTTAAGTTAATTGGTTTTTAATTCACCTAGTACAAGTTTTAAAAAGGTAATTTGTCACTTTTGATCTGACAATGCTTATGGGCATAGCAACTATAGAAGAATTATGGAAAGCGATATAGAAAATGATGGAGAGAGGAAATTGGTTTTGAGTCTTCTTAGAGGTTTTGCATCAACATTCTTTGGTTGTTGTTGTTTTTTTGCAAGCTTTATTGCCCTATTCACATCTATGCTTGTCAGCAAATTTCCCTTGGCTACATTCAAAAGGCAGCTGTTCTTCCATAGTCCCTAGTGAATAAAGAATATATGAAAGCAATTCTGAACCCAGTAACATGATCTGATTTTCAGAAGAGCCCCCAGCTTCCACTTTTTAAGATACTCACAGTGTCCCTTGGACCCAGGCAGCCTCCTTATTTAGTTATTTTTAGAGTAACTATTATTGCATTCCAACAATACTGTAAAAGTAGGATAATCACCGTTGAGATCTGTAGGCTCAAAGCAAACAGTAATTCAATTTTTTAAACATCTCTATATATGTAGAATGTCCACAACATCTTTTTTTTTCTCTTTTTTTTTTTTTTTAAGAGAGAGAGAGTAACTGGTACATATGCAAGGGGGAGTAGGGAGAGAGAAAGAGAATCTTAAGCAGGCTCCACAGTCAGCACAGAGCCCGATGGCTCTGTGGGGCTCAATGACATGACTGTGAGATCACAACTTAGCCAAAATGAAGAGTCAGATGCTCAACCGACTAGGCATCCAGGCACCCCTGTCTATAACATCTTAAAACAGACGGATGCAGATTCCTCTTTAAAAGGTTGTAACAGGGGCGCCTGGGTGGCTTGGTCGGTTGGGCGTCCGACTTCGGCTCAGGTCATGATCTCACAGTCCGTGAGTTCGAGCACCGCGTCGGGCTCTGTGCTGACAGCTCAGAGCCTGGAGCCTGTTTCAGATTTTGTGTCTCCCTCTCTCTCTGCCCCTCCCCTGTTCATGCTCTGTCTCTCTCTGTCTCAAAGATAAATAAACGTTAAAAAAAATTTTTTTTTAAAGGTTGTAACTAATACAGAAGATGTGGTACCCTTGTGAGAACAGGTATGGCTTATCAAGAATTAAAACAGGCACAGCAACTGACAGAACCTGGTTATATCAAGAGCTATTTTTCATTTGGTAACACCGTGGGCAAAATCACATTAGCTATGAAGATTTTCTATCACGTTTATGAGAACTCAACTCCCAAGGTAATATTTAGAGTTACGTAATGAGACCGCTGACAAGGGACAGAAACAACCAGACAACACAGCAAAATTTCTGTCTTCATATTAACTGACCTACGTGAACATGAAGTGTAAACATGGCCTGTGAATACTTGAGGAAATGAATTGAGAGACATTTTTAGAAAGACATTTTTGGAAAGACAATGGACAGAGTATTGTGACAAGTGTTAAAAAGATTTCAAAGGACAGAGTTACTGAAGAACTTTGTTCCCTTCTAGGAAGTGGCAGACCTTCTCAATGAAAGTAAGCTTTGCTAATAAAGACAAAATCATAAAGTACAAACAGGGCAGGATTAAGTTTTTTGAAGAAGACATTCTGGAGCAAGATTTGGTAATAATTTTGCCCCACAGCAAGAAAGGGGTCAAGAAACATATAGATTCCAAAATGCCCCTCTCTCCATCAAAATAATTTATCTTAACATGCATTACAATGTATTATTATTACCTGCCTCAGGGTCTGGGAGGTAAGCTTCCTGAGGCCGTGGCACATAACAAGGGCACGCAGATGTGTTCAGTGAATGAGGATCCACGTGCATTTGTACGCAAGTAGCTTACTCATAGCAGCACCTCCATCACTTACGGCTTTCCTGCATGTGATATAGCTACAATTCCCCCCGTTCACTCAGTTGAGAGCTCTACCACTTTAAAATTTTGCAATCATTATACCAAGAATAATGAAATGAACTTGCTGATTTAAATAATTATGGTTTACTACTGAAACATGATGGCAACATTTATATTTTAACTAATACAACAGGCCAGTACCAACTGGAAACTACTGAATCAGGTATGTGTTTCATTAGCAACATTTGCTTTTTAAAAATTCCTGTGAAATTATTATAAATAATGATGACACCTATTTTTCCAAGTCAGATGTGCAATTACATGACAAATCAGCAGTACTTACGATTCCTCAATTATTATGATGGACTCTGACTAGCCTTGTATTGAAGTACAACCCTAAACTTTCCCAGAACCCAGGCCCCTTTAATTGCAATGTTCTCAGAGCCAGAAAGTGTATGCTAAAGGTGATGTTTACCAGAGATAGCAGATCTGACATATTTGGCAAATGCTTATAAATGGATGGGTGGGTCTTTTAGGCCTACTAAAGATACTATGAATTATCAATATTATATTTTCAATCTCTCCATAGTTTCTTTTCCCATCTTTCCCTTCTTTACCCACATACTCTAAATCCTCAAAGACAGCACAGGATCTGACTCTGAGATATGAAGAAGTTTAAGTAACAGGAAGGGGCTCATAGCACTTCAAATACATCATTGATATTTTGTCTTCCTAAAATTAAGAGTCTTCAGTTTGTACATATTACCTGAACTAACATGTCATCTTATCATGTTAAAATATTCTTTGCTTATTGACCATATCAATTAGCTCCTGACATACAAATGCAATAACTGATGCCCACACAATAGCTATTAAACCTGAGTGAGTTATGTGCCATTTTCTACATTGGACACACTTGCCAATTACACAGAATATAAAATTACTTCTTCTATCAGATCTTATGATGGTAGTGATAAATCTAGAAGAGCCCATCACTAACATAAATTGAACCTGCATCAGATGTAGGTATAGACAGACACATGCTAAAAAGAAACTTAAAAGCATTAACAGATCATTGTCATGTTGACTAGAGTTAATTCCATTAATAACATTAATGGAATGTTTGGTATTTTTAGGTACTATCCTAATTAGTATAGTTAATCTTCACAATAATCTTATGAGCTATTTGGTATTATTTTTATGCATGAGAAGAAAGTGAGGGTCAGAAATGTTATGTAATGTTCCCAATGTCACACAGAAAGTAGTAAAGCTGAGCCTATGTCTTTAGCCATTTGGCTATTCTGTATCCCTGGCACATTTTATACATATTACACTGAAACACAGAGAGAAGATTTACATAAGTCATCACCTATAAAGACGTTCTGCCCAATAGCAGTAGCTGAGTTATATCACTGCTTCGAAAAAAATAAAATCTGTATTCTTTTTTATTTAACTTTGTTTTTTATTTTTTAAAATTTAAATCCAAATTAGTTAGTATATAGTGAAGCAATGATTTCAGTAGATTCCTTAATGCCCCTTACCCATTTAGCCCATCCCCTCTCCCCACAAACCCTCCAGCAACCCTCAGTTTGTTCTCCATATTTATGAGTCTCTTTTGTTTTGTCCCCCTCCCTGTTTTTATATTATTTTTGTTTCCCTTTCCTTATGTTCATCTGTTTTGTCTTTTAAAGTCCTCATATGAGTGAAGTCATATGATATTTGTCTTTCTCTGACTAATTTCACTTAGACTCATACTCTCCAGATCCATCCACGTGGTTGCAAATGACAAGATTTCATTCTTTTTGATTGCCGAGTAATACTCCGTTGTATATATATACCACAATTTCTTTATCCACTCATCCATCGATGGACATTTGGGCTCTTTCCATACTTTGGCTATTGTTGATAGCACTGCTGTAAACACTGGGGTGCATGTATCCCTTGAAACAGCACACCTGCATCCCTTGGATAAATGCCCAGTAGTACAATTGCTGGGTTGTAGAGTAGTTCTATTTTTAGTTTTTTGAGGAACCTCCATACTGTTTTCCAGAGTGGCTGCACCAACTTGCATTCCCACCAACAATGCAAAAGATATCCTCTTTCTCTGCATCCTTGCCAACATCTGTTGTTGCCTGAGTTGTTAATGTTAGCCATTTTGACAGGTGTGAGGTGGTATCTCATTGTGGTTTTCATTTGTATTTCCCTGATGATGAGTGATGTTGAGCATTTTTTCAAGTGTTGGTTGGCCACCTGGATGTCTTCTTTGGAGAAGTGTCTATTCATGTCTTTTGCCCATTTCTTCACTGGATTATTTGTTTTTTGGGTGTTGAGTTTGAGAAGTTCTTTACGGATTTTGAATACTAATCCTAACCTAATATGTCATTTGCAAATATCTTCTCCCATTCTGTTGGTTGCCTTTTAGTTTTGCTGATTGTTTCCTTTGCTGTGCAGAAGCTTTTTATTTCATGAGGTCCCAGTAGTTCATTTTTGCTTTTGTTTCCCTTGCCTCCGGAGACGTGTTGAGTAAGAAGTTGCTGCGGCCAAGATCAAAGAGGTTTTTGCCTGCTTTCTCCTTGAAGATTTTGATGGCTTCCTGTCTTACATTGAGGTCTTTCATCCACTTTGAGTTTATTTTTGTGTATGGTGTCAGAAAGTGGTCCAGGTTCCTTCTTCTGCATGTCGCTGTCCAGTTTTCCCAGCACCACTTGCTGAAGAGACTGTCTTTATTCCATTGGATATTCTTTCCTGCTTTGTTAAAGATTAGTTGCCAATATGTTTGTGGGTCCATTTCTGGGTTCTCTATTCTATTCCATTGATCTGAGTGTCTGTTTTTCTGCCAGTCCCATACTGTTTGATGATGACAGCTTTGTAATATAGCTTGAAGTCTGGGATTGTGATGCCTCCTGCTTTGGTTTTCTTTTTCAAGATTGCTTTGGCTATTCAGGGTCTTTTCTGGTTCCATACAAATTTTAGGATTATTTGTTCTGGCTCTGTGAAGAATGCTGGTGTTACTTTGATAGGGATTGCGTTGAATATGTAGATTGCTTTGGGTAGTATCGACATTTTAACAATATTTGTTCTTCCTATCCAGGAGCATGGAATCTTTTTCCATTTCTTTGTGTCTTCTTCAATTTCTTTATAAGCTTTCTATAGTTTTCAGTGTATAGATTTTTTACCTCTTTGGTTAGATTTATTCCTAGGTATTTTATGGTTTTTGGTGCAACTGTAAATGGGATCAATTCCTTGATTTGTTTTTCTGTCACTTCATTGTTGGTGTATAGGAATGCAACCGATTTCTGTGCATTGATTTTATATCCTGCCACTTTGCTGAATTCATGAATCAGTTCTAGCAGTTTTTTGGTGGAATCTTTTAGGTTTTCCATATAGAGTATCATGTCATCTGCAAAGAGTGATTGACCTCCTCCTGGCCAATTTGGATGCCTTTTATTTCTTTGTGTTGTCTGATTACAGAGGCTAAGACTTCCAATACTATGTTGAATAATAGTGGTGAGAGTGAACATCCCTGTCTTTTTCCTGACCTTAGGGGGAAAGCTCTCAGTTTTTCCCCATTGAGGATGATATTAGCATTGGGTTGCTCGTATATGGCTTTTATCATCTTGCGGTATGATCCTTCTATCCCTACTTTCTTGAGGGTTTTTATCAAGAAAGGATGCTGTATTTTGTCAAATGCTTTTTCTGCATCTATTGAGATGGATCATATAGTTCTTGTCCTTTCTTTTATTGATGTGATGAATCACGTTGTTGTTTTGCAGATATTGAATGAGACCTGCATCCCATGTATAAATCCCACTTGTTCATGGTGAATAATTTTTTTAATGTATTGTTGGATCCAGTTGGCTAGTGCCTTGTTGAGGATTTTTGCATCCATGTCAGGGAAATTGGTCTATAGTTCTCCTTTTTAGTGGGGTCTCTGTCTGGTTTTGGAATCAGGGTAATGCTGGCTTCACAGAAACAGTTTGGAAGTTTTCCTTCCATTCCTATTTTTTGGAATAGTTTCAAGAGAATAGGTATTAACTCTTCCTTAAATGTTTGGTAAAATTCCCCTGGAAAGCCATCTGGCCCTGGACTCTTGTTTTTTTGGCAGATTTTTGATTACTAATTCGATTTCCTTACTGGTTATAGGTCTGTTCCAATTTTCTATTTCTTCCTGTTTCAGTGTTGGTAGTGTATATGTTTCTAGGAATTTGTCCATTTCTTCCAGATTGCCCATTTTGTTGGCATATAATTGCTCATAATATTCTATTATTGTTTTTATTTCTGTTGTGTTGGTTGTGATTTCTCCTCTTCCATTCTTGATTTTACTTATTTGAGTCCTTTCCTTTTTCTTCTTGATCAAATTGGCTAGTGGTTTATCAATTTTGTTAATTCTTTCAAAAAACCAGCTTCTGGTTTCATTGATCTACTTTTTTTTTTTTTTTTTTTTTTTTTTGGAAAACTTGTATTCTTACTTATTGACTTATCCATGTCCTTCTACAGACACTTTAACATGTGTACCAGGAATCCCATAAAATCCAGGGCAGTGCTAACACCAAGCAAGGTTCAATGAAGGCTTATTTGCTGAATGAAGGTTCATTTGCCTGAACACAGGCTCAGCCACCCAGTGAAATCAAAATATGATATTAAGAAATGGAACTAGTAACAGGGTGTGTAGGTGGCTCAGTTGGATAAGCGTCTGGTTTTGGCTCAGATCATGATATTGAGGTATTGTAGGTTGGAGCCCTGTGTCTGGCTCTGCACTGGCAATACAGAGCCTGCTTGGGATCTCTCTCTCCCCCAGCTTCTCTGCCTCTCCCCCACTTGCGCTCTCTCTCTCTCTCAAAATAAACTTAGGAAAAAAAAAAAAAAGAAATGGGACTAGTATAATTAATTAATGATAAATAAACTAGTATAATTAAATTAAAAGTACTTCCCCACTAGCAATAGCATCAGTCTTTCCTCCTTTTCTGCCCCATTGTTAACAGTGCTATGGCATTATTTCCAAGTGTTTAAAGAGTCTACTGGCCTGTTGTGCTAATACCTGTTATTCCTAGGACCACTCCAAGATCTTAGAGTCACCATCAATATGCTTCAAAGATATGAGGGGCCCTGGGACAACCAGAGAAGCAAGAAGTTGTTCTGTCTAATGATCTTAAGTCATGAATCTTTAACTGTAGATATGCTTCCACTTGTGATAGGGGCTAAACTGAAGTCTCCCGCTTAAACATAACAAAAGTAGTGCAAATTGTTGTCAAGGGGAATATTTATATAATTGAGAGACTAAACTGTTTGCAAGAACTTCAGATGCACTTTTTACCTAGATGCAGGTCAATATTGTTCCTTAAAAAGATACTGTGAATTGTAATGTTATCTTTTCATCAAAGGTTTTTCCTAGGTGATTTGACTTCAAATAACTATATGTATTAAGCAATTTAAGTACTTTTTTTCTGTGATGCTTTAAGCTTTAGAGTTCAAATTTTTCGCTAATGTTGCTTCTCAACTCTAATTAATGAGATTTAAGAAATGATCAGAATAACCAACAAAATATGAATTCAAAGTAGTTTGGGGAAGGGTAGATAAAATTGCTTAATGGACTAAAGAACATCAATTGCTTAATTGTACAGAATACATTGGGCTGAAACAATAGCACTCAGTTTCTATCAAATCTTCCATCAGCAGATGTAGAAGTTTTCTGGATGCTTAGACAAATGCTCTTTCCAGTTTTCATAGAACTATATGATTTTTAGGCAAGGGCAACTTGATCTGAGTTGAATGCATGAGAAACAGCAGAAACACTATTTCAAGTGACCCCAAAATCATAGGACAGCATTTGCTGAAACACTCCACAACTAATCAATGAAGAATGGGTATGTGTATCACTTGTAGGCCCTAACATGTTTAGGAAGGTAGTCTAGTTTGGGCTTTGGGGGGCACCTGGGTGTCTCAGTCAGTTAAGCATCGGATTCTTGATTTCAGCTCGGGTCATGATCTCGTGGTCCAGCAGATCCAGCCCCACATCTTAGGATTCTCTTTCTCTCTCTCTCCCTCCCTCCCTCCCTCTCCGCCCCTCCCCTCTGCTTGTGTTTGTGTGTGTGCACGCGCGTGCTCTTTCTCTCTCTCAAAAGAAACAAACATAAAAAGACAGTAGTTTGTGCCATGGACGGTGGCTGATGTATGTGCCATAATGGTGACTCTGATTATTTCTCTATGAAATAGAAATTATTAAGCATACTTTCAAACATTAAATCTCAAGCTCTAAAATGAAATTTGCCCCTAAGCAATATACAACACTGCTGATATACTACTACTGATATAACACTGAATTATTACTCATTTTGACCTTAAGCCTTTGGAAGAATCCAGATGGACAATCAAGGAACATTCTACCTTGTCCACTCACCAACATAAAGCCATTCATGGGGCACCATGGGTGGCTCAGTTGGGTAAGCGTCCGACTTCAGCTCAGGTCATGATCTCTCGGTCTGTGAGTTCCAGCCCCACGCTGGGCTCTGTGCTGACAGCTCAGAGCCTGGAGCCTGCTTTGGATTCTGTATCTCCCTCTCTCTCTGCCCCTCCCCTGCTCATGCTCTGTCTCTCTCTGTCTCAAAACTAAATAAAAATATTAAAAAAAAAAATAAATAAAGCCATTCACCCAGCCTTAAATTAGACAGCATGCAGTTAAATGGAAGATTTGCAACATTGCAAAAAAAAGAAAAATGGAAAAACAAAAGGGTAGTCTCTTTAATTATATTCCGTAACTTAAAACATACCTATTACTTTCCCATATATAATAACGAGATGAAAGGTAACAAGATAATATATTTAAAAAAATACCGGGAGAGGAAAAATAAAACATTAGCTATGTCACTTTGTGTTAATCTCAGATAGGTCTTAGGGACCACACTGATATTTATGCCATTATTGTCTGATAGAACTTTCTGTGATGATAGAAATGCTCTAGATATGTTCAATATAGAAGCCACTAGTCACATGTGGCTACTGAGCACTGGAAATGTGGCTAGTCCAACTAAGAAACTAAAATTTTATCTTTAATTTTACATAGCCTCATGTGACTAGTGACTTCTGTAGTGGAAAGTGTAGTTCTATATGTCTCCCTTTACCACCGTTGACAATGACACTCTTAAATGTCTGAAATGCAAAATATGACAATTAAGTCTATCAGGGTTTTTTTGTTTTTTTGCAGAAACAACAAAGTCAATACTGTAAGTGACTAAGGATTATTTTTTGTCATGCTCCATGCCATCTTCACTATGCCCCAGGCTGAGGGGGAAGCCTCATGACAAAAGGGAAAAAAAGAGAAACGGATGACTGCAATCTGGGTTTTAAATTTCTGTTTAAAAGTAATTCATGTCACTTCCACCCACATTATTGGCCCAAACTAGCAATGGCCTCTCCTGATTTCAATAGGATGGAGCCTAGTGTCACATGACAAAGCTGTCAATGGGACCAGGCAATACAATCCTCCTCCAGGGAGCAGTAGCAAAAATCTCCAAAAATATTGTAATCTACCACAAGAATAAAAGTTTTATTTCAGTCAGTGGACATATACAAGTTATAAGACATTCTGGTTTATAGCTTTTTTGGACAGTCAGGATATAAAACACCCCTAGATCTTATAAAGAGCTCTTCTCCAGCCACCTTCCAATAGTAACAACAACAACAACAACAACAACAAACAACAAAAATCACAATAAAGACAGCAGCAACACAGATAAGAGCAGCAATAACACCAGCAATGAGCCCTCCTCTGTGCTGGTTTGTACTGGTTGCAGGTGCTTTACACACACAATTTCACTGTATTCTCTCACCAGCTCCAGGACGCTGGTATCATTTCCATCAGCCCCTTACAAGAGAGGAAGCAGAGGCTCAGAGTAAGAGATCTAGGAAACTGTATTACTCAATTATATCACAGATGCCTCAGCTAGGACTGGCTTCTGATCTTATTCTTGTCCCACCCCTATTCCTGGTATCAAAGTTGATCTTCATCAACTGTAATGTTCATATTTAGAGGTAGCTGCAATGCAGAATTTGCCTGGAAACTTCCTACCCGGCACTCTTCATCCCCTACCTCTTTACACTTCCCAAGATTCTAAGCAGCCACCAATGTAACCATCACCTATACCAGTCCATGACAAGAAGATACTATCTTCCCATCAACTTTCCTGGAAAATGTGCACTTCTTGGGTCTATTTAATTAACACCTTTGATTAGCTATTCAACCTAGAATATGGGCTGACCTCACATACAAACGGCCACCTATATAGTACCTAACACTTGGAAATTGGAGGTGTCCTCCAGTCTAGATGTTCTAGAAAAGTGGTGAGAGGATGGCCCCAAGGCCTAATAACAGCAGGTGTCGGAAGGGATAGATAAGAGTTCAGGTCAAAATCATCCTTCAGAGGGCTTGAAAATAACTGAGTTAAGAGTCTAAGGAAATAATAGTATCAGAAAATGCACCAACTTGGGGCGCCTGGGTGGCGCAGTCAGTTGAGCGTCCGACTTCAGCCAGGTCACGATCTCGCGGTCCGTGAGTTCGAGCCCCGCGTCGGGCTCTGGGCTGATGGCTCAGAGCCTGGAGCCTGTTTCCGATTCTGTGTCTCCCTCTCTCTCTGCCCCTCCCCCGTTCATGCTCTGTCTCTCTCTGTCCCAAAAATAAATAAACGTTGAAAAAAAAAAAATTAAAAAAAAAAAAAAAAAAAGAAAATGCACCAACTTAGGCAATTAAACAACGAGCAAGCTGAGAAGGAGCCATCATCAGAGGGATGTAGCCAGTCAGCTGATGCTCTGGCTACATGATGAGTTAGCAAGCAGAATAAGGAGGGGTACCTGGGTGGCTCAGTCAGTTAAGCGTCTGACTCCTGGTTTTGGGTCAGGTCATGATCTCACGGTTTGTGAGTTTGAGCCCGGAGTCGAGCTCTGTGCTGACAGTGTGGGGCCTGCTTGGGATTCTCTCTCTTCGCCCCATCTCTTTCTCTCTCTCAAAATAAATACATAAACCTTTTAAAAATACAAAGCAGAATAAGGAAATGAGGCAAATACATTACATTAATTATTGATCCCATTAGACGTGCGCTGAACAACTGCTTACGACAGCTCTTGGATGCACGCATTATTTATCTTCATTCTACACATGAGGAAACCAAGGCAATGAGAGGATACATTCACTGCCCCAGCCACAAAGTATAAGTGATTCATTTCAAACCTAGGTCTATCTGATTTTGAGGAGAGGTTCTTAACTGCCAACATCAGTATAATTTTTAGAAAGTAAAAGTACATGACTGCCAGTTTAGGCATGCCTAAAATGAGTACCAGAGCTTATCAGCTGATTTGATGTTAAGAAACTGTTTCCTATGGCAAATTTCCTTTCTCACATGTCAAAACTGACTGAAAAGACAAATACATCATTCTCCATTTTCAACTTTCCCTTCATGAGTGTGGGTGATGGAGATCTGACTGCATTGTGATTGCAGTATATTTCATTAATGTAATCAGTGACTTAGCCAACCCTTAAAGTATGTTTATTCTAACAAGTAGAAACAAATGAGCTAACATCTCTGCCAGTAATAAAGGCTTAAAACCAGAGAAACAGTGTAGGTAAGAATCTACAACCTCAGAATGGATTTGCTCTATTAAATAGCACACAAAAATCAACTCCAAATGTCAATGAAATATACCTACATTGTGCAGGTAGGACAGGGGCAGGTCTGCTTTCATTAGTTGGATGTCAGCTGAGTATTTGGTACAGCACGGAAACGTTTCCATATTTTAAAACAAATAAATGAGCATCTCCTAGTAGCAGCAAGTTAAAACTAACATGAGGAGACTAAAATTTGGAAAGGCGTCTAATTAATTGGTGATGGCCAGGAGACACAGAAGTTAATTAACTTGGGAGAAAAGGCAAAAGGCAGAGCCTGAAAGGGGAAAAGAGGCGACTCCAGATTCAATGGACTCTCTTAGTTTGTGCTCTCACCCCCTTATTGTAAGGTACTATGGCTTGTGATAAGGGAAAAATCACACTCATGCTATCATTTTAAACTCTATGCAGCAAGTAGAAAAGCAAAAGTTTCAAACTCCATTAAAAGGAGATAATCTACAGGTTAAGCATGAAGAAAACACGACAGGGTATAAGCAATTCCCATCTTCCAAATAACCAGAATCACTGTCTAAATAATCGCTCTTTATTCCCTAATCTCACCTCAGAAAAAGTTAACAAATGCAGGTGGCTTATATTAAATATAGAAAGATCCTTTCCTTAAACAAATGAAAAATAAAGTAGGAAAATTGAATCAACAGCTGAGGAAAGTGCACATGTCTCCACCCCAGGCCCCACATCATAAAATGACAGCTGTGAAATGAAATAAATAAAAAAGAAAGATAAAGGTATACCAGTGTACCTGCACTAGAAAGCAGAGAGTATACCACAGGCTGACCAGAACATGAGCAATTACTGCAACATTTTAAAGTGGAAGGAATTGGAATACCAGAGAAAGAAGAAAGAAGCTAATATTATCATCCAAAGGACAGGAGAAAACACTTTCTGGGTATTAGCAATTCCAGGGCTTTTCCAATCAGAGTAAAACTTATTAAAGAATCAAGAGAGGACCACCAGCTTAGTTAATGTTACAACTCCACTGAACTGATTCCATCAAGTTTGCTTATAATGAACAGCAGAGGGAGTGATATGTGCCCCAAGGATAAAACCCTAAGTAATCCTTTTAAATGAATCAATAGCAATCCTCAGAAAGAGAAAGAAAGCTGGAGGAATCACGCTCCCTGCTTTTAAACTCTATTACAAAGCTATAGTAATTAAAACTATATGATAGGGGCATAAAATAGACACATAGATCAATAGAACAGAATAGAAAGCCCAGATATAACCCCACATATATATGGTCATTTTATTTATGACAAAGGGGCCAAGAATATACAGCAGTGAAAGGACAATTTTGTCAATAAATGGTGCTTAGAAAACAGGACAACTACATGCAAAAGAATGAAACTCAAACACTATCTTAATAGTTTACACAAAAGTTAATTCAAAATGGATTAAAAACGTGAACGTAATGTAAGACCTCAAACTACAAAACTCCTACAAGAAAATATAGAGGGTAAGTTCTTTGACATAAATCTTGGCAATAACGTTTTTTGAAACCGACAGCAAAAGTAAAAGCGACAAAATAAAAAATGAACAAGGGAGATTACATTAAACCAAAAAGCTTTGCATAATAAAATGCAAAGGCAACCTACAGAATGGGAGAAAATATCTGCAAATTACATATCTGATAAGGAGCTACTATTCAAAATACATAATGAACTCCTATAACTCGATAGCAAATACAAAAACAACAACAAAAAACAACCAAACCAACAACCCAATTAAAAAATGGGCAGACAATCTGAACATTTTTCCAAAGAAGACATACAGATGATCAACAGGTATGTGAAAAGATGTTCAACATCATTAACCATTAGGGAAATGCAAATTAAAACCACAATGAGATCTCACTTCACACCTGTTAGATTGGCTATCATCAAAAAGGTAAGAAATAACAAGCACTGGCCAGGATGTGGAGAAAAGGGAACATTTGTGCACTGTTAATGGGAATGTAAATTGATGCAGTCACTATGGAAAACATGATGTGGTTTCCTCAAAAAATTAGAAACAGAACTACCATATGGTCCAATAAATCCACTTGTGGATATTTATCCAAAGTAAATAAAAACACTAAATCAAAAACATATCTGCATCCCGATGTTCACTGCATCATTATTTACAATGGCCAAGATATGGAAACAACCTAAGTGTCCATCAATGGAGATATAGTACATATATATATTATATAAACTTCTCTGTATATGTAAAATAGAATATTATTCAGCCATAGAAAAGAATGAAATCATGTCATTTGCTACAGCATATAGATGGACCTACAGGGCATTATGCTAAGTGAAATAAGTCAGACAAAGGACAAATACCTTATGATTTCTCTTAAATGTGGAATCCAAAAACAAATAAAAAACAAGCTCATAGGTAGAACAGATTGATGGTTACCTGGGGTGGGGTGTGGTGGTGTGTGGGAAAAATGGGTGCACTCTGTTTGTTTTTTTTTTAGTTAAATAAATTCAATCTTAATTTTGAAAATAAAATTAGAATAAATAAAACAATAGCATGACAAGGAAGAAAAAGGACAAGCGCAGATTAAATTTCCAAGTTCTGCTGACACTGGAAGAAGAAATAAAGGAAGGAAATACCTGACTCCAGTTAATGGGCCAAGGACAAAGCATTGGGTTGCCTTCTCAGACATGGAGTTCAGACACCACAGTATCACAGATTTGATTGTGGGGCAGGAAAAATAAGACAGATCTTGGTAATTTATGTCTCCCAGGAAGCCGGAAAGACTTAATTCTCAGGAAATCAGCAACACTAACAGTCCTCTGGTCATATGGCCTGTCTCTCTCCTCCAATCAGAACCACTATTCCCTGAAAAGTCAACAGACTTACAATACACATTAAACAGAAATCCATTAGAGTTGATGTAACATTTCAGGAAAAAACACCAACTTTTACTCATCGATCCCACAAATGTTTAAGTACCTACTGCATAAGTAACAGGAACTTCTTAAGATCTTAAGATCTTAAGAATATAGTAGGGAACAAAACTAAATACTGTCCTCATGGAACATACACTCTGGGGGGGGGGGGGTAAAAAAAATCCAAAAAAAACCCCAAAACATATAAATACAATATAGTATGAGTCCCAGGAGAATTAAAGTAGGGTAGAGAAACAGGAAGTAGCAAGTGACTAATAACAAAGTTAACCTCACAAAAGATAAAAGAGAAGAAATAATATAGATAAAAGTAGGCACTAAAAAGCTTCCAGTCAGGATAGCACACGAAGTTCTGCTCCCCTTTGTTCCACACATATACCAGTGATGAGTAACATATAAAAACAAGCAATCAGCTATTTCCAGGACCCCAAACAAAGCAACTATCTCCATGAAGACATGGCCTTACAGATCAATGAGGCCTGCTTGGTTCCAGATCATGAAAGCAGGTTGTGGATGGGGAGGTCAGGATAAGGGAGACCCAGCGTGCTCATTCAACAAATGGGCCCAGGATCTCTGTTTGAAGCCAAAACTTGGGGTGGGGCTACAGACATTAGAAAGGAAGCTAATGAAAAATGCTGCCTGATGCTATTATGGCTCCTGAAGCAAGGACACTGACACACACTGCAAGTGGAGACAGAGGAGAGGCTGAGGAGCTCAATAACTGGATGTAGATTCAGCCCATATGTTCCCAGGGAAGGAACTGAGACTGAATTATCAGACATGATTTCAGAATGTTGGATAGAGAAAACTATAAAACTGTTAGGGAATGGGAATCCAGAGGCGGAGAGTGAGACAACAGTAGCAATAATCAACCAATCAACATGAGTTTTCAAGCCCAAATTTAAAACTCTTGAAGAAAGTCTATAGGGATAAAGCTGACCAACAAAATCAACACACAGAATATGAATTTCTTTCAGATTAAATGAATTTTATAGTGTGTTTTGACAAAGACTTTATTTTTTTTCAACTTTTTTTTTTTTTTTAATTTATTTTTGGGACAGAGAGAGACAGAGCATGAACGGGGGAGGGGCAGAGAGAGAGGGAGACACAGAATCGGAAACAGGCTCCAGGCTCTGAGCCATCAGCCCAGAGCCTGACGCGGGGCTCGAGCTCACGGACCGCGAGATCGTGACCTGGCTGAAGTCGGACGCTTAACCGACGGCGCCACCCAGGCGCCCCTTGACAAAGACTTTAAAGTAACAACATTTATCGTGCTCATAATAGTATCAGTGACAATATTATCATAATAATATTTGTGATATTAATATTGATAATAAAATCATGATAATCATGATAATATTAGTGATAAAGGTTATTATGATGGTGCTGGTGCCAATGACAATATCACTACCGATAATGAGAGCTAACAGCAATTGAAAACGTACTATGTGCTAGGCGTTGCTCTAAACATCTTACATAAAGTAACTTTTTTTTTTTTTATGTTTATTTATTTTTGAGAGAGAGAGAGACAGAGTGAGAGTGGGCGAGGGGCCAGCGGAGAGACACAAAATCCGAAGCAGGCTTCAGGCTTGAGCTGTGAGCTGTCAGCACAGCACAGCTTGAACCCACAAACTGCGAGATCATGACCTGAGCCAGTTGAACGTCCAACCGGCTGAGCCACCCAGGAGCCCTTACATAAGGCAACTCTTAAATTCCATGCATCCTCAAAATAACTTAAAATATATATTTGCATTACCCTGATTCCATTGATGAGGAAACTGAGGCATGGTCTAGTTGAGTACCTAACTTGCCTAAAGAAACACAGCTGTTATATGAAAAGCTGGAATTCAAACCCAAGCAGACTGCCTCCAGAACCTATGAATTTAACTACACCAGTTTTTCTGAAGGAGTAAAAAGTATTGAAAATCCCTTTAAAAGAACAAGAGATTATGAAACACAATGAAGCAGAAATGAAACAAGGATTTTGGGATATAAAGAATTACCAAAGTGAAATATTAAGAAATGAACACACAGTCGTGCAAATAAAAATTAAATATATGTGATAAATTCTGGACTGGACAAAGTAGAGAATTAGAAATGAAAACTTCCAGGGAATTCATTCAGAGCACAGCACAGAGATAAGAATGCAGACAAGAGATTGTTAAAAATAATATGAAAGAGCAATTATGTCTCATGAAGGATAGATTGAGAGGTTCCAATAATTGGTTATTAGGCGTTCCTGAGGGAGATAAAAGGGATGTTAGATATAATGTGGAAAAAAATAATGGCTGACAATCTTAAGAACTGAAGAAAGATGTGAATTCTCAGAAATACAAGGTGGGGTCATCAGAGTGAAATCATGAACATTAACAAAAAAGTGACAATCTGAAAAGCTACAAAGAAGAGAAAGATAATGTGAAGGAAAAAAAAAAAAAAAGACTAGATGGATAGGAGATTTCTCTTTGGCAACAATAACCCCAAGAGAAAATGGGGTAATATTTTAAAGAACTAAAAGTAAAAATAAACTAGAATTTAGTATTCAACTGAGTTTTTATCATTGACTCATATTATATATTGTCCTTTCTCATAAAAGAATTATACGCCCTCATCCCCATGACAAAAGGCCATAAGATTTACCTTGGCCAATGCAATGGGAGGGGAACTGATATGTGCCCCCTCTGTGCAAAAGCTTTAAGAAACATAGTTTGGAGTTGTCTTGGTCTTTCATCCGTGGTACAAAAGTGACATATTGCAAACTAGGGCTGCTCTAGTCAGATTCCCAAAATGAGTAGACACCAGCAGCTGACCTATAATGAACATATTAACATAAGAAAATAAAAAAATAAGCTTTTGCTTTACAAGGTCCAACCAAATCAAAATAGTGGTTCCTTCTAGGTTTCTCTCTTTTCAGAAAAAATAATGGAATTGGGAAAGAGTAGTAAATAGGTTAGAGAGGAATCAACTGACTTCTTTAAAAATAATAGTAAATAAGTAAAACCCAAAACTGTTTTATTTTTCTGAAGGGCAACAAAATGGAAAAACATGTACTAAATCTAGTTAAAGAAAACATATAGAGGACGAATTGGATAGCATCAAAGATAGAAGACCCAATATTCATGCAAGTCCCATACCTTCTATTATGGGCTAAACTGTGTTCCCTCAAAATTCATATGATGAAGTCCTAACCCCCAGTACCTAAGAATATAACTGCACTTGGAGACAGGTCCTGTAAAAAAGTAATTAAGGTAAAATGAGGTTACTAGGGTGGACCCTAATCCAACATGACTGGTGGCCTCTACAAGCCAAGGAGATAGAATTTAACCAACCCTGTTTACAGGTTAATGTTAGACTTCTAGCCTCCAGAATTGTGATCAAATAAATTTCTGTTGTTTAAACCACCTAATCTGTGGTACTTTGTCACGGCAGCCCAAGAAAACTAATATACACAGGTTAAGGAAGTCCCCTCATTAAACGTAAGTGTGCTTTACATTTTCTGTTACTTCACAACCCTCACAAATCCTAATACATTCAGTCATTTTATTTGGGTGCACCTTTTTTTTTTTTTTTGAAATGTCTTGAAAAAAACATTTAACTTACTGCAATTTTAATTTGCAAAATTTATAGTACTAGAAAAATTTTCTCAGAGGCTCAGGTGTTCTTTACAGATGAAGAAAATACAGAAGTGTATATAAATTATTATTTCAAACCTCTCCTTCTCTAAAGAATTGCAACCCTGGCTTGACCACCATCTTTGGCGGGAAAACCTATTGATAATTTAAAAACTGGTGCTTTTTGAAGATTTATTTTGGGAACACTGAGACGATGAATTGAATTCAACTCAATTATTGATTTGTTCCAATTTTATTATAATACAAATCTAAGCATTAAAGCTTTACTAGCTCCAACCTAAAAACATCCAAATCCAGAAAAAAAAATTCAGCTTCTCACTGTATCTTCAATATAATGAAAACAAATTATCACAACAAATCATTATTATTTGTAAGAACTCCAAGTTGCAAATAATTAAAAGGAAAAAAAATAATAACCTATCTTCAAAATGGCAATGAGGAGTTTAAGAGAAAATGAACACGCATTGTCTAGATGTTTGTTACAAGTCTGAGGGACTCAGGAAAATTTTAAAAGAAAAGATTTTGGAAACAACTGTAAATAAATGTATATCTAATTAATGTGATCAATGCTATTACATTTATAAAAAGTGTCACTCACTCCAGCAAAACTGGAAACTGTATGCTTCTATTCTGTGCTACCATGGTGTTACTGTATTGTTTTGTTGAAAGCTTTGTTTTTTTGAGGAAAAAAGATATCATCTTGGTACTGCTCTTAAATAGAACTTAACATTGGTCTCCCTTTTGCCCAGGTTTTCCCTGCTTTGACCGTTGCCTGGTACTCAGATTTTTATCAATAAAAAGTTCTTTTTCATAACTTTCTTAATGTTTATTCATTTTTTGAGAGAGAGACACAGAGAACGAGCAGGTAAAGGGCAGACAGAGGAGGAGACACAGAATGCGAATCAGGCTCCAGGCTCTCAGCCATCAGCACAGAGCCCAACGTGGGGCTCAAACTCATGAACTGTGAGATCATGACCTGAGCTGATGTCAGATCCTTAACCAATTGAGCCACCCAGGCACCCCAATAAAAAAATACTTTAAAACAGACACAGAAAATTTGGAAGAACATGGTTATAGCACATGATTATCTAATTTCACTATGAAGTTAATAAAAGTGCACAGGACTAAATCTTTCAGTGTGTCTAACCTACAAATGTGAGATGAAACCAAAATCCCAGATATTCACTAGTAGTATAACAGATCAATATTTCTAAAACCTAAAGCCATCACTCTTCATTCATCAGCCACTTATACATACACTCACCTCCAATTTTCAGTTCATTTTTATAAAGACCTATCACCATTTTTTTTAAAAATAATATAACCTTAAGATTATTATTGAAAAAGATTTTTATCAGTGAGAAAGATTCTATACTTGACTTTTTAAATATACATTTGACTCACCGACAGCTATCTTGAGCCATAAGAGAATTATCACATTTATTTGTTTTTTGTTTTTGTTTTTTTTTACTATCTTACCTTGAACTTCTACTAAATCAGAGAATCCTTACTTAAATCAACAGGTCATCAGAGGAATGACGAGATGCATAAGGTAGCTCTTTAGAATGTTGTAGGCAATCACATCAAACACAGACCCAGAAAGAGTATAGGAGTTTGTCATAGACAACAGCTTCCAGCATTTTATCAGACAGCAAGTTCTCAAATATAACACACTGAAAAGTTACAAGGCTAAATATTTCCATTAGGGGTATTAAAGCAAATAGATTTATAAAAGACAGTCTATTAAGCTGATTGTCTTCTTGAATTAAAAATAAGCAGTAAGGGGCGCCTGGGTGGCGCAGTCGGTTAAGCGTCCGACTTCAGCCAGGTCACGATCTTGTGGTCCGGGAGTTCGAGCCCCGCGTCGGGCTCTGGGCTGATGGCTCAGAGCCTGGAGCCTGTTTCCGATTCTGTGTCTCCCTCTCTCTCTGCCCCTCCCCCGTTCATGCTCTGTCTCTCTCTGTCCCAAAAATAAATAAATGTTGAAAAAAAAAATAAGCAGTAAGAACTAGAAACCACAGCTCTATAAGTTAAATGGCCTTGGACTGTAGGTAAGGTACTGGTGGTATCAAATAATCTTTAACAAATGCCAAGTTCTTTGACAGACTTCTCCATTACTAACATATGGCTCATCAATAACAAAAATATAGCAAGGCAGATTTCTGGGGAAGAGTATCAAAACTAAATCTAAGATCAATTTAGCCATTCTCAAACCTTGTGTCATGTCAAACCAGAACACAACACAATCACTGTGTCTACAATGAAAACAGGACCCATAGACCTTTTCTAGATCTTATAATTAGAAGGTTAAAAACCTCCTTTCTGTGCCAAAGACAAACTACAGAACTATGAACAGAATTATAAGCAGGTGATTGACTGATAACTGACCAAAAAAAGTTTGGGTATGTGAATAGTATGAACTGAAATTCACCACTCTTTTTGCAAGCTGAGCAAATTGGATGCTTTATTTTAATGAGCCATGGAGAAGGACTGATTGATTATAGGGGATGTTGCTTTATGGTTTACTGTTCACAAATCACTGATCTCCTTATTGTATTGTCTATATACAGTAATCTGTTCTCTCCTTCTTGCTTTTTGGAAAAAACAGAGGGGACAGGTTGGGGAGAATTTTACATCTTCAAAATTATCCTCACATATCAAAACTGACAGGCCCTTGAAGTTTAAAAGCACCTTTCAAAATTCCAATTTAGTAAAAACAAAAACAAGAGATTTACACCAAACAGACGACACGTATAAATTGACCTTGAATCCCAGAGGCCTGCCAATTATAAGTTTCTTATATTTCTAAGCATATTTTTCTGGCAATCCAAATAGAACATACGAGCTAGTTACTGACTATAAAATAAACAAGTCTATACCATTTATTAGGAATTAAAAAGTTCAAACTGGAAAGAAATACTGTTTAAAATAATCCTCACAAAAAGCACAGAAGTCTTCTGTTCACCTGTGAAATTAACCTGACATTATCATTAAACAAATTTTGAAATACATATTAAGCAACAAAAGAAAGTGCAATGAAAATAAACACAAAAAATGTTTTTAAAACATACACTATCTTGGAACTGATGACACTACAGTCAGTATATTAAAATACTTGTTGAATCTAGGTTCTATGAGAAGGAACTACAGAGATAATCAACATTCAAAGTAACAAATCCAATATAGCTAAGATTTTTAGGTAAAATGAAAAATATTAACCTACAAAACACAGGGAGTAAGGAATGGGGAGGGAACCATAACAGTTCTGAACCAAGTTCCAAGGTTTTTAACACTTTACTTGGCCTCTTATTTTTCACTGCCAATTATAGACATTTGTGCCCATTAAAGGCACATCTGTAGTATAGTTTATGTTTCCATTTCTTCTAAAATTTCACTGGATCCCTAAATCAATTGATGAATTTCATTTCAGAAGAACAGCCTATGCTTTCTATTTCAGAAATATATTTTCTAATTGGAAAGTACTATAGCATCTGGGGAAAATATTATATATCACATGAAAATTAAGCAAAATCAAAAGATAATACTATTCTGCATAATTATTCCATTGAAGTTTGTGAAATTAGTAAATTAAGTGAAAACTTATCAGTTGCAATTTAATTCTTATCTGTCTTTATCCCCTCCAAATAATCTGTTCTGAAGCTCAAAGTTCCAAACTTTGTCTCTAAAATATTTGAGGTTAAAAGAAAAAAAAAGGTGTAATGGCTAGAAATCTTTTTAGAAAAGAGAGGTAAGCATCTATGTATAATATGACCTATATAATAGCACTTCCCATATTTTGGATGTTTTTTTGCCCCCTGAAATCTATTTCAGGACCAGGATTAATAATAACAGGGAAATTTACAGTCTGAGCAAAAATTTAAAATTACCATTCTACTAGAAGATTTACATAATTATAAACCATTTTAAAACAACTCCATCCTGAAATTATAAAGAAACTCTTTGTGGTATTTGTTTGCACAATTAAAGGAAGCCAGAATATCCATTGAAAGAAATATATTATCATTTCTTGCTTCACTAAAACCATTGTTTCATTAATGAGCTGATAAGCATTTTTTAAAATGCATTAAACGAAAGGAATATCACATTCAGAAATGAAAAACTGCTTACAACCTATAATCCTGGCCTACTTTTGGTTTTCTGGAAGGAGATATGTGTGCCTTTCTTTACTTTCCTTTTAAGCATCAGAACTCTAGAAAAGATAAGCTTCCATAAACTCCTGGATATTAATTAATAAATCCAAGGATGTGCTATCTTCACAGCAAAAACTATAAATAAAGGATTTTGAATCACTGGTCCTTTATAGGAAATTGACAGTGCTTCTGATTGGCAAATTTCTAAATAATTCAGCAGAAAACATAAAATAAATAATCGCGTAAATAGGATTATGAAAAAGGGGTCCATTTTATTTCTCTACACAAAAGAATATTTTAAAAAGCTTATTAAATACTATTTTTTTCCACTTTGAAAAATGTACACATTTTTGGTATTAGAGAACTGGTAAAGAGCTAACAGATTTTATTTTATTAAATTTTTTTTTCAACATTTTTATTTATTTTTGGGACAGAGAGAGACAGAGCATGAACGGGGGAGGGGCAGAGAGAGAGGGAGACACAGAATCGGAAACAGGCTCCAGGCTCTGAGCCATCAGCCCAGAGCCCGACGCGGGGCTCGAACTCACGGACCGCGAGATCGTGACCTGGCTGAAGTCGGACGCTTAACCGACTGCGCCACCCAGGCGCCCCAAGAGCTAACAGATTTTAATCCAAATACATGGGTTCCAAGCCTAGCTTTGACACTTCAATTGTGTGATCTCTGAACCTGAGAGGATAACAATATCTAAATCAAAGAACAATTGACATGATGATTAAAAACAATTGACACTATGCTTAGTGTTCAATAAGCAGTCTGTGAATGGTGTTTTATAATAATTGTTCCTGTAATTACTCACTATCATCACCATCCTTGCAGATATTTTGGAGATCACATCACTATAAAAATTTTCCATTCCCCCGCAAAAAATAAAATACAAATAAATTTTCCACTTCTGCTGACAAATGATCTCAAAATACTGTCTGTGACACATCCCATGATTTCCATAAAATGTCATGTTCTGAAAATATTCAAAGTTAAATGCAAAACATATTTTAAAACAGATAAAAAAATGTTTAAGGGCTCAATTTTCTGCTTATAAGAAAATTTCATTATTGAATTTTAGAAAGCTCTATCATTTCAAATGAAGAAAAAGTATGACTCAAAATGTGTGTACATATATATATATGTACGTATACGCATATATACCAGTATATGTGTGAATGAGATAGGAAATAGAGCTATATTTAATACTACCTTGCTTTATTTACACCATATATACTGCCTCCCACATAGCTCTATTATAGAGAAAAGAAGATATTAAGGTACAATAGTCACAACTGGCTTAACCACCAGAAAACTTAATTTCATATTTTCCCGTTAAGTGACCCAAATACCTTGTCACATTACATAAAAGATACAATTCCCTATTAACCCATAAGGACACTACTCATGGAGCATATTACTTTTTTTTTTTTTTTAATTTACATCCAAGTTAGTTACCATATAGTGCAACAAAGATTTCAGAAGTAGATTCCTTAATGCCCCTTACCCATTTAGCCGACTCCCTCCCACAACCCCTCCAATAACCCTCTCTGTTCTCTATATTTAAGAGTCTCTTATGTTTTGTCCCCCTCCCTGTTTTTATATTATTTTTGCTTCCTTTCCCTTATGTTCATCTGTTTTGTATCTTAAAGTCCTCATATGAGTGAAGTCATATGATATTTGTCTTTCTCTGACTAATTTTGCTTAGCATAATACCCTCTAGTTCCATCCATGTAGTTGCAAATGGCAAGATTTCATTCTTTTTGATTGCTGAGTAATACTCTATTGTATATATACACAACATCATCTTTATCCATTCATTCATCGATGGACATTTGGGCTCTTTCCATACTTTGGCTATTGTTGATAGTGCTGCTATACACATTGGGGTTCATGGAGCACATTACTTCTTGTTTAAGATACAGAACTGTTGTAAAACTCAAATGGAACACCCATTGACTTTCATGAAACCATTAATTACAGGCACTTTGCTTTAATCTCACAATCACTCCCACTCCTTTTCACTCTCTCCTGCTCCCTTATGTGATCCTTTCTATTTCGTCATTCATTCATTCATTCATCCTCATTTACAGAAAATTTCAAATACACAAAAAAATAGTATATTTACAATCCCTTGCTATTCAAGGTGTGATGATGAACATTTGAGTTCTTTCTGCCATTGTAAACAATGATTCTATGAATTGATTTTCTATTCTTATCAGTGATTCTATGAACATTCTTTTTTTTAATATGAAATTTATTGTCAAATTGGTTTCCATACAACACCCAGTGTTCATCCCAACAGGTGCCTTCCTCAATGCCCATCACCCACTTTCCCCTCCTTCCCACCCACCCCCCATCAACCTTCAGTTTATTCTCAGTTTTTAAGAGTCTCTTATGGTTTGCCTCCCTCCCTAACTTTTTTTTTCCCCTTCCTCTCCCCCCATGGTCTTCTGTTAAGTTTCTCAGGATCGACATAAGAGTGAAAACATATGGTATCTTTCTCTGTATGGCTTATTTCACTTAGCATCACACTCTCCAGTTCCATCCACATTACTACAAAAGGCCATATTTCATTCTTTCTCATTGCCAAGTAGTATTCCGTTGTGTATATAAACCACAACTTCTTTATCCATTCATCAGTTGATGGACATTTAGGCTCTTCCTATAATTTGGCTATTGTTGAAAGTGCTGCTATAAACATTGGGGTACAAGTGCCCCTATGCATCAGCACTCCTGTATCCCTTGGGTAAATTCCTAGGATTGTAATGCTGGGTTAAAGGGTAGATCTACTTCTAATTTTTTGAGGAACCTCCACACTGTTTTCCAGAGCAGCTGCACCAGTTTGCATTCCCACCAACAGTGCAAGAGGGTTCCCATTTCTCCACATCCTCACCAGCATCTATAATCTCCTGATTTGTTCATTGTAGCCACTGTGACTGGCGTGAGGTGGTATCTCAGTGTGGTTTTGATTTGTATTTCCCTGATGAGAAGCGACGTTGAGCATCTTTTCATGTGCCTGTTGGCCATCCAGATGTCTTCTTTGGAGAAGTGTCTATTCATGTTTCTGCCCATTTCTTCACTGGATTATTTGTTTTTCGGGTGTGGAGTTTGGTGAGTTCTTTATAGATTTTGGATACTAGCCCTTTGTCCGATATGTCATTTGCAAATATCTTTTCCCATTCCATTGGATGCCTTTTAGTTTTGTTGATTGTTTCCTCTGCAGTGCAGAAGGTTTTTATCTTCATGAGGTCCCAATAGTTCACTTTTGCTTTTAATTCCCTTGCCTTTGGGGATGTGTCAAGTAAGAAATTGCTGCGGCTGAGGTCAGAGGGGTTTTTTCCTGCTTTCTCCTCTAGGGTTTTGATGGTTTCCTGTCTCACATTCAGGTCTTTTACCCATTTTGAATTTATTTTTGTCAATGGTGTAAGAAAGTGGTCTAGTATCATTTTTCTGTATGTTGCTGCCCAGTTCTCCCAGTACCAGTTGTTAAAGAGACTGTCTTTTTTCCATTGGATATTCTTTCCTGCTTTGTCAAAGATTAGTTGGCCATGCTTTTGTGGGTCCAATTCTGGGTTCTCTATTCTATTCCATTGGTCTATGTGTCTGTTTTTGTGCCAATACCATGCTGTCTTGATGATTACAGCTTTGTAGTAGAGGCTAGAGTCTGGGATTGTGATGCCTCCCGCTTTGGTCTTCTTCAGTATTACTTTGGCTATTTGGGGTCTTTTGTGGTTCCATACAAATTTTAGGATTGCTTGTTCTAGCTTCAAGAAGAATGCTGGTACAATTTTTATTGGGATTGCATTGAATGTGTAGATTGCTTTGGGTAGTATTGACATTTTAACAATATTTATTCTTCCAATCTCTATGAATATTCTTGAACATACTACCTGTTAGACACAGGCAAGAAGTTCTCCTGGGTAAACTCTCATGAGTAATATTATTGAAACATACAATTTGTGAGTGCTAAATTCTAGAATACATTTTTTTTTCAAGAGAAGTTATACCAGTTTATACTATACCAAACAATTCATAAGACGCTGGTGATCCATATCCCTTCCAACACTTAAAGTTAACTAGATTTAAATTTATGCTAAGTGAAAGTGGGGTTTTATTGAACTAGCAACCTGCTATTATCTCATTTCTTCATGGTAACTGGACCTACATGACTTTCTTCTATTAAATATTTGTTCATTTCTTTTGCCCATTTTTGATTAAGTTGTTGCCTTTTCTTATTGATTTCTAGGAGTTCATTTATTCTTTTTTTTTTT
>NW_024412396.1:54351033-54369497 GCF_014898765.1 Herpailurus yagouaroundi
CGCCCGCCCCCCCCCCCGCCCCCCGAGAGCTACCCTCCTTCCCCGCCCGACGCTCCTCCGACCTGTGGTGGGGACAGGGAGAGGGAGAGAATTTTAAGCAGGCTCCACGCTCAGTGCAGAGCCCAACAAAGGGCTCAATCTCATGACCCCAAGATCATGACCCAAGCCAAAATCAAGATTTGGATGTACAATTGACTAAGCCACCCAGGTGACCCTCATTTATCCTTAATATTAATCCTAGGCAGGTTTAATTTTACAACTAACAACTATGTCTTAATCCATAGTTTATTTTTTAAGTATCTTTTGATGAGAAGTAATTTTAAGGTAGTCAAAGCTATCAGTGAATAAGAGGATTATAATTTTTTTCATATGGATTAAACATTTTCTCCTACACTTTGAATAGTCCTCCATTTTCCCCTAAAATGTCATGTAAAGTTATGTTGTAAACTTTTTATACATACTCCATATATGAAATCAGAATATAATTAAATGAGAATTAGAATATTAGTGAATCTCTAGGTTAATTTGGAAAAACCTAAACATCTTTTGATATAAAAGTTTGCCTTTTTATAAACACGAGATAGTTTATCATTTATCTATTATTAAAGGATTTCAGTAAAGTTTTACAATGTGTATGTGTACATTTTATACATCTCTTAATAGATATATTCCAAAGTATATTATAATTGTATTACTTTTGTGAATGGAATCTTAAAAACTGTATTTCCTACTTGGTCATTGTTAATAAATAAGAATTGATTTTACATATTGAATTTTATATCCAGATGCTTAACTTCTTGTATAATTTCTAATAATTTGTAGATTATTTTTCTCTTAATACTCACATTTATCTATAAATCATGGCAGTTTTGTTTTATCCTTTCCCATCCTTTTACCATAAATTTATTTTTCTTCTTTTATTGCACTGACAAAACTAGCAGCTCATACTAGTATAAAATTGAATGAAATTGGTAAAAATGAGCATAATTTCTTATACCTATTTTCTTAATAGTATCTTAATAGTATCTTCCTATTTAAAATGATTTTTTTAATATTTATTTTTTTAGGATTATTTTTAGAGAGCAAGAGAGAGTACTCACAGGAGGGGCAGAGAGAGAGGGAGAGAGAATCCCAAGCAGGCTCCTCTACACTGACACCAGGAGCTAATTTGGGGTTCCAACTCATGAACTGTGAAATCATGACCCAGGTGCCCCTAAGATGATGTTTTTAAAAGACTTTTCTGTAGATATTTTATTTCATATTTTAAAATGCCCTAATTTGCTGGGTGGCTCAGTAATTAAGCATCCGACTCTTGATTTTGGCTCTGGTCATGATTCCAGGGTCGTGGGATCAAGTACCACATTGGGCTCTGTGCTGAGTGTGGAGACTGCTTGATATTCTCTCTCTCTCTCTTTCTCTGTGTCTCTCTCTCTCCTTCTGTCTCTCCCCTCTCTGCCCCTCACCCCTGCCTATGCTCTCTTGCTCTCTAAAATAAAAAAGTAAAAATAAATAAATGTGCCCTTAATTTGCTAACAATTTTTTGCAATATGTATTTGTGCAGAAATTAACCAAATACATTTTTTTCTGCAACTATCAACACATTATTGTTTTTTCCATCTAATCATTTAATTTGGCAAATAATATTTAGATATTTTCTAATATTAAACTATTCCAGTTCTGGGACAAAGCCAACTTGACCATTATATATTTTCTTTTTTTAAATAATATTAGATATTTGTGCTTAATTTTTTTAATGTTTATTTTTGAGAGAGAGAGAGAGAGAGAGAGAGAGAGAGAGAGAGAGAGAGAGAAAGAGAGAGAACACAAGCAGGGGAGGGGTGGAGACAGAGGGAGACACAGAATCTGAAACATGCTCCAGGCTTTGAGCTGTCAGCACAGAGGCTGACACAGGGCTCAAACTCAGGAACCATGAGATCAAGACCCAAGCCCAAGTCAGCAGCTTAACTGACTGAGCCCCCCAGGCGCAACTCCCCCCCCTCCATACATTTGCATTTAAATGAAATGAGTGAAAGGACTACATTATTCTTTTCTTATACTCATTTCCTGAATTTAATATCAAAATGTATGCATTTAAAATACAGATTTTATATGGTAAATTGTCCTGTCATTAAATTACCTATAGTTTACTTCAACATTTCTTCAAATTTTGGAATGTGTGAATGTTTGAATGTTTGTGTATCTGTCTGCTTCTTCTCTATTGATAACCTACCTGTTCCTTATCTATAGACAAGGCAACTTTAACCAAAAATATGCAATGAAGAGTAAAAGAAATTAATGTTATTTAGATCAAGAAAAAAAACAATGTAAGGAAGCTATTTTACCTATACAAAAACTAGCATCCTTTGTATATTTAAAAGAGAGTATTCTTCCTCAAGTAACAAGCTAAAGATGATGAAAAGCATAACTTGCCCAACTGTGTTGAGCTCAATTAAAAAATTAAAGGTAAAGATATTAGAACATAAATATCTAGGGGCACATGACTGGCTCAGTCAGCAGAGCATGTGACTCTTGATCTCAAGATTGTAAATTCGAGCCCCACATTGGATAGAAAAATCACTTAAAACTACAATCTTAAAATAAAATGATATCTATCTATGTACCTTACAATACACAAAAACCACAAAACCTTCATTGGAATTGGGGTTTTATATTGGATTAAAGCAAGAAATAATTTAGGAACTTTACAGCACGAAAAATGTTGGGATGCTCAAAAACGTAAGAGACATCATATGTTTTAAGATTACATACTAGAGTCCTTAATATAGAAAGCTAGGATACGCTAATCTATATTTTTCAGATTTTCTTGGCTTAAGAAAGGGCTGTTTGTCAATTGCTATCCACCCTCTATTTTCAACATGGACCGTTAATGTTTAAGAGATATATATGCTCAAGGGAAAATTACACAGCAGTTGAAGACATGAAGAACTGCCCATCAGTTAAGCACACATTCCCGCAGGTGACCTAAGAGCCCCAATTCAATTAAAATGAAATGGAACAGCATGTATATAGTAGACCCAGGCTTTCCATCACTTTTTTCTTAGATACAGTCACTGGGGATAATCTGTAATCCTGCTGTGAAAGAAAATAAACACAAATGCTACTTTCACATAAAATATCATCTATCAAAAATATCAAAAACACTTTTACATTGCTTACTGTAAAATGTTCTAACTCCATTCCTTAAAGAAAAAAAGGAAGAAAAAAATCAAACTCTAAATATGTATGAGGTTAACCAGTTTGGAGCTGAAAAGGTACGAGTAAACTCTCCCCAGAAATGAGATTCTACTCATGCTTGAAAATGAACATCTGACCCCTGGATGCTAACTATCACCTGATGATGTGCCCTATTCTTCCTATTCTTTAAAAACATTAGTATGTAATAGACTTTTTTCCCTGAGGCAGATAAAATATATAGACCAGGAATTAACAAGAACTATTTTTTATTCCTCCAAGTAAAGTCTTCAAGCATTTATTTACCTCCTCTTCCTCTTTCTGATCATTGCTTTATCTTATTCTGGCTTGACTTTTTGTAGACTAAGTCTCCATCTGATTACCTATGTCTAGTCCTCTAACCAGCTTTTTTATAAAAAGAGACACTATTTCTTTTTTTTAATTTTTTTTTCAACGTTTATTTATTTTTGGGACAGAGAGAGACAGAGCATGAACGGGGGAGGGGCAGAGAGAGGGAGACACAGAATCGGAAACAGGCTCCAGGCTCTGAGCCATCAGCCCAGAGCCTGACGCAGGGCTCGAACTCACGGACCGCGAGATCGTGACCTGGCTGAAGTCGGACGCTTAACCGACTGCGCCACCCAGGCGCCCCAAGAGCCACTATTTCAATTTAACATCATCAAATATTTTACCCTCTGCCAAAATACATGCTTCCCTAAACTCTATGCTGGTTAGAATAAGTGTTAAATATTATATTAATTTAACTTAAAACAACAACAAAAATGTTTCTAGATGATCAGTAACTCCTTTACGAGGTCTTAATTTCTTCCAATCCTTATGCTCGCTGGTTTCATTTGGTCCAGAATCCATATGACCTTAATTGTCAGCTACTTTGTCTTGACTGTAAAAACAGCCTTGCCAACAATAATAAAAAATGCATAAACTCAATTATTCACTAGCCTATACTATATCCATGTAATAAATGAAATCAACATTCATCACTCTGAATAAATGGCATCAGCTTTAGTAAGAAGCTCTTTGCAAAAGTTCTTACACATAGATAACTAATGTTTTTGCACTAAACAAATTTTCATGTGTTTCTTGTTTTTTTCCCCCAATTGTTAGATCAGATTAAGGCATCGCATAGGAGGCTCATGGGAGTCCTCCATTCTTATTAGTTGATGAGAGGAAATAGAAATATTGGAAATATTAAAATATTGGAAATATTTCCCAAAGGTAGTTTAGAAATAACAAAATGACGATTCTGTCTCTATTTCTGTAAAATAAATAAATAAATACATACATGACAGGAGACCTTGCTTTACAAAGCTTTGGAGTAACTAAATCAGATAGCTTTAGTAAATTTACTAAAACTCTAAAACATGTTACCTTATTATAATTTAATCTGTATGTTTCCTCACCATCAAGGTTGAATTATACCAAATCTTTTTGAGCGCAGACATTACATGGATGCAAGAAAAAAGACCAAGAGTTAAAGAGAAAAGAATCATAAAGCAGAAATTTTCTCAGCATACATAATTACTCCAAAACATTCATCAAGAAATTGCTATGAAACCTCACAATATGCCAAGCACCAGACATACAATGATGGGTAAGAAATGCTTCTTACCCTCAACCTGTTCACAGTCTAAGTAGGAGGAGACCAAACTACATTAAGCTACAATTTGGAGGCATCACTGAAAGCCAATGAGCCGGTGAATTTATAGTGATGTTAAATAGGAGAGGACAGAGCTGGAATTAAAGATGGCAAGAACAGTGGCGAGATTTCTAGGTTACCCGAACTGCTACGTATTTAAGCATTATCTGCAAGTTCCAATCATCTACATAGAAGATGCAACTATATTTAAATAACACAATTGCTTGGGGCGCCTGGCTGGCTCAGGAGGTAGAGCATGTTACTCTTGAACTCAGGGTCATGAGTTTGAGTCCCATGCTGGATATAGAGACTACTTACTTAATAACTCAATTGCTCAAAAACATGCTGAATATATGTTAGATTCTTAGAATACATACATTAAAGACTTTTAGTTTTGAGAAGCTTAAACAATATTAGGGTCTATGGGGGGTTGTGTGTGCATTTATGTACATATACACATATACTTATATAAACTTTATATATAACATAACAGACTTCTTATATTACAGGCCAAGGAAGTTCTTTTCTAATATGGATAATATCTTAAAATATTTTAAAGTGAAAGCGTTCTGATGGATTCACAAATTAAAATTTATATAATCGTAGAGTCGAATGATTATAGTTTGATTTTGGTGACTGCCTAAACCATACCCCTTTTTAAAAAATCATATAGTAACATGAGGAAAAGGACAAGAGGAACAAACATACCAAAGTAACAAAACCAGACTATGTTACTGAATACAAGACAGAATGATCTTGAAAATATCAACCATCCATTCTGTTCTAACCCGCTCCACTTGCTATTGCATCAGCAAATTAGGTTCACTGTTTTATAGTGTTTTATATTTATGATTGATAGAAAGCACAGTCTGGCAGACATACATTTTCACTTAAGTTACTCAGGAAGAGAGCTGGATGCTAAGTAGCTTCAATCTTCAGGAAATTAAATTTCTCAGATTAGTTGGCCCAGGTATAGATAAAAATCATTGCAAACACACTTTGTCTAAGATATTAAAAGTAAGTGTAACAAAAAAAGCTCTACATCATGACATAAACCTGAGTATCAGAAAAATACATATGTCTTTTTACGTGTGTGCAATTTCAACACGGTGCAATTCCAAAACCTAACTATCAATGTCATACTTACTACCTTACTAAATAACTACCCATTTGTGACTTTCCTGCATCCCTTTACTATACTGAGGTCTCTTTACCATGATCTACTTTGAAACTCAAAACAGGGGTACCTGAGTGGCTCGTTGGTTAAGTGTCCTACTTCGGCTCAGGCCATGATCTCAGAGTTCGTGGGTTTGAGACCCATGTTGGGCTCTGTGCTGACAGCTCAGAGAATGGAGCCTGCTTCAGAGTCTGTCTCTCTTTCACCCTCTCTGCCCTTCCCCCACTTGTGGCACCTCCCTCCCTCCCTCTCTCTCTCTCTCTCCCCCCTCACCCCCCCCAAAAAGAAAAAGAAACTCAAAATAATTTCATATATAGTATCCTGAAATACTGCGTTATTATTAAAGGAAAGATGTGAAATATGATGATTTAGTGGGTCAGACATTTTTTTCTTGCATTTTTTTATTCATTAAAAATAAATAGCTAATGTTAGGAATACATATTTAGTTTAAATATTTGCCACAGAATTTTAAAACAGACATTTTTAATAGACGTGCAATATATTATTTCACATTATGGTGATGTGCAATTATTATTTCACATTCTTAATGTGAAAAAATGACAGTCTTGTAATGGTTTTCCTATCTCTCCATTACAACACAAATCTACTCTAACAGTAAAGTAATAAATAACGCCACAACTTTTGTATGTTCAACTAGAACATGTATTGTGACCTATAAGTACATGTATTATCATCCCATTTTGAAACCATTAACACAGAAATTTTGTAGTAAAATCCACAGACCAACAAATATAGATACAAACTCATCTTAAACTCCTGGCCTTCCCCAATACCTTAAGAATTTTTTTTTCTTCTTTAAATGGGCAAAATTTACTTCAAAACTTACTACAAGCTGACAAAGGCAAATGATTTTAAGCAGTGGTGTCAATGCTTTCTGGTTAGTAAAAGATAACAGCAGTCATGCAGGTGCCGGGAAAGAAGACAATGTCATAGGTAATCCCAAATCGCCATTTAACCACAATCTTCTCTGGGGTCAGATTCTCAGGGGAGGAATAACCATGTCCAAAGCGACAAAAGGACCCAGAACACCCTCAGCTTATCCACAGGCCTCCGCAACTGAACAGATGACTGGGGCTGACTGCCTGGCAGGAACAGAGGAGAGCAAACTGTTTAATTCTCTCACAAACAATCCAGACCTTTTTAGATTTATACAATTCCAACTTAAAAAATATTATCCCACCCCCCCCCCCAAAAAAAGAAAAAAAGACAAGCTACTCACTAAATCTTCACCAATAAAGAACTAACTGCATACCTCTAGCACTGAAATGAAACTGCAGTTTCGTAGGTGACCACAGCTCAAACTAAGTTCCAAGAACATTAAAAATCAGGACATGATAATTATAAGTAAATGAAAAATTTAATACCTTACATTTATTGCCAAGATAGTATGATTTTAAAATAGTCCACATTCAGTAATATTTTTTTAAATGTTTATTTATTTTGAGAAAGAGCACGTGTGCACGAGCTGGGGAGGGGCAGAGAGAGAGGGGGAAAGAATCCCTCACAAACTGTGAGATCATGACCTCAGCCAAAATCAAGAATCGGACACTCAACTGACCGAGTCACCCAGGCACCCCCAGAAATATTTAATAAGGTTTTGTAACTGTACTGAATCAAGGAGAGCAATCAAAAAATATACAGAAATCTTGACAAGATTAAAGGTAATTAAAATGTGAAACACACAATAAGTACCATTGACTCTGGGGCATAGAGTGGGTGCAAAGGGATCCCCAAAAGATGAATTCTTCTAACTGATCACCCACATTGAGGGATTTTTGGAAAGGTAAAAACTGGACTTGGGGGTTTGACAGTTCACTGAAATGGAAAAACTCTAACTAGTTATCAGCAAAGGTCAAGGCGTAGAATCCAGCAAGGAGGAGGCATAAGCCTGTTATGAAATGCAAAGGAGCAATACAGGACCTGTGAGAGGTGGTGGAGTGAGCTAAAGAGTAGAGACAGAAGTCTGGTCTCTTCGCATAAGAAGAGTTTCCATCTTTCTCCAGTGAGGGAACATAATATTCCACTAGTCTACGGCAGTGCTTCCCATAGCTTAATGTGTATTTTAATCATCTGGATATCTTAAAATGCAGATTTGAATTTAGAAGATCTAGGATGGGGAATGAGATCCTACATTGCTAACAAAATCTCAGGTAATGTAAATGATGCTGGTCCATGGACCATACCAGGAGCAGCAAAAAGGTCTGTGGTAACTCTGGAGGTATCAATGGGTTAGGCAGCAGCAGCAGCCTACCCCAGATTGCTTAAAGTCTGAACAGCAACAGCTCAAGATATTTATATTCTAGATCAAATCTAAAGCCTATTTACCAGTTCAACTTACTATCAAGTCCCCTGTAATAAAGACAGAATTTCCATTCAACGCTAATATTTCATTTTAGGTCCATAATAGAAAGGAACCTACATCTACATGTCATTTATGCAGTTCTCAGAAAATAAAAGTTATAAACAGTTATGTTCTAGGTCAGAAGCAATAGTGTTGATCTTAGGGTTTATTCACAATTCACGTTAGCCCTTAACAAGACATAAAGTACTCTTTCAAAACTTAATTGAAATCCAATTTTTTCTTCAGGGAGTTTATTTTTGATAATTAAGAATCAGCTGGTATCATTATTTTTGTTTGGGAAAAAAAAATCATCAAGTGTTTTAAAGGTGCTCTACAAGACAAGAATTAGAGGCCATACTTGTTGATTTAAAGAGAGAGAGAGAGAGAGAGAGAGAGAGAAAGGGCCCATTGCTAAGTTATGATATCTAAAAATCAAAAATATTACTAAAAGGCAGCTCCATACTTACGAATATGTTTAACTATATCAATAAGTCAGTTGTTTGAAATTTAGACCATAATTTCCCATTTAAAAAATGGTGTTGTCCCTAGGATAGATCACAATGCATAAAGTAGGAATTTGTTTAAAATATTGGGTTCACATTGCCAAAATATGCATTTGAAAAAATAAGAAAAGGAAAATACTGCAATTGAATAAGAAATCATTTTCAATTTACCTTAGGTGTTAGGGTTTCACAAAGGATGTTTGAGGATGAGGAGGGATGTAGCAGAGATTTCTGTTTCCTCCCAGAAATGCTTTAGACTCTGATACATGACTTCAAGACTTTAATTTTTTCTCGGAAGACAGAACTCTTCATTTGCATGGTTTCTATACATTAATCACAACTAAGGATATTTTGTTTTTTAAACTATTAAGCTAATCATATTATTTGCAGTTTACGAATGGGGCAATAAAAAGGAAAGGGAGTAGATATGCTTCTGGAGGCAAACCTTGGAAAAGAAAGAGGAGAAGAAAATTTGTTGCAGGGGTTACCTCTGTGCCTCCGAAAAAGAGACTGCCTATCGCGGGAAACGTACAGTGCAAGACAGACAAAGTGGAAAGCACACAAATACATGACCTCATGTGGGAGAAAATAGGGTTTGGGAATCATTGGTCAGAATTGTCTTCACTGGTCTTGACAGAAGTTGGAAAAAGGGCAGACGATGTTGCAGAGAGCAGGTGACACATGCGTTGAGCTTTGAGAAAGAATTAGTTCACCAGCAGTTGAAGATGGAATTTGAAACAGAAAAAAAAAAAAAAAGCATATCCGAAGGGCCAAGATATGAAATGGTGGAATGTGCTCAAATAATGTCAAATGGTGTTGCTGGAGGGCAAAGTGCCTGGGAGAGTAAGAGTATTAATAGATTTAAAGGGTCCACGAAAAACTTTAAGGTTCATATAGTGTATCCCTCATATAACAAAATACTGTGGAAAGGATTAAACAAAGGTAAACATCTCCAGATTTCTTTGTGGATGAAACACTCTGGTATTACAGAGAATAGACTGGATGGTGGAAAGACTTAAGAGATAGGGGATGTGCCATGAACAGAATGTGGAAAGTCTGAACCACAGTACAATAGTCACTGGGAAAAAACAACGACAGAAAGTGGTGGTGGAGGGGGGTGTGGTGTATTGATTTTCAAACTATGAGAAAGGTAAATGAGGACCACTTAGTGACAGCTTGGTTATTGGGATATGAGGGGTGTTGCAGGATATTGAAAAGACCTGGAGGGTTCTAGATTGGTTGAGTGGGTAGACAGGGAATAAAGGAAGACAAGTTGTACATGAAAGAACATGGTTGGTGAATATTCAGATATACTGCATGCGAGCTACTTGTAGAAGATCCAAGCAAATATGTATTTGAAAGGCTGTAAGATACCCAAGTCAGAAAACTGAGGAAGAGGCTGGCTAGAAGTCATGAGCATTTGGATGTTTAAATCATGACAGGAGACTACATCTTCCCAAGAGCACATGAGGTATGAAAAGATAAGAGGGTCTAGAATCCATATTTAGGAAACACCAAAATTTAAGGAATGAATAGAGTAAAAGGAGCTGATAGAGGAGCTTGGAACATGCTCAGAAATGCACTTAGCAAGCAGAGAAGAGTGGTGTCAAGCGTTCACTGAAAAGAGAGTGGCCATCAATGTCAAGTGCTACACAGAGATGAAATGACAAGTCCCCTGAAAAGGGGCCTTTGGATTTCACCATTAGGATATCAGCCCTGACCTCAGTGAAGTAAGTTGAGAAATCAGATTTCAGTAGTTCGATGAAAGAATGGAGGAGCTGCAAAACGTAATGAGCGAGATGGTTCCTCACAGGCCTTCGAATGAGAATAAAATTAAGTTGTACCTAGATGGGGCATAAAATTCAGAGAGGGTTGTTTTTTTGACAGAGCAGACTTAAACACATTAATATGCTGAAGGAAAGCAAACATTACAGAAAATGGGTGCAAAACACAGAAAAGAGAGAAAATAACTGAGGTAGGAGATATTGATTCGGGGCAGAGAAAGAAGGCTGCTTTTCAAGCGGAATCCTGTCAGAAGACTGTGCATATTATCTGGATTAAACCTAAGACATAACTTCTTGATACTAGCTGCTTATGTGTATTTAGGTCATATCAAATTACCAAATGCCAATATCTGAAATTTAAGAAATAAAAAAGTTTTCCAAACATCAAAAGTAAGGAACTCTATACATCAATTTGACTTTTCAGGGATACAAGACTTCCTTCTCTTATTTTAGCTTTACTATAAAAGATCTTACTGATGAACTAGAAGTATAATGGTAGGCCTCCTTATACAATAAAAATAATTTAGAGGTACTAAAGAGTAGGTAATGGATTTTCTATTTTCATGCCATAATTATATCTCCCAAAATGTATCTAACCGCCATTCAACTGAATGTCTTCAAACACATCTTTTGAAACATCTGAGATTAGGAATTTTTAATGAAATACTTTCTAAATTATCTATTTTTCCCTCTCTAAACTTATTACTATTAAGATCACATTTGAAAAACCTTATTTAATTGATTTTATTCTTAAAATAAGAAGGCACAGCCATTTTCTTTTTTGTCTGTGCTTGCATTTTGTTTTTAATAACTCATGCTAACTTGGAAAATGCTGAATAGAAAATAGGCTAACATTTTTAAATAGAAATACAGAGGAAGTTATGCTCTAACATCTGTTCTATCTGCTTACCTCAAAATGTGAAGATATGTTAAATCAGATTTCGAATGTGCTTTGTTTTATTTTATTAAACAAGAATTCAGGGATGATCATAAGAAGATTCATTGAACAAAGAGTGAGTATGGCAAAAGATGAAAATCAGATACGCTTCAACATTTTGGGAAATATCATTATTATGTCATCTAAATAAGCAAAGCTATTTCATAGGACTTGTGTACTTGCGTTTACAAAAAGGAAAAATGTATATATTTTAGAGACAATAGGTATTCTAGCTATAGATGTTTAAAATTATTAGTTTTTAACTTGTCTTTCTGAGGAATATGGGCTTTGTCCTGGTCAGTCCAAAGCATCTATCTGAGTGGACGTTACAATTAGTAACTAAGGGTTTTGCTTTGACTTAGTAATTTAGCACTTAGGGACTTCAGGGATTCAAAGAGAAAGAACAGGGCACGTGGGTGGCTGGGTCAGTTAAGTTTCCGATTCTTGGTGTCAGGTCATGATCTCCTAGTTCATGGATTTGAGCCCCACATCGGCCTCTGTGCTGATGGTGGGGAGCCTGCACGGGATTCTCTCTCTCTCCCTCTCTCTCTGCCCCTCCCTGGCATGTTCGTTCTCTCTCTCTCAAAATAAAACAAAAAATACAAGGAGAAAGAACAATGTAATGTTCATCTTCTTTCATGCAAAATAGGATTTTTGGAGCTAGATATCAATTTGAAAGAAAATACTGTCTCCCATTTTAGCAAACCAAGGGACAAGCTCATTGAGCTGACCATATAGCTTTAAAATAACGGAGATCCAAAAGTAATAGGACATGATAAACAGGAGAGTCGGTTCCTTTTATGGCTTAAAAGAGGGCAGGGAAGAGAGAGGAAAACAAACAAGACTGTCTCACATATGAACTGATTTTCCCTTCTCGGTTCTCTGTCTAGAGAAGCAGCAGCTCATTAGATTAGCAAGGGTAAAACTGAGGGGAGCGCTGGGCTCTCGATTCTTGGTTCCTGTTCAAGACTGAAAAGTGACTGCCTCTCAGGCTGCCCTAGACAGCAAAGACACAGCGCCTTGGCAGGAGAGCACTGTCAGGTAGCAGGGGGACCCAAGGTTCAATCTGCCGATTAGCCTTTGGCTCTTGCGTTGTCGAGAAGAAAGCAGAAGCCGCTGACAGTCTGGCGGGGGCACCTACCTCTGAGAGGCTGCCATAATGAAGGGAGGCTACAAAGCAGATGGTTCCGTGGAATCAAAGTGGACACATATCCAGGTCTCAGAGGAACTGAGGGCAGCAGCAGGAGGGGACGGGAGGTCAGGTTGGCCAGTGCTACAGGAAACGCTGCCCGAGATGAAATGCAGCAGATGACAAGTTACACCAGCTACAGACTCCAGCCATCAAATAAACGCCAGCAGGGAAGCACCAACCAAATGGATGAAGAACTTCACTCAGGGACAGAGGAGCCAGGGGAGGCAGGCTTCTCTTCTGCCTCAAAGATACGTAAGTTGACCTCTCCCTGATGCTGAAGAGGTGATCTGAGAGACTTAGCTTTCCTGGCCTAAGACAGACTGAAAAGGACTATTTTAAATTTTAAACCCTATCTGCCATTTAGTTCACTCTTTCCCACTAATTTTCTTCCTGCTCCACCATCGGCCTTCCCACCTCACACTTGGAGAGTCCGATGTTTCAGCTGTTCAGGCTAAAATCTTCAATATCATCTTTGACTCCCCTCTTTTTCTCAAATTTCCCAACTACACTCACACTCCCCTTTGCCCACTCTACTCTAATCACACTGGCTTCTTTGCAGCTCCTCAAATAAGCTGTACATACTGCTGCCTCAGGGCCTTTGCACTAATGCCTCCCTCTGCCTGGATGCTCTTCTCCCATATGCACGTACATTTTCTTTCATTGTTTGTTCCAACAGCACTTTCTCAATGAAGCCTACCCTGATGATCTTATTTAAAATTACACTTTTCCTTTACTAGCATCCGTTAGCCCTCTAAGCCTCTTTTGTATGCCTTTTCCCATGGCAATTATTACCATCTAACGTACTCCATAATTTACTTAATTTGTTTTTGTCTATTGCCTGTCTCCTGCCAGTAAAATGTAACCAATACAGCTGTGGGGATTTCTGTGTATTTTATTCACTGCCGTATCTCTAGTTCCAAGCCAACAACAACCAGCATTACAAGGAGGCACTGAACAAATATTTGTTAAATGGTTGATTAACCAAAGGTGTAAGATTCAAGAGGAAAACCAGATTATGGACCAAATTAAAGAACCCACCTTTTTTCTCATGCATCCATTTGCCCTTGACATTACAGGTGCTCAAAGGTGATTTACTGATTCTTCATCATATACATACTCCTGATCATATTCTTATTGTCACCTTTCCCACATTCCCCAGTGCAGCTCCGGGACTAACTGATGTCTAATAAGAGTAAAATCAAAACTATGAGCGGCATTTAAATATAGCAGCTAACATTTACTCAATACTTCCTAGCTGCTGTTTGAATCAATTTTTCATGTATCAGCACATTTGATACAACAATCTTACCAGCTGGACAGTATTATCAATGCAACTTAACAAATGAGGCAACTAAGGAACAGAGAGGTTGGGAAAGTTTCCCAAGGTCACAGTGTGGTAGAACCTAGGCAGTGAGACTTCAGGGCCCATGTTCTTAACTACATCCTATAGTCATGCATTTGCATAGGGCTCATACATTTGCATAGGGCTCATACATTTGCATAGGTTGCCTGGATACCCTGCAGCAACCCCACTGCCCCTTATTTTCCACAGCATATTAAGAGGTATTTCTTTTAAATCAAGCAAAAAAAAAAAAGTCTCAGAGAGGTATAGGAATACAAATACATAAGGCAAACCACTAACAAAATATCCACACACAACAGGGGTTTTTAATCACATAAATGTCACCACTTAAAAATGTACACTCAAAAAGTGTACACTCAAACGATCATTTGTTTGTTCATTTGTCTCTACTATGCTTATGGTAACTTAGATGAATAGAACTAAAGGAAAAAGTTATTAAAATAGAGAGTAAAAATGTATGGATTGACACATGAAGCAAGAAAAAGATGGCCAGAGATAAAAAGGTAAGCAAAATCAATCATTAATGTGTTAAAACAATTTCTAGTGTAGAACCTTGGAAAAGTCTCTTAACCTTTCTGGGTTCAGTCTTTCATTTGTAATAAAGATAGTTATAAACAAGAAGGTATAAAGGGACCCTCCTGGTTCTCAAAACTGTGGCTGTCTCTAAGTCTAAATTAAGTTGTGTACGTAAGTTCCCCAGCATCTACCAAGAGACCGCATTCTCTGTAGCATCCCAACCGTTAGCATGCCTTCAGTTACTGAAGATTTCCAGAGGACTCTGTGTTTGTCATGGCATATTTAAAAATGTTTTTGCTGAGCAATATCAGTTTTTAAGACTTTATTCAGGTCCTATTCTAATTAAAATTTTAAAAATCAAAAGCTAAAAAAAATCAAAAGCTAAAAACTAGGATTCAGAAAAAAACTGTGTTTACTATTCTAACTAGATTTGATGTCTGATTTTCTTATAATAGTAATTTCCCATTCAAAAATAGTAAAGTCAATGTAATCTACTTTTCAGCTTTTTATTGTGAGATAATTATAGGCTCACATGCAGCTGTAAGAAATTATAGAGAGTGATGTCTTATACTCTTTGCCCAGTTTCCTACAATGGTACCATTTGGCAAAACTAACATTCACTATCGCTACCAGGAAGCTGACCTTGGGATACAGCCCATGGACTTTATCCAGATTTCACCAATTTTTACCTATACTCGTCTGTGTGTGTGCGTGTGTTATGGGTATGTGGTATATTTAATTCCATGCAATTTTATCATTTTAGCATATGTGCAGATCTGTGTAAACATCAACACCAACATAGTCAACACACAGGACAGGTCCTGCATAAAGATCCCTCATCCTGCCCTTTTATAGTCACAGCTACACCCTATTTTCTTATTTTTTCCTTTTTCTTTCTTTTTTTTGAGAGGGAGCACACTAGACAGCATGAATGGGGGAGGTGTTGGGGAGGAAGGAGGGTGAAAAGAGAGAGAGAGAGAGAGAGAGAGAGAGAGAGAGAGAGAGAGAGAAAATCCCAAGCAGGCTCCATGCCCAGCAGAGCTCCACACAGGACTCCATCTCACAAACTGTGGGATCATGACCTGAGCCGAAATCAAAAGTCAGATGCTTACCCAACTGAGCCACCCAGGCGTCCCTCTGTTTTCTTTTAAAATAAGAGAAAACCAAAGAAAATTGTTTGGGCAATAGCATCTTAATTTAGATTCAACCCACAAAAGGATTATTGATAAAACCTTAAACTACAGAATTAAGAAACTATTTAGATTACCAAGATAGATGCTTATGTAATGGGAAAAACACACTAAAAATAACACCTTTATTTCTTACCACACAATTAAATTTAGAATGACAGTATCTCTGGGATTAATTTAAATATGTAGGCCTATATCATTAGAAGATTTTTACAAAGATTACACTGGGATTTAAGCAACCAGTATTCATTTGAAGAATGAAGAAAGCCATAGGGCAAACATTTCAGCCAAAAAGTTAACATTTTAGCCAAAAGAATATTCAAACTAAATTTTCTAAGAGGAAAAAAAGAGGTAACATATGTTAAATGAAATTTAGGATTTAGTTATTTGAAAATAAAATTATGTTTATCTTTTAAAGATAACTGTTATAACCCTTATCAAATCTAAAAAAATTAATAATTTTATTTATTTTTTAACGTTTTATTTATTTTTGAGACAGGGAGAGACAGAGCATGAATGGGGGAGGGTCAGAGAGAGAGGGGGACACAGAATCTGAAACCGGCTCCAGGCTCTGAGCTGTCAGCACAGAGCCCGACGCGGGGCTTGAACTCACGGACAATGAGATCGTGACCTGAGCCAAAGTCAGACGCTTAACCGACTGAGCGACCCAGGCGCCCCCAAAATTAATAATTTTAATAGCATATTCAAATACTATCAGGTAGTCAGTGTTCACATTTCCCTGACTTTTTTTTTTTTTTCATGTTTGTTCGTTTGAATCAGGGTCATGCAATGCAATTTCACTCATTACACTGACAGATGGGCCCCTTCAGTGCCTTTTAATACATAGTTTCTCCCTCCAGCTAGTTTATTCTCCATATACTTTTGTTGTTGTTGAAGAAAGCAGATCTTTTGTCCTGTAAAGTTCCCACCGTCTGAGTTCTGCTGATTGAAATTATTCCTCTGCATTTACTATAAGTCAGTAATTAGATCTACAGCCTTGATCGGATTGGGTTCTGTGTATACATGTGTGAGAGAAAGGGGCAAGATTATTTCATAAAGAGTCAACAGCATGTGGTTCTGGAAACATCTCAAAATATTTAACACTTCCCTTTGGGGCACCTGGGTGGCTCAGTCGGTTGGGTGTCTGACATCGGATCAGGTCACGATCTCACTGTTTGTGGGTTCGAGCCCCGCGTCGGGCTCTGTGCTGACAGCTCAGAGCCTGGAGCCTGCTTCAGATCTTGTGCCTCCCTCTCTCTCTGCCCCTCCCATGCTCATGCTCTGTCTCTGTCTCTCTTTCTTAAAAAAAAAAAAAAAAAGTTAAAAAAGAAATATTTAACATTTACCCAGTGAGAAGTGGGAGGCATGGGGGGCTGTGGAGGAGGCACAGTCCCACTCTATGAACGTAGACAAACTTGTGACTAGCTTGTAACCAACCCCATGCAGGGAGGTAATGCTGTGTCCCCTTGGAGAAGGCAATGCAGCTTCTGCACAATTCCCTAGGACACCTGCTTGGAGCCCTGAGGCTGCCAGGCTGTGAGGAAACAGGGTCACGTGGAGATTCTCTTGTAGGCGATTAGTCTTCAAGTCATTCCAGCCCATACACCAGACAGTGAAAAGGACACTTCTCTTCTGTGCTGCATATTCCTGCATTCTGAATGCGCCACCCTTTCTTCAACTAGCTCCCTCCTGATGGGCATAGCATTATTTCCAGTCTTTTGCTATTAAGAGTAATACTAGCAGCTCAGTCGCTTAAGCTTTTGTCTCCTGCATGCTGTCCATGGAGCCTGCTTCAGATTCTCCTTCTTCCCCCTGTCCCTTTGCCCCTGCCCTCCCTATCCACCCCCCCAAAAAAGTAATGCTGTGATAAGTAGTGCTATGGATTGGGCTTTTTGTATTGTTGCCACTGTATCTTTGACATAGATTGCTAGAAGTAGGACCAAGGAGTTGTTAAAAGTAAATGCTTATGAAAATCAACTAGATTTAAAGTCACCTTCAAAGGAGTCGTAACATGTTGCATTCCATAAGCCATGTATGAAAGGCTTGTTTCTTCATAGTTCCCAGATTCACAGACATTCTCACACATTTGGACTTTTTAATAATTGTTTATATATCAGGGATAACACCTCTTGTCTATCATAAGACTTACAATTTTTTTTTTTTCCCAGTCAGCAATTTGCTTACGGTGGGGGTTTTCAGCCATTTACAAAAATTTCTGTGCAACCAAATTTATCCATCACTTGATTCCTTAATGCTTCTGCATTTTAGTTAGTATTAGGTAACTTCTGCTTACTGTCAGACTATAGAGGCATTTGCCCAGGTTTTTTCTAGTATTTCCATAATCTCATGTTTAACATTGAAATCTCTGATCCATTTTAAACGTAATCTGGTAGATGGTGTCAGAAATGGATCTAACTTTTTATCTTTTTCCATATAGATATCCAGTTATCCCAGCACAGTTATTAAAAAGTCTACCCATTCCACTGATTTCAAATGTCAGCATTACTGTAGACTAAACTTTTTCAAACTTCTGGATCTTTCCAGAATTTTCTATTCTGCTCTACTGGGCTGTCTAGTAAAAATATATATAT
>NW_024412396.1:54369597-54421268 GCF_014898765.1 Herpailurus yagouaroundi
ATATATATATATATAACAAAGGTTTAGAACCACCTTTTCTCATGCTCTTCTTTTACAGGATTTTGCTGGATATTCTGGCTTTTTCATTCTTCCAAATTATTTTTCTAATCAGTTATATAGAGCACTAGTTTTTCAAAAAAAATTATTAATGTTTATTTTTAAAAGAATGAGAGAGAAAGAGACAAAGCTCAAGTCGGGGAAGGACAGAAAGAGAAGGAGACACAAAATTCCAAGCAGGCTCCAGGCTCTGAGCTGTCAGCACAGAGCCTGACATGGGGCTCAAACCCACAAACTGCGAGATCATGACCTAAGCCAGAGTCAAACGCTTAACTAACTGAGCCACCAGGTGCCCCTAAAGCACCAGTTTAAAAAAAAAAGAACCAAATGCCAAAAGAGAGAGAGAGAGAGAGAGAGAGAGAGAGAGAGAGAGAGAGAGAGAGATTGTATGCATATAAGACTGCATTAAATTCATAAATTAAGAATAAATGATACCTTTATGATATTTGAGTGTTCCTATCCAAGAAAATGGATACTTTCTTCCAGTATTCACTTCTCCTAGTATACTTCTATGTCTTTTAGGTGTGTTCTACATTTCTCTGCATGTGTTTTTTGACATTTCTTTTTAAGGTTAGTTATACCTAGGTATTTTGTTTTCTTTTTTGATAAATAAGTGCCGTCTTCACTTCTCTTTTATTGACTGAATTTTTTTTCTGAATGGTTCAGTTTCTTACTATCAACAATTCTGATAGTTTGCAAATGAAATGTCACAAGGAACATCTGCCTTCCTCAGAGATACTACCTGATCTATGGAGTGTCCTCTAATTGGAGACAGCTCATTAAGAAGTAAAGCATAATTGGGGCACCTGGGTGGCTCAGTTGATTAAGCATCGGACTTCAGCTCAAGTCCTGGTCTCACGGTTTGTGAGTTCGAGCCCCGTGTCGGGCTCCGTGCTGACAGCTCAGAGCCTGGAGCCTGCTTCAGATTCTGTGTCTCCCTCTCTCTCTGCCCCTCCCCTGCTCACGCTCTGCCTCTCTCTCTCTCTCAAAAATAAATAAACATTAAAAAAAAAATTTTAAAAAGAAGTAAAGCATAATCTGGAGCTGGAAGAAGTTTGTAATGGGATCAATACATATTTCTCATTTGCTCCTATAATCAATTCACAAAAACCACAAATAGATTGTCATCTTTCTGTTACATACTGTAGACCAACATGGCAAAGGTAAAAAGTGGAAGATGAAGACCAAGAGATTGGCTGAAATAGGAATTCTCCTGGGAAAAAGAAGTCGTCAGCACAGCAATTAAATCTAGGCTAATAACTAGTTTTGAATCCTGACCTTTGAGTGGAAGAAACATATATTCTACATACAGCTGCTTACAAAATAACAGCTACTTACAAAAAAACAGCTCTCTGTTGGGGACAAGTATGGATAATCTCAGAATGATGAACTCATATGGTAAACCGGTGCAAAAATAATCTCCATCACCAAAGGGTTTTAAACATAAGCTAAACAGTTTTTATGTTCTTATCAGACATACTTGATAATTAGTTACTAGGCAATATATCTTATTGAGTTTATTTTCTCATGTGAAATCCCACAACTGTAGCATGAATTCGGTATATCATGTTAGCATAGGATAGAAGAAAAGTTAAATTCTGATTAGACACTCAGAAAAGAAACAATATATACTTATTCCCATCTATTTCAGAGTCAACTGGATTCATACATATTCTGCACAAGCTACCAAAGTACCAGTAAAAAAAATACTGTTGTAAAAAGTAACAGTAACTTGTCTATATCATAAAACCCAGGGTCACCTGAGTGGCTGAGTCAGTTAAGTGTCCGACTTTGGGTCAGGTCATGATCTCGCAGTTTGTGAGTCCTAGCCCCGCGGGTTCTGTGCTGACAGCTCAGAGCATGGAGCCTGCTTCAGATTCTGTGTCTCCCGCTGTCCCTGCCCCTCCCCTGTTCACACTTTGTCTCTCAAAAATAAATAAACATAAAACAAAAATTTATTTATTTTTTTTTTCAACGTTTATTTATTTTTGGGACAGAGAGAGACAGAGCATGAACGGGCGAGGGGCAGAGAGAGAGGGAGACACAGAATCGGAAACAGGCTCCAGGCTCTGAGCCGTCAGCCCAGAGCCCGACGCGGGGCTCGAACTCACGGACCGCGAGATCGTGACCTGGCTGAAGTCGGACGCTTAACCGACTGCGCCACCCAGGCGCCCCTAAAAAAAAAATTTAAACCTAATTTCTAGTACTTTCTTTTCCACAAGTTATTTTGGAATATTGTGCATATGAAAGGAATAGAGACTTCCATTTACATACTTTCATTAAGTAGTATTCAACTGAATATAAAGTAAAGCAAGTCACTTATAATTTAAAGTTAGGGTAAACATCTACCTGCCCAAATTCCCCATAACTACTCAGGAATTTTACAGCATGTATATTCCATTGACTTTAATTGGATATTTTCTTGAACGGAATAAAAAAAATCAACAGTGATTTAGAATAAATAGAACTGGCACGTGCAAACTACACAAAACATTTACACAGAACAATTTTAAGACCATAATATGATTTTGGAAATAAACCATCTGATATCCAAATTGTCCAATAGTTTTTCTTCTTTAAAATGATATAAAAAATTATAGGCTAAAATCATTAACTTGCACACTCTGGAGCATTAAAGGAAATCTTGATAACTCCCCAAATGTAACAAACATCCATCCTCTTTAGAAAACAAAGTATGGCACCCAAAAACAAAACAGTCCTTCAGGCTTGCATGAAAAGCTATCTAATTTTGTTTTTCTGATCTCCAGAAATGGTTTTTACTCTTTCTGAAGATTGAGTTACAAAGCCAATAAATTCACTTAGGACACCTTTCCTATTCAAAATCAGGCCCTTATTACTTATTCTTTTTCTTTTTTTTTTTTTTTAAACATTTTATTTATTTTTGAGACAGGGAGAGACAGAACATGAATGGGGGAGGGTCAGAGAGAGAGGGAGACACAGAATCTGAAACCAGCTCCAGGCTCTGAGCTGTCAGCACAGAGCCTGAGGCGGGGCTTGAACTCACAGACCGAGAGATCATGACCTGAGCTGAAGTCAGCCGCTTAACCGACTGAGCCACTCAGGCGTCCCTACTTATTCTTTTTCTAATGAAGGAAAAAGAACACTCCCTTTAAAGTATGGTCTGAAGATTGACATATGAGACTAGGCCATATATATGCACACACATACAGTGTGTGTGTGTATGTGTATGTATACACCTATGTGTGTGTGTGTGTGTTTATGTATATTGCTTTTTCATCCTAATATGATACTTACATAACATCAAATAATAATCATAAAAAATGATTATTTTGTATGTATTATACTAGTGAGAAGCCAGTAAAAGAGAAAACAATGAAATTGTAATACTAATATATTTGTTTTTTAAAATGGAGTGAAAATAATTCCATAGGCCTAGTGGTATTTACTTATTTAAGTATTTTCATGCCAATTCACTTTTGATTATCTTGTTCTACTTCAAATATAAGTACATGAAATTAATTTGTTCATTCTAAGTCCAGTGACTATACCTGGCCATCCTAAGGAATTAGTGTATAAGACCATAATTCAATAATCCTCTTTAGAAACTTTTTACTTTGCAACTTAAAAAAATTGAATATAAGAAGGTAGAAAAGTTTGGAAATACAAACACTAGTGTTAAGATCTGTCTCCAGCACAGCAAGGAGTTTGAGACAGATAATTTTAAGAAAAGAGTAGCGTACACCTTCTCTAAAGAGCTCAGTTGACATGTTGACATATTGTATACATATGTATACATTGTATACATATGACAGTTGACATATACAATTCTATATTGTAGCCTCTTGATCATTTTAACTTCTGCATTCCCAACTGATTCTATCAGATCTGATAGGCTGTTCTTAACACTTTCAGGAATTTAAAAGGAGGCCCATGGCTTTCCTGTTCCACCTGACTCCATCTAGCACCAAGGGGATTTAGCCATGAATGTGGAAAGCACTGCACACATCCAACAGCTACTTTTCAACCACCTTTTGGGCCTAGAGGTATTCACACTGTCCTTAAGAAGATGTATCTAGAAAAGGGTCTGAAACTTGAACAGGCCTGGCAATTTTAACAGGGAATTCTGGAGTCTAGTAGCCAGAGCAGGATCTAGAAAAAGGTGATAATATGGCTATGAGTGGTTAGTCATGTTTCCATGCCCCCATATGCTCCTTATCCCATAGAAGGATGATCTAACACACAAGGCCCAAGGCAGGCACTCACACGTATCCTTAAAGGGCAGTTGGAGAACACAATAATCATCAAGACTTATATACCTGTTCAGTTAGAAACCTTCTTAAAATTCTGCCAATCAACCTATCGCAGTCAGGAACATATCAGCTATCCCATCATTAATATTCTGAAATGACAACCATGTCATTGACCAGGCTGTACTTTCCCTGCGCCTCACATTCCCCATTAGATCCAGCTCCAGCTGGACCGCAGACTACTTCCAAATTTCACCTAATGTACAAACTCTAAACTGAAAATGTGAGGTTGACCTAACTCCATCTTTTTCCCTGACCTATCTGGAAAGAATACCAAAGTTAAATTTAAACACATCAACGGGGTAGTTGAGGTAGACACAGGCATACTAGCGGGCTGAATAATACTGTAGACCCTTGTTAGTACTAATAACAGAGAAGCTCTCCAGAAGAACACTTTATGTATGGTATTACAGGTAAAGAGCAGTTTCCCCATTACTGCTAGCATTAGCCTACAAATAAGTAAAAGGAATCATCATACTCACTTACTAGAAAACATCTGGTTGTTGATATAAAACATTCCTCATAAACTAGTATCAAACACATTTCATCTTATTTTATTCTTCCTCTCCCACTCTTCATCTGCTGAAATTTACTCCTGCTTCTCATCTAAGGAAACTGTTTTCTATTTGTGCCTTCCTGAATTTCATCCTATTCCTGGGGAAACATGGCCTTTTCAGAATTCTAAGACTCTGTGTAGGCTGTTTCCTTTGGTTCCTTCTTGACCTGGCAAATCTGTATTTAAACTTCAGAGTTGAACTGAAATACTTTTCAGTTCTCTGACCCTTTCAGGTAGAGGTAGTACCCTTGTTACATGTGTATAAGCACTTTATTATTACCTACAGCCATATATACAATGGGGCATTGAAGTGAATCCATGGACTAGTGGGCTATAATCTCCTCTAGGGGAGGGACATGGTTTTGCTATTCTTTGAATCTTCCCAGTCATGCGCAATAGGTTTATTTTTGTGTATGTATTTAAAGCATACAATGTTTTTAAATACAGTAACTTCTGTTCAGCGTCCCTTGTAAGTACTGGATAAAAGAGAAAGTTGAAAATGGCGTTAGTGATTTTGCTTCTAATTTTATCTAGATTGTATTAGTCATCCTGCAAGTAGTCTACTTGCACAGAGAATCAAGAGTCAGTTGCATGGAAAATCTTGGTTATTAGAAACTATGTAAAAGCAACTGGAGCCTAGCCATTCAGGGCTGCAGTTTCCTATTTTGTTTTTCAGCACCTAGTGTTTACTCTCTTGCTCTGCTGAGTGGTGAAAAAGTAGAGAATTCAATTCAATGAATATTATTTGTTTACATGAGACCCAATTTTAATATTCTGAAAAATATAGCTACTTGTAACAATACTAAATATTGCATCCTTTTACAATATAGCAGAGCCCAGCAAAATATCAAAATGTAAATCTCAGACATCTAATTGTACAATATACTCCTTCCTAAATAAGTCCATGTTTTCTTTAGGATGTATGTATAAATTCAGAATTTTAAAATTTGTACATGGATTGCAACACCCTTCATACACACGCACGCACGCATGTGCGCGTGCGCGCGCGCACACACACACACACACACACACACAGCTATTTCTCTCACTGGGAATATAAGCACCACCATTCTGAAATGGGAAAGGCAACAGAAAAATAACAGAAGGAAGCCTATTGCTGAAAGGACATTATATATATGGAGCATTAAGGTGTGTTTCTGCACGTGTGTATGCACACACGAGTACATGTATGTGTGTTGGTCCAATCAAAGGATAGAAGGTAAGACTGATACAGTGGTAATCTAGAATCTACTAGTATCAGCAAGAAGGGATCTAGAAAATTACCCAAGATCTTTCATATTTTCTCTGCTGCCTATAGCTACATCACTTCAAAGTCCCCATAATACCAATAACTAAGAACTGCTCTCCTGGTCTTTCACACACTTTACCCACACCCCACACTTAAGAATAATAAAACCACCATGTAGAAGGAGCAAATCAACACCTTAAAAAACATGGAACATTTTAAGAGAGCAGTATTGTCCAATCAGTCAGATATATTATCAAAAGGCCAGTTCCCACCTTAAAGCATGAGTCATTAGGGCATAAAAACCAATAGTTTATCCTATGAAACCATAATTTGAAGAATATATAAAATCCTACCCTCCCACAAGTCAGTAAGTCAGAAAACATATATGTGTTTTCTGCCTGTTCTACTAGGCAAGAGCAAAACATATCCAATTAAAAAATAAAAAGTTAACCTCAAACACTGATAAAAGCAATGAAGAAAATATATGAAAATGTAAGAGCAAGTTAGAATTACTGAAGACAGCTTTTCTGTGGATGTGACACAGATGTCAAGAATGATAAGGGGGCACTTGGGCGGCTCAGTCAGTTAGGCTGGCTCTTGGTTTTGGCTCTGGTCATGATCTCATGATTTGTGAGTTTGAGCCCCGTGTCAGGCTCTGCACTGACGGGGCAGAGCCTCCTTGGGATTCTCTCTCACTAGAGAATGTTAAGCCAAGAGGTTCCTTGATCTATTTCACATGACAGTCATTTAGTTGCTGTATTACCTTGGGCAAATTACTTAACTTCTCTGTGCCTGAGTTTTCCCAAAATGGAGACAGTAACAGCACCTACCACACAGGGCTGTGGCAAAGATAAGATGGGTTAACATTTTAGCACTCAGAACATTGTCTGGCACGGTAAATTGTAAAGTGAGTTTACTACGTCATTAGCGTTAATATTATTTACGTTATCCATGTACAAGTTTTGCATGAAAATATGTTTTGATTTCTCTTGGGTATACACCTAGAAGTAAAACTCATGGGCATTATGGTAAGTCCAAGTTTAAGTAACTGCCAGACCATTTTCCAAAGTGGCTGCACTATTTTACATTCTTACCAGCAGTGTGTAAGTGTTCCAACATCTCCATAACCTCTCCAACAGTTATCATCTGTCCTTTTGATTATAGCTGTCCTGGTGAGTGTAAAATGGTATCACATTGTGGTTTTGATTTGCATTTCCCTGATGGCTAATGATGTCGAGCATCTTTTCATGTGCTCATTAACCATTTTTATATCTTCTCTGGAGAACTGTCTATTAAGACCTTTGCCCATTTTTTAATTGAATTATTAGTCATTTCATTATTGAGTTGTAGGGGCAAAGCAAAATACCATAAGCAAAAAGCAAAAGTTAATTGAGAAAAAAATAATGGTCAAATCTAGTATATCATGTTAGTTCACAAAATTTGTAAGTTTAAAGGGGAAAGACTCTTCCCATAACTCACTTTGAAGGATACTTGTCCCTTACATAGTGACTAGCAGAATCAGAAGTTGAATTATTTTAAAGAATAAATGAAAGTACTAGAAATAAAATCCTTGAAACAAGAAGGAAGTGCCATTTTCTTCAGTTTATATAGCAGACTATAACATTTAAAACTCATTTCTTTAGAACTCTTGTCTGACTTAGGCTCAGGTCATGATCTCACAGTTCGTGAATTCGAGCCTCACAATGGGCTCCAGGCTGATGGTATGAAGCCTGATTGAGATTCTCTGTCTCCCTCTCTCTCTGCCCCTCCCTCACTCTCTCTCAAAAATAAATATTAAAAATAAATAAATTATATATGTCACTTCATATGAATCTTCTCAGAGTCTGAATCACTGAATCCTCATTTGCACATGACTTAATCAAAGCAAAATGGTGAGTCTGTTATTTTCCTGTGTAGTTGAACATGTGTATCAGACTGGAATAATATCCACAAGTCTTACACAATCCAGCAGCAATGACTTTACTGACATAAAGGACAGTCTGTACAAATTATTGTCAATTCATTAATTTTAGTATAGGGATAATTTCACATTGGTATTTATATTGCTTCCACCTTTTCAACAAAGTCTCATTGTACTTAATTCTAAATTCTAGTTTAAAAAAATGATGAGTTAAAAAAAATTAAACTAGATTCAGTGGATCCAAAATTTATATGGCACAAAAAGACAATTTTAGCAATAAAGTGATACAGCCTACAAGTTATAATTATTGTGTATATATGTTGATATGATATATATATTTGACATATGATATAAAGGAGATACATATATATATATATATATACACACACACACACACACACACCTAATACCTAAGTTTTCAGAAATTGAAGGAATAATATTAAGAATAGGATTCTGAATAGAAAATACATAGTAGCAGAAAAAGTAGAACTATCATTTCCAAACTAAATGAAATTGTTTAGCATGATCTTATAGTGATACTGGGAAGTATTATTTAACATAAGAAAACAAAAATGGGTCCTGAAAGTCCCTGCTGTGTGGTTAAGGATGTGATTGGGTACATTAATCTGTCAAGAGGAGGGAGAGACAGGTTTAACTAAGTTTAAGTCAAAAAGAATGAAATACAGCATCTGATCAGGAAGGGCACAGGCATATGGGAACCTGGGTGGCTCAGTAGGTGGGGTGTCTGACTTTGGCTCAGGTCATGATCACACAGTTCGTGGGTTCAAGCCCCGCGTCGGGCTCTGTGCTGACAGCTCAAAGCCTGGCACCTGCTTTGGATTCTGTGTCTCCCTCTCTCTCTGCCCCTCCCCCACTTGCACTCTCTCAAAAATAAACATTTTAAAAAATTAAAAAAAAAAAAGGCAGAGGCATAAATGAGGGCAAATGGGTACAAGGGCTTGACACCGGCAAGCCTAGGATTTGCCCAACATCTTTAGCTCTTCTCTGAGTGTTAGCTTATTTGTCTGCTATCACAGGTTGGTTTTTTCTTTCCATCCTTACATGAAATATGATCTCTGACAGAAAAGGTTTATAACCTTTCAATATCATGCTCGAAGTATAAAAAAAGGTTCCCTCTCCTATTCTGAGTCTGAAATTTTCACTCAAAATGGCCTAGATTGGATCACATCTCTTGCAACAATCCCTGTGGTGAGGGGGCACTGAGCTACCAGGCCAGGTCAGCCTGGTTATATCACCATGCATGTGGGTCAGGAAATACGGTCCACTAGAACAAAGATGGGGATATGAGGCTAGAAAGTCAATCCAATTAGTATTCATTACAATTTGGCAACATTAGCAGATGAAACAGAGAAGTGAGACAATGAACTTAGGATGAATGCTTTAGGATGCAATTATGGCAAGCCAGGTATAATAAGGCAAACTTTTATTCCCAACAAATATTAACTGTACACCTGCCACAGCAAGAGCGACAGATCTGGTCACTGGCCTTATGGAATTTACAGTTTAGCAGAAAGGACAGACAGGGTATAAATAAACAAATGAGCATATCCAATAAGATTAGTTTTACATTCTCTTTAAAATAAATTGACAGGCTGCAATGACAGAAATAAAGGAAGGGACCTACTCAGGGTGGTTGGGTACGGTCCATCTGAAGAGAGAACATTTAAGTAAGCTAAGACCTAAAGCAGAAGGAGACCAAAGCCATATGTGCAGGGGAATGAGAAAGGGGTGGGGGACACAGCAGGTGTGAAAGCGGTGGGGACGAAATGGGCTTGGCATGTAAGAGGGCCAAAAAGAAGACCAGGATAAAATGTGTCTAGAACTTCATGATCAAGTTGAGATGGGAAATGGAGGAAGCAGAAGCGCAGGAAGAAGCCAGAACAGAAGGGATGTTGGAAATCATGGTAAAAAAAAAAAGCTTGGATTTTTTTCCCCGTGGGTGCACAAGTCACTAAAGGGTTGAGGTAGGGCATAAGATGATATAATTTATGTTACAAAGTAATTACTCTAGGCTGCTGAGCGGTGAATGACAGAGATGGGCTATAGCTTAATGGGAATAAAAAAAAAAAAATAGTCATTCCTCCACTTCCAGTCAGGCCACATTTTACAAAGGAATCTCTTCTACATTATCCATGGATCTAAGGGCTTGTCACTTAACCTCTAATAGTTTCAATTTTCTCATCAATAAATTAGGAATAAAGATATCTACCTTAAATTAAAGATTACCTGAGAAGTTATATAACATGTCTAACACAGAGCTTAGCATGTGGTAGGTACTCAGAAACATTAGGTACCTTTTCATTTACTTTCTGTGAAGTTAATAAAAACCTTTCCAAATTCATTAGCAGGTGTTAAGTTTTGAAAAACAAACTGCTAGAGCCAAACAACTTGGTTTAGACAGTCGAAACAGTGCCTATGCAATTTAGACTCCATAGTCTGAATGGAAAAAATCTTGACTGGAGCAAAATATTTACTAAGCCCTACAATCTAAACCAAAGACTGCATGCCCTATGTGCTCCAAAGAATAAACTCTGTATTTAATAACTCTCCCAGTTCTTTACTGCAAACTATGCAAAAATGTATAAAACTTTTTCTAAGGTAGGCAAAGAGGGCAAATAAATCTTGAAATGTCCTTCCTTCTGATGTTTTAATCTTTACTACTCAGCTGCATAAATAACTATGATATTCTCTACCATTTGTTTCAAATAGATGTAGAGAAAATTGAAAAATTCAAAGATTCTAAAAGAAATTTTAAAAAAAGAAAAATTCAAAGATTATAATCTATGCAAATCATTTCAACATATCTTTCTAATTTCCTTTCTAATATTTTGGTATTGTGGCTATAGTATTTACCATAAGATGCCTTAATCATTTTTTTAGATAGGGACACCTGTGTGGCTCAGTCAGTTAAACATCTGACTTGGCTCAGGTCATGATCTCATGGCTGGGGGTTAGAGCCCCACATGGGGCTCTGTGCTGACAGCTCAGAGCCTGGAGCCTGCTTTGGATTCTGTCTCTGTCTCTCTCTGCCTCTCCCCCACTTGCTCTGTGTGTCTCTTAAATATAAACATTAAATTTTTTTAATAAAAAATAAATAAATAATTTTTAGATATAAATATTTGTTTCATAAATGGAATATTAGAGTTTATAAACTTCTGCTTATATAACCATCTTCTGCTTCCTAAAGAGTTCTCAACAATCCTGGCAATCCTACTACAGGTGAATGTCTCATCACAGGAAGGATGAAACGAAGTAAGAGACAATAGAAAAGGTCTTCCAGGGTTGTGCTGTACACTACACTAACCATGAGCCACATGTGTGGCTACTGAGCATGGGAAATGCAGCTGGCTAGAACTGAGATGAGCAATATGGGTAAAATACATGCCAGATTGCAAAAGGTTGATATGAAAAAATAGCTCAGGGACTTTTCATATTGATTACATGCTGAAATGATATTTAAGAAAGGACAGGTTAGGTAAGACATATTATTAAAATTAATTTCATTTTCTTTTTACCTTTCCTAACATGGTTATAATTTTAAATTACGTATGTAGCTCACATTTGTGTCTCTTTTCTTTTGAACAGCACTGCTCTATGATGATGTGCATTTTTTTTTAAATTTTTTTTTCAACGTTTATTTATTTTTGGGACAGAGAGAGACAGAGCATGAACAGGAGAGGGGCAGAGAGAGAGGGAAACACAGAATCGGAAACAGGCTCCAGGCTCTGAGCCATCAGCCCAGAGCCTGACGCGGGGCTCGAACTCACGGACCGCGAGATCGTGACCTGGCTGAAGTCGGACGCTTAACCGACTGCGCCACCCAGGCGCCCCGATGTGCATTTTTTAAATAACAACTCTGTAAGTCTGTTACATGAAGTCAAGGTATAAACAAATGAATAGATGAATAATAAAATGGATAAATAAAGCTCTTGACAGGATATCTCTGGTTAATTTCACAATATGGCTTAATAATTGAGGGAAATGCTCCATTTTAAGTAATTACGTAAATGTTAAAGTTACTATTGCATTTTATCTGATAAATATGTATTAAATTAAATGCTAAGGGGTTACACACTGTGACAGCTGGTGGAACACAAATATATCTGAACTTTTGGGTTTTTTAAATATTTATTTATTTTTGAGAGAGAGGGCATGAGCAGGGGAGAAGCAGAGAGAGAAGATGACAGAGAATCAGAAGCAGGCTCGATGCTGTCTGCATAGAGCCTGATGTGGGGCCAGAACACACGAACCGTGAGTTAAATGACTGAACCACCCAAGAACGCCCCAGAACACCACTATATTTAAGACAAGGTCTATGTTCTTATGTGGTTCATAGTTTTATGGAAGGATATAAATAAGAAAATAAGTAAGTGCAATGTTTTTGGTGCTGTGAGAAAGGTATCTAATAGTTCTCTAAAAAAAATTGGAGGGGCAGGGGAGGGCATTTTTCTTATTTCAGAGAATGACAGTGCTACTGGTATTTAGTGTTTGGAGACCAGGATAACCAAATGCACTTTGGTACGTGGGAGCATCCTGCCCAAAAAGAACTATCCAATTCAAAATATTCACAGTGCTCCTACTAAGAAACATCCAATGTCCTGTCACACTGTGGGCAAGATCACAACTGCAAAATACAACACAAACTTGGTGATTATATTCTGAGGCTGGTTCCTGAACACTGAGAGACTCCATTCTAAGAGTGCGATCAACATAAGATTACTTAAAACCTTCTCTCTTCTTTGGTATATAAATATATACACATATACACATAAACATATCATATACACTTACAGATATGGTATCTGTCCATAACATATTTTGTCATTTTCAGTCTAAGAAAAAAATATGTGAAGCATGTGACAGCTATAAACAATTTCCATAGATGAGCAAATAACTTGTTCTAACAAATTTTTACCATTTACAAATACTTTTGTTACTGAGACTGGAACACCAACCTTGCCATTCTTATCTGACTCCCAACTAAAAATTAACCAAAGAAAGAAAGAGAGAGAGAGAGAGGGGAAAAAAGACTTCTCTCATTTGTCAATATAGAGGTCACTCTGTTCCTTTTAACCATTAAAAGATACTGCTAATCTAGAAGATAGAGTAAGCAAAAGATAGTCACTACTCAATACAAAATGCCAGAATCTTTAAAGAAAAAACGTACATGAATAAAAATTAAAATTCATTATCTGATAATAACTTCTAAATACATATGAAACCCATAAAAATGTAATAGCTCAATGTCAATATGGCCATCTCTCCCACTCAAATCAAAGAAAGCTCCTTTGAAGAACTTATATTCTAGAATCTCATTCATGCTTGAGGCAACCAGATGTTTTAGTCGATGCTTAAATCTAATATAGCAAAGCTATTTGCCTCAAAATTAAGGGTATAGTACCCTTTTCAAAATGCTTTACTACATAACTTAATTATCTCTATAAGAAGCGTAAAAGTTTGAACCACAAATTATAGCATAATGGTGGAATAGTGTCCAAAAACTGATACCCTTTTTGCATTAAAATATTCAGGGCTAATTGTGATTTTAGCGCTTGTTTTTATCCTTGCTTTGTTCATTGGCCAAACTTAAACACTTCTCATCTCCTTCAATGAAAAGTGGTGCTATTATGTTCCTGGATGCATGAGCACGGTCCCTCAAAGCCTAATTTTAAGGTCTTAATTGGCTGAGGCAATGGGAGACCATACAAAGCCCACTTCAGAGAGAAGAGCAAGACTGCCAGGTCACTTGAGAACAGATGAAGAACTAACTAGAAGCTACTGCTGAAATCTTACAGTGTTCTGGAAAGTTTCACCAAATAGTAACTTACACAGAATGGAACGTAATCATCCGTCATAACGCAGAACCCAAAAAGGTTGAAGATGGCTTATAGAAACAGAACAAGTAGAACAGAAACAGTGATCTTCAATTAATTGAGTACCATAACAGGCCAAGCAAGTTTTATAGAAACAAGGTACTGGGATTGGTTCTATGATGTGTTGTGCATATCAAATAATTGGTTATATCTTCTCATAATCTGTAAGTCTCAGCAACCATGTGCTGGTAATTCAAGAGGGTCACGACTTAGTAACACTTTTGTTCATTTGGTGCTACTTGACATGTAGTCTACTTCTACCTTTGCAAAGATGACCATTCATCCATCCCCCCCACATTTGTTGTGTGTTATGTCATAAAAGACATGACACTGAATAAAATTATCTTGGCCCTCAAGCTGTTCATTATTTTTAAAAAATAATACTTAATAATTCATCAACATACACATATCATAAAAACACCCAATTTGGAATAATTTTAAGTAAATTAATTCATTTATCCGCAACTCTAACCACTGATAAGTTCTCCAAACAAAACCAGAGTAGACTAATTTTTGTGTGAAATTCAAGAGTGTGAAAAAAAGAAAAAAGTCTGGAATTAACCTATAAAAGACTTTAAAATCATTTTATGCTCACATTAACAATAAAGATGCATAATAAGATCAAATGACATATACATTTTTGGGGTTTGAAGACAGTGAGAACTTATTACTGATTTCCATATAACATCAGACACTCTTCCTGAAATTTCAATAAAATGCTTATAAGTGTGTTTCACTTTGCTGTTAGAAAAAGATACAACGAGAAGCTAAATTTTTTTGCCCCCATGCAATTAATATTTTCTGATTATTTACTCTGGACTACAAACCCTAGTTGTTTGTTCCATTGTTCATTCACTCATTACTTCACTCAACAAACATTTACTGAGTACTTACTATATGTTGCTATGAAGAACAAGAAAAACCCAGGTGCCTGGGGTCATTAAGTTCTACCTCCACCTGCCTCTCTTAGACACTAAAGGTATCTTATTTTATTATTTATTTTTCTCCATCCACCACTGGAATTCAAGTCTTAAGTTCAGGGATGCTCTATCACATTCTCATTTTCCCAAGGTCTTTTATTGTAGAAAATTTGCTCCTTTATTTCTATTATCTATTTCAGAACACAAGTTCCCTCTTATTCGAATTATCCCCAACAGGAATGACCCAAAATTGATGAAGACTGAATATACAAGCAAGAAAATTTCCACAAATCCAAGAATTGTAAGATGCTGGAATTTTGTACAAGAGAGGGTTCATGTTGATCAGAAGATATTGTAACCTATAATCAAATTCAAAATCTAAGAGGAAAATCTCCTTTTGGAGAAAATAGGCATCATTTAAAAAAAATAGAAATCTTAAATGGTATTAATTCCAATTAATTAACTTACATGGAATAATCAGACATTAGTATTTTTCAGCTACATTTACAGATCTTTAAAAAACAAGGGAGGGATATGAGATCTAAAAAACTATTGTCCCTCCAAAATAACTCTTCCCCAATAAATGCTCTAATCATCCACTTATTCTGTTCCTCCATAAGGAATAAGGGAAAAAGTAGTATAAGGTACTATGCATAAAAATAAATCTCCAATCTTCCCAATCTCCAAATCCCCCAAAGCACAGGTACGTCTTTCCTTGCCTGTGGCTAAGAAACCAGCAGACATCTCCTATCTCTACCACCATAACAGCTATGATGTGCCTGATTTAGCCAAAGCAACAGGTGCTAATAACATCTGGGGAACTAGCAGGGAATAATAACCTGGGACTAGCAGGGAAACTTCCTAGTCACAAAAATCACAAAGACAAACTTCTCATTATGAATGTTATAATAATCTACAGTTTATATTTCCTTAGGGCATTTATAGTATTTCATAGTCACAGAAAACAAAAAGAATCATCCCTTCGGTGACTGCTTCTTTGAAAGCACCAAACCTACAACAACTTTAGAACCAACCAGAACCACTCCATCAACAACTTTTCCCTTTTATAGAACATATACCCACAACTATATAATCCTTTTTGAGACTTTATATATAAATGCTTGTGTAAATCTTTATCTGAATTAGAATTTTAAATTCCCTGAAAGTAAAGAGTATGTCTCTTTCACATGTGGAACACAATTACAACACATACCCCAAAGACATTAATAGGTAGTCACTGAAAATGAGGCACTTTTGTCTTTCTTATGGCTTGCCTGAGCAAGAAAGTATTTTCATTAGCATGAATTGAACTGGAGGAGAAAAATATAAACTAGACAGCCACATGTGCATTATATAGCAATGGATTTCATTTCATACTTCTGCCCAGGTAGTAATAAGAATAAATAAGTATTTCAAGGAAAAGGCATTAAAAAAAGGCGAGCATAGTTAATGACTAAATACCAGTTTCTTACAAAATGGACTTTGGAACGGAGATGCTGTGAGTAAAATATTTGAGAATCAGAAATGTCAAAGGAGCAAGGCCTTTCAAGGTGTTCCTGGAAGAAAACTGAAGAAAAACTGAAAAAAAAAAAAAAAAAAACCCTGCAAATGAAAAATAAACTAGAAAGTTAGATAGAGCTAGAACTGTACGAAAGTAATGAGATGCTTAGTCACCTGGACGTGGTTACGGAGGTGTGCAGATTGAAAGACCACTACAATCCCATTATGACGGAGTTCAGATTGGCTTACATGGAGATGTACATCTGAGGCCAAACAACATTTAAGTCTTGTCTAATGCTGACCTTACAGCAGGGCTTACACAAAAATAAGGTTATAATTTGATGTTCAGATGGGGATTGTAAAGAATTTAATAGTAGGGTATATTAGTTTAACATGGAATAAAGATCAAGAAAAAAAAAATCAGTCAATAAAAAAGTTTTGTGTGCCAAAGCCTCAGGAGAAAATCCAGATAGCCATCTGAGCTCACTGTGGATGTCTGAGCTAGAAAGGCAGAGAGAGCAAACCTTCTTCCAGAAAGTACATTTCAAATGTTTGCTCCACAGATTTAAAAAAAAAAAAAAAAGAGGAAAAAGAGTACAGGTATGTATTTCTATTGGAACTTTGTAAAAAGCATTAGAACTGAATTCAAACCCAAATGGCACTTCAAATTCTTATTAGCTCTTATTCTTTTTTTTTTAATTTTTTTAAATTTTTATTTATTTATTTATTTTTGAAGGAGAGAGAGAGAGAGAGAGAGAGAGAGCGAGCATGAGCAGGGGAGGAGGAGAGAGAGGGAGACACGAAATTCGAAGCAGGCTCCAGGCTCTGAGCTGTCAGCACAGAGCCCAACGTGGGGCTCAAACTCATGAATGGGGAGATCATGACCTGAGCCGAAGTTGGACGCTTAACCGACTGAGCCACCCAGGCGCCCCTTATTAGCTCTTATTCTTAAGGTATTTAAATCAAAGGTTTTTTATTCTCTCTTAATAGTCAATTAGATTATTTCTCTGCCTGGATTAAAAGAAGGGCAAAAAAAGTGATAATTGTTAGATTTAAGTGGAAAATTACTTTAAAAATATATGCAGATATGAATATTTCAGAACAGTATAAATACGGTAGGCCAGAGTTTTTATTTCGATTTGATTGTAATGTAACCAAATATTAACTAGTTGTATTTTCCCTTTTTTAACAGTGTATCTTTTCAGAACAACTTTTACATGAAGAATGTTTGCTGGGAAATCAGTATTTCATTGAAATTGCATTTGCCTCTTTTCCCTTAATGAATGCCATTATGATAAATATATTTAATAAATTATTATAAGGATTTGTATGTTTACAGAGTACCTCCAAAGTTGTATTACACATAGCTGCCATGTTCTCTTTCCTGTATTGTCCTAAAAAACATTTTAGGCTCACCATGAACAAGGATACAAATATTAAAGAAAAGGCCTCACTGGTAAGGAGGAAGAAGAGACTGTGTTACTTAGATATGTGTTCCTATTAAATAACCAGAACCACAAAGTGCCTGGAAACCAAGATCAGTCCCTTCTTTAAATGAGAGTTCATAATTTCAGTTAAAGAAGAATAAGAAAATTAACTCCCATATTTGTTCATAATCATTAGCATTTCATTGCAACTAAATCATACTACACAGACGTCTCGCCCTCTGAAGATCTTTGAAGAAAGGACTCCTTCCAACTGCCATAACTTTTTTCATTCTACTAACCTCAGAGTTTCAAAGTATTCTTACATCTTAGCTAAATCCTTCCAGCTGCAGTTTACATCTCTTTTCTCAAGATGAAAGTGCTTCTTTGTTAGGCTATGTAGAGTCATTCTATATTCAGAACAGAAGAAGGTAGAGAGGGATGTGAACCTGAGGGCAACTGCTAAAACACAGCCAGACTCAGCTAAGGTTCTTGTGGCAGATAAGACTGTGTTAAAAGGGGGGAAAAAAGGAAGAAACTGTAGATCACAAATTGGATATACACCTGTCCTGACCTCAGTGAATTCTGAAAGCTTTGAAGAGAGCCAAATTTCTCATGACCATAAAAGTAGAAGTCAGAGTAGTTCTTGGAATTAGCTGTTCAATGGGACTTAAGTACATGGATATGAAAACTAATCAGTTGCTCTGGAAACTATAGTGTCCTTTAATCGTTCGAATTTTAATTTTTTTTTCAATGTTTATTTATTTTTGGGACAGAGAGAGACAGAGCATGAACGGGCGAGGGGCAGAGAGAGAGGGAGGCACAGAATCGGAAACAGGCTCCAGGCTCTGAGCCATCAGCCCAGAGCCCGAAGCAGGGCTCGAACTCACGGACCATGAGATCGTGACCTGGCTGAAGTCAGACACTTAACCAACTGCGCCACCCAGGCGCCCCTAATCGTTCTGAATTTTAAAACCACAATAGAAAGATATGGTCTTGGGTAACAAATTAGGGATTAGATATCACACTCACCGTAGTGACACACATAAGGAAAGGTTTCATCTAAGTCTCTTATTTATGAGAGAAAAAGGTTCTAATACCATTAAACTAGAATTACCTTCATTAACAACTGAACTAGTAGCCAAAAAAGACTATGAGATTTTGACAGAGCAATTACTTCTAACATTCTTAACAAAAATTTGATCTCTTTACAACTTCAAAGAATAGAGCCCAACAAATAAGGAAGGAGATGAGTTGTTTCCAATTCACAAGGCCTACTGAAATTGAGTAGTGCTGGTTCATTCTGATATGTGATATGGTAGTAGAAACACACATCTGAGTTTCACAAAGACCTCTCCGATCTATAATTCACTGTCTCACCTTGTGAGAAAAACAAAACAAAAATTGCCCAGAGTCAGCTGCCTGACTGTAAAATGGGATTCATAGTCTTACAAGTTTGTTTTAAGAGTTAAATGTGATAATAAATATGAAAACTTGAATATAGAAAGCCCTCAAGAAATGTTAGCTTCCTTCCTTCCCCTAGAGGCCATCTCAAAGACATTGATAGTAAATAATTGAACATAAAGATCTAACAACATCACTGGGAGGAAAGGGACACTGCTAAGGAATCTTTTCAAAGAGTGACATCATTAAGATAAGGTCAATAGTCTCAATAGGAAATAGATCAAATTTGCAATCTCTCACAGCTAATGTGATGAACTATCATCAAATATAGGAAGGAGAACACGTGTATTAAAGTCTTTCCAAATACTACTAGGGAGATAGGAGAAGGATTCTCTTATTGCCAATTATTCTAGTTTCAAAAATTTAGTGAAGATAGCTAAACTACTAAAGGACATTATAAGAATAGTTTGAGGGAAATTTTGAGTTGTTGTCTAAAACCTCATGTTTGTTCCTGTGTCTTGAAGCAGAAATAAAATAAATCAATACTGATGTTTTCTTCCTTTTTGATTGGTAAAACAGACCTAAGTATGATGAAGATACCATAATAAATGGGATAAAGAGGTAGAAGGCTAAATATATGCCACTCATTTATCTCTGCACCCACCCATCCATCTACCTGCACACCTACCAAACATCCAAAAATTGTTTATTTCTGGTTTAAATATTTAAAAAAAATGGTACAAGATGCAATGGAAAGAGAGGGGTCAATAAATGAGATTAAAACTTAATATAAAAAAAATACACATACAGTTACCCAGAACAAAGAGCAATAAATGGTGAATGTCATGTAATTATATCCAAATGTTTTAATAGTAATGGAGTGGTAAAAGGAAAAATGTCTGCTACCAAGGGCAGAGTTTTCATAAGAAGAAGGGGAAAATGGTGGGCTCCTATAAGAGTTTGAACTTTAATTGTTCAGCAGTGAGAAAACCACTGAAGGTGTCTGAGCTGAGGATCTCGGGCTCAAAGCTGTGTTTAATGAAGATTCATTTGGCAGAACTAATTAGAAAAGCAGTTGTATGTGCACACATGTGTTTTCTCGAATGAAATGCTATTGAATGGAGGTCAATTGTGGGGGGTGTTGCAAGTAATTTATTATAAAAATACAAAACCAAAGTTTGAGAAGGATTTACTTTTTTGTATTAATCTGAGCATATTCAAGGTTATTTCTAAAAGATCTTATGCTTTATTAAATAGCAGAGAAATGGATAAAGGATGGCTTGGGCCCAGGGAATAGGGTGAACTTGAACACATCCGCTGGAGTGTGTCTGTTTGGGAAAGTCCTCGGTCTTGGGAGCTCTGGCAGGCTCATAGATGAAGACCAGTGAAGCAGACTAAAGGTTAAGAAGATCTTGCAAATAGGAAGCTTCTGCAATCCTTGAAGATGAATACAGAGCTAAGAAAGTTGGAGGTCATCTCGGGGCACCTGGGTGGCTCAATAGGTCAAGCATCTGACTCTTGATTTCAGCTCAGGTCATGATCTCATGGTTTGTGAGATGGAGTCCTGCATCGGGCTCTGCCCTGCTGGCATGGAGCCTGCTTACAATTCTCTCTCCCCCTCTCTCTCTGTCCCTCTCCCGTGCTCGCTTGCTCTTTCTCTTGCTCAGAAAAAAAAAGAAAAAAAAAAGCCATCTAAGTGGAGGAAGGAGTAGATATGCAAGAAACAACCAAGGAAAATCATGTAAAGTCACTTGTTGCAGAGGACAAGTAAATCAGATAAAGTAATCTTTCAAATCATAAGTATAAGGATAGGTTTTAAGGGCTCTAAGGAAATCTTTCTTATTAATTTTTTCAATTAAAAGAAAATTTTCCTTGGAGTTTTAAATTAAAATCTCATAGCTATAAGGCAACACAGGATTTATATACAGTATGTTGGCAGTCACTATTTAAAAATATTTCCATTTTAAATTTCACGACATGCATATGTTTATTCTTCACAACCACATCTGGTATCTAAAGCATTCTGGATCCCAACTTACTCAAATAATAAAGAATAATCAAACTTTAATACTTAGTCAAGAATTCAAGGATAAATTGAAGTTTTATCTCCACCAAAATATACCAATCACCTGAACATTGAGTCCATCGTAGGGACAGAGGTAATATCATTAAGTCCACTATCTGTAAAGTGTTAGGTGGGTCATAATCTTTGTGTTTGCACTTTAATCTCCTTATGTCAGTATGCTCCAGCAAGGTTCTTTCTCACTTCAGTCCTTCACAAACACTGTTTCCTCTGCTGGACAACACTGCCTTTCTGGCTAATGTCTACTCAGACTTAGGACCCCCATATGTGTCATTTTCTAAGGAACTCTTGTCCTCAACATACCCCTCACCCCCTACCCCATAAAGTCAGATGCCCCATATAGTATCATAGCACAAACCCTATTCTACTAGCTGAGGCTAACTTCTCCACTAGGCACAGCAGGCTCTGTGTCTCAGTCCAATGAAAATGACTCATTTTAGGGGCGCCTGGGTGGCTCAGTCGGTTAAGCAGCTGACTTCAGCTCAGGTCATGATCTCGCGATCTGTGAGTTCGAGCCCCACGTCAGGCTCTGTGCTGACAGCTCAGAGCCTGGAGCCTGTTTCAGACTCTGTGTCTCCCTCTCTCTGACCCTCCCCTGTTCATGCTCTGTCTCTCTCTGTCTCAAAAATAAATAAACGTTAAAAAAAATTTTTTTTAAAGAAAATGACTCATTTTAATTTTCTATAAAACTAGAAGAAAAAATTTATATAATAATGAATACATAATAATATCTCCATCCTGGATTATATTCATCCTCATACCACTACAGCCAAAATTTAATTATTTCATAGAAGAAGGGGCCTGAAGGCCAAGGTGCCTCAGGACAACAAAAGTCAGAACATGTCCCTCGTTACTTTGTAGAATTTCAACAAAGAAACGAACCCCCAATTGTTTTTGTTTTTTCAAAGGTGAATGACAATACCTACTTGGGGATTAATGAAATAATAAATTGCTTACAGCACTTAGTATCTGACACACTAGTAGTAAATGTTAGCTCTTATTACTACCTACACAATAACCAGAAACACAACTTGTTACATTGCCTGTAGGAAGGTGAATATAATATATTCCTTTTGATTTTAGTTTAGATTTTATTTTCCAGAATAAGTTTGTTTCTTATAGAAGTTTCCGGGCCCTCTTTAACTAAGATAAGAATCATATGACCCAACAGTATCCCTCTTAGATGTCAGAAAAGTCATAACTAAATTAAGTGATAAGCCACAATAACTTCCTCTAGGTGCTGGGGACACATTTCTAGGCTCCCTATTTTTGATTTGTGATTTTATTTTTTAATTTTCTTTATATACATTTTAATACTATGGAAAGTGGAAGAATAACAAAATGTGAAGGTGGGAAGGATTAGAAATGAACAAAGGCCTCCCAGCAGCCTAAGCCAAAAAGTAGTATCTATATTTCAGGTTCATTCAGGACCCAATGTAATTTCTTTGAATTTTCGTGCTATACCTAAATGAAGAGTACCAAATATATACATACAGTATAAAGAAATTATATTCATTTTGAAAATACCACATTTCACACATTTTAAGAACTGCCTGAGCGCATTTCAAAATTAATTTTAGTAGACTGAAAGTAATATATGTATATTCCTAACTTTCTGACAAACATCCAAGATGGACACATGTACTCAAGAGGTTCAAGCAGGCTAGAGAATTTCTCGATATGCAGTGAATCAAGTGTCAGGGAAACTCTCACGAATCTCTAATTTCACGATTTTATTGGTGTATTAGTTTACCATGAATCCTATAATGAATTACCATAAATTTAGTGCCTTAAAACAATGCAAATTCATTATGTTACGATTCTGTAGAAGTCTGATATGGGACACACTGGGCTAAATTATGATGTCAGCAAAAGTGCATGCCTTTGTAGAAGCTCCAGGGAAAAATCAATTTCCTTGCATTTTCCAGCTTCTTATGGGCTACCCATATTCCTTGGCTTATGGCCCTCCTCCTTCATCATCAAGGCCATCAAAAGTAAATTGAGTCTTTCTAACATCGAATCACTCTGACTTCCTCTTCTGCTTCCTCTTTCACTTTCAAGGACTCTTATGTTACACTTGGTCCAAACAGAAAATCCAGGATAAGCTCCCTTCTCAATATATTTAATTTAATCACAACTACAGAATCTCTTTTGCCATGTAATATAACATATTAGATTAAACCTGGGAATTAGGATGTGGACATCTTTGAGGGAGGTAGGCTTTTATTATTCTGCCTATCACAATTGATAACTATTGCATATACAACAAAATAGAAAAGATGTAACACTTAAAAGACATAATGCTTAAAAGAGCTCCAACACAGCAAGGATATGGTTTGAATTTAATAAAGTTATTTGCTGACCTAAGAACTCATTCAAATCTATTTTAGCACATGTACCTCTATCTTATTCTTCTCCTTGAATATGCTCATGATTCAAACTCAAGTATACCAGTTTTGTTGTACTATGAAACAGCAGAAAATAATGTAACCTACCAGAGGATGAAACAAGAAAATCTAAGAATTCATTCATGTCATATATTTAACATTTCTGGATTTTCCAGAATATAGTTCAGAACAAACACACACACACACACTCCTCCAGTAATTTAGAAGACAAAAAAATCCAAACTTTAAATATCTGAACTCTCCATCCAGTCAATACTTAATTACTACCAACTAAGCATATTACTGGAGATAGTGAAAATGCTTGTCTCTAAAATTAAGTTTATCCAATAGAAATAGTACAAACATTAGGTTCATTCCACAGAGGGATGGGTGGGCAGAGATACTTATGGCTAACTAAAGAATAATTAGTCATATTTTCTATTACCAACTTACTAACAATGTCAATGTTGATTTCATATTCAACTGAAGTTAACACCTGCACAGATCTGTGTATCAGGAGCTCCAGGCATATCATTAACTTATTTAATTCTGGTCCTAGGAACACTCAACCTATGGTGTTTAATTTCAATCTCTGATGACCTGGCTGGATTTCAAATCATAACATAAAACATATAGGAAATAAAATTATTCAAAAAAGAAATAAAAGTATTATAATGAAACATATATAAGCAAAAACACAGGTGAAGATTAAAACAAAATTCTAGGGGCACCTGGGTGGCTCAGTTGGTTAAGTGTCTGACTCTCAGTTTTGGCTCAGTTCACGATTTCATGGTTCTTGACGCTGAGCCCCACATCAGTCTCTGTGCTGAGAGTGTGGGGCCTGCTTAGGATTCTCTCTCTCTGACCCTCTGTGTGCTCTCTCTCTCTCAAAATAATTAAACATTAAAAAAAAAATAATGAATTAAAAATTTTCTAGCTCGACTCAAATAGTGGACATAATTTTATAAAAATACTATTTCTCAATTCTTTTTTGAAAATAATTATGAAGAAAGCCTGAAAATAAAGAAGACATAATTTCACATCAAACAAAATAGCAGTTTAATGAATTTAAATAATTTCCTCAATCTATCAATCAAAAGAGTATTTCATTATCTCTAATAATCAACACCTCTCAACTTCTGAACTGATGACAATGTAAAATAAAGTCCCAGACAGATTTCTTCTGACTAAAATCCAAATAAATAAATTATATTATATTTAGAGATCATCCCCTAAATTAATTTAGAATGCTTAATTACACTCCAATATGCAATAAACAACTGGTTCTCCTTGTTGTTAGACTTAGACAACAATGACTAGTATTTACATAAGTGCCATGATGCTCAAATATTCTTTCAATGAGACAAAAACTGCTTGAAGTGATGTGGGAATAAGTAATAGATGAATGGGTAAATGGTGGGAAAACTAAACCAATAAATAAAATATGCCGCACACAAAATGCAAACCACGCGACCCCATGTGTAGCCAAGGAAAGATGTTAGGAAAGATGCCTTCAGACTGCAAGGCTCTCCCTTATTTCTGTCCACAAATGAATTCTAAGAAATTATCTTCTGTTCAGTCATCTGGCTGCAAAACTGGTACGGAGATCCAGACAAAAACAAAGTAAAACAGAGAAATCAGCTCAAAGGAGTTTCTCAGAATTCCAGGAACAGTAGAACCAAAGGAAAAGCCCTTTAAAGTTGAGAACACCTCTCATGGAGACAAATCAGGTAAATGAGAACCTATGAAAATTGCAGAGTGTTTTTAGAATCAGTATCTTAAACAGCACAGCAATTTTATAGCAATGAAGAAAAAAAAAACTGAGTCTTATTTCTATTACAGAGTAAAAATGCTCATCCTCAAACTATTCTACAAAGCTAGAATAATGAGTATAGAAAATACAAGCTTTATCACTAAGCTGGCTCTACACCTTGGATAGCTATTACATGACAAGTGTTAACCTTTGGAAGAAGCTTGCAAAAAATATAGTTATGACAAACACTGTACGATCTGGTTCAAAATTCACAAAGCTTCCACTAAAACAGGTGTCTCAGCCTTAATTGGCAAATCCAGTAGCCACCTCTCAGTCCTTCTACCCATTTCTCCAAGCAGGTATTGACCATATAATAGGCAAAGATCAATGAAATCCAATCGCAGATGTTGAGGAACAATAAAAATAAGGAAATCACTGCATAAATTATTGTGATAAAGTGAAAATGCCAAAAAATAGTAGTGTATTCAAAAAAAGGAAGGAAGGAAAGTCTAAACTCTTTTCCTTGTTCTTTCCAGGACTCATTTTTCCACTGTGACCTTTGATACCATCCACCCTCATACTTTTTGGGATTCTGCTATACAATTAACCTTTCTTTTAAGTGTTCAACTTCTTCCATTCCTGGACCCTTCTACTCAACATTTATAACGATGCTTAAGCTTGCCTATCATCAGTAGCAAATAGAAAATAATAATCTAAAAGTTATATTCATCTTATATTCATCTTAATAGTTATATTCATCTTAATTAATAAAATAATAATCTAAAAGTTATATTCATCTTAATATTCATCTTAATAGACTATTTTAGATGGATACTTTTAATACTGTTTACTGGTATTCAGCTATTAAAAAAATTTTTTTTTCGGATATTATACTAGAGAGCTAACTCAAATCATAGTACAAAATGGGGCTAGAATTACTACTAACAATGTTATAGCATCCCTAAGTGAATCAGGAACCTCTGAGAAAATTTTGTCACAAAATGAATAAAAACATAAATGGTTTAAACACTTCTACTGTAAAATTTAACATATAACTGAAATATTAGGAAAGACAAATATTGTTACCTAATCCCAGAGTGTCATCAACAAAATGTAAACCACTCGGATTAAATTAGTTAACTTCTGCCAAATATTTACTGATTTGTCTTTTGGTTATGCAGAGTTTATTTTCGTTACATACAGTACACTGTGAGTTTTGTTTTGCTTTGTTCATTTGTGTGTGTGTGTGTGTGTGTGTGTGTGTGTGTGTGTGTGTGTGTTGTCTTTTGTTTTTTGAGGCATCTTTTCTCCATTACCTACTTCTTGGCTAAGGCATAGATGCTACCCTAAAAACAAACAAACAATCTGAGCAAGTAGTCTTCTATTGCAAAAAATATTACTTCTTGAAGTGACTGGGGGACTATTTCCCTTTTTCCACATCCTATTAGTATTTTCCTTTTTATTCAGAAAAGGTAACTCCCTAACAAAGAGGCCCTGACAATGGCTTATTTCATCCTTGCATGCACATTCCCAAAAAGTGATATATGACAGGAAGAGATAGATTAAGGGAGGCTGAAACCACAGTGCGTGCTGTGGAGAATTACTATCTTTCTAGGCACTCTATCTATCATAATAGTAGGGTAGTAGGGTTTGGTGAAGATCCAACCTAATCCCAAAAAGCCAAATGAGTATAACATGTACCCAAAAATAGAAACTGGATAAGAAGATAAAATTTCATCTTTAAGGGAAAAAAATTTCAGAGGCTTGTCAATTTCTAATTACTCTAAGAAGAAATATTATGCATGATAAATAGTCACAGCCACAACCACAGACTGCCTGGGAAGTAAGGCAGGTCCCTTGTTTAAAGCCTTGTAATTTCAGTTTAGGGAAAATATGTTAAGACAATTGTCTTGCTATATTTGTTCATCACCATTAGCATTTCATATAGCAAGAATGAAATGAAATCATCCTACACAAATGTCCCTCCTTCTGAAGAGCTTTGAAAAAAGGAATCTTTTCAACTTCCATGTAAATGTTAGTTTTTAGTAAACTTCATAGTTTTAAAGTATTTTTATAGAGAAATACTGGCACATACAGGAGCAGGAGCTTATGAGAATATTAAGAAGGTAGAGAGCAGTAGGTTATTAAGAAAATATTTAAAATGACTACTTACACAAGTTAAAATATCATACCTAATGACTCCCAGCTGCAGTTTACATCTCTTTACTCTTGTCTTTGTTACCATTCATAATAATGAAGAATTTCTAAGTCAATAATTACCAACTTCTAAGAGGGCCATGACATTAACTTCTCAGTAGAGTTCCTCTCCTTTTTGAACACTCCAGCCAAAAACCTACAGGCCTAGAATAGCCCAGGGAATACAGACAATTCAGATCTACAAATCTGGCAACACTCACTGATAAATTCCTTGCACACTGGCGTTAGTTAACACGGCATGTGTCAGGTAATGTGACATTAAATCAAACTAAAAATATTAGTGCAAAGAATGGCAATTCCAATGAACGGGAAGTTTCTCTGTCATGTTTCACTTATAAATAGGTTAACCATATCTGTTCTATGTGACAGGTAACTTTCTAAGATGGTGAAGGAAATCAAACATAAATTTCTACAAGAATTCATTTTGATATTTCCAAAATATCTAAATTTAATCATGGGTCTTGCTGCCCTTCACATCTCCTATGTATATACCATTGTAAACAAATGCTGAAGTATGCAGTAAGAGATCACTAGGCAGATAAATCCAGCATAGAATCTTTGTTCCTCCTCTCTTACAGGAATCCTGCTATATTCTTCAAGATCTAAATCAAAGGCCATGTCCTACAAAAAACTTCCCCATATGGGCGTCTACCCAAGTAATCAATACTTCCATTTTCACCAGAACATGTTGCTTATATATCTAGTAACATATTTATTTCACCCTACCTCCTAATAAATATGTTTATACATCTCCAACTATAACAGCCTTTGCGTGGTCTTCATTAGTCATAGTAGGTCTGCACTATTTCTGAATCACCAGACAGCACCTAATACATCTTATACATATAAGGCAGGAGATTACCATATTATTTCTCTGTTAACAAAAGTTTGGTTCTTCGCAAAACCTTTTTTCATTTATGACTTTAAGGAATAGGTAAAGAATAGAATCCCTCTTTCTCTGCCACCAAATCATCCCCTACTTCCTAACTTTCTTACTTCTCCCAATGGCAAAACTACTGAGACCTTAGAATCTCCTGTATGTCTTCTATCACCTACACTGCCCAATCCTGTACTAATTCCTACAAAACACCTTTTGCATTGTTGCCATTACTAACGTCTTTCTTCTTTTGCTTTTATTGAGACTATTACAATAGGTTCATTATTAGAAACATTCACACAATCAATACTAAATAGGATCTAATAGCAGTCTCAAAAAATATATGAAGCAAAAAGAGTGACATACATACACACATTCAAAGTAATACCTGGATATTTTGACAATCTTCTATAAGTTATTGGTAGAAGTATACAAAATCAGTAGGGATACAGAAATCACCAGGGACAGAGAACGTTACGAAACAACTTGGCATAACTGATATTTACAAAACTTTTCATAACAAATGCAGAACATTACTTGTTTTAAACTGCACATAGAAAATTCACTAAGACAGGCCACATTTGGGGCCATAAAACAAGTCCTTATAAGTTTCAAAGGATGAGAATCATGGAAAGTATATTCTATACCCACAAGGGTACTAAGTCAGAAATTGATAATACAGTATGTAGAAAACTCTCCACATAACTAGAAGTAGTGCACTTCTAAAAAAATCCCATAGGTCAAAGAAGAAATCACAAGGGAAATATTTTCTAATTCAAACTAAATGATAATGAAAACATGATATTGCAAAATTTGTGGAATACATTTAAAGTGTTGCTAAGATAGCAATTTATAACTTTAATGATGATATTAAGAAATAAAGGTATTAAAATCAGGCTCAAGAATCCAGAAAAAAAGCAAATGATACAAAAATTAAAATAAAGAAAACAATAAAATTTGGGATCAATAAAACATTAAAAAGACAAATAAAAAAGTAATTCAAAGGTTGTTTCTTTGAAAATATTAATAAAATTAATAACACACTCAGCAAGTCTTATAAAGAACAAAAGAGAGACAATGAGAGAAAATTACCAATATCAGGAATATAAGAGGAAGCACCAGTACAGACCTCACAGAAATGAAAAGAAAAAGGAGATATCATGAAAAATTTTAAGCCAATAAATTTGACAACTTAGATGAAATGAACAATACTTTGAAAGGCACACATTAACAAAACTAACTCAAGAAGGAGAAATTCTGAATAGTCATATAGCTATTAAAATTTTTGAATTTGGGGGCACCTGGGTGGCTCAGTCAATTGAGCGTCTGACTCTTGATATGAGCTTAGGTTGTGATCTTGTGGTTGTGAGATCAAGCCCCATCAGGCTCCACACTGAGCATGGAGCCTGCTTGGGATTCTCTCTCTATCTCTCTCTCTACCCATTCCCCTGCTCACACTTTCTCTCTCTCTTTCACTCTCACTCAAAATAAAAATTAAACTTAAAAAAAAAAAAAAAAGACTTTGAGTTTGAAATTTAAAACCTCTCCCAGACAAAAACTACAGGCCTAAAAGCTTCTTTAATCAATTCTATCATACATTTAAAAAGAAATAATACACACTTCATACAAATGTTTCCAAAACATAAAGGCAAAACACAACTCATTTTAAAAGGTCACTGTTATACTAACATTCAAATCAGATAAAGACATTAGAAGAAGCTACAGAATATTCTTCATAAACATAGATGCAAAAAATCTTACTATTAATAAATCAAATCCAGCTATATGTAAAAGGAAAAATACATTTTGATAGAGTTTATCCCAAAAATATAAGGTTAGTTTAATACGTACTGGAAGTTCCATCCAGTTGATTAAGGAAAAAAAAAAAAAAAAAAAAAAAACAAGCAGGAGAACCAAAACTGTCCTTATTTGCAGATGACATGATCATGTACAAAGAAAACCCTAAGTGCTAAGAAACCAAAAACAACAATAACAACAAACAGCTAACAAAAAAGCTACTACAACTAGCAAATGAGCTTAACACGGTTGCAGAATACAAGGTTAATACATACAAAAAATATCAATTGTATTTCTATTAGAAAAGAATGTTGGAAATTCAACGTTTAAAATGACATTTAAGGGGTGCCTGGTTGGCTCAGTCGGTTGAGCGTCCGACTTCAGCTCAGGTCATGATCTCACTGTTCATGAGTTGAAGGCTCACATTGGGCTCTGTGCTGACAGCTTGGAGCCTGGAGCCTGCTTCCGATTCTGTGTCTCCCTGTCTCTCTGCCCCTCCCCTGTCAGGCTATGTCTCTCTGTCTCTCTCAAAAATAAATAAACACTTAAAAAATAAAAATAAATAAATAAATAAAATGACATTTAATATAACATCATAAATAAGAGACAAAGTAGGAATAAATCTAAAAAAGATGTTCAAGACCTGTTAGTTGAAAAGTATAAAATATCCATGAGAAAAGTTAAAAACCTAAATAAATGTATAATATACACAATGTTCACGGACTGGAAGATTCAATATTAAGATGTCCATTCTTAAATGTGTACATTCAACACAGTCCCATTAAAATACTAGTAGATTCTCTTTAAAAAACTGACAAGCTAATTTTAAGATGCATAAAAGAATTCAAGTGCTATATAGATATAAAACAATCAATACATTTTTATTAAATTTGAAAAGTAGAAATAAAAGAATCACCTTGAGAGATTATAAACTTTACAACTTATCTTCTGAAGCTTTTATGAAAAAGCTGGGCATTTGAAAATAATTACTTATGTGCACAAATATTTGGTTCTTTCTCCTTGGATTCATCCTGCTAACAGTTACAGTTATTTATAATATACAATTGCATTAATCCTTATACAAAAGAAATGATTTACTGGGTGACAATATTGACAATGTTTACTAAAAGTAAAACCAGGTTGCAATCTAGTGTCAGTGAATAATCTATAACATGTTCAGAGATCATACAGTGTTTTAGCTATAAATTCCATAATTAGATTCTGTTGTGGGGCACCTAGGTGACTCAGTTGGTTGAGTGTCTGACTTCGGCTCAGGTCATGATCTCAAGGTCTGTGAGTTTGAGCCCTGCATCAGGCTCTGCGTTGACAGCTCAGAGCCTGGAGCCTACTTCAGATTCTGTGTCTCCCTCTCTCCGCCCCTCCCCCACTCATGCTCTGTCTCTTTCTGTCTCAAAAATAAATAAACATTAAAAAACTTTTTTTTGAAAAAAAAGAAAAGATTCTGTTGTACTGTCTGTATGTGTGTGTGCGTGTGTGTGTGTGTGCGTGTAGAGGCATCCTCTGACTTTCACTACTAGCACAGTTTGCATCTTTCAAGTGCACTAGAGCGGTAGTTCACAAAAGATGGTTTGGGAACTATCTAAGACCCCTTATTAATAATATGAAGATATTATTTGCCTTTTTAAGAATATAATGTGGTCCTGATAGCAAAAAAAAAAAAAAATTGAGAATCACTGCAGTATAGCAATAAATAATTTTTAACTGGAACATGTAGAAAGAATAATCCTGATAACTGGGGCAACACCTGGGTGGCTCAGTCAGTTAAGTGTCGGATTGTTGATTTTGGCTCAGGTCATGATCTTACAGTGTGTGAGTTTGAGCCCCACGTCAGGCTCCCTGCTGACAATGTGGAGCCCTCCTGGGATTCTTGATCCCTCCCTCTCTCTGTCTCGGGCCCCAGCTCTCTCTCTCCCCCAAAAATAAATAAATAAAACAAAAAGAAGGAGGAGGAGGAGGAGGAGGAGGAGGAGGAGGAGAAAGAGGAGGAGGAGGAGGAGGAGAAGGAGAAGAGAAGGAAGAGGAGGAAGAGGAGGGGAAGGAAGAATCATCATCATCATCTTGATAACTAAAATGAAAAACCAAAACAAATTTTAGAGGATTATCATATGTCAAAGTTATGTTTTTCTTAGTAGGACCCTACATTAAGTTTCTTTCTTAAATTAATGAAGTTCACCAATAAAGAAAGACCTAAGCCTGACACAAGATACCCACAGGATTCCGATACACAGTGCTATTTTTCTTCTTCCCGTCACGATGCATCCCTTCTAGAACCAAACAGAAAAGCAGTTTTCCAAAGTTCCTGTCTAACTTGTAAAGTATTGCCTCAAACTCTCCTTCCCTTACTCTACTCTTTTTGCCATGGTGCTTATAACCTTCTAATATATTAAACAATTTACCTATTTATTACATTTATTTTCTGTCACTCCACTCAATACAATGTAAACTAAACAAGAGGACTTTTTTTCCCCTTTATTCACTGATGTATCCTCAGCACCTATAATAGTGTCCACGACAAAATTGGCACAGAGTAAATATTTATTGAATAAATTTATGAATATTTTACTGAAGTAAAATATAAACGTCAGCATTTTATCAGGGAAGAACACACATCTTACCAAATGCAAACTTCCTAATGGCCACGGACACAGGGCTATGTACATAGGAGAGATGTACTAGCTGAAGGAAAAACTCTCAGGGCGAACAGTTTCCTCTTCTGGATCCAGAAATGAAGAAAGACAGGGAGACCAGAGACAAGGAAAGGAGAGGGATTTGGAAATATTCCAAGTAGAGACAACGGAAATGGCTTTGTTTTGTTTTTTCCCTCAATCCTAGGATTCCACGAATGTAAACAAAGAAAAATAAGAGTAAGAACAGCTAACACACCTCTCTTCTCTTGTTGTATTTCTTCCAGAAGCTGCTCTTGTCTTTCTATCTGTTCGAAGAGACACTGGAGCTCAGATTCCTTGTTTTCGGTCATACTCCTCAGCTGTTGTCTGCACAGCATCAGCTCGTGCCGCAGACTCCTCTCTCTGTTTTCTCTCTCCTTCAGTTCCTCACAGAGCCACTTAAGTTTAGTCTAAAAAAATGACACATATATCTAATTTTTCAAAAAATCTAGAAAACAGTAGCATTTCAAAACATGAAGGAAAAGTCATGATAACTGAACAGACCATAGCAAACATAAGCAAAATTAAAAAAAAATCTATAATGTTTTAATTTCCATAATGACTTCAAAGATGGTGTCGAAATTAAGCCAAATTTTCTTGGATTTTTATAAAATATCTGATATCCTCTATCAGGTTTGTAAAGGTAATACTACAGAGAAGTCTGGCCTGCTGGATTCCCAGTCATACTCCAATTAGATCCCTGATGTGATATATAAGGCAATCTGGTACACTTTAAAGCATTTTAAAGTCAAACATACCACACAATAGAACTAGAGACTTGTTACAAAATAGAGTTTAATTCAAAGATTTTTTAAAAAAGAAAGATAAAATTCATAGTTTTGGTTTTAAAAATGCATATTCCCAAGGGTCCAGCTAATCGGGAAAAGATATTCTATATCACAGGAGGGAGACAAAGTTAGTATTTTCCCACATTTAAAAGACTAGGGAATTTAGTTGAAGCAACTCTCGTTTTCTCAGACTCTAACCACACCATCTTTATTAGTTAGATATTTAAATCAGGGATGAGTAAAAAATAAATAAATAAATAAATTTTTCTTTCACCTTCACTAGGACAGGATTTCAGTCATGTCTCAGGACCTTCCCAAGTGAGTCTATCCTTCAAGTTCTATTTGATTCTAAATAAAAGTCTTTACTTCAGTAAAAAGCAAATTAAAGGAAGAGTGGACTAAACAGGAAAGTTAGGTTAAGCTAAGGGAGAATTTTCTGGAACAGCATTCATCAGTAAGCAAGAAAGTTCTAGGCCTCCAGAAATCTAGGAAGTTCTCAGGATATGCCACAGTATATTAAAAGTAGCGGCAGTAGGATAGCTTATGATAAAGTGAGACTGGGATACAGCCGCTAGACTGGGGGATCCCCACATGTATCAGCTTTCAAACACCCCCCAGAACAGAAAAAGATGCCCAGTTTCTCTGGTCAGAAGGTCTGTCGAGCAGATGGTATCTCTATGACACAGAAGAAATATTATCACTAGTCAAATTATGGAAAAATTATATGATAATATTGTAAGATGACCAAGGTATAGTATGTGAATGTGTTACATGAAGGGAAATGGAGCTTGTAAAGGCAAAAGCTAGATCACATTTATCACAAACGCTCATCAGAAACAAAGGGGGGACTTCATGGAAGTTTGCCTTCCAGAATGATGGCACGAGGAGTTCTGCCAAGCTGCTCTTTAATGAAAATGCGAGGTGGAAGCTAGATGTGGGCAGGGGAAGGACTGCACCCTGCATGACAAAAGCCCCACTCCACGTTCTGGGAGGGTATTGCCAAGACAGGGGTCCCTCTTCCCCCAGTTCACAGTCAAGTTATATGGTATTGTGGCATAATAAGAAAGATATTTGGTCTTTGTCCTTTATTCTTGGCACACAGCTCCTAAAGCCCAGGAACTTCCAGAGTGAGAAGAATGTCCTTTGTTATTCATAACAAGCTCTTAGATTACACCCAAGCTCATGCTAATGAGGTGGTTTAGGTAGTTGAACCTACTGAGCCCCCCAGGCACCCCTAAAAACTCTTGAACAATGAGGTTGGATTAGCTTCCAGACTGGTGAATATAGCCACATGCCAGGAGCATGAGACATCCCCAAACACCACGGGGACTCTTGGAGACCTTGCCCTATATAGACCTTGCAGGTATAACCTCTTCATCTGGCTGCTTATTTGTATCCTTTATTATTTTTTTTTGTTTTCATATCCTCTTATGACTTTAATTTTTTTTATTTATATATGAAATTTATTGCCAAATTGGTTTCCATACAACACCCAGTGCTCATCCCAAAAGGTGCCCTCCTCAATACCCATCACCCACCCTCTCCTCCCTCCCACCCCCCATCAACCCTTAGTTTGTTCTCAGTTCTCAACAGTCTCTTATGCTTTGGCTCTCTCCCACTCTAACCTCTTTTTTTTTTTTTTCCCTTCCCCTCCCCCATGGGTTCCTGTTAAGTTTCTCAGGATCCACATAAGAGTGAAACCATATGGTATCTGTCTTTCTCTGTATGGCTTATTTCACTTAGCATCACACTCTCCAGTTCCATCCACGTTGCTACAAAAGGCCATATTTCATTTTTTCTCATTGCCACGTAGTATTCCATTGTGTATATAAACCACAATTTCTTTATCCATTCATCAGTTGATGGACATTTAGGCTCTTTCCATAATTTGGCTATTTGTATCCTTTATAAATAAACTGGTAAGTAAAGTATTTCCCTTAGGCCTGTGAACCATGACAGCAAATTACTGAACCTGGAGAGAGAGCCATGAGAACCCCCAATTTGTAGCCAGGTCAGAAGGAAGTGTAGGTAACCTGGGGATATCTGAATTGGGTACAGGTGGGGCCGAGCCCTTAACCTGTGGTATCTGTACTAACTCTGGTTAGTTTGTGTCAGAGGTGAATTAAATTGTGGGACACCCTGTTGGTATCTGCAGAGAACTGGAGAATTACCTCATTTGGAAAATTCACACATCTGGAATCAAAAGTGATGTGAGCAGAAACAGATCATAATAGTAAGTATGGCACTGGAAGGTCAGATGGCTAGGATTTTTCACCGTCATAGTTCTGATTTGAGTAGCTAAATTGCTGGCAAGTGAAGTGGACAAACTAGGGATTCCTTCCATTATCAACCCCTCACTGATAGTGTGGCCACTCCACCTCAGACACTGCAGCCTGAGAATAGTGGTATCCAATCTGCCATTTCCACAGACTGTTTGTGAGAAGGAGGGGCAAAAGCTACATGATCATATCAAGATTCAGAAAAAAGTGTATGATGAAATTAAACACCTATTCCCAATAAAGACACTGAACAGAAGGGAACAGAAGGGAAATTTTTCAACCTGATAAAACATTTTTATGAAAAGCCCATACCTATTATCATACTTAATGGTTAAAGACAGAATGCTTTATCCCTAAGATCATAAACAAGAAAATAAAGTCTGCTCTAACCATTTCTATCTAACATTGTACCAGGAGGTCATAGCAGGGCAATCATGCAGGAAAATATCATTATACATAAATCACTTGTATTTCTATACACTTGCATCATCAATCCAAAACTAAGTTAAAAAGACCATCTTGTTTACAATAGCATCAAAAGAGTAACATACATTTAAAAAGAAAAACATACTTTTAAAAAGAAGTTCAAAATTTATACTCTGAAAACTACAAAAAACTGTTGAAAAAATTAAAGAAGGCCTAAATAAATGAGAAGATTTTACATGTACATACACGAGAAAACTTAATATCATTAAGGTATTAAGAGAAATACTCCCCAAACTGATCTACAGATTTAATGCAATGCTTATCAAAATCCCAGCTGAGATCTTTGGAGAGATTGACAATGTGATCTTAAATTTCATATGGATATTCAAGGGACCCAGAATAGCCAAAAACAGGTGTTGAAAAAAGATCAAAGTTGGAGGAGTCACACTTAACTGATTTTAAAACTGACTAGAAAGCCAGAGTAATCAAGACAGTGTGGTACTGGCATTAGGACAGACATAGATCAGTGGAATTAAACCCATACATATATATTGTCAATTGATTTTCAACAAAGGTTCCAAAAACAATCTGATGAGGAAAGATCAGTCTTTTCAACCAATAGTACTGAGAAAACTGAATATTCACATGCAAAAGAATAAAGTTGGACCCATACTTCATACCATCTTCAAAAATTAATTCAAGGGGCACCCGGGTAGTTCAGTTGGGTAAGCACCCGACTCTAGATTTTAACTCAGGTCATGATTTCATAGTTCCTGGCTTTGAGCCTCGTGTCAGGCTCCAAGATATCAGTATGGAGCCTGCTTGGGATTCCCTCTCTCTCCCTCCCCCTGTCCTTCCCCCACTCTCTCAAACTAAATAAAATTTTCAAAAATTAACTCAAAATGGGTCAAAGACCTAAATGTAAGAACTAAAAACAGCAGATTCCTAGAAGAAAGCACAGGTGTAAGTCTTGGTAACCTTGGTCTGGCAACCTTGATTTCCTAGATATTACACCAAAAGCACAGACAACCAAAGAAAAAAGCTGTTAAGTTAGACTTCACCAAAATTAAAACATTGTGCTTCAAAGATCACAATTAACAATGTGAAACAACAACCCATTGAATAGGAGAAAATAATTGTAGACCATATATCTGAGAAAGAACAATTTAGAACGATACATAAAGAACTCAGTAATAAAAAGACATAATGGGGGCGCCTGGGTGGCTTGGTCGGTTAAGCGTCCAACTTCGGCTCAGGTCATGATCTCACGGTCCGTGAGTTCGAGCCCCGCGTCGGGCTCTGTGCTGACAGCTCAGAGCCTGGAGCCTGTTTCAGATTCTGTGTCTCCCTCTCTCTCTGCCCCTCCCCTGTTCGTGCTCTGTCTCTCTCTGTCTCAAAAATAAATAAACATTAAAAAAAAATTAAAAAAAAAATAAAAATAAAAAGACATAATGAATTAAGCAAGAGACATTTCTTCAAAAAACATAACACAAATGGCCAATAATCACATGAAAAGATGCTCAGAATCATTAAGCATCACAGAAATGCAAATCAAAATCACAGTGAGATTCCATTTCACACCCAGCAGGACAGCTAGAATCAAAAAGACATATGATAACAACTGTTGGTATGTTTGGAGGAATTAGAGTTCTTATATAATGATGGTAGGAGTGTACAATCATGCAGTCACTTTGGAAAACCATCTGGCAATTCTTCAAAAGGGTAAACATAGTTACCATATAACCCAGCAGTTCTACTCCTGAGTATATTTTTAGAAGAAACGAAAACATACAGTCATGCAAAAACGTGTAACCGAATGTTCATAGCAGCATTATTCATGATAGCCAAGAAATGGAAAAAACCCAAATGAACATCCACTGATAAATGGATGAGTAAAATGTGGTATATCCGTACATGGGACTATTATTTAGCAATGAAGTGAGGTCCTGACACATGCTACGACATAGATGAGCCTTGAAAACATTCTGCTAAATGAAAGAAGTCATCATAAAGGACCACATACTGTATGATTTCGTTTATAGGAAATGTCAAGAACTGGCAAATCTATAGAGATAGAAAGGTTACTTGTTGACTAAGGCTCTAAGAGGGGTGAGTGGGATGGACAAATTTGGGAGGTGATAACTAAAGGGTCCATATTTTCTTTTAGGGTGATAAAATATTCCAAAATTCATTGTGGTTGTGGCATCACACCTCTGTGAATACACCTAAAAATAATGAGTGATACAGTCTAAATAGGTCAATTGTATGATATGTGAATTATATAACAATTCAGCTATTTAACAATTAACAAAAGGAAGAAGGTAAATAAGGGACAGAAAAACAAATTAAAATTAAATCTCCTTGTGGAGATGACACCTGGCTTTAGTATCTGCTACATAATTTATAGGCCTCTGTCCTACCTGAATGTCACTAGATAAAAACAGGAAGTCCCCAACTTACTTTTCTCTTTTTATTTTTTAATGTTTATTTATTTTTTGAGAGACAGAAACAGAGCATGAGTGGCAGAGGGGCAGAGAGAGAGGGAGACACAGAATCTGAAGCACAGGCTCTGAGCTGTCAGCACAGAGCCCGATGCGGGGCTCAAACCCACGAACCGCGAGACATGACCCGAGCAGAAGTCAGATACCTAACCGAGACACCCAGGCACCCCTTGGAAGTCTCCAACTGAAACTGAGCTGTGTGGGGTGCATGGGTGGCTCAGTCAGTTAAGCGTCCGACTTTGGCTCAGGTCATGATCTTGCACCCTGTGAGTTCAAGACCTGCCTCTGGCTCTGTGCTGACAGCTCAGAGCCTGGAGCCTGCCTCAGATTCTGCATCTCCTTCTCTCTCTGCCCCTCCCCCACTCATACTCTGTCTGTCTCTCTCTCTCTCAAAAGTATATAAACATTAAAATTTTTTTAAAAAATAAATTGAGCTGTGGACTTCCAAATATGATTGTAAACTTTAATTAAGACTGCTTCATTTCCCAATATCCATTTTGAAATTCCCACGCAAATACAAAAAGATAAAAAGCTTCCATAGGACAGGAAACCAGGAAACATAGTCAACTCTCTACCAAATAAAAGGAACATTTTCTACTACAACTTTTTTCTAAATAAAGCATGGAGGCAGAATATAGGGTCAAAGGTCAGGATGAGTCATATACCACCATCCCCACCGAACCACAATATGAGAGAGAGAAGGAAGTGAATTGGACTATTCTTTCAAAAGCACACTCTATGGAGAGAGTGGAGCACATGTTGGAGGCTGGAACTCAGGAGAATGTTACCAATATTCAAAACAAGCAAAAATGACATGGAATGGACCCAAGTGTGTGTACTTGAGACTTAAATGTTAGGGGGAAAAGAGAGAAAGGAATCAGTACTGGTGTTTCTAGCTGAAGAAATGTGAAAGAGGAAAACTAGAAGCAAAGATTTAGGGGTTAAAAAGTTAACAACAGATTGGAATAAGCTGACTTTGTTAGGACTAACACAGAGAAGTGTAAATGACTGGTTGGATATATAGATCTAAAGCTCGAGAGATATGGATGAGAGATACAAAGTAAAGAATCAACAGCATCAAGGCAAAACAGCCCATGGAGTGTCTATGGAGACAAGAGAGAAGAATTTAGAAGAGATGAATGGAAGAGAAACGAAAAATAAAGCTGAGAAGTAGTTGGAATGGCAGGAAGAAAATCCGAGTTTTGCAAAGGAAGAAAAGGAAAATACTACAACAGGATGGATATGCTTAGTGTCAAAGACTGCCAAAGGAAAGGGCCACTATATTTAGCAATTAAAATATACATCTTTATCAAAAACAACTGGAGTTCAACCCACCAAACCAATACAGGACTGAAAATATGAATGCCAAATTGTTGATGATGATTATGCCCACTCAGGAGAGAGGTGTCAAGAGGGAAAGGAGAACATATATTCCAAATTTATTCTCCATACTTCTATATTGCTAAAGTCTTGAAAATGAAAATATGTTCAACACACTATGTAACAAAAAATTATTCTAGACAATTTAATCAGTAGTTTTAGATATAAGTCAGTTGGAAAATTATTCTAAAACATCACTAAGTCATTTATTAATTGATATTAACCAGGCAAAATAAGAGAAAGTCTACACTATTGCTGCCTGCTTCTATGTCAAAACTACAACCTGAATAGGGGCACCTGGGTGGCTCAGTCGGGTAAGCGGCCAACTCTTGATTTCGGCTCAGGTCATGATCTCATGGTTTGTGAGTTCTAGCCCCATGTGGGTATGTGCTCTGAGCACAGAGCCTGCTTGAGATTCTCTCTCCTTCTCTCTGCCCCTCCCCCACTCATGCATGCATGCTCTGTCTCTCAAAATAAATAAATAAACTTAAAAAAAAAAGAAACTACAATCTGAACCTTTTGTTCACCTTTGATCATACCTTTTGTTCACCTCATCAAACTTTAGCAGTTACTCAAGAAAAATAAATAAATGGAAAAGCCCAAATAATTATCGTATTATGCAAGGGAAAAGGGGAAAGTTAGATGTATAATTTCTGGAAAAGATATATTTTCAACCAAGCCTTTTTGCTACTTATTTGGCACCTTAAACACGTGCACATCTTTATCCTTGAATGTTAATGAATTTGATATACTAAATCCTTAAAAGACTTTTTGCAAGAATTTAAAAATATTCTTCAATTTAAAGCACCCTGGGAGTGGATGTGTGTTCATGTTTGTATGCTCAAACACACACTAAAACTAGTACACTGTTTTGCACATAGTGAGGACAGGACACATGCAATTAAGTGAAAAATTAGATGCCGTTAAGTTCTTGTAAAGAGGAAGCACCTTGTGTTTAATAAAACAGAAAAATAAAATATCTTGAAAACAAACAAAAAAAATCAAAAAAAAATTTTGTATTATTACATTAAGAAAGTTTAACGAACATTCATAAGTAACACATTTAGGACCTGAACACTATTGATTTGGATTATAAAAATACAACCAGGAAGAAGGGCTGGAAGGATGGTCCTTCTAATAGGATTATGTCCATGGTTCTTCTCAGATCCAACAGTTTCCTATCACATAAGAATGAAACACTAATGTTATCAGATCTTCTGATACCTCAAAAGAAAAACAAATTCCATGCTGTAAGTATGCCATTGTAAAGTTTTTTTAAATGCTCGCTACCAATTCTCTGTTTTAAAACCAATGTGGCCCAAACAAAGTGAGTCTTTTGGGATCACCAGTTTGAATCACCCTGTTTAATCTGTTCTTGCACAGTGATTTAAATGCAAATTTAAAACCTAAGGACTCATTTCCCTGTTCTCAAAGATTTCCTACTTACTCCATCCTAATCTTTGGCCGGTGCTCAGTACCATTGCTAAGGGTTGATAATGGAGAAACAAAAAGATATGTTGTCATAACAATAATTGTACTGATTTTGGTAGAAAAACAAAACAAAACAAAAAAACCCACAATTTCTGAACCAAAGCATTAATCAGGTTTGATATGTGTTATGGACTAATTGTACCCCCCTCAAGTTTATATGAAGTCCTAACCCTCAGGTGACTCTGTTTAGAAATAAGGCCTTTAGGGAAGTAATAAAGGCTAAATGAGGTTACCACAGTAGGGCCCTCATCCTATAGGACTGGCATCCCTAAAAGAGGAGGAAGAGACACTCTGTCTTCCAACCCCCAATTCTTCCAATAATACTCCTATCCCATCCCCCCATAATGCCCGTCCCCCTACATGAGAGGTGGCCATTTACAAGCCAAGAAGAGGCCTCACCAGAAACTAACCCTGACACCTTGCCCTTGGACTTCTAGGCTCTAGAACTGTAAGAAAATAAATTATCTGTTGTTTGAGCCACCAGTCTGTGGTATTTTGTTATAATGGCCTAAACAAACTGACCTATGGCTTCAGTTTATTCCAACAAAGCCTTTATATAGTTAGATGCTTGTTATGAATTGAATATGTATGCAGAATATATTATTAATCCTACAAAACAAAATATCAACTTATGGAAATTTAATCAACAAATAGTCAATTATGAGAATCAGTGTTTGCTAGAGAAACACCCAACGTCTTTCATTAAACGCCTTGGAGAAACAGCTTGGAACACAGCATAGGAATAACTTTACCAATTCCAAATAATAATTACCTGACAAGGCTATTAATCACAGTGCAAACACCATTCTATTAACCACTCACAAGAGCATCTTAAAGATTACATAATAGGCTCATTTATTTAACTATATCAGCAAGTATTGCTAAATAAACTATAATAGAGAAAGAATTTCTAAATAAGGCAGTCTTTTACCTTCATAGTTGACAGCTTGCAATTAGGTGGGAATAAGTATCTAGTAAAACAATCAAAATGATCTTTTTAATCTGTAAGAATCCTCTACTGAGATTTAGAGTAATAATATACTAAAGTCATTAAGGAATGACTCAAAGCCAAAACCAAGGGAAATAGAAAATTCGAATAAAAAGATTATAGCTGATAGAGTTAGCAATAATACCAGGGCCCATAATTTTGCTGCTTTTAACTACCGTACTTCCTTTGCCACAACTCAAAAAACAATTTTGAGAGGAAATGTTAATAGAAAAACCAAAGGTAAAGGAAGACGATGGCAATTTCTGAGAATGTGCCAGGAAACCAAAACAAAAATTAAACTGAAGTGCAAAATTCAATCCCAAATCAACCTCAAAACCTCTTTTAGTAATATTCTCTCTGGTTTCCTACATAGTTATGAATAAAATCATGAAGAAAAAAAATAACTCCATAATAAGAGTTCATATGTAAAAATACAAAATGCTTTTCTTCAATTAAACTGAATGTGTTCCATACACGCAATCTAAAGTATCTTTAATGAATCAAGATACCTGAGTATTTGTATCTCATTTTGATGTCTACACTGGAAGGATAAAATGCTAGATGATTATTCACATCCTTCAACAAGAATTAAATATACTGGGTCTGATACTTCTCATACAATGGGTGTTTTAAAAAAAAATCCGTATCACTAAAAAGACAATATGCATAAAATCAAGGTTTATATTCAAAGGTAGATTATACTACCAATCAAGAAAGACTGGCACAGAATTCAGAGACCCAGGTTCTAAATCCTTCTCAGTAACTAGCTTTATGTCATGAGGTAAACAATTCCCAGGGCCTCCTTCTCATCTATAAAACAAGGAAGTTAGACTACATGATCTCTGAAGCTGCTTCAGTTATAATATTCCAAAAATGGCAGGAAAAGCAATACCAGAACACATTATACCATTAAAAGTGGGACTCTCTGGAATGATATCAAACAGAGTAAAAAAGGAAAATCCCCCAATACTTTGGAAGTCTATTTCTTATCTATATAACCTTAAAAGTTTACAGTTCTGATCAAATAAAATATTTGAGAATTAGTAGATTTACTGAAATCTAATCTGCTTGCTATTTATTCTTCAGTGATATTTAAGCTGAGGAAGTAATCTGAGTAGAAAAAAATGTCACATTCCTAATTACTCTTTAAATATATACATATATATATTTCCAAGAAGGAATATGTGTGTGTGTGTGTGTGTGTGTGTGTGTGTGTGTGTGTGTGTGTGTGTGTATTCCAAGAAGGAAGAAAGTGTTACAGCCAAAGAAGCATATAAATTTACCTTTTTGCATCTTAAGGGAATAATTAGTACTAGACTTCCAGAATTAAATATATTCTGTAAATAACAGCACTCAGGATCCTGCCTTATGCTGAAGAGCATCTGACACCAGCTTTTCTTTTATTTGCTATCACAAAATGATTAACTCAAGATCTGGGATCAACAGTGATTGATATTCTCTATGACTGTCTTTCCATCTTGAGAGTACTTGCCTGCTCGAGATTTGATCATCTGCCCGCATTTTCTGTCAGTGTCTTCGCAACTTCTCATTTCTTCCCATGATTTGCACCTAAGCGCTATCTTTGCCTTTGTCCCTGCTTCTCTTTGGGGCTTCCTGTCCAAATGGGACTTTCTAGACATCAATCCCAGTGCTAGAAACTCCTTCAGTACTTCTGCTGGCTTGCCTATCTAGGACTCTGCATGTTGATCTATTCACATACTGAACTTTGAGTGAGATCTCCTACTTAGTCTTGAAAACCATAGGTATCTCCTTCTCTACCACTCCATCTGACATAACATTAAACATCATCTGCATATTGTCACCAAAGCATTACTTCAATCTGTCCCTTCCTCTGAATCTCTACAATTTCCTTGGTTTGGACTTTCACCCCAGAGACTTTGGTCTCACCCAAAGACCTCTTAACTGGTCTTCCTGCCTTTAGTCTTCCCACTTCTACTCCACCTTTTACATCACTATCTGAGTAATGCTTCTAAAATAGGAGTACAAAGTTATCAGTATCCTGTTCAAATCTCCTTTGTGGTTCTCCCTAAATGCAGAACTGAAGTCAAACTTCTAAAATAGCATACAATGTTCTTCTTAGTTACCTATGCTCTACCTCTTTCTAAAGCCTCATCCCTGCCATTCTCTGCCTCATATTTTCATCTTGTATTGACAAATCGCTTGGGGTTTCTTTCCATTTATCATGCTGTTTCTCTTCTATACCATGCCTACAATTGTTTACTGTGCATGCCTGGTCTTTCCTCTTTATCTGCCCAGCTTCAAAATTCACTTGAGGGATCAGACTCCATGGTGGCCTCTGCACACCTGTATCACTGCTCTTAGACATAATATTGAAATTATCAATGTGTCAGCTTTTCTAGGAAAATAAACTGTTCCTCAAGAGAAAGGATCATGCCAAATTCATTATTATGCCCACAGCATGTAATCTAGCATCTGGCACACAGTAGCTAGTCAGTAAATTCTTGTTAAACTGAATAAAATTTGGCCTCTAAATGCCTTATTAGGATTTATGACAAAAACAAATCGCTGATCTATTGGAACGGATTGCCTGGTGTTCCTCAATGGTATTTCCTAATTCTCAATCCTCTTCCTCCCTGTATTATATGGTTCTTGCCATTCTTTGGTTATTTTACATATAAGCCTGGTCCAACTCTGAGTTGGACTTCATATTTATATTATGTAACCAATGTCGACAAAGCAACAGTGACCCTATCCTCACCCAGTCCCCTAGTTCTTCCAGGATTAACACTAACAGAAGAAATTCATTTGGCAGATTTATGAAAACAATTACCAAATGCCCTCAGAGGCCCTTCTAACACTGCAAGATGTCAGCATGGACTAGCTGAATAGCAATTCTACTTTCCATATAGTTTTTGTCCTCTGATTTCAGATCTTATCTTCAATACTTATAGAGCTGTCCAGTCATAGTTCATGGGAATTACAGTATTGTAGCCCATCAATAACCTAAGCCATCTTTCTGGTAAATAGATTCAATTCCTCCTTAGTCAGTTGGTCAGCGTGGTATTGCTTATCATGAACCTTTTACGCTCTACAGGAAGGGTTGTCTCATGCCGTATTAAAACTCGTCTGATCAGAAGTTCAATCCCATTAAATGATAAGGGAAAACTGCTCACTAGTTCCCAAATTAAAGAGCTATGATTAAGAGTCATCTCTGGCTCTCATAATTTAACTGAACAACCGCAGTGAAAGCTTTCTGTTCAGAAATGATAAAGATTTTAACTTGAAAGAAAATTCCAAGTACATTGCTCTTGTTGTCAGAATTGAGGAATCGGGAAAAAGAAACAAGAGAAATGAGAAATGCTTTATTAATGCACAACAGAAGTTTCTAGCCCAAAATTTCTGAGCCAGCAAAACATGTATATTCTGAATTTACTATGAAGGTGGCATAAATACAAGTTTGCATTTTGTTCTATCAAAAACGGTTAGGGATGAACAGCATCACTGTACTTAAAAAAGGAGGAAAATTTTACCGGGTTGGGTAAATTTCAATGGTCAATCATAACGTTATTCATTTCTTATTAAGAATGCTTAAAAAAAAAAAAGAAAAGGTTTCCTTAAAGCACAGCTGGTCTTCAAAGGTGAATCATGTCTTTCTGTCAACTCCCACCCATACCTTGCCATCAAGTTCAAGGCATTATCTGTGTTTATTCAGGTATTCTCAACTTCCTACCATTATTTTACCTATAATTAGCCAACTAGAGAACTTCTATATATTTTTTGTATGATCAAGTTAAATACTGCATTTATGCAGAAACCACCTATAACATGCTGGTGGCATCATACCCCCCTATCCTTCTAGTACTGATATCACAGTCAGTTCTTCCTCTTTTTGCATTTGTTAATGTTTGTGTATTTCTATAAAAATATAACATACCTTAAGGATTTTTTAAATTGTTTACATTTCCATTTTCTTTATTAATTTCCATGGCTTGCTGACACTGATAACCCTCATGCCTATACACAAAAGAGCACATAATTGATAAATCTTGGCTAACTGAAGACTTTAGACAGCATCACACATAATGGTGAGAACATTAATTGTGAGTCTGACATGGCATGCAGTCCATGTTCCCATTTTTTATATGGCACCGGAAAAGTCATGTACATTTTCTAAAACCTCCCTTTTCTCACATATTTAAATAAGGATACTGCACAAACTTAAAAGTTCTTTCAAATAATAAAATCCTAAAGTGGACCACAATTGTTCATGTTTAAAGTACAGCTGGTTTTCTTTATTTTTTTCCCCCAAGTTTATTTATTTATTTTGAGAGAGAGAGAGAGAGAGAGAGAGAGAGAGAGAGAGAGAGAGAGAGAGAATCCCAAGCAGGCTCCACACTGCCAAGATGGAGCCCAATGCAGGGCTTGAACCATGAGATCATGACCTGAGCCTTAGTCGGTCGATTAACCAAGGGAGCCACCCAGGCGCCTTAAAGCTGAAAGAAACTAGCCTGGGAAGGAATGCAAGTCCTTGAGCATTGACACTTGGAAAAAGACATCTACATCGTACGTGGCCACTAATTTCTTTATTTTAATCAAGGAATTTCCAAGTTGATCTGATAGATGAAGATAGCAGGTCATTATCCCATAGTGCAGAAGAAGCTTTTTGCTAAAATTAGCAAATTGTTCGATTTTATTTAGATTTGCTTACCTACCCTTTAAATTTAAATCATCATGCAAAAGAACCATGAAGCAAGAAAGGTTGGTTATAGCAGCCCTGACCTTCGTACACTTCCAGAGACACTGCCTATCCCAAGGAAAAGGCAGAAGAATTTGCTTCTTTGAAAATCTAGTTTTACTACTTCAACAGTTTTACCTTCCTTTATTTTCTCCTTCCGTACCTATACAGTTAAGCTAATTTGTAAATGTTAAACTAAAGAAACATGGAAGTTTCTTAAATTCATGACAATGATGTCTTCCCCAGCACTGAAGTATTACAGCTGCATATGCTCTGTTCAATAACAAAATGGTATGGTTAGCCCAAACAGGACACCTTGAAGGTCATAAATACTATGATAACTTTAGGATTTAAAAACAAATTACCTTGCTTTCTGCTAACCAGCGATGTGGGTCATAATTAATATCAGGACCAGATGAAAAAACCTACAGAAAAAGGAAATAGTCTATTAGAAGTAGAATTTTCTCTGAAATGACCTTACATAAATGAAATTCTTCACCATAACACATAAAAGTTTAATCCCTAAGTTTAAAGGCTTAAAAAGAAGAAAGTTCATTATCAAGTACTCAACTAATTCCAAACCACCACTTATTATGTCCATTTATGTACACGTGTATATACGTATGTACTCATTGAGAGTAAATATTTGGCTCAAATATAGAGGCACATATCAACTCTCAAGCGTTATCATTGCTAGAATCGTTAGAGGCTGATTCCATGGACTTCTGTCAGGCAGCTTCAATCAAACCAGTTTTTCATTTTTTTGTTTGTTTCTTTTCCTCAGTCTTGTTCCACATAATATATTTCACAGTTGGTTAGATGTAATTACATGGAAACTTAATTCTTTGTCTCTTTTATCCTTCTTTAATTTTATACTGTGAGGGCCATTTTGTCTCATTAATGGTTGGGTAGAATTGACAGCAACTAATCAACATGATTTTGTGCAAATGTTGCTTTATATTTCATGATGGTAACAAAATCCTCCAATAAATAGGTTCTGTATACCAGCTGCCTTGATTTCCTTCATACCAACTCATTTATAAAATCCATTGCCATCTGGCTCTGCCTTATTACTAATAAAATGATGTTCAAAGGCTGTCAATGACTTTATGATTCTAAACACAAATTTTTTTTCAGTTCCTACTTGCTTTGAAACAGGTGCTACCTATGATATTTTTACAGGACTCCATCCTAGAAATGTTGTGTAAAAATATGCTATCCCTCTGCAAGATGTCTATTCCTATTCTCAAATACTTCCATACTTCCTGATGTGTGTGCACATCACTCCCCTAAGGAATATCATTAGGTGATTCATTTAGACACATGAAGAATGTATAATGATGCTGACCATATGCCATAAACAAACATGTTGTATTCTTAGCTCCCACTTTTCTCTCCTCCACTTTTTTTACCATCCAAATCTCACCCAACTCACAGGCCGCCTTTCCTTCAGTCAAATTCTGCCTGTTCTAGCTTGTGGTGTTTTCTTCCTCTTTGAACTCTGCTATTTGCAAGCATCCATTTCTCACTGATTATGATGTTTTCATTATTCTTTTCCATTTATCTGTGCCACAGTTGCAATTAAATCTTCAGTGACCTAAGATCTAGTGCTAAAGATTAAAGTTTAAAATAATTTGACAGGAATACAAATAATATTCTCATTTTGTGATTTTTTACAAATTTATATATAGTGTTTAAGAAACAGCCTGTCCACTTACAAGTGATGTGACTTAATTTCTCTAAGCTGCAGGTTATCATCTATAAAGTAGGCAAACTGCCTCATAAGGTCAAGGTACAAATTAAATAAAATGAGGAGACTGGCACAGTATCTGGCACAGAGAACATCATTATCACTACTAACTGCATATAAAGATGTCATCATCAGAAAATAGACTTCCAGTTCGATGGTAACAAGAACACTACAACAACAATTTGTCATAAACAGATGAATAAAAAAAAGCAATATATACATAAATATACAAATATATATGAATATATGACAAAAAGGGCACCACATAATAATGACAGCTAGCATTATTTGAGTATTTACTAAGTGCAAAATATTTCACTCCATAATATGCACCTCATATATCTTATTTTACTTTATCCTCAAAATAAGCTAACTTACAAATGGGACATGAATTCTTAAAGAGAAATTACCTAAGTTGTCCAAGGTCACACATTAGCAATTTAGAGAGATGTAATTTGAACCTACATCTGTCTTGATCCAAAGCCTATCCTCTTTATGCTCTCCAAAGAGTGCATACTCAGAATAAGTGTTATAAGAAAAGCTCTTCAATCATCGACGATTGGTTTGTGAAAATGATGTAACTTTAATTCAGGCAATGCCTAACTCAAATTCAAACAATTTCCTAATTGTTTTATAACAGTGGTGGCTTATTAAGTGTCCGTCCTTAAGTTTTCTAATATTATATGCATTTACTAAAGTGGGATAAGTAATAAATAGGGTGGCTAGAAAAAGGTAATTAGAAATAATACCAACACTCCCAAGTACTTTTCTCAGGCTCATTTGTTACATATCTATTATCCAATTCATATCATAGCTGTCACTACATAAAATGGCTTAAAAATTTGATCCACAGTATTTCAAAAACAAATGACAAAGAATAATTGGAATTATTCCATTTTTTAAAACATTTTATAAGGACCACCACTGTCCCTTAGATCTCTGAACTGTGAGGCAAAGAATTTTATTTTAACAACACCTTGGGTAGTTTATTTGAGGAGAGCAAATGTTATATTCTTGGGTATTCATTTTTCCCCCAAGTTTATAGGACAGTAACAACAGAAATTATTAATGGAAAGAGACCCACAATGAAAAAAACTGTGCTCTTAAAAAAAATAAATAAGTAAATAAAACTTAATATAATTTCCATTCTTTTAGATTTACTTTCTACCCATCACTTGGATTGAATTAGTCTTTCTCTAGGGACAAAGTGTAAAGATCCATTACCACAGTCACTGCTTTCCTATTAAAGAACAGGGTGCTTTTTGGAATATGTTAGAAGGATCATTTGTGCCTCAAAAAGAAATAAGAAAATATTTAAGCAATCTGCTATCTTCTCACTATGTTTTAGGCTGTAATTGCCCATAACAAGGTTCATATATCTTATAGCATGATCCAAATGATTCCATTTCTACATCTTTGATTGAAAATAAGCTGTCTTGACACAAATACTTAAATATTGATGGGGCGCCTGGGTGGCGCAGTCGGTTAAGCGTCCGACTTCAGCCAGGTCACGATCTCGCGGTCCGTGAGCTCGAGCCCCGCGTCGGGCTCTGGGCTGATGGCTCAGAGCCTGGAGCCTGTTTCCGATTCTGTGTCTCCCTCTCTCTCTGCCCCTCCCCCGTTCATGCTCTGTCTCTCTCTGTCCCAAAAATAAATAAACGTTGAAAAAATATATATATAGAATAAATATTTCACTATATTTTAACTTTTTAATAAATATTTATTTATTTTTGAGAGAGAGTGAGCGGGAGAGGGACAGAGAGGGGGACAAAGGATCCAAAGTGGGTTCCGTGCTGACAGCAGACAGTCCGATGTGGGGCTTGAACTCACGAACCCCAAGACTATGACCTGAGCTGAAGTCAGACACTCAACAGGCCTAGCCAACCAGGCATCTCAATATTTCACTATTAATATGTGCTCCTTTTAGATAAAATTAGAATCTTAAGGCCATACATCTTTTAAATATATTTAAATGTAACAAGTCTTAAATAAAAAAAGCAGCATTAGATAGGAAAAAGAATACACCAGCATTATAACAGGCCCTGTAACAAAACTCAAACAGTTTTTCCTCTAAAGCCAATTACTTCTCATATTTGGCTCATAGTCCTCTCAAACTGACATCTGAGCTTTTTGTTGAATGTAACTAGAAATACATACTGTAGAAATTCTATCAACTCCACCAAAATCTATCCATTGAAAAATTTCTGTTGAAGTTGAATCCTAAGATACCTTCCACTGTAAGAGTAGAATTATAGTTTTCTTTTCTTTAGAACACCACTTAAGGGAAAAGAAGGAAGGAAGGAAGGAAGGAAGGAAGGAAGGAAGGAAGGAAGGAA
>NW_024412396.1:54421278-54427067 GCF_014898765.1 Herpailurus yagouaroundi
GAAGGAAGGAAGGAAGGAAGGAAGGAAGGAAGGAAGGAAGGAAGGAAGGAAGAAAAAAAGAAAGGAAGGAAGGAAGGAAGGAAGAAAAAGGGATAAGAACAGGAAAAAGGGGGAGAAAGCAATACAAAAAGGGAAGATCATTTTATATGAGGAAAGATGACAAAATAAAAAAGAAGAATCATCTGAAAAACAGTTTTTAAATATTAAGCATCACACTATAATTTGAGTCCCACCATATCACCTCATGACATAAATACAGGGAAACGATGGTTACATGATACGCGTTATGGCCCTACCGCACCAAAGGAACACAACACAGGGCGCCTGGGTGGCTCACTATCCGTCTTTGGCTCAGGTCATGATCTTACAGTTCATCGGTTCAAGCCCCCTGCCAGGCTCTGTGCTATCAGCTCAGAGCCTGGAGCCTGCTTCAGATGCTGTGTCTCCCTCTCTCTCTCCCCCTCCCCTGCTTGTACTCTGTCTCTGTCTCTCAAAAACAAACAAACGTTTAAAAAAAAAAAAAAAAAAAAAAAGGAACACAACACACTACAGCACTGTACAAAGAGGTGCTTATCTTCAAGGAATTAAGAACATACATGATTAATTCTGTTTTTATTCATCATTTCCCTAGCACTATAAACTGAATAGCAATATTCCATTTTAAAGACAGAAAAACTAACTTAAGTATAATTTGTTTAAAAAAGGAATGCAAATAGCATCATGGTTACTTGTTTAAGCTCCAGAGTTAGACTCCCAAGGTTGAAAGTCCTGGTTCTAGCATTTAACTGGATATATGACGAGGGCCAAGTTACTTAACCTCTCCAAGCCTTGCTTTCTCAGACCTAAAATTGATTTAATCAGAGTACCTAAAGGAAAGGGTGGCTTTAGGGGTTAAGGGAGAGAATGCACATACGTAGCTACCATAGTACCTGTAACGTAACTAGTCCTCAATAGATATTAGCCATTAATACACTAGCAACAACAAAAATGGCCTGATAACGACAACCCAGGCCTCTTGACTCCAAGGATATTTTTTTAGTCAGAACTGCTGCCTCTCTCATAAGACATTTTCTTTTCCAGAGTGAGATAGAGGCAATTCAATGAAATAATGATACACGTTCTCTCCCACAACTGTGCAATAGATACGGTATCTCATTTTAAAAAATGCAAGATGTTATTTTGTTTCATAAAACTTTCCAGAATAAAAATGTGACTACCATGTAACCATGCATTAAAATCTTATTATAATTATATATTAGGAAACCAACTGAAAGGCACAATGAGAACTCATAATTACTTTCAATTTCTCCATCGAGTCCCTGGAGAAGGTTTTACAAGCTGCATCAATTTCTTTTCCTATGACACCAAGAATGGATTCCTGTTCAGTCTCCAGGCAAAGAAGTTGATCCTTGAGCTGCAATCTGGCCTCTTCCATCCTCCTTAAGTACTCTTCTTCATTGCTTATATGCTTTTCCTAAAACATGGATAAGAAATAAAAACAGAATTAAGTAATGGCAAGAAACGCTTGCAATACCTGTGTAGCCAACTCAAAGGAGTGTGTAAGGAACCACATCTGACTCTGTCAGTCTCTTTACTAAAAACATTTTGCCTACTCATCAGCTGAGGTCAAGTTACAGAGAATTCAGAAGAAGGGCACTGAGGAAACTGGGTGAGTGGATACTTGGCAAAGAAAATTAAAGTAATTCTGTAACCAAAAGAAAAAGAAGTTTAAAGAAATCCTTCATATTTTAGTAACATAATGCCATTAACAGATTGGAGAATAACAGCTGACACCACAAACGGACTTGGAGCTTTCAGTAAATATTAGAAAAACGCTAGAAAAGTAAAATATAAAATAAGATTGTTAGTATCTTCATTTCAGAAAAAAAAAAAAAACATGTTACTACCTTATCTCATCAAAACAAAGATTTTAAAAAGGCTAAGTTTTCAAATACAGTCATACTTCATAAATGCTTTGAGTCATGTAAATTTGATCAAAGCAAGACAGAGGTACTTCTCAAAAGTAAGCAAAAATATTTAATGAGAAGAGATTTCTAAGCATCATCTAGGAGATTACAAAGACTTGGGGGCCCCCTCTAGGCAAAGCAAGTCCCAATCATTACGGCTTCACAATTTCATTACTAGAAAAATTCAAGTGGTGTTGCACACACCTGAAGGAAGGTCACAAAATCACTAGAATGTAGTGTAAACAGTGGCCCAAAAAGTCATGGTGGCTGGCCAGCTTTGCTTTCACTCATTACACAGCGACCTCATCATCTTTACCTACCCTAGCAAATACAACATAAGCAAGGAGATGATGTGGCCAAAAAATCCAGCTTGAAGTTACAAGAACAAAGAGATGTGCTCAATGAAAATTCATCACAAGAGGAAAAGATAGCATTTTAGCAGAATCACCCAACATTTCCTTTCAATCCAAATTACTTTTGCAAAATAAATGAAACCCTCTGCCCACAAGAAGAGAGTCCTTGCACAACCTGTCTTCTGCCCTTCTGTCCAGCATCACCTCCCTCCTTCCCACTCTCTCTGACTGCAACTACTTGCAGCTTCTCTGACATGCCTGTGTACGTCTCCCCACCCCCATGTGATGTGTACGACTCTGCCTGAAGCTGTGCTATTTGAAAATGGGGCCAGTAGCTCAGAGGCGGCATTTATCCCGATGACTACATCCTCCTGGTCTGTAGCTCAGCTTTGTAAACTTAGGGACTGGATTTTCTTTTCTTTTTGGTACTCTGAGTGGAGCCATCTTTCAGCAATAGAGGAACATTAAGCTCACGAGAGACTAATGTACAAACTAGAATACCACTCAATTAACTACATCAGCTTACAATAAGAACCATAACTGCCATGCAGATCAGAATGTTTGTGTCAGCATAACCAGTATATGTTCTCCCTGCAGACCAATCTGGATGGGAAGGCAAATTATAATCAGAATGTTGCTTAATTAATAGGAAATTATAGCGAGGGGAGTTTGTTTTATGAAACAATTCACAAATGGTATCACGTTAATGGCAGCCTGGCGTGTCCATCTACACATCAGAGATGTACAAACCACAAAAACGAGTGTTCCATTCTCCTGGGTGGTGTTTGGATGCAGACTGCTGAAGTACATCTCCCTAACTTTCTCCTTTGTTTACGTTGTTTCTGCCCTCCTACCATTCAGTTTCTCTCCCGCCTGACTGATACTGCATCTCTTTAGATACACTGATATCTTCACAGTCTTGCTTTCATCTAAGAGGCTTTCTGAAAAATTAACACTCAGGCTCTGAACAAAACGTGATGACTTTCAAGCTTACTTACTACAAAGCAACCTTACTGCCAAGTCCCTGTGTGAAGGTATTTGTCTCTGTACTGTTGCTATGTACCGACCACCTCCACTTCCTATCCTTCTAAGCTTATCCTCCAAGATCTAGTCTCCTTTTTTTACTGATTGCCCAATGCAGAATGTTCCCAGAGCATATTACACATGTCAAAGTTTTTTAAAAATGTATCAAGCTGTAATATAATTGTTTGTGTGCAAGCCCCCCTCAATAAACTGCTAATTTGGGGAGACAACAAAACATGTTTACAATCATCTTTTAAACTCTCCAACTTTGCTGAAGAAATGATTTAATATTTTTTGAAGACTCAGATTCAACACCGGAAAGATAATTTCATCATGCAGACCTACATGTACTCAGAGGCTACTGAGGTGTGCTAGGAAGTTCTTTTTATGCATTCATAAACCTCCAGACTGCTGCTATATTCTCACTGGTGTGACATTAATAAAGAAAATACTCTATCAGGGGTTACTGAGGCACCTGGAGGACACCTGTTGATATTCTAAACCCAAGCAATTAACAATGATATTCTAACGCTTCCTTCTTTTCTCATTTCCCTCAGATCTGGCTTTCCTCTATCCACTATCACTTTTCTGTGCTCCCTATCACTGGACTCATCAATAAGAAGACAAAACTATGTCTGTATTTTGATATTCCTGAAAATGTTAACATTGTCAGAAAAGGCTCCATAAATTCAATCTCTGTAGCAAAGACTGAAAACTTCATCATCCACTTCATTATTTTTGGTGAGATAGTCCACATGCTACGTCCAACCTCCCTTTGAAGTAAAACTCACAAAACGATGAACTCACATGGACCTTTTAGATCAGTAAGTCAAATTACCTATTATTCTTTCAGGAATCCCTTCTCTGACATTTCTGACAAATGGTCATCGAAGCCCTATGTGACCAGCCCTAGATTCCAAGAATAGGATACTTGACAAAACTGTCACATCTTTCCATTAGTCTAAGTGCTGTACTTAAGAATTAAATAAAGGAACACTGTACCCTTACTAAGTTACATTCCAGGTAAATCCATGTTCTTTTATTTAACTCAATTTCAGGCACTCCACCATATTGGTTCTCCACCCACATGCCCTCTAAGACCTTAAATCTAAAAGTTAAGTAAGCTCTTCTACTCTGTACTTAAGGAATTGTAATTTGATTTATTCACTCATTCAACAAATTTTTATGGAAGGCCTACTATGGTGAGATGTTCTCCTGAGTACTAGGGACAGAGTGAATCAGATAAGGCTCCTGTCCTCATATAACCAAAAAATAACTCCCTGAAATGTCATCCCTTTTGTTTTGCCCCATTCTTCTGGTTGGAGAATACCTATCTCAATACCAACCGTAATACCCAGTGAATTAGCTTTTTGTCCCAGTTTCAGGTTCAGAAATAGCTCTACGAATCGAACAAGCTTGGCTAATTCTGTGGGACAAGTGGGAAACTGGTTGACATTAATCCAACCATCCTGTCTGATTTGAAGGTATATGAATTAATAAGGGGAGATGATAATATTTAGGCACTATTACGACTATTCCCTGGTTCTCTAATGAATTCAGAAGGAGCGATAACTCTACTATAAGATTAATCAAAAGCTATTATATATCTACAGAACTAAAAGTAACACAAGGGATTTTAGAGACTATTTAGAAATATGCAAGAAAAAGGTGGCTTTATGGTACAATGGATAGGGCACTGGACTTCTAAAAATATGGAAAATAGTCCAAAGTCAATGTTTCAGCATGAATGGACACAAATGTCTGGGTTGTGGGATCATAAGGAGCTTCTCTGTGGGGGAGTAGGAGGACAGGGTTCAAGAGATAGAAACAGATGAAGCTAACTATTTATAGTAGTCTATATGATCCAAAAAGAAAGATAACCTAGACCATGCCTGATTCTGAGAAAGAACCTTAGAGAAAAAACTCAATTCTTAGTTACACAAGTGAGGAAACCAAAGCTCAGAAAGACCATATAACCAGACTAAAATCAAAGAGGCCATAGACCATGACCTGAGTCCCCAGGTTCCCTAAGTGCTCTCTATTAAAATGACAGATAAGGGATGCATGTGTGGTTCAGTTAAGTGACCGACGTGGGCTCAGGTCATGATTTCACGGTTGATGGGTTTGAGCCCCACGTTGGGCTCTGTGCTGACAGATCAGAACCTGGAGCCTGCTTCGGATTCTGTGTCTCCCTCTCTCTCTCTGCCCCTCCCCCGCTCATGCTCTGTCTCTCCCTGTTTCTCAAAAATAAACAAACATTAAAGAAACAAATTTTTAAATGCCAGATAAGTTGAGGGGTGCCTGGGTGGCTCAGGCAGTTAAGCATCTGACTCTTGATCTCAGCTCAGGTCATGATCTCAAGGTTTGTGAGTTGAAGCCCTGCATCAGGCTCATGCTTTCAGCAGAGAGCCTGCTTGGGATTCTGTCTCTACTTCTCTCTACCCCT
>NW_024412396.1:54427526-54435910 GCF_014898765.1 Herpailurus yagouaroundi
ACACACACACACACACACACACACACACACACACACACACACACACAATGTTGACTGGCTTGATCAATGGAGCTATAAATTCAAAGGATATGAAATGTTCTCTGATTATATATTTATGTTACCACATGCTCTTCACAACTCAGAACATTCACTTTCCCAAAGGCTGTAAAGATTACAAGTAGACACAATCTTAATGGAAATAGAACTATAGTAAAACTATAGCATGTCCAAAATGTTATATCCTTGGCAAAAATTTTGAGATTCCTTCAATGTCTTAAGAGTTCCAGAAAAGCCATGTTATTTCCAATACGGTTGTTACATGACATGAAAACAGTTCTTCATATACCTTAAAATAAAGATTTTAGCAAATAAAACACACTCCCACGACTAAATAAGTCATTAATTACAAAGTTAAAGCTATTCCTTCACTGAAAACTAAATTGAATAATCAAGAATGACAATATTTCAGCCCCAAGGCCATCTTTAACACATCAGCAGTAGGTGGGGGAGAGATAGGAAAAGAGGCAGAGAGAGATCAAATTATATTAAAGGTTGGAATTTAAGCTAACATAATGTAATACAAAGTTATTGGAAGCATGGCATGTTGAAATTATAGACCAGCACATATCACCTAAAAAGTTTTTTTTAAATTTTTTTTAATGTTTATTTACTTTTGAGAGAGAGAGAGAGAGAGGAAGGGCCAGAGAAAGAGGAAGACACAGAATCCAAAACAGGCTCCAGGCTCTGAGGTGTCAGCACAGAGCCCGACGCAGGGCTCGAACCCATGAACTGCGAGATCATGACCTGAGCCGAAGTCAGACGCCCAACCGACTGAGCCACCCAGGCGCCCCTGCCTAAAAAGTTTTGAGAAAGAATATTTCTGTAACTCAAGATAACTGTTATGCCTAAGCCTTAAATTCAGGACACTGGCATTACAAGGCAAATTATGAAACTATCCTGAACAAAAATTGGATCTGTCTGGAAGCCATTTATCTAACTCTCTAAAGAAAGCTCATATTACTTATGCCAACAGAGTTGACTCAGCTGCAAGGAAGTTAAGTTACAATGAAATGCCAACCAAGGCAGAAACTTCAGCACAACTAAAAGAGAAGGATCTACCATAGATATTACAGGGTATCTGAAAAGACTTTAATCTGGAAAACTACCACACTGCAGTTCAAACTGTCTTGCAAAACAGCGAGAAAATAAATAAAGAAAACATTAAGTATTGGCCACACCATAACTACTTTCTACAAACTTATTTCTGAAAAATACAAGATCTTTATATGATGGTGCATTTCTTAAATTCAAAGTACGGCTATATATTAAATGTTTAGATTGGTATCAAAAAATACGCAAAAAATAAAACAAAGCAACACTTCCACAATCAACAATTCAGATCAGTTTTTAAAAGTCTCCATGGATCTAACCTATGTAAATCTTTTGTCCTCAGTGAACCCAACACTACTCAGGAATAAAGAGGACAAGGGAAGGTCATAAACTGAATTTTTTACTTGCTATAGAAGTGCAGTAACATGAGGAACCTCCCTCCTCACCCACATGGATATTATAACAACAGATAACTGAGCTCTTAGGAATAATAGGAATGTCTACCCCTTCTCTATGCTCCCAAGGCACTTTACACAAGCTTCCCCTAGAGTTCTTACTATTTGAGTGTCTTTTATGTCTGTCTCCCCACCAGACTGTGAGCTCCTGTTGGGTAGAGATCTTATTCTTTATTTAAACATCCCAGTACCTAGTAGTGTGTCATACAGCAGTCAATCGATAAATCTTTCTGAAACATATATATTCTCCTACGTTCCATTCATCCTGTGAGCATTTGTGTGTGTGTGTATTCTCTATGCGCTAGGCAGAATAGACCCCAACTATATGATAATGAAAAAAAAAAAAAAAACAAAACAGAACCTCTGAACTCAAGTGACTGCTTGTGTTTCTCTAAGTTTATTTTTGCAATAAATTAATTAGTAAACTCATTGAAGGCAATCATCTTGTCAATTACAGGTTATTGTAACCATCAAGGCAAGGTGATGTCACAAAAGTGAGAGCACTGCCTTGTGGTAAGAAGCGATCAGATGCAGAGTAAGTTTTAAGGGTAGAATCAATAAGGTCTGCTGACAAATTAAGTACGGATCCATGTGTGAGAGAATGAGATGATTCTTTACATGTATTTAAAAAGCAAAAGAACATTGTAATTCCTACTAGAAGATTGGTTTCCTAAAGTAAAATTGCTCCTATTTTGTGGGTTAGATATACTCTCTTCTCCTCTGTAAGCAGATGCTTTACACTATTTCCTTCAAAGGAAGGGAAGAAGTTACGATTAATAGCATACTAAGAATAAGAACTGAGAGCATTAGTAAAACAGTAGAGCTAACTGAAAAAAAGGAAGGCATAATTAGAACACTGGATATATGATTTGATGCACATTAAAATTTGAGTATGAAAGACTTTCCAATCCATAGCCTAGTCTTAAGCAGGCATAGGAAAGTTATCTATAAAACAGAAACCAAAAAATGGAAATTCAGATTTAAACTTCTAACCCCACTTAAGGAAATTATTCTTGCCTCGGGCTTTTTAAGTATCTTTTTCTAGGGGAATATTGAGCAATACAAAGATCATTGGCAGCATAATCAGAAAGGTGTCAGGATATGTACTGGATACATTCCTAGAAATTAATATTCAAAGTTGGAAACAAAAATACCACTGAAGGGTATTTTATGCATTCATTAAGTTTTAGGACCATTTTGCAATCATTACGTATTTCTCTTAAGTCAAATGCTGGGAAACAGAAATAACGTTAGTTATTTAAAATCAGCCACTTTTGATGCATTTCTATTTCTGAAACAAAATATGGACAAGGAAACAAACAACTAGAGTTTCAAATTATGCATTTGGAACGAACATTGTTTAATTTTCAAAAGAAAAAAATGCATCATTCATCACCAGACAAATGTTTATAAGCTTACAGTGTCTTTAAAAACCATCAGGATTTCTTCTCCTTTTTTGTATTTCTTAAAAGATGCTTAAGCATGCATTTATTCTTATGAAAGAATATGGGGGAAAAGTTTAAAAACAAATTTCTAAATAATATAACTTATGTAAGCAATGAGTACCTCCTGTTTGTTTTTGTTCCTAAAATTAACAGAATATTACTTGTTCAACATTAAATGACAAAACAGATTGAGTCATTTTAAATTGTGATAAAAAAAAAAAAGAAAGAAAGAAACCTCAATGAAAACAAACTTGGACATTCATTTTATGTTTCCTTTTAGGGTCTACCAAAGCAAGCAGGCTAGGCCTGCTTAACTTCCAACAAAGCACTGAAACAGATATAATATAGAACTTTTCCCCTCGGCTTTCCACACCACAACCATGTGTACCATTATTTAGCCTAATTCCTGCACTATGGGTATCACTCACAATTTCAAAATTAAATGAAATCAAACTAACAGTACAGGATTTTAAAGGATAGTGTCCAACAAGACTACTTTCCTCTCAAGCCCCTGTAGTTATCAACCACTCAATGAATTAAGGATTAAATGGCAAGCCTCTCAATCCAGTCCAAATCAGGAATGATAAAGATGCAAACTCTGACTTCACTCATTACCTTTATTTAAAGTGGACCTCCTTGATTGCAAATGGTTAGTGGAAAAGTCACTGCCAATGGAACAGAGTTTGAAAATGGCTTCTCCATACCTACGTTCCATTTTGGAAAGTAGAGACCAAATGTATTTCTATACAACTTTTCTTGCCCTATCCTCTGCCACAGCTGCATGTGTAACTGCCTCCCAACCCAGTCAATGCATAGTCATGTCACCTTTGCATTTTAAACTTGCTTCTTAAAATCTGGCATAGTATTTCATACATGGTAAGCAGTCTTATGATTCAGCCAATTCTTTGTAAAGGTCAAGGACTACTCTGGACTTAATGACTATAAGTGGTTCAATTAAAATCACTTTATAAATGACATATACAAAATTTATCATTTTACCTTTAATTTGACCATCTTATTATTTTTGTTTTTTTTTTTTTAAGATGACAGCAATCTCAAAGGAAATTACTTGTAACATCGTTGTCAGTGTTTATTTAGAGTATCTGCTTTAAATTTGCCTCCAAATTAATATGTGGTAGCTACAGCTTTATCCTACTTACACTTTTAAAATAGATGAAACACCAAAGAAAAAGTAAGTCTGCTTAAAAATGACCTAAAGTAAGTGAAAGAAGTCACAACTCATTTGCTTCTATTTCTTTTTGTACTGAAAAACACACACACACACACACACACACACACACACACAAAACAAAAAACAAATACACACACACACCACTGAAATCGGAGAACTGTGTCTGCTACGATCTGGGTTTTTAGTAAAAGAAAATACAGAAATGTGATTTTGCAAAGTAGTGAATATTTTATAGAATAGGCATCTGACAATCATATGTATTTTTCCACATCATAAAAAGTAGCAGTCCTTAACAGATGGTCAAATTAGAACTGAAACACAAAATTAAACAACATTGATTCATATTTTCCTGCCATGGATATATTTTATGTCACAATATCAGGTTTTAATTTGATTTTTCTAACAAAATCTGATGACTCCTTTTCCAAAATTGATGTAAAGCTAAAAAAATAAAAGAGTATATGGTAATCTGTTGAATATAATAACCCTAAATTTAAATTCAACACTATGAGTTCAATGAAAAGATACAAATGTGAGTCATTTTACTGGCAGTAAATAAAGGGAAAAAATACAAGGAATTTTTGCTCATATCCTGATTCCACCACAAGCTGTGCAATGTTGGGCAAGTCACTATATTACACTCTTAACCTCAGTCTCCACCATCTGTAAAAATGGGTATCATGATTACATTTGCAAATGAGAATTGTAATTACCATTTTTCAAAGATCCACATTTTGTATAAGAAAACTATCTCCTAAATGTTTTAATCCAATATAATCATAGCTTTAAAATATGTTGCTAGGTGTCGCTTCACAAATAACTTGAATAAAGCATTTTGTGGGAAGGAACAAAAATGCATTTCTATGAATCCTGATCTACTCAACAACTTAGGTTTCTATGAACTGCCTTGGATGTCGCACCATCTGTGGCTTTAACGTGCTCCTAATTGTTTCATCAAGGATTCTCATTTCCTGAAAGAATAACAGAAAAAAAAAAGTCCTCTAAAGAGAATTCAGTATACTACAGAAATAAGCAAGAATTATATGAGATAACTAAACATCCCAAATAACCTACATAATCAATATAGTAGGTCCTATAAATTCTGATACAATAGAGAGAATAGGATTGGTAAACCTGATTCCTATTTCCATTTCTACCAATGGACAGCTGAGAACACTTGGGCAAGTCAATTAACTCTTTAGGTCAGAACTGCCTCATCTATAAAAGAAGGGGGGAGAATGGGGAGGTTGGTACTGTTCAAGGCTCTTTCATACTTTAGAATTACACTGGTGCCAAATGTTTTGGGAACCACCACCTCTGCACAATATTACAGTGCGATCTTGTAAATCTGAGACAATGTTTATTAAAAAAAATCAAAATCTAGCATACAGATATGGGGCAGAAAAACAAACTACTGAAAAATATTCCAACGTTGCCATGGCTAGCTATAATCACAAGGTATATGTATCCATGTGACAGCATCTCCAGTAACATAGGAAGTTCTACATGTGGTTGTGTTTAGGGGTGGATTAAAGGAGAAAGCAAAATGAAGAGAGTAAATACCTTTCTCTTCCAGGTTTGAATATCTAGTAGCAAGAAGCATATTTGCATAATTCTGCTTAGAATTAAATCAGTAAAAAATAAAAATGAAATATCCAAATACGGAAAGTACTAGATTATTTGGATAGAAATTACTTGATCTATAATTTTAAAATAGAAAAAACAGTAATGTAATCAACAACAAAAGAATGCCACGTTCACCAGATAAAATACTGGGTGTTAAATAAACAATTAAAAAAAAATTTTTTTTTCTTAACATCTATTTATTATTGAGAGACAAAGCATGAGAGGGGCAAAGAGAGGAGGAGGCACAGAATCTGAAGCAGGCTCCAGGCTCTGAGCTGTCAGCACAGAGCCCGATGCAGGGCTCAAACTCACAAACTGAGAGATCATGACCTGAGCCGAGGGCAGATGCTCAACCAACTGAGCCACCCAGGCGCCCCAAATAAACTTGATTTTGAAAAATGTTCAATGACATGCAAATTCAGACTATGAAGCTGTGCATGGCAAATGATCCCAAATGGGACCTGAGTATCTGTGTGTATAGAAAAGAACCCTGAAAAGAATTTCACCAAAAACTGAATGTAGGAAAGTTAGGTGGTGAGATTATAGGTGAGTTTTTAAACCTTCCCTATAAAGTACCCTGCATTTTCCACAATGAAAATTTGCTTTATAAGTTTTTAAATTTTTAATTAAAAAATTTTTTTTAATATTTATTTTTGAGAGAGAGAGACAGACAGACAGACAGACAGACAGCACAAGTGGGGGAGGAGCAGGGAGAGAGGGAGACACAGAATCTGAAACAGGCTCCAGGCTCTGAGCTGTCAACACAGAGCCTGATGCGGGGCTTGAACTCACGAACTCTGAGATGATGACATGAGCCGAAGTCAGACACTTAACCCACCGAGTCCCTGTTTTCATACTTTTTAAGTGTTCCCTTATAAAGAACAATATATTTTCTAAACCTATAATTTCAGAATTTATAAAAATGAATATCCCCAATTAAATTGTTTCCCTAATTCCTGAAAATTAATGTCTTCATTATGTCTGCATTGGACATAGGAAAACATCTCAGAATATTATTCACATTTTTATAGCATTTTTTGCATTGCTTATAAATGTATCTGAATAAAATATTTTATATATTTTTTCATAAAACAGTCATTCTTCTAAAACATAAGGTTCAAGATAATACACATACTATGAACAGAATAATCAACAAAATAATATTCTCCCAATATTTTTAGATACCAGTTATGTCTCAAACATTATGTAAATATGTTCAAAATTAAAAACAATGTTTAATACTTACACTACAAAATTATTTGAAAAGCTCCACAAAAATGACCATTAATAATCATTAATAAACTCATACTTTAATAATTTTTTTAGGTTGGATCAGATATAGGTCTGTATAGATAAAACATTTAAAACCTTCACTATATAAATTTTGATGTTGACCTGCTGAGCAAAAATGACTTAATTATACATGAACTCTTTTGATGAGTTAGATTTCAGGGAAACTAGTAAAAATAGATTTCTGATAAAATAAACAACATTATGAGTTTCCAGGTAAAACCAGAAAAATAAAAAGATTAATATTAATATCCTTTTAGAACAAAAGAAATCAAATACTTTCTTTTAAAATTTTAAGCAAAAGGAATAATAAATTTCAATGACACTGTAGATGGAGAAAAAGTTCTATCTCTAACACTTCATGAGAGCTTTTTCCCTGGTAAGAAGCTCATAATAAAGTTTTAAATGCATATGTAAAAATTCTGTGGTTGCAGAATACTTGTTCTCTTTGTCATGTAAAATTGAAAAATAACATTTGATGTTAAAGCAAAATCAGATGTTGGAAAAAAATGCATTTTATTACCACATATCACCACTGAATGCACTAGGAAAATATGCTAAAGTTAGTTATTCTGTGCATATATACTAACAGCAATCTTCTCCTGATCGCCTGATTAAGGCTGCTGATGCTAATGCTTTATATGAATTTTGATGAAATTTTAACATTTCTTAGCTTACCAAGTAAGAACATGACAAAAAACAAAGACCTACAGTATGCAGTCAAAATAGTAGCAAGACATTTAAAAAAGAAGGAAGTATGCTGCACCAGGGTGGCTCAGTAGCATAAGTGGCCGGCTTGGGCTCAGGTCATGATCTCATGGTTCCTGAGGTCGAGCCCTGCATCAGGCTGTCCACTGTCAGTGCAGAGCCCGCTTCAGATCCTCTGTCTCCCTCTCTCTCTGCCCCTCCCCGGCTCACACTGGCTCTCTCTAAAATAAATAAACACTTAAAAAAAAAAAAAAGAGGGGAAGTGTGTATTAACGCCATAAGACGGGCATGCAAGAATAATGCTGTGTTAGGCAAACAAGAAAGGCTTCCCCTTTGATTGCAGAAAAACCACATTTGAAACCTCTTCAATGCATAAGGCCCCATTTACCAAGTTCACTTGCACTGCTCACATAGTAATCTTTGGGCTACAAGTCACAGGGCCTTTTTTTTTTTTTCCACTGAAAATGTATTTTCATCTTTTCTTGTTTTTACCTTCTGCAGTCTGGCCACAACACACACACACACACACACACACACACACACACACACACACACACA
>NW_024412396.1:54435920-54609663 GCF_014898765.1 Herpailurus yagouaroundi
ACACACACACACACACACACACACACACACACACACACACACACACATATATACCCATAGGTTATCCATATTTTTTATCTGTTACATACATGTATAAGCATGTATGTGTGTATACACACACACCTCTTTACCCACAATTTACTTATAAATTATCTACTGTGTACCTGGCTCTATGCCTGATCTTGGAGATGGAAAAACAATCAAGATTTGATTCCTGTCCTCCAATAGAAAACATATTATAATACCTCCCACCTGTTTGGTTTGCTTAACACACGTGCCTTCAGTATCACTTGCTGATAGAACTGCCAGGTCTTTTCACGAGGGAGCCTCCTTTTGGGGGCCATCTGTCTCAAGTGACTCAACGCAGTCTCATTCTAAACTTCCAATCTGCATAGTTGTGCAATAATTTTTATTCCCAGTTCCCTGGCCCCTCACTGCCTAACACATTATTAGACTAACCACAGGCAATCAATACTTGCTGATTGGTTGATTGTTTGGTTGAACCACTAATCAGCAATATCTGGAAACACAACAATAACAAAATAATGGCATCTACTAATTGACACTACTAATAGCTTATTAGATATCAGTTACTCTGCCAAGCACTTTATATACATTTTCACATTTAATTCTATAATAGAATTACTGTCACATCTGATTCTATCATCTTTTCAAAGATGATAAAACAGACTTTGAGTTTTAAGCAACTTGTCCAAAGACATACAGCTAGAAAATGATTGACACTCAACGTTCTGCCCATAGCCACTAATACTATTATCACCTGTCAGCCCTATTTATAGATGGCTTAACGCAACAAAAAAATATTTATTTATTTTGAGGCGGGGGTGCAGAGAGACAGAAAGAGAGAGGGGGTGGGCATGGAGAGAGAGAGAATCCCAAGCAAGCTCCACACTGTCAGTGCAGAGCCCAATGGGGGACTCAAACTCACTGTGAGACCATGACCTGAGCTGAAAACAAGAATCAGACACTCAAAACAACTGAGCCACCCAGACGCCCTGACCCAACAAAATTTTGATTCATATGTAGCCATATACTAAGGCATGAGTCAACATAAACAGCTAAGTCAACCAAAAGTATATAATCACACACACAAAAAGGATATTAAAGAAAAGCAAGCATATAAGGTATATATATATTTATGTAGGTGTGTTTAAGACTATTGTATCTTTAAGATCATTCTCCAGTTTAGACTCAGGAGATATCTTTTCTCTGCATTAGTACCCAATGTCAAGACTCAACAATACAGTTTTAACAACTGAAAGGGATTTAGTTTTTCACAATCCAGTCATAAGCATTCAGTTGCAGACCTGTGTCTTATCTACATCCAACCCTCACCACCCGGCACAAGGCCTGCCACATACTGGATGCTCAATACATAGCAATGGAATACAGTCAATAATTCTTGAAACTCTGTCCTAAGGTAAATGCTCCATTTATCTGAATGCCTGAGAACATATATATCTAGAACATCATGAACAGAATCAGTGAAGAAATATTTAAGCAGAACAAGATAAACTTACATTCCAATATATGAAATTTGAACCACTATTTCTTAAATGTAAATAGGTAAATATAAAACATGTTAACACAATCTTCTGACTAGAATTTTAATTACAGAAAAGTTGGAATGTTTCGCATTATCTCCACAGCAACTACACCCTGGCAAGAGATACAGTAAATATGTGTGAACACTGGACACACTAAAACCAAAACATGACATAAGAACTAAATTGCAGCAGTTGTCAAGATTGTAGGCTTAAATTCAGCAACTTAATTTAGCACATTTAATCATAAACACCTAACTTCTATCTTATTTCCTTGGTTTTAAGAATTACTAGAAAGGTAAAAAAAAATGTGTGTGTGTGTGTGTGTGTGTGTGTGTGTGTGTGTGTACAAAATATAGGAATTTTGCAAAATACAAAAAAGAGGAAAAGATCAGTAAAGCATTAAGGAAGGTTTATGAAGCATTTTATTAGATATCCTACCCAGGGGTAGCACCTTCCTCACAGATGCTAGTAACCCTTATCAAGTACAGGATTCATTTGGCCCAGTTTATGCTGTCTTCTACTATCAGTATTTCAATGGTCATCTTTATTTACATTTGACTTCTATCACACTCAATTGCAAATCTTTCTTGGAAGCAGGTAGAAGAAAAATATTCTGTCTTCTATTTTTAGTTGACTTTTGCCACAAAAGTAGTGACTCTCTAAAGTCCTTCATATTCTACCCAATTCCTGTGTACAGCAGATACTCAAAATAAATTCACACATCTACTGAAAGGAAAGTGGTAAGCCTGCTAGGGATGTTCCAAGGTTACCAACCTTCTTAAGATTCCATCTCTACAAGTGCAAAAATGAGCATAATAGTATCTATTTCACAAAATTACCATGAGCATTAAAAGTGCCTATCATATAGCATGCACTTAACTATTACAGGTTTTATTTTGAGCCTCAGTTTCCTCATAGGTTAAAAGGGATCAATAAAATCCAACCCAGAGTTGTGAGAACTGAATAAGGACACATATGTAAATAAACTGGCATAAATGCCTGACGTATAGCACGTCCTCAATAAACCAGAATTCCTTTCTTTGCTACCTTGCCTCTAAACTATTTTAAGACCCAGAAGAAACTTAAACATCTAATGTAGTAGCATGTTAACAGTCGGTTCAAAGAATAAAAATCCATCATTTTAATAAACTAACATTTTATTCTGGCACCAATACAATTTACCTATGAAAGACTACAATTAGCATTTATTAATACATAAAACATATCCTAAGAAGAAATCCTAGAAGAAATTTGAATTCGTCCTTAAAATGAGCATTTGTTCATATTTTTACCTTTTCTTCTAGCTGGTCCTTCAAACTCTGATATTTTAGCTTCAGTTTTTTGTTCTCCTGTTCATTCTGGGTTAATTCCTCTGTCAGCCTGTCACACTGTGATTTCAACTTCTCTAGCTGACAACGATGGATTTTAGCTGTATTCTTATCTTCTATGCTTTCTGCCTGAGAAAAAGAGAAGAAAAGAGAAAGTCCACTGGCCACAGGCAAACTGTACACCAAAAAAGTACACATTTGATCAGTGGGCAAAAACTTCAAGACTTTGCTCTACACAGCTGTACAGAAACATACACACAAAGGAAATGCCCTTTGCGTTTATTCAATCACTCCTCAGCGCTCGCAGAGCACTTCCTCAGTGAAAGGTACCACACTAGGTGCGGAGATAACGAATACGAAGAGTAGAGGCATCAGACGCAGCTATCCGTTCCACAACAACGAATGAGGAGTGTTAATAAAGGCAGAAGCAGATACTGTGACAGCCCAGGGACGGGACACCAACTCTGCTGAGGGCTTATGACAGAAGTGCCCCAAAAAGGAAATACTAAGACACAGTACTGACCGATCAGTTTCTTCATCTACGATCCTGGGTTTTGTGAAAGAATTATGTACTTTCAGCACCACAAAATTACCGAACCACCCTTGAGGCTAAAAGGATTATGAATCATGGCAGCCAAGCAACTACAAAAAATTTAACATGAAAAGGAGTTTGCCAGTGATTGTTTCAGTACCAACAGCATAAGAAAGTACCTGGTATTTGCTCTTTTTTTTTTTTTTTTTTTTTTGGAATAAGCCAGAATCAGGTTTCAGAAAAAGTGAGAAATAATCTATTCCATGTATGGGATTCAATAAAGATTTGCCAGGCATGTGAAACTTAAGATACCATTTTAAGTGTTATTTTACATAAACATTTAACATTTTAAATGAATTTAAAAATAACAACAACGTACACACTTGCTATACGTCAGGCACTGCACTACTCTCAGACCTCTCTGCATAGTTTTCCCTCATTTGGTCCTCAGAGGAACCCGACCAGGGAGGTACTACGTTTACTGCCTCCTTTTTTGAAGCTGATGCCCAGAGACACTCATAACTTGGCCCAGGATATGTAATGAGTAACTGCAGAGCCAGGATGTGAACCCAAGAGTTCTCTCTAATGTCCATGCTTTCAACTACTCTGCTGCACTGCCTTTAAAAAGGTAAATTTGTCATTTTTAAAAAACCAGCTGCATACACTTGTCAATGTTAACTGGTCATACCTACCAGTTACCAACAGACTGTAAGCAACTACCTATGATCTGCTTAAAATATATTAACTCCTAAAATATATGTTTCCTTTCTTTTTACAAGTGTATTATACATGTGTAATCAGGGATGTAGGAATTAGTTCATTGGAATCAATTTCCTGAAAGGAAGTTTTGTCAGCTTTCGACAAAATCTATATTATATTCACCTCACAAAATGCACCTAAGACTAGATGCCATTTTAAATTAACAAAAGAATTGATTTTTAATGAGGAATCCTGTTTTCACAACCCAAAAATAAAACTACAAAATAAAGTTTCTCATCAAGAAAATTGCTCAATTATGATTTTAAGTTTCAAGAGAACGCTCTGCCTTTTCTTTATGATCAGTGAAGTATACAAGGATCTTAGGTATACAAGGTTCCCCCTAAAGCCAACGACAAGCTGGAGCTGCTCAGGGAGCCTTAAGAACCAGCTGTGCCCATGTCTTCGCGACACTGTCCCTCTTCGGTGATATCTTCTTTCATAGTCTGAAATCAAATGATGTATTTATATAACACTAAACCCAACAAATCCTGTAAATCAGTGTTTCCCCCTGTACTCCCTGAGAGCCTATTTTGAAATATTTACCAGCACGCTAATGCCTAAATTTGACTAAGAACTTACATCTTGTTGCCGTTTTATTATTACATTTACACTTCACTCTAAGGTTTACAAAGTGATATCACAAAAACCCTGTGATAAAGACACTACTAGTCCCATTTTATTGATGAGGTGCAAAAAGGTTAAGTAACTTGACCGAGGTCAAAAAGCCAGCAAGTAGCAAGAGTTCAAATCCTTGGTCTTTTGATTCCATAAAAAGGTTCTACCAAAATTTTTGTTGAAATCATAATGAGGTGATAACCCAATATCCTTCAAATATTAATAGTAGCTAGAGTATTTCATTAAAATATTTTACATTTAAATTTTAAAAAAGCGTAAGGGTAGTTCTAGATGGGGAAAATATATATTGTGAGAAAAAATATGGGTAACGTATAGGCATTTGTTAGACTCAGAAAACTAATAAAGGTGAAGCCAAAAGACAAAGAAATATAACATTTATAGAGCTACTTGTCCAAAGTCCTCCTGTACATAATTCAGTATACTAAATCACCTATGATGACCATTATTAACTCCTTTTAATTAACATAAATAAGTAAAAAGTATAGAATTATGTAAATGAAATAGCAGGAGGCAAGGTTGTTCCTGATAGGCAACTCATTAACTTTAAAATGTGGGGCGCCTGGGTGGCGCAGTCGGTTAGGCGTCCTACTTCAGCCAGGTCACGATCTCGCGGTCCGTGAGTTCGAGCCCCGCGTCAGGCTCTGGGCTGATGGCTCAGAGCCTGGAGCCTGCTTCCAATTCTGTGTCTCCCTCTCTCTCTGCCCCTCCCCCATTCATGCTCTGTCTCTCTCTATCCCCCCAAAAAAAAAAAAAAAAAAGTTGAAAAAAATAAAATGAAAGTGCTGGGGGGCGCCTAGGGGGCTCAGTTTGTTAAGTGCAGGACTCTTGATTTGGGCTCAGGTCATGATCTCATGGTTCCTGGCATCTAGCCCTGTGTGGGGCTCTGTGCTAACAGCCCAGAGCCTGCTTGGGATTTTCTTTCTTTCTCTCTTTCTCTCTCTCACTCTCAAAATAAGTAAACATTAAAAAAATAATAATAAAATAAAATAAAAATAAAAAGTGCTGGGCTTTCACAATCTCTGGTTCTCTTTTTAAGCTCTTATGCTGCTTTTGTACTACATTAAAGAGTGGTTATAACACCCCTCCTATATCTGTTTTTCAAATTTAAAAAATGCCTAAAAATTTCAGAATATCTACAGCGTATTTCTAAATTATATATTCTTTACATGAAGGTAATTTCTTACAGCTTTACTGTCATCTCACCACACATGAACACAAAGCACTTCCTAAAGAAAGGATGGGGAAAACCACCCAGTCTCCTGTTGAATACTATGCACTCTGTTTTGATCCAACCCCCTCACAATTCCTCAGCGACCTTCTCCACCAATCTCTGACAAATGGAATGGTATGTTTTTAGTTTTTCTTTTTAACCTGTTCGCCACATTGGACACTCTTGACTATACCTTTCCTGAAATGCCCTGCCTCGGTTTCCTTTTTTTTTTTTTTTTTTTAAGACACATTTATTCAGCATCATGATCAGACTATTACATTTAGCAATCAACAGCATGGGTGCAAAAAACCATCTATATTAAAACCCTTTGTTTGAATGCTTTACACTTTCCATAGAACAGAAACTAAAATAACCTGTTATACAATTAGGTTTCCAAGATACCATTCTCTTCTGGTTCCCTCCTGTCTCTCATATAATCCTTTATTCTTATTTGCTAGAACCTCTTTCTTAGTACTTCTCTTACAGATTGGTGTTCTAGAGTTTAATTCTCTTTTCTCCCTACACGATCTCATCCAAATCCCAAGATTTCAACTACCACCAATGGGTTACTGGATCCCAAATATTTAACTTTAATCCCAATTTCCTCCTTATTGTCTAACCCATTATGCACTGAAAACTGTTCTACTTAGACTTTCATGGTTAGGCTTCAGGTCCTTTCCACCTAAACTCAACATGCTAAAAAACTGGATTTGTCACTGTTCTCTCCATATCTGTTCTGTGTTATCTACCTTGACAAACAGCTTCATTATCCACCTAGTCACCCAAGTCTATACCTAGTCATCATCAATTCTAAACCTTTTCCAGTATAGCAGTGTAGTTGAGAACATAGGCACTTGACTACCTACCTAGGTTCAAACCCGGTCGCCACTACTTTCCAGATGTAACACATTGAGCTATTAACTTCCTATGTTTTAATTTCCTCATTAGAGAAAAAAATACCAAACAATCTGCAGGAACGACCTGAGTATTAAATGGTTAACCCATGTAAGTTTCTTACAATGACTACCACAAACTGAGTAGTAAAAAAAAAAAAAAAAAAGAAAAAAAAAAAGTCTGCTGGTATTATTATTATTGTCAAGAGCCAATCAATCAACATATGACACATATTTTATTTTCTTTAAGATTAGCTCTTCTCCATAACTCTGATTCTACTTTTATGTCCTCATCAACTCTGACAGACTATTATGCCATACTTCATCAATATTAAGACATATTTTCTCACATTTTACCATCCCTGTCTTGGGATGTTGTCTTGCAGCTGATAGTATATTATGTATTTTTTTTCTTAGTAGATATAATGATGCATCTGACAACTGATGGTGTCTTAGGTTCAATGAAATGTAGTAAAGCCCTCTTACCTATTCTTCCAGCCTCCATTCTGCTCTGCTCACCCCAATTAATAACCCCAAATCCACTACTGCCAGTAGGCTATATGGAACTGGGGAAGAATTCATAAAATAGTTGAAAGCATTCAACAAATGTCAGACAGTTCAATATAATTTCATCTTTCGTCATAAGCATTATTATGGTAGTTCTATTTCAAGGAATTTTGAAAACCTTATAATTAACCTTTGAAGACTTATCTGTTTATTTACCTATTCAACAGATATCTACAATGTTCCAGGAACTGTTCTAGGCACTGAAGATATAGCTGTAAACAAAATAGACTCAAATCTCAGTCCTCATGGACTTTTCATTCTAATAAAGGGAGAATAAAAAATCAATAATATGGAATCTATATCATAAGTACTATGGAGAAAAACTAAAGCAGGAAGGAGGGACAGATTTATCACACTCCTGATAATCATGTTATGAAATAACTCCCCTGCATGGGGATAATGCTGATACCATTAGACCCTAGAAACATTTCCCCAAATGCCAGATCTCAATTAAGCATTTATCCAGGCAACTTTGATTTGGAAAAGAAGGGGTAAATCTCAAAAGCCTTGGGTTTACACAGCTCATAAGTGGATCCACTTTAGTTACCATGCTAATAAGGACTGTGGTTATAGCTTCTATGGCCTTGACAAGTCTTTGCCTTTTATATTTTGGGGAGGTCACAAATGTTGAATGAGGGCACGTTTCAGGTCCACGACTTACTGCCACCTCTGCCTTTCCTGAACTCCCAAAATAGCTAAACGTTCTTTTTAAAGGGTTTCAGTGCTCTGAAATAGGTGCTCCCAGGTGGCTGCTATAACTCATTTCAACCCGGCCGAACAGGCAAGAATAAGCCTCTTTACTGTTAGTTTTATCTTCCCTTCAGTGCTTAGGAATACAAAATGATCTCTAAAAGTTTACGCTTTATTAACTTCATGAGCCACCAGAAAAATTCCTTCAGTAGCATCAGGATAATTCAGCACAGGTACCTTCAGTGTCCTAATATGATTCTCAGCCTCACTCTTTTCCTTCTTGAAGTGCTTCATCAGCTCCTGGATGTTCTGCTCGTGTTTAGTTTTCACACTCTGCAATGACGATGTGAGATCTTCCAGCTCCCTCTGGTGAACGTCTCGTTCTAGCTTTAACTGTGTAACGATTGTAGCTGTTTCTTCATCTCTAGATTTCGCCTGTGTCTTGAGGTCAGCAAGGGTCTTAAGCACCTCTTTCCTGGCTTTCTGTTCCTCAGCCAGTTTATTAGCAAGATCGGCCCGGATGGCACTCAAGTCCTTGACAGCCTCTTGCATCTCGAGAAGTTGAGCTTTGTCCTTGGCCTGGCCCTTTTTTAGCTCTGCGATTTCTTCTTCCAGGTGAGCTTTCTCAACTTTCACCTGGCTTTGAATCTTACTCTGCTTCTTCAATTCACTTTCCAGCCTATGGATAGTGTCCAGGGAATCCTTGACTTCTAGTTCAAGGTCAGCTTGATGAGCCTTAATATCACTTAGTTTCTGCTCCTTACAGTGAAGTTCCTCCTCTTGAAGGGCACGCTTGGTTAAGACGTCATTCAATTCCTTTCGAAGATTCTCTATCTGTTGTAAGGCTGCATAAAGCTGGCTTTTCAATTCATCCTTTTCTTTTAGAATCTATCAGGTAAAAAAAAAAAAATTCACTGTAAAGGTCATCATAGGGACTGTCAGAAAATAAAGTTTAATACACACGGAGAAGAAAAATTCATAAAATAAAATTTTGTATTTTTCCATTTTTTTTAATGAAAAATAATTTTCAGGCTAGAAAAATACAATTACCCTGAAGTAGTGCCACATTGAAATATATGTTTCAGATTTTCATCACCAACACAGGTCAGTCCTTGATTATAAGTATTTAAATGTAGGATAAGATTCAGCAAAAGAATGGGGGGGAAAAAGACTCCTATTATAATTTACCAAAGGTTGACATAATGTTAATTAAAATAACAATTCTTTGCATTTTAATTGCACAGTTTTTTTTTCAATAGTACACTTTTAAAAAGGAGAAACCTCAAAAAACATATGAAAGATAATATACGGAAGATATATGAAGATACAATCTAAGAAAGACATCAACCGTCATTAATAAAGAAAGTTAGTAGTGACAAGAAATACACCAGTATGTAACTGGGAGTCTTGAAGTCCCAAAAAGACAGAAATAAGATTAAGATTAAGATTAGGATTAGGAGAGGTTGGGAAGGGACTCAAGAGAAAAGTCAAGGGACCGGATGTCCATCACCCTACGCCAGCCTCTCTGCCAGGTTAGGGTTGACAATGCGGGATGGAGGCCAAGAACTAACCCTCTCATCCTCACCAGCCACCAATGCAGTGAAAAAGCCAGCAGCTAAGGAAGCTGAAATCATTTCTCCCCATCAACCCCCAACACTGGCACCGAGAACAATCTCTGTCCCTGCTTATGGGCACATGTCACGGCTTGATGACAGAAAAAAGAAAATTAAGATTCTCATTTCAGAATTAGAAATAATGACTAAAGACACAAATACTTACAAGGAAGTTTTACAATTTATGTTTTATACTTCAGTATGAAACAATTCATGATAAACTGCAATAAGGCAATCACTCCAAAAAAATAGTTTCCTCAAATCCTTGTCAGTTTTAGCAAAGGAGAAACAGAATGAAGCTAGCATGAGAAATAATGAAAGGAGGTGGTTATGCAATTGGGCTGTGACCAGAAAGAACTGAATATGATTCTCAGTCCAGCCATAAGTCACTCTTGGGCCTTAAGGAAATTATTTATCTTTATAAAGATAACAATAACACCTATATCATAGGGTTGGGATGAAGACTAGTAGAAAAGAGTTTGGTTAGACAGAAGATTCAAGTTCAAGGAGAAGCCAGGATCTCAAGGAGGTATTTGTTCAAGACAGTGATCAACTCTGTGAAGAAGAGGTATAATTGAAAACGCAAGGTCCCTGGATTGAAAAGACTCAGGTCCACAGAGGAAAGGATTCACCTTGAAAGGCAGGAAAAATGGCTACAACTATAGGGTCTAAGGGTAGGTGTATTATTTTTCTATTTCAGTGTAACAAATTCCAACAAACTCCGTAGCTTAAAACAATACCCATTTATTACCCGTTTCCATAGATCCTAAGGCCAGGAGAGGTATTGTGCCCAGGGTTTCCTAAGGCTAAAATCAAGGTGTCAGCTGGCCTGGGCTCTTACTTGGAGGCTTTGGGGGGAGACTCCACTTTCAGGTTCATCCATGTTGTTGGAATAATTTAGTTCCATGCTCTCACCACTCTGGTCCCAGTTTGCTGGCTAGCTTTGGGCCAGGGGTTGCTATGAGCTTCTAAGGCCACCCACACTCCTTGGCTCATGGACTCCTCAGACTGCAGCCAGTGACACCACAATGAATCTTTCTCTTGTTTCAAAGCCTTGGACTTCCCCTTCTCTCAACAGCCAGAAAAATTTCTATGCTCTTAAGGACTCTTGTGATTAGATTAGGCCCATCTGGATAATCTCCTTATCTTCAGGTCAACTGTGCTATATAACATAATCATGAGAGTGATAGCTCATCATGTTCACAGTGTCCAAAAATTAGGGTAACTCATTTCTGGGAGGTCACTCTGTTTACCATACTAGAGAAGACAGAAATGGACAAGTCTTGCTATAAGGACATGCAGGACGGGCCTGAGAACAAGGAGACGTGGCTTCAAGACAGTGATTAATGTGTGGAACACATAACAGACGCCCCTGGCCAGAAGTTAAGAGACTTCCATGCAGCTCTGACAATGAAAATTATATTTTCAAGACAAAACTTTAGCAGGTAAAACATCTTGGAACACAAAAGACTATAATGTCTTCCTGAAGTTGGTTTAAACAGCAAAGGTATTTATTTTTCTCACATAACAGGAACACCACAGATGGAACAGTTCAAGAAGAGCTCTTCAAAACTCAGGCTCTGCCTCTCTACAGTTCTCCAGGTTTTGCCCTCTGCTTCAGTGTTCCAAGCAGCACATCACATGACAATGGGTGGCAGCCTTAGAGTGGACAGTCACAGACTATATTGGTCAAATTTTTAATTTCTTTGCCAATATAGTTACTAAAAACTAAGTAAGTTCTATTTTCTTTTTGTTAATTGCTTGGCTAGTAGCCACAGCCCAAGTTTTTGTCTAGACATGGTCTCTGAGTCTGAAAATGACCGTGTCTCAACTGCTACCTCAATATCCTGGACATTCCCAGGGGCCCTCAGTTGAATAAGCTTTATCTTGAGGGAATTCAAAACAATGGACTTGGATCCCCTTTGTCAGGCCAGGAATGCTTAAGGAGAAGCACTTGAAAGGGGCCTGAGAAATCAGGCTTGTTTTTTTATCTCATTTTTATTTCTAAGTTTCCTACCTCCCTCTCTTGCTTGGGCTAACTTCAGCATGCATAGATCATTTGGCTATTCCAAAGCTAAAAAAACTCCAAATTATAGGCTCTGTATATTTGGATTATAAATTGCAGATTTTCAATCTCTCTACCCCCAAAACATCTTGCTCTCTGCTTTTATTATTTATTTTTCTCTGCTTATATAGATAGGCAGGCTTCAACCTACACTTGTCTTTCTCTTGTGTGCCTATTCTGAAGGCTGCAGTACGTTCACAACACACGCCAACGTCCTCAAGTTTTCATTCTGGTCATTTAATACCCCACTCTGAGGCACAACATCACTAACCCAACATATGATTTCCAATGGTTCAACTAACTACTTCCAATAGCACAGCTTGCCAACTTTCCATTTAGAAAGGTAGGCTCCTCCGGTCCCCACTTTATTCCCCACTTAGTCAATCCTACATTTTAGGCTCTTTTACTTAAAGCTCCTGGCTCCCAGAATTGATGTCTCATATCAGCTTGACTATCTTCAGCTGATGGTACAGAAACACTCCAGTTAGGTTGACTTCAACTACAAGGTAATTTAATATCATTCCATGCAGAACTGCTCTAGACACGGTGTCAAAGTTCAGGTCCACCTCTCTGAATTTCTCTTGGCAATACCTTCCTGTGTGTGAGACTTCATTCTCAGGATCATTGCAAGACAGCCAGCTTCAGCCACTGCAGGTATCACAGCCAAATACAACAAAACCAGAGAAGGAGAAAATCTCTCTTAGGTATCTTCTTCAGAAGTGAGTAAATGTTTACCGGAAGCTCCCCCAACAGATTTCATAACTCATTCTTCATTGATCGGAACAGGGCTGTGTGCTTGGTAACTGGCCTACATTACTTTTTGAACGAAACGGACTGGGGCAGGGGGAGATGGGGATAATCAAGACCACTATAGGAGTTAACTGATATTTCTATGTAAATTGTGCTGGTACTATTCAGGAGTGAAAATGGAAAAAGTAAAGAGTTGGTTTGATTCCAGATTGACGATCAGTAAGACACATGAGGTGGAAGAAGAAACTGAAGATGATGATGAGCATGTCATCAGAGTAGCTTTTCACGAAGTCCAGTTGACAGGAAAAAATAGATTCCAGGAAATGGCTGGTCAACCAGAGGAATGTGGAAAATCAAAATCAGATGTTAATGGTTAAAAAAGGAAAAGGGAATAAAAGAAATGTGTAAGATCAGAGATTGAAATTTTGGAACTGAAGATATGAACATAGAGAATTACAGATGAGGACAAATTTTACCCACAGAAATTAGCTGCTGAGCAACTTGAAGGTCACTGTAAAATGGGAAATTAGTGAAGCTTAAGGACACAGAGTTCAATGGGTTGCCAACTTGAACTTCGGAATCATCAAAGATGATAAGACTTGCATGTAATGAAACAGGTTGAGGGGAAGCCAGGTGTAAAAATCTTTGAGAAATGTGGAGGCGTAATGGAAAATAAGCAGCAGTCAGGATCAACGAGAAGAGAATGTTCTAACCAAACAAACCCTGCTTCCAAAGACGAAAAGCTATAAGAGAAGATTGTGAAAGAAGGACTGAAAATGGCTGTGTGAAGCCAGAAGAATGGTACTGTCTAAAACCTTAATAAGAACAGGAACCAACTCCTCAAAAGCCTGACCACAAAGTTGTCCATGCAAGTTGTGTCTGTTTATTTGTTTTAATTAACTAAAAGGTAGACAGAAATTTTTGAAAGAAAAAAAAGTTATTTTTCTGCATTTGAGGGTACATGCAGACAGACTGCTGGATTATTCTAATATATCAGTACATGAGCCTTTCTAAAATTGCATGTGATAGAACTGGTACATATTTAAAATGTACTTTATCACTCATCCTTCTTACTTTTCAACCTTTAAATTAAAAAACTCAGCTTTTAAAAGACAGTATATATTACATACACTCTTTTTCTCCTCAGCATGAAGGCAATACACAAAAGGAAAAGATGGCAATTTAAGATTCTTGAAGTCAAATATTATCAAGTAAAAAGCTCAATATTCAGGGCCAAACCAATTATTCTGCCAACTCAGCAAGAAAAACAAACAACCTAAAAAGTTATATAAATTTGGAAATATTCAGAAAAGCATACATTATGATCAGAATCCAAGTTCAACATTTTTTTCCTTTATCATTTTCAAAGCACATACAAGAACCAATAACTTCAAACAACACTTTAAAAAAGATAATGACAAAATGCATAAAAAATAAAAAATATAAAGACACAAGAATCACAACTAATGATTAGTTTATTTGTATCTACAGAATTTTAGGTCTTCCAATATGTGTTCATCTACATATTCTTAAAGAACATCATGATTCCCTAATGTCAACATCCATGCCATTTTCTTTCAAGGAAAGTATACAATCTGATCTCCCTGGTTTTTTTCTGCAATGCTTTGCTTTTTGTTTGGTATTTCATATCATTCAATAATGAAGTAGTTCTATAATAGAATATGTATCTGATAATCTTACCAAAATTCCAAAAATGTAAAAGAGAAAAAAAGAAATCAGTGCAATTTTTAGGAGAATAAAACCCTTTAGCCTTCTACTACATTTTTAAGTGGCAAATCTTAAAGCAGAAAATAAATTATGCTGGAAAAACAGAGAAGTAGACACAGAAGTATTTAGAAAACACAAAAAATTGCATCATTTAAGCATGGAAAATGGCTCAACAAAGTTACTTAGTAAGCAATTAATTTATTCTGTAAAACATAATGTGTTTTATTTGTAAATCAGTATTATTTTTATTTTAATACATACTTCCAAATATACCCTGGAGTCACTTTTTGAAAATAATTAATCCAAAAAAGAAAACAAAACAAAACAAAAAAGGAATAGGCTGTATAACTAATGCCTTAGGGTGGTTTTGTGATTTTATTAAGTATTAAATACTCCTTAGGGGTATTATTCACTAAGACATAAAAATATACATGCTTTTTTTCTGAAATTATTTACAGTGTATTTCCACATCATGGATTTACCGGACACTTGAATTTGCAGTGAAATATGTTACCCTTTCTTCTTTGATTAACCATTGCTCTAACTCCAACATGCTGCATTAATTTTTAAGGCTTTTAAAGTGAAAATTACAAAGCCTACTGTGATAATTGTGATACTACCCTAACTGTGGCAATCACTTTAAAACTACTTCTTTGCTTATCATTAGCAATGCTAAGTGATAAAAATAATTATATCAGAAGCATTCTGGGAAATAACTGCTTAACAATTGTGAATATTCTAAAAAATTCCATCTAGAAAACTCTGCATTGTGGATTAGGATACCGTCTGATGACATGGACTCTTCTAAATCTCCTCTAATTAAGTAAAATCCCCAGACACTTCTCAATCAGTCTACCCCTCTCACCCCCCCCCCCTCTTTCTAGCTGCCTCCCCTACAGTCATGCTCACTGAACCAGTTACCAGACCAAACTGACAACAGAATAATCAAGGTAGAGCAATTTCCTGGGATCAAATCAGTTCAGATTCAAGTCTGAAAGCTTTAGAACTGCTTTACCTCAGGGCAACCAGTCACCCAGTATGTGTCAGATGGGTTAAATTGAAAAGCCCTCCACCATGAGCCCAAGGTGATCACTTCCTCCATCTTATATCTGAGACATTCGTATCTAAATGGTAAAGCATCTTCTCCATGCCAGCTCATCTGAAATAAGCATCTGTCACTCTTAAGGGCTGACAATTGATTTTATAAATATAATTGCCCCACAGTTTGTTTTCTTTTGAAACAAAGTCAACTTATCCAAATGATTATTCTTCTGGAATGTTCAGAATTCTTGACAAGTGACAAATGACAAAGGAGAAATGATAAACCAAGAATACACATGGATAAAAGTCAATCCTGACTTTCCTGATCATATTATAAACATCTTGGTTTAATTCAACCCAAATATAGAGTTGAGAATCAACATAGGAGCATAAAATCCATTTAAACTAACTGATTATACAAGAGAAAAGATGATGTGAAATGCACACATGGATCAGGGAAATGCTTTTTGTTGCTATCAAAAAGGCACAAAAGCCGAGTTTTAAAGAGGCTTGCGACCTGATAACACTACTCAGTGAGACTGTGAACATCACTCATTTAATTAAACCCATTGTAGTTACTGCCAAAAAAATGGTCCAGTAGTAACTACCACATCTTTAAATGTCTCTTTCCAACTAATACTTAAATTGAAATACATAACAAGATGAGATTCTAAAATTCATACACTGGGGGAAAAAGTCAAGTGATGTTATGGAAGATTTCACTACTCTTTTTCCATTTGAATATTAAAGAACAATTTCAACTTAGGGAACTAAAAGCTAAACTGGGAGATAGGGGAGGAGGTGGATCTCTTTTAAGGGCCAAACTCTAAAAATCTACAGAATGTTAAACTATGAAAAAGGCTTTAAGAAGTTAAAAAAACTAAGTTACTTTTTACCTTGAAATAGCCAAGACATAAAGACTCTCTATCAAGGACATCTTGATAGACTATATGAACAGCATGGCATTCAAGTGTTTGTTCAAAGGATGGATGAATGAATGGTTGGTCACAGCAAAAATCACCCATTGGGAATTTGGCTTTTATACCTGATTATTCTTGTCTGTCAGTTGCTCAAGACTTTCAGACTGCTTCTCCAGTGCTCGCTCTATTTTCTTATGCTTAAGCTTCCACTGTCTAATGGACTCCTGAGCTTTCGTCTTCAGCTCTTCTCTCCTCTTCTCCGCTGCCTGTCTCAGGGCCTCTGACTGCTGGAACTCGAGAAGGTACTGCTCGGCCTGTTTGGTGGCATCCTCAGCATGGTGAGTCAGCTCTGAGATCTGAAGGTCAGCGCGCTTGTGTTTGGCCTCACAAGTCTCAAAGTGATTCTGGATCTCCTTAAGTTGATCCAACATCTGTAGTTGCTGCTTTTCCCTGTTCTCCAATTCACGTGTTAAATTCTGGGAATAAAGCATGTGAAATATTAGGAACATGTTCTTGTCAAAATTGGATGCATAACATATCATCAAACAAGAATCTCTAATGTCACTGAAGTGGGAATCATCTGTATTAAATTTCATTAGTAATCAGTCTAGAAAATATGAGTCCCCTTCTGTGTATTTTATAAGAACATTAGTTGGGAATAATTTTTTATAGGAATAGTTTCCTTTTTTACACTATTTCATTATCCAAAAAGGGAAGATATGTATTTCCCAATTGACTGTCACTGAAATAGAAGGACTTGTTGATGAGAAAAACAATGTGCATTACTTTTGTAAACTCTCTTGCTTTGTCCAACTGGAAAAAAGATCAATATTTTACAATTGTCAGACTATCATAGCAATCATACATAATATTTCACTTTCTGGCAGCACATAAAATGTAACAATAAAATAAAAATCTATAATAAAAATGTGCAGTGATGATACAAACATCAGTATAGATAATACTATACTTGAAAGTCTATTTAAAAGGCTCTCAAAGTGTTTATAGATAGGTTATTTCCAGCTAAGTCTAACATTACAAGTTGCTGAACTTATCTCAAGCTTATATGAATCACTGTGGGACAGATATTTAAACAAACTTAAATTTACTTGGAATACGTAATAATCAAGAAAAGCAAACCTGAACTCTTAAAATCTAGTTTCCCTAAAACAGAAGTGGTCAACCATACATTTGGAAATTGCACTAAATCATCATGATTCATACCTATTTTTAATTTGGGAAGAATTGGTGAAGATCTATTTTTAACTTCAAAAATGAGAAGGCACTGCTTTTATATAACATTTTATACAAATAAAAGAATGTTTCCATCTTCAATCTTATAAAGCTTTGGAAAGGAGTGACAAATTCAGAAATAATGTATCCCATAAGCTGCTCCTCCTGAGCCTTACTTTCTAAATACTGGGGGTGACAAAGATAACCTGAAAAGACCATGTGTCCAGGGGACTAAGATGACACTAGGACAAACAATAAATATCATCTACATTGTTGTAAGGGGCCTACATATGAAGACTGGAAATATTTACCAGCTTCCTCTGACTCTAACAGCATAATGTTCAGTTCCAGATTCCATTATATTTGAACTGTGGCTCAAATAAAGTTAAATACAATTTCTCTCATGATTAAAGTCATGGTTTGACATTCTGGCAAAAAAATAAAAATAATGCCTTAAAATAAGCTTCATTTTCCAAGCAACAGGTTTGCATTTGCTCAGTTTGCTAAATTCAGTGCAGTCTGGAAGAGAGGAGTCATTCCTTTATCTACCCAACCAAAACAGTAAATTGAGAACTATGCACAAGTTTGTGTGGAAAATTCTAAAATGAAATCAGAAAACCATGATGCTGGCTATTTACCCTTTGCCCTTATCTAAAAGTTTTACCATGAAGCTAGAAATCGACTTTATCAACAAGCAGTATTCATGTGATTTCTCCATCAGCAGAGAGAGGTACTAGTATTTTTTTTTCCCCCCAACCAACGCTTCAGAGACTGGGTACCCTTCCTATGTGTTAGGACACAGTTTACTGAATGGCTAATAAGACCTGGCTTAATCTAAATTGGGGAGCTATTCACACTAACAACTAGATTACAAGAACAGATAATGCTAGATACTAAAATGATGGGTTGTTACTTGAAGAGGCCTGTATCTTACAGCCTGGCTGGAGAGGGTTCTCTCTCAGGAGGTGACATAGGAGCTGAGATCTAAATGAGGAACCAGCAATAATAGTAATTATTATTATTATTACTACTATTGAAGTTTATTGAGCACTTGAGTTATACAAAGGACTAAGCAAATGCTTTATAAGAATGATCTCATTCAATCCCACTATTATTATCTTGATTTTAGTGATGAGTAACCAACACTTGGAACTTGCCCTAGGTCACATACCTAATATGTGAGGGAACAGGATTCAGACCCAGATTGTCTGACTCCAGAGGCCATGTTTCCAACTCTTTGCTAAGAGGACAGATTCTCAGATGACCCTAATTCCATGCCTCTTTGTCACCTACTCCCACAGTCCTATCTTAGCGAGTTATCTTTTTTCAGAACTGCCACCTTTGAAGTAAGAGGTATGTCCAAGTACTCCCTCTCCTTCCCACTACCCCATCCTCCCCCTCCTTCCTACCCCTTAGGCCTTAGGCTTTATCTACCAATCTGCCCAGCTCCCTCCCTCCTTTTCTTGTGATACATCTGCTCCTCATTGTCAGGAAGATGACCACGCCTTGATATTTTGTTTGCTGGCTTTAAATCCAAGTTCTTTGACCTAATTTCCTTAATCTTCACTTTAGCCACTCTGTTGTTCATGTTTCAAACTCCTATTTAAAACAAAACTTGAATGGCAAAATCGTCAGCTCTTGGGGAATTGACAAATTTCCTGTTTCCTATATCCAGTTACTGAGTCCTCTAAGAAAAATCACACAGGAGTATTAGTTGATGTGATGGCACATGGACAGGCAACTCCTCAATGCCCAGAAATTCTACTGCATGGCGCTTTCCAATCCACATGTGGCCCATCTAAAATGTCCTGTCTCAGACCTACCATGTTTTCACTCACTTTTAGTATGTAACATAGCTCCTCCTTAAGAAATAAAATTGAGGCCATTAGGCAGGACATCACCCAAATTTCCTTAATGTATTATTGTAAAACTTACCAATGGCTAATCTGTCCTCCTCTCCAGCCTCTGGGGAAAAGGGATCCTTCTTAAATAAATTAGCCTATCTTTGTAATTTCCTTCCACTTCCATCAAGGGCTTCACTACAACAATTATGCCTTCTCTTCCTTGTATTGAACCTCTCTTTTCCTCTTGGATCATTATTCTCTACTATTCCCATCTTTAAAAATCACAGTAATTTTTTTTTTTAATGAAACAAATTGAAGATGATACAAACAAATGGAAAAGTATTCCATGTTCATGGATTGGTCCCTACTACCCAAAGCAATCTACCCTTTTAATGCAATCCCAATCAAAATACCAAAAACATTTTTCACAGAGCTAGAAAAAATAATCCTAAAATTTGTATGGAACCATAAAAGACTCCAAATAGCCAAAGCAATCTTGAAAAAAAAGAACAAAGCTGGAGGTATCACAATCCCAGATTTCAGTATACTACAAAGCTATAGTTATCATAGCAGTATGGTACTGGCACAGAAATAGACACAAAGATCAATCGCTTCTCGGCCTTTTGGCTAAGATCAAGTGTAGACACAAAGATCAGTGTGAATCAAGAATCCATAAATAAACCCATGCTTTTAAGGTCAATTAATCTATGAAAAAGAAGGCAAGAATATACAATAGGAAAAGTCAGTCTCTTTAACAAACAATGCTGGAAATACTACACAGCTACATGCAAAAGAATGAACCTGGACCACTTTCTTACACCATACCTAAAAATAATCTCAAAATAGATTACAGACCTAAACATGAGACCTGAAACCGTAATTCCTAAAAGAAAACATAGGCAGTAATTTCGACAATGGCCATAGAAACAATTTTTCTAAATATGTCCTTTGGCAAGGAAAACAAAAGCAAAATTAAATTATTGGAACTGCACCTAAATAAAAAGCTTTTGTACAGTAAAGGAAACTATCAAGAAAACAAAAAGGCAACCTACCAACATGTAGAAGATATTTAAAAATGATATATCATATAAGGAGTTTATATCCAAACTACATGAAGAACTTACACAACTCAATACCAAAAAAAACCAATAATCCAAATAAAAAATAGAGAACCTGAACAGATCTTTTTCCAAAGAAGACTTACAGATGGCCAACATACACATAAAAAATGCTCAACATCATTAATCATCAGAGAAATGCAAGTTAAAACCATATTGAGATATCACTTTATACCTGTTAGAATGGCTAAAATCAAAAACACAAGAAATTACAAGTGTTGGTGAGGATGGGGGGGGGGGGGTGGGAAAGGAACCTCCATGCACTATTGGAGGGAATGCAAACTGGAACAGCTACTGTGGGGAAACAGTATAGAGGTTCCTCAAAAAATTACAACTAGAATTACCATCTGATCAGTAATTCCACTACTCGGCATTTACCTAAAGAAAATGAAAACACTGATCCAAAGAGATGCATGTACCCCTATGTTTATTGCAGCATTATTCACAATAGCCAAGATATGGAAGCAGCCCAAGTATCCACTCATAGATGAATGGATAAAGAGGTGATACACACACACACACACACACACACACACACACACACCACACTGGAATACTATTCCAATGTAAAAAATAAAAAAAATCTTGCCATTTGCAACAACATGGATGGACCTAGAAGGTATAAAGGTAAGTGAAATAAGTCTAAGACAAATATCATATTATTTCACTCATATGCAAAATTTAAGAAACAAATGCACAAATAAAAAAGAGACAGACAAAAATAGACTCTTCAATAGAAAAAATAGACTCCTAAACAGAAAAAAAAATAAATTAACTAGCTGTTGTCACAGAAGAGGGGATGGGGTTATATCTTGATGAGCCCTGAAAGATGTGTGAAATTGTTAAGTCATTGTGTTGTATTGCTGAAACTAATGTAGCACAGTGTGTTAATTATACTTGAATAAGAAAATAAAATCACAATATTATTTTTTAATGAAGCAAACAAAACCTTTATCAATCCAACATGATCTAACCAGCACCCTACACTCTTCTATTAAGCCAAACTCCTAGAAAGAGCAGTCCACACCTGATACTTCACAATTTTATTCCTAATTCATTTCTCCATTCATTGGATCTCGGTTCCATCCCTACCATACAATTAAAATAACTCTCATCAAGACGCCCAAAGATCACCTATAGCCAAACACAACGAACTCTTTAACAATCTATCCTAGTTTCCTATGTGACACGGTCAATTGCCCCTTCTGATTTTTACGTCTCTCTTCTTCCCTGACTTTCATAATACCGCTCTTTACTAGTTCTTTTTCTTCCTGTTCTTTAATAATCTCCTTTCCTGGGTCTCTTCTACATTTAGCCTTTAAATACAGATAATGCTATAGGGTTCTAGTATTAAGCACCATCCTATCTATAAAATATCTCTAATAAGTAAGTATGTAGGTAGACAGAAATATAAGTGATTTCTAGTTCAGGAGCCAGACTGATAAATTCCAGGCCTTTAAATACCTAACTACATAATGACAGGCTACATTTGGGAATCCCACAGACATCTTAATTTTAGTATGTCAAAAAAACTGAATTTATTTGATGCCCAACTCCGAACAAAAAGGTGGTCCTGCTAATAAAATGGCAGTAAAGACTTTCTCTGCTGAGAGAGAATAGAAATGGGAATGGAATTGTATATTTAAATAGTGAGAAAGTCTGAAATAACTGCTATAGGAAAAGAAGAGAAAATGAACAAGAGATAAATATTTAAAAGCTAACAAACAGAAATAAGGTCATAGTGAGCCTCAAATTTATAACGGACTCAAGTATACAAATTTTTCAAATTTCTCCAGCAAGCTTTTGAACCCAGGAGGAAAATTAGTTCAACACTATTTATTCTTCTGCAATTACAGAACAAGAATAGGCACATGATTAATATACGTAAGCCCAGAGCTTCAACACATAAATTCCTTTGTTCTCACATTTTAAAAATTATACACTTTCATATTAACATATTACATACAATATTTCACTGAGAAGAGTATTTGAAAACATCACGGTATTGATTGGGTATGTTAGTATAAATAAACAGAAAAGGATGAGGTTCTAATCCTGAGGAATTGTAGTTCTCACTACTGATGGGAAAGTAGGTTTGAATTTGAACTGGATGAACACTGCCTCTAACTGCCCTGAGTCTGGAAACTGTTGCTACTGATTTGCTCCCAACAGTCTATCTGTGTTATACTTCAAGTAAAACCTGTCATAGAATTCCTTCCTATATTCATTCCTTGGCAGGTTCTACTCAGCCACTGTTTTGACTTTTTTTTAATCCCTCTTCCTCAAATAACCAATCATAATTATCTAGTTGTAATATACATTTCTCCCCCAACAATCAAGAGATTACAGAACCCTCATAACAATCCTTAGCACACACACATATACATAGAGCACACAAGTAAACAAACACATCATTAACCCACAAATAAATGTTTTCATATACTAAATATTAGTATCTTCCTATGTACTACATGAAATGCTAAATGAAAAGCAATTTTATTTATTCCATTAGAATGATTTTCAATTCTGTTAATACTATCATACATTCCTGGAAGCCTCTTCTATCCTAAAGAACTTTTTACAATTAAATTATATGAAATTATCTCAGCCACTAGAGCAGGGTGGTTAAATTTCATATCACTTAATCAAGTCTATTATTTATTTATCACTACATAAGTACTGTCAAAGACAAACGTAATCCAAAAACATAAAAATGTTCTTTTTCCCAAGAATTCCTTCCAGTTTTTTGGTAGAGAAGACTTTTTGGTTCCTAAAGGGAACCTTTTAGGTTCTGTAGCTGGTCCTGATAATTAAACCAACATAAGACGGATTAGCAGAAGAAAAGCACACAAATTTTATTTAATATTTATACATATACCTAAGAGCCTTTGTTGGAAACATGAAGACCCATAAAAGTGGTTAGGACCAAGAGCTTCTAAGCCTTTTTTAATTCATTTGAATTTATAAATTCTAATTTATGACAAGAAAAAGGAAAAGGGATCTAATGAGCTTCTAGGGGGCAGTAAACTGTAGACAAGTGGCTAGGAAATACATGGTGGAAACTAACGGAAGATCAGGGTTATTTTAGGTTTGTCTGTTCAGATCCATTTTGGAATCAGCTCCCAGTTTCCAATGATAAAAAATGTTCTTCTCTTCCTGGTAGAGGGAGGGTATCTTCCTCAGGGGTTTCTTGAGGTATCTACCTCAGGGTATCTTCTTTTTAGGTAGAAAAAGAGCTCAGAGTACCCTTCTTGCATCTACTATTTCTCAAGTGCCTTCAGCTCAAAGTAATCAATATACCAAAGTGGCATATGTTGGGGTGGTATGTCCTGATCCCTTTCACAGTACGTTACCAAAGGTTTATAAAGCTTAAAAGCTCCAACTTAACCTAAAACATACATTTAATGTCTTTTTCTGTTTCTCTTTCTTCAGGTAGGAAAACATGTTAATGAGCAGTTGTGTTGAGGGTCTCAGGTGTGGCGACAACTTGAAGGAGTCACTGGATTCAGTACATAGTCGTACTTACGCTAAGATTTATGAGAGTGAAAAGATACATGGCAAAATCAGCAAAGAGAAAACAATGTGGGGCATAAACCAGTGGAGACCAGGCTTCCAAGAGTCCTGTCTTAGTAGTCACACAGAGTGTACTCAATTCTTCCAGCAGTGAATTCTGACATGTATGAAGTACTATCTACCAAGAAAGCTCACTAGAGACTCAGTTCCTCAAGTTTTAATTACAACTAGTCACTTACGTACCATCTGCCTGGTATATACCAAAATTCCAAACTCCCAGAAAGAAAGCAAGTGTTCAGCATAAACCATATTCTTTGTAGAAAAGGTCTAGGCACCATGAGCTACACTCATCAAGGAAAGTTTCTAACTTGATCATCATTAAGGCTCCCAGATGCCAAACAAGGGCCTATTTTGCAAGCAGGCCTAAGGAAACTGTTAACTACTATGTTAACTCTTTTCGTCCTTGTATTAAAATGGCCAAAGAATAGACAGAAAGGAAAAGAATGTATTAAAGAATGCATTACAGGGGCTCAGTCAGTTAAGTGTCAGACTCTTGAATTCAGCCCAGGTCATGATCTCACAGTTCATGAGTTCGAGCCCTGTTAACAGGCTCTGTGCTGACAGCGCAGAGCCTGCTTGAATTCTCTGCCTCTCCCGGCTTGCACGCACACGCACGCTCACTTGCTCTTTCTCTCAAAAATAAACGTTTTAAAAAAGAATTAAAAAAAAAAAAAAAAGAATGCATTAGCATTACAGCAATGCATTTAGAAGATGGGAGAAAAGAACTCTCCCCTTGAAACTGGCTTTGGCTGCCAATGGCTCCCTTTTTAATTGCTGCAGTGGTCGTATTCAAATTTTAAGAAAACAACAGACAGCGTACTCAAATGAATAAGGCATTAAAACGAAAACAGAAAATGTTAAAGAGATATTCTAACACTTTGTTTTTTTTTTTTAACGTTTATTTATTTTTGAGACAGAGAGAGACAGAGCATGAACGGGGGAGGGGCAGAGAGAGAGGGATACACAGAATCGGAAGCAGGCTCCAGGCTCTGAGCCATCAGCCCAGAGCCCAACGCGGGCTCGAACTCACAGACCGCGAGATCGTGACCTGAGCTGAAGTCGGACACTTAACCGACTGAGCCACCCAGGCGCCCCAAGATATTCCATTTTAAAAAGTAGTGTGGTGGTACCTGGGTGGCTCAGTCAGTTAAGCATCTGACTCTTGATTTTGGCTCAGGTCATGATCCCAGGGTCATGAGATTAAACCCCGTGTTGGGCTCCATGATCAGCATGGAGCCTGCTTAAGATTCGCCCTCTCTGCCTCCCTCCCACTCACACACTGTCTAAAATAAAAATTTTTTTAAAAAAATTAGAGATGTGATTCAATGCCTATATTTTAGAGATAAGGAAATTGAGGGACAAGGAGATAAAGTAATCAATCCCAGATAAGGGAGGTAGTTTACAGCAGGAAAAAAAAAAAAAAAAAAAAAAGACTAGCCACAGGTCCCTAATATTAGAACTAATATTGATTCCATATAGTTAGTAACTATATTAGCAACTTGGATACTAGCCAAACAACCTTTTAAATAATTAAGTAAGATACCATGTTCCTGAGCTAGGAGGAAATCCTGAATAGGAATTATACAATATCTGATGCATGTATGTTTCTGGAAACTTCTGAAGCTGAAAGGAAAAAAAAATCAGAACAGAGTTGGCTTGGTTAAAACAAAATCAGGCATAGACTAGCTATCCCCTCCTATGTTCATGACCCTGCCGAGGGACCAAGGAAAGTACTGTATGGGAAATACTGATTGGGATAAATACAGCTAAGCAGGAGGGAAGGGACATCAGTGCTGGCTAGTAGAAATAGGATTTAAGCAAGTAAATTCAAGAGAAACTACTCTGATCAGCAAGAACTCATCAAGAAAGGCACATAAAATAAGGAGACAATGGGCAAACTCAAGTGTCAAGAACAGAAAAGACTGGGTCACTGATCAAATGACAGGCATTTAAGACCAATGGTAGCATGGGCAAGAGCCACAGGCTGGGCCACCAGGGCTGTTCATGAAGAGTAACTTTCAGGGCACCTGGGTGGCTCAGTTGGTTCAGCACCCAACTCTTGATTTCAGCTCAGGTCATGATCTCATGGTTTGTGGGTTAGAGCCCCACGCGGGGCTGTGTTCTGGCAGCACGGGGCCTGCTTGGGATTCTCTGTCTCCCTCTCTCTCTCTGCCCTTCCCCTGCTCGTGCTCACTCGCTCTCTCTCTCTCTCTCAAAATAAATTAATAAACAGTAGGGGAAAAAAAGAGTAAATTTCAAGAATGCTAAAAAGAGATTTAAAAAGTAAGGTCAGGAACCAGGTTGGGGGAATGGTGAAATCCAGCTTAAGCTTTCAAAAGTTGTTCGGCAAGGGAATAACATGATCAGATATGTGCTTGAGAAAGATTAATCACCAAAGGACATTATGCTAACACTAGGATATTAAAATATTATAGCAACATTAAAAATAATTGAAGATCATCTTTTTAAAGCAGGAATGGACTTTTAGAACCAATTTTTTCCTCATCCGAATTCATTTCAGCAATCAAATTCAATAGAGCTGTCTTATAATAGATAAGAACCATCTATGGAATTCAAGAGACTAGAAAAAAAAAAAAAAAGAAAAAGCAAGAAAAAAAATCACCTGTCAGTCTTTCCAAAGAAAATACAGGTATGTTTTCATTCATTCCAATAAACATTTACTGCACTCAGCAACAACCAAGCTTCTGAGACAAAAAGATGAATAAGAAGGCGTGGTTCTCCATTCTACTGCTACAGAGAACTACACAGCATAGTTGGGGAAACAGAGACATAACAGTTATTTTTAATAAATGTGATGTATGTGAGCAATTCTTTCTTTGTATTTCAAATTTTGCCTCTCTTCCCAATTTATGCTACCTAATCTACACTTCTGTTTCATTTCTTACTGTCTACCTCTGTTCTTATCTTTATATAATGTTTTCTAGCAATGATTCTTTGTCAAAAAGAAAAGAGCCCTGAGCTAACACCATTAGGCGGTGGCTAAGGGATCAAAAAGAAGATAATTTGCAGTTGCTATTGAAAGTAATAAAGAGAAAGAGAGCAAGCAAAGGAGGCAGGGGGAAGAAAGAGACAAACAGAGCCAGAGAGAAAATGAGTGTCCGTGGCAGTCAATCTCAGAAGTCAACAGCAGCTGACACAGCCAGGGCAAGCGTGTGCCTAGCACTCCTGTCCTCTGTTTCCCTTAGGTAGCTTCCTTCATGATGGAAGTGCTCCTAATACTGGTGTTGGCACGGGAAATGGGAAATGGTGTTGAGAGGAGAAGGGGGAAGAGGGAAAAAGATCAGCAAGAGAATCCGATCAACTAGACACCTCTCCCAAACATATGCAAATAATCTTTTGTAAGAATTCAAAATAACTTGATTTTGCAATGTTTGAAAATGAATGATTCCAAATCGGGGGCAAACCAAATAGAAACACAATTATTTGTAAAGGCTCTATATAGTAATGAAAAATCAGTGCAGAGAAAAAGCCACTTGTTCAATTTGTTCAATCTTCCCAAACAGTTTGATTAAAGTGCCTTCTAAATTCTAGGACAAAATTACCTATAAATTTTTCTTTTAATTCTTATAATTCTAGCCTTTCAGTTTTACATTCATCAAATATATGGTACCACAGTTGAAGATAAACACACACACCACACACTTTTTTAGTACACTAAAAACGTTTACAATTATGTATTTGTATTATACCCACTTTACCAAAACTAATAAATACTTTTAAGTTTTAATTACTACAAAGATTAAGAGTTTTTATATCTTGGTATTGACAACCAGTTATTTTAAGGGTGTTTTGGTTAGCAAGTTTCCTTGGTTGAAAACACCCTTATTAATTACGATATTTCTCATATAAAAACACACAAAACCACAACAGAATGATCTGTTTCACAATAAGGTCTCTAAATACCCAGCACCGTGAAAAGTAGCAACTCTCTGTATCAAAAGGATACACTGAAACAAAAACGATATTTAAAGTACAGGCATATAAATCCAGTTCTTTATATGGACAAAAACAGTGACATTCAAGCTAATAAGTAACACACAAGCCTCAAGTAGAACACCATTAGAAACAGAATTCAATTAATTACCTTAATATCGACTCTGTGAACAAAGATAAGACTAATTCCAGTCCAAAATATGACTTCCTTAAAGAAGACACAAGATGAAAACATTGATTGAATAGGGATATTACAGCCAAAAGGAGATGCAAATTTCTCAGGTGAGAAAGAGAACTGATTCAAGTACAGGGAAAAAAAAAAAAAAAAAGAACACTAAAATTTTATTTATTTTTTTGTGTGTTTATTGAAGCTAAACTCTTTTCTAGCATGTTGGAACATTTTAGTTTCCATGTGACTTTGCATATATAGATGATTTAATTTTAACAAACCTAAAATGGACAGGAGGCTTGAAAAACAAAAAACAAAAACAAAAACAAAAACCTGCAAAGAAACTACAGATTGAATATAACATTACTAATGAACAGGAAGGTATTTGTAAATATGATATTAGGATTAACATGAATTCAGCCAGCATTCGCAGAGTGCCAACTATGGACACAGGGCTAGGCTCAAAGACAAAGCAAGGTCATGTTTCTCAGCTAAAAGAAAACCTGATTACTAGCACTGTGGTTTAGGACCAAAAGCAGTCAGTCCCTATGCCCAATTCCTTCTAATACATTCTCCCATTCCACAGAGGCTACAAAACTGAACGTTCAGTACTCCCTTGAGCTAGGTTTGGGGGCAAATCAGACTCAACAGAGACAGAATTAAACTGTGGAAATGAGGTGGAGACAATATACTTGCTAATTTGGCTTTTTGCTGCTGGCCAGCAAGGTCTCATAGATAGAATTTATTTTGTTCTGCAGTGAATATCCCCCTTCATGCTACCCTTTCTTAGAAGCCTAGGCCAAGCCACATCTGCCAATATTATTATAAACAACTATTGCATAAAATACCTAGAGCAGTTCTATTTCCCACACTAACCCCTACCTGATGTTATAAAGTTTTGCCTTTACTGTATAAACAAAAGGACAGATTTAACAGTATTTCACCTGAAATTCTCAGATTCTCAATTAAGCCATGCCCCACTCACCTCTATTGGGAAATGAGCCTGACAAATTCTTGCATGTCTTGATAAACTCATTCATTTCGGTATAATTTAGGTGTTTTATGAACTGATAGTGAGAGGACAACTAATCAATTTTCCACAGTCAGGAGAGTTAAGGCAAGTCTCTGAATAAAAGAACTCAAATCAATCAAAACAAGTGTGGTAGCCCCAAAATATAGCTACACACAGCTAAATTAGACCATCACTCATTGAGATCACACTATTTAAAACTTTTTTAAGTCATGATTGGCTGAAAGTAGAATATATACCTAAAATCTGAGTCAATTTTTTTTAATTCAAGCAAAATACATATTAATTGTCTTTAATAACTGATCTAGGAGCACCTGGGTGGCTCAGCTGGTTTGAGTGTCCAACTCTTGATTTCAGCTCAGATCATGATCCTAGGGTCATGAGATCAAGGCCTGCATCAGGTTCCACACTTAGCATGGAACTTGCTTGCAAATCTCTCTCAAAAAATAAAAATTTTTAATTAAAAAGTTCTTAAAAATAAGGAAAAATAACTGATCCAAACCCTTTTATGAGTTAGGGATCAGTCACATTAAACATCAGGGATCACTGTAGTAACCATGTCACAAATAAATTCTTCCTTTACCAATATAACCTTCTGTCTTTTCTATCCTTCTAATTTTGACCATGTATACTAGTATCATTTTCTTTTTGTCAAATGAAGCAGAGATACATAAAAGGACATTAATCCCAAATAACAGTTCCTTGGACTTTCTCAGTGATTAAAAATAATTACTTCTCCACAAATCCTATGAGAACATATCTGCTTCATACAACTATAGTTTCCTTGTACTTTTTAATGAAACATGATACTTAGTTTAAGCAAAGTATAAAAAATAATGTTCAATTAATTAAATACATTCATATCCTTGTGAAGAAATAAAATATTAACTTCTGTTTCATTAGTCATGATGTTCACTACATGGAATATTTTAAATACACATTTCTTCACAGTATTCAACTTAAAACACAAGGGGACAGGGGCGCCTGGGTGGCGCAGTCGGTTAAGCGTCCGACTTCAGCCAGGTCACGATCTCGCGGTCCGTGGGTTCGAGCCCCGCGTCAGGCTCTGGGCTGATGGCTCAGAGCCTGGAGCCTGTTTCCGATTGTGTCTCCCTCTCTCTCTGCCCCTCCGCTGTTCATGCTCTGTCTCTCTCCGTCCCAAAAATAAATAAACGTTGAAAAAAAAATTTAAAAAAAATGTTTAAAAAAAAAAAAAAAACACAAGGGGACATATAATTAACATCTAGTCCCCAGCAACACACTGGGGAAGTTCTGACCCTGGCACACATTATCTCAAAGTACATTTGTGTTTTCTTAGTTTTTCTCACACTCTGATAATTTTAACTCTGTAACTCTGATGTTTAACTAAAGCAAGCACTTTGGGAGAAGAAAATTTGAATATAGATGGGAAAAAACTATTCTGCTTTAAGCAGATTGGTATTTGCGACTGCTTTTGATTGAAGCAGAACAACCTCTGATTATACATTTGCTATGAAATGTATTAGGACAAAGCAGGCATCAATAAAACACAGACACCTGTGTTCTTACCAATATTGATGTGGCAGCTGAGGACCAACATAAATTACACAGTTCAACTAAAGAAATATTTTATCTCTAATTACGTGACATATAGTCAAGAGGAGAAATTAAATGTAACCTAACACTTAATATTAACGTTCTACATTCTAATAGAGAATTACGGTTTATTTGAAAGAAAACAGACATGTTATCTTACGTGACACAGTAACATTGTGCAGTTAAGAGAAATCAACTTTTCTTAATTTCTCAATTTTGATTTCTTGAAAGAAATCAAAGCTAAGGAAGGCTAAATGGAATAGGGGAGCCTTTTTTTCTTTTGTTAATACTGTTTCAAACAAAAATAATGCTCTCTAGAGATACCACCTCATATCCATTAGGATGGCTACTACTAAAAAACAAATAAATAAAAAACAGAATATAACATGTGTTGATGAGGATGTGGAGAAACTGGAACCCTTGTGCACTGTTGATAGGAATATAAAATGGTATAGCCACTGTGGGAAAGAGTATGGTGGTTCCTCAAAAGATTAAACACAGAATTACCATATGATCTAATAATTCTACTTCTGGATATATACCCCAAAAAACTAGGAGCAGAGTCTCGAAGAGATATTTATACACTCACAGCATTATTCCTAACAGCATTATTCACAATTGCTAAAATATGGAAACAACCCAGGTATCCATGAACTGATGGATAAATAAGCAAAATGTGATATATATTTTGCTTATCTATGGTATACCATATATGGAATATATATACCATAGATAAGCACAATATAGACCTCATTTTGCTTATTTATGCATCAGTATATATATGTGTATATATATATATATATATATATATACACATATATGTATGTGTGTGTAGATATAGATATATAGATATATGGATTCCATATATGGAATATATAAGAAGGAAATTCTGCAATATGCTACAACATAGATAAAACTTGAGGACATTATGTTAAGTGAAATAAGCCAACCACATCGATAGAAATACTACATGAATCCACTTCAGTGAGGTACTCAGAGTGGTATAAGAAGTATAATAGTGGTTGCCAGAAACTGAGGGAGATAGGAAGTGGGAGTTGTTATTTAATAGATACAGAGTTTCAGTGGGGATGAGAATGGATGGTTGTACAATAATGTGAATTTATTTAATACCATTGAATTGTACATTTAAAAAATGGTGAAGGGGCGCCTGGGTGGTGCAGTCGGTTGAGCATCCGACTTCAGCCAGGTCACGATCTTGCGGTCCGTGAGTTCGAGCCCCGCGTCAGGTTCTGGGCTGACAGCTCAGAGCCTGGAGCCTGTTTCTGATTCTGTGTCTCCCTCTCTCTCTGCCCCTCCCCCGTTCATGCTCTGTCTCTCTCTGTCCCAAAAATAAATAAACGTTGATAAAATTTAAAAAAATAAAAAATAAAAAAAAATAAATAAATAAAAAATGGTGAAGATGGTAATTTTATGTTTTGTGTATTTTACCACAATAAAAGAAGAAAGAAAGAAAGAAAGAAAGAAAGAAAGAAAGAAAGAAAGAAAGAAAGAAAGAAAGAAAGAAAGAGAAAGAAAGAAAGAAAGAAAGAAAGAAAGAAAGAAAGAAAGAAAGAAAGAAAGAAAGAAAGAAAGAATAATCCCTTTCTTGACTCCTGTATACTTAGAAAGGGCTGGCTATGAAGGATGTTCCTTTAATCAGTTCTCAATCAAGTCCAAGAACACCACCTTCCCACGACACAGCCAGGTCATATTTCAGACAATCAAAGGAAAATCAGTGTGCTTTCTACACCCACAGGAATATAAGACATGGCTCCTAACCTAGTTTCACACCATCCAATCACATTCCCACCATTTAAGTTCCACCTATATTTAAATTAAGTAAAATTAAAATTAAAAACTCAGCCACACTGACCTCATTTCAAGTCCTCTATGGGTACATATGGCTAACATATTGAACAGCACAGATTTAAAACATCTCCCTCACTGCTGAAAGTGCTACCAGACGATGCTAATCTAGAGCAGCCACGGATTCATATTAATATAATGACTTGATACTCTAATTTTTCTTCTTCATATGTACAGGTAGAATTCTTTTCTTGACCTTAATGTTGATTATGTATATTCTCTTTAAAAATAAATAAATAAATTACATAAATTAACCAAGAGTGCAAAAAAAAATTCTATTTGTTTTTAATCAGTACTTAGGACAACATGTTTTGTGGAAACAATGTGACTGAACATGATTCAGTGGTTTTTAGTTTAGCCTTAAAGGTCTGATCAAAGTTCATTTTATTTTGATATGTGGTTTTAATTATCTTAGCTTAAATATATACCTCACTTGTTAATGCTAATAATTTACCTGTAGAGTGCATGGATTTTTTAAAAATATCAGGTGGAAATAAAGACATTATTAATTCCTTTCCTAACAGATACCCTTTTTTTTCCTTTATTGCCTGGACTATTAACCCTATTACATTATTGAATAGAGGAAAGTGCTTCCTTCATTTAAAATCACTATTTCAGGGGTGACTGGGTGGCTCAGTCAGTTGAGCATCCAGCTCTTGACTTCCGCTCAGGGCATGCTCTCACAGTTTGTGGGTTTTAGCCCCACACTGGGCTCTACGCTGGCAGTGCAGAGCCTGCTTAGGATTCTCTCTCCCTCTCTCTGCCCCACCCCTGGCTCGTGTACTCTGTGTCTCTTTCTCAAAATAAATAAACTTAAAAATATAAAAATAAAATAAAATCAGTATTTCACTATTAAGTATGACATTTGCTATAGGTTTTTAGTAGATATTCTTCAGTATCAGAAAGTTTCCCTCTCTTCCTTTTAACTAGGGAAACTAAAAGTTTCCCTAATTAATGGATATTGAACTGTCATAAATGCTTTATCTGTTGAGATACTAATAGGATTTTCTCATATACTTTACAAATGTTAAAACAACCAAGCACAGTTGTAAGTCACCAAATATACAGGAATGATATATAAACACGATACCAGTCTTTTGTTACATATATGTTCTGCAGATATCTTCTCCCAGGGTTGCTTGTTCTTTTCATTTTCCTAATGCAGCCAAGTGTAAGGTGGAAATTTTGGAAGAAATATTCATTTACACAATGTTGTGAAGATTTTCTTTTATGTTCTCTTTGGGGAGTAATTTTTTTTTTTAAGTAAGTTCTACGCCCAAAGTGGGGCTTGAATTCACAACCCTGAGATCAAGAATCATATGCTCTATGGACTGAGCCAGCCAGACACCCCTGGAAATAATTTTTAATTGTTTCACTTTTTTCTTCTGTATTAGCTATATACCCATTACTCTTCTTTTAGTGGTTACCCTAGAGATTATTATATGCATCCTTCACTTATTAACATAAAGTAGTTTAGTAAATTTTACAACATCCTTCATCTTAGATTCAAGGACCCATAGAGGGACCATCACCCCCCAGATGAATGTGTGGAAACTCTATGCCAAATAGACACAGTCAAAGGACTGAGGGTCTCTTTTCCCAACCAGCCTCTACTCATAGGACAGAAGGCATCGCAGACTTAGACTGCTCCTGCCCCAGCTCTCTCATACAGTGAAGGTTCCACAACAGAAGAGACAAGCTCAGAAGATCAGGGGCTACCATCCCCACTCGGCACCACACTTGAAGAGCTGAGGCACCACCCCAAAGGGAAGCAGGCTACAGTCCCTGAGCTCAGCTGAGAAGAGGGAAGTTACATAAACAGAGAGCTCAAAGTTCTAAGGGGACTGACTTTACTTGTAACAGAACATAAGGAAATTAATGTCTAAGGATGGTGTCAAAAATGATGAAGATCTTGGGGGCAAGTGGTTAAGAAGCTGGTAATTTCCATAATACTAGTAGCAACAAGTGAAACAACAGATCAGCTAGAAATTTAATAGAGAGAGTCAAGGAAAAAGCTAAGAAGAGCGGTCTTTAATAAAATCAGACTGTGGTACAATTCCAGGGCATTGTCCAAAAAAAAAAAAAAAAGATCAGCTAGCAATTACTGGAGAGGATAAAGCCAGGTGGGGTATCAACAGAATCAGACTATCCAAAAGTCAAAAGTTTAATGGGGAGAGTCAGGGAACTAGAGAGTCAAAGAGAACCCAGCTAAAACCACAATCATCCCTGGTTGTCAAGGAGACTCCACACATACTTAAGGCTGTACCCTCTGAGGAGTAACAGGAGAGACAAAAAGGCAAATAGTAACAGCAAACCCCAAAAGGTGGGGAATTAGTATCCAGGCTTAATATATAAAATGTCCAATTTCAGTAAAAATCAGTAGACATGAAAAGAAATCTAAAAAGTCTGACCGCGGGGTGCCTGGTTGGCTCTGTCGGTTAAGCATCTGACTCTTGATTTCAGATCAGGTTCATGACTTGCGTCGGTGGCTCCGTGCTTATAGTACAGAGTCTGTTTGGGGTGTTCTCTCTCTCTCTCCCTCTCTCTCTCTCTCTCTCTCTCTCTGCCCCTCCACCACTCATGCACTCTCTCTCTCAAAATAAATAAACTTTATAAAAAATAAACAAAAAATAAAAAGTGTGACCTCTACAAAGAAAAAAAAAGACAACTGAAACTATCTTTGAGGGGGACCAGATGTTGAACTTAACAAAGATTTTTAAAAAGCTTTAATAAATGTGTTCAAAGGGCTAAAGGAAACCATTTTTTTTAATAAAAAGAGTGTATAATGACAATGTCATAGAGAATAGCAATAAAAAGATAGAAATTATTTTTTAATGGAAATTCTGAAGTTGCAAAATACAGCCAGTGAAATAAAAAATTCATTTGAAAGGCTCAGTGAATCAATGGAGATTATGCCACCTTAAGGAGAAAGAGAAAAAATAAAAATGAACTAAGCCCCAAAGAAATGTGGGATACCAACATACATGCAACAGAAATACTAGATGGGGGTGTAGGGGAGTACCTGGGTGTCTCAGTCAGTTGAGCATCTGACTCTTGATTTTAACTCATGTCATGCTATCATGGTTCATGAGTTTGAGCCCCACATCGGGTTCTGTGCTAACAGTGTGTAGCCTGCTTGGGATTCTCTCTATCCCTTTCTCTCTGCCCCTTCCCCCATTTGTGCGCACACGTGCTCTCTCTCAAAATAAACTAAAAAAAAAAAAAAAAAAAAAACACTAGATGGAATGGAGAGAAACAAAAAATATGTAAGAGAAAATAATAGCTAAAACTTCCCAAATCTGAAAAAAAAACATAAGCTACATATCCAAGAAGCTTGATGAACTGCAAGTAGGTTAAATACAAAGAACATATCCGAATCAAACACTGAAGGCAAAGACAATGATAAAATCTTGAAAGCAGTACAAGAAATAGTGGCTCCTCAGGAACAGGAATGCAATGGGATTAACATTAAACTTCTCATGAGAAACAAGGAATAAACAAAACCTGCAGGATGACATATTCAAAGTGCTGAAAGAAAGTCAACTAAGATTTTAAATCCAGCAAAATTATCTTTTTAAAATGAGGTGCAATAAAGACATTCTCAGGTAAACAAAAACTAAGAAAATATGTTGCTAGTAAACCAGCTTTATAAGAAAAATTCAATGAAGTTTCTTAGCTTGAAAGCAATTCATACTCAATAGTAACTCAAATCCATTCACAGGGGAAAAAAAAAAGACTGTAGTAGAGTCCTATGACTACACCACCATGGTCACAGATGACTGTACCAATGAATTAATGCTGAATCCAAGACAGTCATCTAAAAATGGCTCAAGTTTTCTCTTTTTTTCTTTTTATTTTTTTTTAAGTATTTTTAATGTTTGTTTATTTTGGGGAGAGAGAGAATGTGAGCAGGGGAGGGGCAGACAGAGTGGGAGACACAGAACCTGAAGCAGGCACTAGGCTCAGAGCTATCAGCACAGACTCTGACGTAGGGTTTGAATTCATGAACTGTGAGATTGTGACCCGAGCGGAGGTCAGATGCTTAACCAACTGAGCCACACAGGCACCCTGTCTTTTCTTTTTTTTTTTTTTTTAAGTTTATTTATTTTGAGAGACAGTGCTGAACTCAAGTGGGGAGGGGCAGAAAGAGAAGGAGAGAGAAAGAAATCCCAAGCAGGCTCTGCACTGCCAGAAGGAAGCCTGACCCGGGACTCAAACCCACAAATCACAGGATCATGACCTGAGCCAAAACCAAGAGTCGGACACTTAACCAAATAAGCCACCCAGGCACCCTCAAGTTTTCTTATCGTTGCAATCTAAGGAGTCTCAATGACAGAGTCAGTGTGGTAACATGTATAAAATTTGTTTTCTCCATGAACCCCGGAAGGGCAGCTGTCAAGATAGTTTCTTGCCTCCCTACATAAAACCTCATTTGAGTGTGTCTCAGTTTCTTGTAATCTAGAAGGGACAAACAGAACGGGCCAATGTGACAAAATAATGGAATTGTTAAGCCTATGAGACTATAAAACCATCGTTCATATTTTCAATCACCAAACACCAATTTATATTTGAAGGTATTTCTGCTTTTGTCTTCAAGGACTCTTTGTTTTTACATTTATTGTTCTGCCATTGGAGGAGGGAGGCCATCCTGGTACCATAGGGATGGAGGCTCCTCATGCCTACTTCCTAAGGTTCAGACCCCCCACATCCCTGTTCCTCATTTTAAGTCTCACTATGATTCTTCCTCTCAAGGGTGAAGGGGGCCTGGCTTTTCTAGTGAACTGAAACTTCAGTGCTAAATAGAAGTTAGGTGATTTTGACTTTATTGAGGGCAATGCATGTTGATTTCATGTGTGTAACCCCTGATTCTATCACCAGACTCAATACCTAATAGACCCTTAATAAAAATTTATTGAATGAAAGACTGAATAAATTGTTTTTCTTTTTACCAATTAGAAGATAGAAAAACAGATCATAAAGCCAGTAACCAAACCACAAATTATATAACCTAAACATACATATGAATGGAAGCCTCATAAATTTCTTCAAAAGAATAAGAAAAAAGGTGTCTAATTTTCTGTTAAACCTTACCTACCTATCCAGCTCTTAATTTCAGTTACTATATATTTTGGTTCTCAGATTTCTATTCTTTTTATAATGTCCTGTTCTCTGCTAGAATTAAGTATCTTATGATCTAATTTCTTAACATATTAATAACCATTGTTTTAAAGTTGATGTGTTAATTCCAATATTTGAACAGCCTATATACCTATTTCTATTTCCTGCTTATATCTTGCTTTTTAGTAATGTGTGTTTTGTTTCTTGGTATGACTGCTAAGTTGTTTTTTTTTTTTATTTTTTTTTTCTCAACATTTTTATTTATTTTTGGGACAGAGAGAGACAGAGCATGAACGGGGGAGGGGCAGAGAGAGAGGGAGACACAGAATCGGAAACAGGCTCCAGGCTCCGAGCCATCAGCCCAGAGCCTGACGCGGGGCTGGAACTCACGGACCGCGAGATCGTGACCTGGCTGAAGTCGGATGCTTAACCGACTGTGCCACCCAGGCGCCCCTGACTGCTAAGTTTTTGATAAAATGCTAGACACTGTAAGACAAATTACAGAAATAACATGAGGGCTCTGGATAATACCTTTCCCCCCACCCCCACAAAAGATCTACTTTTATTTAGATGGGCAGCTAGAGTAGGGACAGATAACGTCACAGCGGATTCAAAGCTACATTTCTGTGACTGTTCGTGCATTTTCCGCTCACCCAGGAGCCCTTTGGGTATCCCAACTGAGAGTGTGGGACGTTTACAAGGGCCCTGCTTCTTTCACGAAGCTACGCTCTATCGGTAAGCCTTGCTCAGTTTGTGACATTTCAGGGGAAGAGTGGCACCCAGTGTCAGACTAATCACTCTGCACTCTACTCCTCAGCAGAATACAGGACTCCTCCTGTCCTTGCACCCAGATAACTCTCTGACAACTTCAAAGATATATGTATTTTTTTTAAATACATGTCTTACCCAGCTTTTCCAGTTTTTCTCACTAGGAAGTTTGTTCTACAACAAGGTAATCCACCATTAACAAATGCATAAACTGCTCTTTAATGACAATTGCCAAAAATTTGCCTAACTGGTTAATCTTCTCTAAGGAAGAGCAAACCATAGTCTAATATCATGATAGTTTCCCCCACAAAATAAGCACTGACATCAACACATATTTCTTGCAAGTACCAGAAATTAAATGTGTAACATTTGAAAAAAAAAAAAAGTTGCTAACACTGACTTTTATGTTAGCCATGTGTTGCTTATTAAAAACTTTGTTTTGTAAAGATAATTTATACCATTCAAACATTTTCAAGAGTATAACAGGCCCACGGACTTTTTTGTTGTTTGAGGCTGAGCTTAATCTCATTTCTCCTTGTAGAAAGCTGCCTGAAAACAAACATCTAAAATGTAATTTAACTCTCCACTTAAAATGATACCTTATCAATTAAAATCACTCTAAAATTAACTGTAAAAACTATAGGGATAATGCATGAACAGTCAAATATGCTTATTATAAAGTCTACTTTATAGCTCTTTAATATCATTTGTGGTAGTCAAGAAAAGAACAACTATAAATTAGTTAGATTCTGCAAAAACGTTACCTTATTCATTTGATATCACGTATTTTTCCATAGTTAAGTCCTTCAATAATTATCCCCAACGGTATATTTTATCCTTATAATTGCTTTTAATATCAAATCGATAACTGACATAAGTTATCAATACTTATTTTGTGAGGAATGTTTCTCCCTCTCTCCCCACCAACTTCATGCATCTATGTCCATGCACGTGCACGCGCGCGCACACACACACACACGCCACAAAGAGGTCTTTTCAATTTATATATATTCATTATATACATAAAATACATGAAATTTATGTCAATATATACATAAAATACATGAAATTTACATGTATTTTATATATAAAACACATGAAACAGATATCATCATGACTTCAGAAAATAAAGATTTTGAAAATAGACACTTTTATTCCCAAATTATTGCTTTACTGACCGTATTCAAATGATAAACTACAGCAAACACTGGTGATACCTTAAAAGAAAACTTAAGATATTTGGTCCACTGTTACTTTCCAGCTTTATGGAAATATTCACGCAACTCTAAGTTACAGAAAATGTAAAAGCTGCCTCTCTTCACAGCTCCTAGAATTCCTTTATTATTCCATATAGGTGTAAGATTTGAGAAACTAAATCTTCCTCAAAGTGTCAAGGTTTATTTAGTTTTAGAGTTTTTATCGTAGGGCATCTCTGCCAGTAATTGCCTTTATGAAGAACTTGGAGTACAGAGCATCTGTGGACTTAGCAATCTGTTTCACTGTCAGTGAATTTGGTTAATAACAAAGACAGATCTCCTCTCCACTAGGTTCAACAATTTTAGCCTTTGTTATAAAGCTTTGCTGTCAATATTTGTTTTCTTTATAACCTACGCATTAAATACTACTTAGTACTCAGATAATACCTTATTTTACAACAAGCACTTAGATAAGGAATAAATTATTAAGATAAAAAAGAACAGTAGAAATTACAGACAGGGCAATTAAGATCTCTAAGAAGGGTTTAAAAGTAATATTGTATAGTATTGTATAACACTATAGCAAAGTACATAGTAAAGTAGCCAGCTTTGTATAAGAAATCCAAGAATCAAGAGTTTATATTAAAAGTGCGTTAAAAGGAACAACCTTCCTTCTGTTCCTAATGTACTAATCATCAAAAAGAAAAGTTTATATTGATTATCATTCCTGTTTTCCACTATCCTCTTTTTAAAAGTAAATTATGGCATTACAGTCCCAAGTTTCTGCTAATGAATAATCATGTCAGTTGTCACTCAATTATCACTTTCAACATTTAATCTAAATTATGTACAGCACCTTGGGTTTTTTTTTCCCTTTCTTTGAAGTTCCTCATTGAATTTAAAAGTCAAATTTTTTTTTTTCAAGAAAAGTAAGTTGATGGAAGATGGAGGCTGAGATTAAATCAGGGGGAATCAATGATCAAGGATACTTGGAATTCTTATGAATACAAATAGCCTATCAAGGTTAATGAGGTTCAACTCAAGTTTAGAAGAAGAAAAAAAACGTACTTAGTATTTTCTATGCATATACAGATTTAAGGTTTTAGGTATAATTTTAAAGGTAAATTATGCAAACCCAAATGCACCTTTCATTCCGGTTTTTACAAGGTGTTTTCACTGTTTTTCTCCTGTGTGAAACAACTGCTTAAAATGTGTACTCTGGATCAACAAAAACTGACGCCATCAATAAGAAAGAGCAAAGGTCCTCTGGAATACTGACAACTCTTCCAGAAATTAACAGATTTTATTAATTTATTTTTTAAATGTTTATTTATTTTTGACAGAGAGAGAGAAAGAGCAGGGAAAGGGCAGAGAAAGAGAGGGGGACACAGAATCTGAAGCAGGCTCCAGCCTCTGAGCTGTCAGCACAGAGCCCAATGAGAGGCTGGAACCCACAGACTGTGAGATCATAACCTGAGTTGAAGTCGGACGCTTAACCAACCGAGCCACCCATTTAACGTGCTGTTAAAAAATGACCAGGCAACAAATGTTAGCTTTAAAAAATAACCACAAAAATATTGTATAATTTACGATTTTGGTCAACAAATACTAACTTAGCAACTAATATGGGTAAGACACTGTCAAGGAGCACAAAGGAGTATAGAGACAAGACCTGGTTCTTAACCCATACTCATTTATGATTTGAAAAAGATATAAGTATTTAATTCATAAGTGGCTTCCAGAATGCCACAAGTTTGAATTACAACATCAATGCATACTGGTAAATAGCCCAGAGCAAAATCTGTGCACCGCAACATATCAGAAGAAAATGCAAACAGAAGGTTGAGCATCAGAGTGGAAGCTGAGAAGACTTTTAAAAAAAAAAAAAAAAAAAAAAAAAAAAAAAAAGGGGCAGTTCAACATACTCCAGAAATAAAGATAGGAATCTAAGGAAATAAACAGGTCTCTGGTTACAAGGTAAAGAAAGGTGGAGGGTGAGAGAACCTTACAATAGCCAGGAACAAACAGTTCTTCAGACATTATTCTCTGACTGTGTTCACCAAGCAACTTTTTGGTCACTAATTCAACCTTCTAAAACCTAGGTATAGAAAACTGGGAGACTGGTGCCCTGCATAAGAGATCAGTGTTGAAACATCCATAAAGAAACCCCCAGAGGGTACATGAATGAGCTGGCACTGCTCCCTAGTAAATTTCATTATTAGTATGAACCAGTTTCCTGGGTCACATTAATTCTAGAACACAGAAAGTTCAAGTTTCCAGATGTGAGGACAAGATCTTGAAACATGAGGTGTTCACCAAGGTAAGGACATCAAGGTCAGATTTGTCCTACTGACAGGGCAACTTTCTAATGCAGTCCCCTTTCTCCTTCATTTCAACTCGTTTTGAAATTTTAAAGACATCTGCCCGGACTACTTTAAGGCAGTGTGAGAAAGGTGCCATAAGAACATTAGTGATGTGAGCAAAAGGATGAGGTACAGAAAGAAGGATTATCACTTGCAGCTGATAGAGTCTAGGAAGGCTTCAGGAAGGAAAAGAGATTAGGGGCTCCTGGGTGGCTCAGTCGGTTGAATATCCAACTCTTGATTTCAGCTCAGGTCATGATCTTATGGTTCTTAGGATCAAGTACCTTAAGCTGGGCTCTGTGCTCACAGCGTGGAACCTGCTTAGGATTCTCTGTCCCTATCTCTCAAAATTAAGCAAATAAACATTAAAAAGAGAAAGATTACTGACTGAACAAGCCAAAAAAAAGAGTATTATGCAAATATTTGGGGGCCTGACCAACAGTCACATTCTGAGCATCTTGTCTTATTCGTATTTGCTTTCTAAAAAGGAACTAAAGAGGATTAATAGCCATTCTTTACAGAATGTATAAGGCAACACCAAATATTTTTGAAAAATAAATGCTATCAAACATATCTGAAAAATAGAGACTAAGTATCTTTCAGTTAAATTTCAATAAAATGACTGTTAGAAGTTACATTGAGTGATCCATGACCAATACCTTCACAAAGCCTACACTGTCATTCTGCGAATAGCTTGGGAATAAAGATATTCAAAGGGCCTTCACAAGGTATGAAAAATAAGCCATAATCAGAAATGTCATAAAATCTAAAATGGTGGGGGGCGCCTAGGTGGCTCAGTCGGTCAAGCATCCAACGTCAGCTCAAGTCAAGATCTCGTGGTTCAGGAGTTTGAGCCCCATGTTGGGCTCTGTGCCGACAGCTCAGAGCCTGGAGCCTCAGATTCCATGTCTCCCTCTCTCCCTGCTCCTCCCCTGTTCACGTGGTGTTCTCTTTCTCTCTCTCTCTCTCTCTCTCAAAAATAAATAAACATTAAAAAAATTTTTTTAATCTAAAACAATGGTTATAAATTTATTTTATTGTTAAAAATAATGTCAGGAAAATAAAAACTGGTTAATGGGAATTTCTTCCAGAAAAAACAGTATCTTTTTGTAATACCGTTTTAATGGCAACAGGGAAAAAAACATTTTCATCCTCCGAAATAAATTTGAATTAGACTTGAGACAAACCCAAAGAACTTTTTTCATCAATTTTAGAATGTCACCTGCATAGAGACAGGGAAATCTGCCTGACTTTTGTTCATTGCCATGTCACCACCACCTAGAATAGTGCCTGACATGTAACAAGACAGTCATTAAGTGTTTAATATGTGAGTAAATGCTCAACCTCTCTGTCCAATTGTCTTTCACATCAAAATCTGTATAATTAACCCAAACTAATCCAAGAGAACTCCAAGTCTTTCCCTAATCCAGGTGAAAATGTAAAAGATCTATTGTTAGGGCAAGGGGAAAGCCAGGCTCTTTGAATAAGGGCATTATTAGGTTATTATAAGTAATTTTTTAAATGCTTATGTGAGATTTTTTTTCAACTGATTCTGCAAGTGGTAAATGAAATCAAACAATGAAAAGGAAGGAAGGGAAGAAGGACAGACCAATATGTGGTTATAAACAGGTTAGCCAAGGAATTTTTCTACCTTTGATATTTACTAGTATAGGTTATTTTTTTTTTAATACTTAACTTTGGCAAAATAATATTTTAGCACTTTTGCCAACAGGATCAAGGGTTAAAACAATACCTGTGAAGCAAACTTTTGAAGTCCTAAATTACAATTGCTCTGATAATGTCTCTGATAAGTATTTATTATACATGTAAAGGGCTTTGTAAAAAGTATGTCAGTATTTCATCAGCTTTACAATCTGAATCTTGAAGCAAATCTAAAATACATTTTTCCATTGATGAAAATGAAGAAAATGCATCTTTCCAAGATGAAAAAGAAACTCAGACTAGCATAACATTAAATATTTCCTTTGGGTTATATAAAGTTTGATATCTTTAACACCAATTTTCTACCTTTCATTATAGTTTAGAAAATTCTTCAAATATGGCACCTTATTATAAGTGGAATACAACTCCACTAAGAAAAACCAGATATAAAGGGAGGTCTGATACATATTTATTTCTAAATGTGTCATCCATGTCTGATCTAATTTGCGTAATTATAAATGGAATTAAGACATTTCCTTTTTATGAAGTTCTTTCTTTTGATTTTTAATATTTTCAGATAATTACCCTGTCTACGCTAGATAAAAGGCCACGGGGGGAGGCACCTGGGTGACTCAGTCTGTTGAGCGTCTGACTTTGGCTCAGGTCATGAGCTCTCTGTTCCTGAGTTTGAGCCCCGTGTCAGGCTCTGTGCTGACAGCTCAGAGCCTGGAGCCTGAGAATCTACATCTCCCTCTTTCTCTTCCCCTCCCCCACTGGCGCATGCTCGCTCTCTCTCTCTCTCTCTCTCTCTCTCTCTCAAATAAATACACATTAAAAAAAAAAGGCAAATGGGGAAAGGTAGCTACCTACTTACACGTCATTCATGATTACCACACACCCTAAATTAATGGAGGCAGTGTAATTCCACCTCTTCCACAGCAGGCAGAGATTTAAAAACATTCATGGTTCCAAAGAAGAAATACCAATAATACCCTCTTTGCTGTGCCGTCTTCCAGTTTCACCCCCAAAATAAATGATAATTCACCATTCCTTCAAATAAAGGTACTTTCTGTCTGAAGGAAGGGCTCAATTTGCTACTAGAAGAAAAATACTGCCAAGTTTAATAGGTTCCTGGCTTTAAGGTCCAAATGAAAGAGAAATGAATCTACAGACATTTCTATATATAAAGTAGTCATCTATATAACTTTGTGTTATGTTTACTCAAACTAGAGTTCATAAAATATCACAAACTTTACATTAAAACTTCATTAAGCAATTCTATGAAACAAAACTAATGTCCTTCAAATACAGCTTGAAAATAGCAAAGTCACCTCTACTTGCGCTGCAAAATGTGCCTTCTCCTGGTCTTTTCGCTCCATGCACCGCTTCGCTTCCTCTAACTCAGATGCCATTGCACTGAAGTTCAGCTGCACCCTCAAATCTGACATCTGCTTCTCCAGATTCTCTTTTTCCCGCTCAACCCCTTAAAAGAGAAAATGTAAAGCTTGATGATTGTTCTTCATTCACGGGAGAATGTACTTTCAAATGGTACAAAGCCTTGACGTTCGAAAATTCCAGCTAACACAATCCACTTATTAACACTGTCACTCTACAGACTGTTCAGAATTTGCGAGTCTATTGTTTCAAGTCTCACTCAGTTTTCTAAAATGTATACGTTGATGTGTTATCCAGTATTATTCCATTGTGATACTAAAACTTGAGTTGGTATCAGGTTTCTAGTAGAACTGAGTTCAGGAAAATCCTATATATTTTTTTCTTTAACTTTCTTTACATCCCTGCCTCTAAACTCTAATACAGAAATACTGAAAGAATTTTTGGCTAAGTTCTACATCAGCTGAAGGTTACTGAAGTTGACACACAAAATGATGATTTCTTGCAAAATAAACAAATGATATTGTTAAATCTCTGATTGTGTAGGACCACTAACTAATTTACTAATTCTGGAGACTACTACCTGAAATTATCATCACTGAACAATATAAACAGACTTGGCATTAAATTCAGCACACTTGGTCTAGGACACACAAGACACTGTCGTACCATCTTCTTCAAAGATAAATACCATAAAAACCCTTTCACGATGAACTTACACTCCACGAATAGAAATAAAACATATAAATAAAGTACTTCCTGGAGTCTAAGATACCAAAAATTAGAACATCTACTACCAATTTAAAACTACTGTTTTTCCAGTAGTTTCCTTTCTGGGAAAGGGAAAGGGAAGGAAACATTAGCAAATTCAATTTATACATCATTCACAAGATACATCTGAACTGAGAGATATCAATCACACTGTTCAAAATTTCACATCTTGGATGAATGTGGATACACGAATGGAAAATATATAGGAATTTTTAATAGCATAAAAGTAATAACAGATACTATACAGATTTTACAGATACAGTTATCACACAGAAAGAAATACAGTAAAATGCTGGAATGTGAGTAACTTGTTCTGAGAGTGTTCTGCAAGATGAGCAAACATTTCTAATACATTTTATCTTGATAAAAAATACTAGTAGTACGTGACGTCAAACATCACATGATCACAACGGAGTCAATGGTTCTCTCTCGCTTGCTGGCTCGCTCACTTGCTCACTGCAGGATTGTGGGTGATCTTCTCCCATGCTTGGATGCTCAGTATCAGGCCACAGTGTTTGGCAGAAATGAGTGATTTTTCAGAACACTGGAAGGTGCCCACAACTGGCACTAGTTTTTTGTCATTTCAAAGTCCTTATGGACAGTCCTTTGCTTTTCCACACAAGAGTAAGCTTAAGAACGCTTTGCTTCATTCTAGGTCATTGGATAGGTTCCTTGTTAAAAGTGCACAAAAAAAAAAGATTCCATTGAGCCAATAGATAGCAGTGATTCCATTAGTGATAGGGAAAGCTGTCCTACACAGTAACCCTCCTCTCTGGTCTCCCTTACAAACCAGCCCCGAAGGTTTTCAAAGGTAAATGCAGGTTAAGTTATTTTTCTTTATATTCTGTATTTTCTGTGTTATTTTGTATTATATTACAGTATTGTAATCATTATTATATGAATATTTTTGGGTTGTGGAACAAATTATCTGAGTTTCCAATATTCCTTATGGGGAAATTCACATTGATATACAAGTGCTTTGAATTACAAGCATGTTTCTGGAATGAATTATGTTCACAAACCAAGGTTTTACATAAAGTGATTAACTCTATCTTGTTGAAAAACTGGAGTAGGAAGAATTGGAAACTAAGTTGGAATTAAAGAATGAATACAGAATTTCACCAAGCAAGGGAGCTAGGGTGATAACTCAGGGAAAGGAAGCACCATAAAGCACAGAGGTACGATAATGGATTTAATATTGAGGTGGCTGCAAACCGTACTTCCACATAGCTACCACCTATGAGCAAGGGAAGGGCGAGAGTCAGCAGGGTGTTTATACATTGCTAGGGAGCTTAGAAATTATCCCATAGACCAGGAGTTCACAAACATTTTCTGTACAGGGTCAAATAGTAAATATTTTAGCCTTATGATCTCTGTCACAACTACTCAACTCTGCCATTGTATTGCAAAAGTAACCTAGACAGTGAATAAATGAATGGGAATAGCTATATTCCAAGGAAGTTTATTTACAAAAGTCTGGATTTGCCCCTTGGGCCATACTTTGTCCACCCCTGCTCGGTTTCCAATGTGAAAATATGCAATATTTGTTTATGTGTAAATGTCTTTATCAATTTTATAAATATATATTTTAAATTTTATGTTTAGATATGTATATGTGTGTATATATAACACATATCTCCAGAGTGTCTGTCTATATATAGACATGCATTTCAGGATATATGTTAGTGTATATAGATAAAGTAACAGGAATATATAGTATATAAAATATAGAGATATTAATATATATGAATACACGTGTAAATACATATATATAATATATACTTTATATTTTTTTAGTTTATTATTTTTTCAACGTTTATTTATTTTTGGGACAGAGAGAGACAGAGCATGAACGGGGGAGGGGCAGAGAGAGAGGGAGACACAGAATCGGAAACAGGCTCCAGGCTCCGAGCCATCAGCCCAGAGCCTGACGCGGGGCTCGAACTCCCAGACCACGAGATGGTGACCTGGCTGAAGTCGGATGCTTAACCGACTGCGCCACCCAGGCGCCCCTAGTTTATTTATTATTTTGAGAGAGCAAGTGCACAGCGAGCAGGAAAGGTGCAGAGAGAGAGAATCCCAAGAAGTCTCTGCACTGCATGGGTCCAATGTGGGGCTCAACCTCATGAACTGTGAGACCATGATCTGTGTCAAAATCAAGAGTCAGATGCTCATCCAACAGAGCCACCCAGGCACTACCGTAATACATATTTCATGTAACATATATGTTTAATGTGAGACCTAATAATTTGATAAATTTCATAATCTAGACACATATAAATTGGTATGGATATGTATAGCTAGGCACACATACATAATGAAACATTTAGCAAAATTGAAATACTTAAAACATAAGGTATAAAATATAAGTAGTGCTATAAACACTCTCCTCCCAAACCCAGAAGACTGTCTCATATGCTACACTTTGAAATCACTTGCTACAGACATAATGGGTCACTACAGAAGAGCAGTTTTACAAACTCAAGTTTGGGGAGAAAAAGATTTGGGTCTGTCACTTCCCACCAATAAAACCTTAGGCAAGGTACTCAATCTCTTTCTTCGTCATTCTTTTTTTTTTTTTTTTTTAATCATTAAAACGGAAAAAAGACTAGTACCCTTCTCATAGAGGAGACAATGTACAATGGGTAGCAAAGTGCCTTGTACGCAGTAAAAGGTCAATAACTTAGGACAAGAGGTTTTAAGCAAGAGTAACATGAGTGGTTTGTGGCCTAGAAAGCATCCCTTTAGTAGCAGAAGTATAGAAGACAGGTTACAGAGAACTAGAACAAGTTATTAAGAGGGTAATACAAATGAGACGAAGCATGCCAAAACTGGGGTAGTAGGAATAAAGAACAAGATGGGCCAAATTCAAGAAATATCAGGATCTATAAATAGGGACAAAGAAGATGGAGAAGAGAAGGAATAATTTGGATGTTCTTTGTATTTTAGACTTGGCTATCTGGATAAAAGACAATGAGTGATTTCTTATGCAGAATTTTTTAAAGTAATACAAGAATTCTATAAAGATGAAAACTCTAGAACTGTTAAGAGAAGGTGAAGAAGTCTATTATACTGATGAGAGAACTTACAGATTTTTTTTAAACCTGATAAACAGTTAAGAAAATGGGAGATTCTTTTACTCCTCAAAGACTTATACCAAAAATAACTATATTTTTATAAGGCAAGGAAACATATAACATGTTCCACAGAGTCTTTTTCCAAACAAAATAAGAGTTCCTGTGTACATCCTTATGAAAATGTGATGAATAATCGAAAACCTTAGGAGTTTACTTTTAAAAATAAATTTTAAAATATTTGATGTCAAAATATATTTCAATTATAACATCACATGAAACTTAAGGGAGCTTAATGGCATGCAATTATGTTAGGATAGGTATGTCAGAATTTGCCATCTAGTGAAGATTTTCTGGCAATGTGGAAATTCTAACTTAGGCAACATACTGAGTTATGTGTGGGGAATCTGGGCAAATATTTATCTTCCCTGAATTTGATAGTAGACCAAATGCTTACAAGAGTTTCTCCAATAATATGGACATTTGAGTAAGAAGCCTCATTACTGAAATAATTTACAGCTGAACAATCTGGACTAGTCTATTAGAAACCATTATAAAATTTCAATATTACCATTTCTGTTACAAGTGAACTTCCAAAAAGAAATACATCCAGACTCATTAAATTCCACAACCTAAATCAACACCACCACTAAAAAGGTATTCTAACGTTTCTCGAACACAAAGTATTCCTAATCTACATAAGAAAAAGCCAGTCGTATGGTTCATGACCACTTCTACCAGATGATTAATTTTTGTCACTGTTATCTGGGTAACAAAAAAAGACAAAATCTTAATTTTAATTGTAAATATTTAAAATTGGAATAAAAGAAAGTGAAAACATAGGGGTATTTCCAATTAAGTACAAGGACAAGTGTATACACACACACACACACACACACACATACATTTAGGCATGGAAATAAGAAGCTTGGAAGAAACTCCACTACCAGCTTTGCTGGTTCTTTCTGGCTGAAAGCCACATGAGATAAGCAGGTCTGAAATGGGTTTAAAAATAAAGCAGAGGAGACATTAAATTGGATGCTAATATCAGCAACAAACAAGGGAAATTTAAAATTAAAAACATAATACCATTTACATTCACATCCAAAAAAAAAAAAAAATGAAACACTTAAATATAAATCTAACAAAATCTGTATGAGTAAAACTAAAAAATTCTGATGAAAGAAATCATAGTTGAATGAAATATATGGAGAGGTATTTCATATTCATGGATAGGAAGACTCGATATTGCCAAATAGCAGTTCTTCCCAACATAATATATAGATTCAACATAATCCAAATTAATATCATCAAGTTATTTTATAAATACAACAAACTAATCCTAAAGATATATGGAGAGGCAAAAGATCCAGAGCAGCAAATACAATATTGAAGAAGAACAAAGTTGGAAGACTAACACTATGTAACTTCAAGACTCACTATAAAGCTACAATAATCAAAACACTGTGGCAGTAGCAAAAAAAAAATAGATCAATGGGACAGAATACAGAGCCCAGAAGCAGACCCACATGAAAACAGTCAACTGATCTTTGACAAAGAAGTAAAGTCAATACAATGCAGACAAGGTTGTTTTCAACAGAAAGTGCTGGAACAAATGGACATCCACATGCAAAAAAAAAAAAAAAAAAAGGATCTAGACACAGACTTTACACCTTTTAAGAATTTGAAACTGATCACAGATCCAAACATAAAACACAAAATTATAAAACGTTTAGAAGATAGGAGAAATTATGGATGACCTTGAGTTTGACGAGGACTTTTCAGAGACAAGAGCAGAGTCATCCTCCATGAAAGAAATAATTAATATGCTGGACTACATTAAAATTTAAAATTTCAGTTCTGCAAAAGACACTGTCAAAAGAATGAAAAAACTGAGAAATTATTCACAAAGACATGGTGGTAAAGGACTGTTATATAAAATAATCAAGAGAGAGGGCTCTTAAAATTCAACAAGAAGCCAAACAACCACCTAAAAACTGGGCCAAAGACCTTAACAAAAATCTCATCAAGGAAGATATAGAGGTGAAAAATATGAGTAATAAAAGATGCTTCACATCATATGTTATCAGGAAAATACAATTAAAACAAGCTACCATTACAAACCTATGAGAAGAGCCAAAATCCAGAACACGGACAACTCCAAATACTGACAAGAATGTGGAAGAACAGGAACTGTCATTCATTACCAGTGGAAATGAAGAAATGATACGGCCACTTTGGAACACAGTTGAGATGATTTCTAAAAAACTAAATACACTCTTACCATACAATCCAGCAATTATATTCTTTGGTATTTACCCAAAGTAGATGAAAACTATGTCTATACAAAAATCTATATAGAGATGTTTGGTTTACAGTGGCTTTATTCATAATTGCCACAACTTGGAAGCAACCAATGGCCTTCAGTAGGTGAACGGATAAACAAACTGTGGTACATTCAGACAATGCTTTAAAAAAAAGAAAAACAAAAACAAAACAAAAGGTGAGAGAGAGTGCTACCAAGCCAAGAAAGGACATGGAGGAAAATCTGGGGTATATTACTAAATGAAAGAAGCCAATCTGAAAGGCTGTATGATTCAACTATATCAGATTCTGGAAAAGGCAAAACTATAGGGACAGTCAAAAGATCTGTGGTTGCCAGTGCTGGGGAGAGAAGGGGATGAATAGGTGGAGCACAAAGGATTTTTAAGACAGTGACATTACTCTAGGATATAGTAATGGCACCTAAATGTCATTTATACTTTTGTCCAATCTCATAGAATACACAACACCAAGAGTGAATCCTAATGCAAGCTATAGACTTCAAGTGATAATTATGTGTCAAGGCAGGGGTATCAGTTATAACAAACATACTTCCATTGTGGGGGGGAAAGTTGATACGGGGTGGGGAGGGCAGGGAGGCTATGCATGTGTGGCAGCTGGGGGCACAGGGAAAATCTCTGTATCTTCTGCTTAATATTGCTATAAACATAAAACTAAAAAACACAGTCTGCTTTTAAAAACTAGATGCTAAATCATGATTAGCTTATTGAAAACCTGTAGATCAAGAAATAAGATGACAAGAGCGCAATGTAAGAAATGCAATTCTGAAAGTGGTAAGTATTTAAGGAAGATCAAAAACAACCCACACATTTGCAAATCACAATTGTACCTCTCCTAAACCTCCAGTCATCTCCTTGTTCATCTTGATGGTTTGATTGTTGCTTGGAAATCTGAGACACTTGATGCTGTAAACCCTTTCGATCACCTTCTGCTTTCAAAAGTTGTGTACGGAGCTCTTCTACCTAAACACGTATAGTCAAAAATGAAACTTGTATCAGTTTTCAGTGCAGGAAAAGAATAAATGAACTCACAAATTATTGTATATTATTTTTTCTAGGGAAAAAAATTACTTCTCATGGGCTTCTGTCAGCACAAACGGAAGCCCAGTTAACCTCCTTGTTATGCCAAGCACAGTGGAACAGTCTCTCGCTCCTTTTCTTTATTTCTCCTATTACTTCCACAGAGAATGAATGTCTTTTTCCCCTTCTGTGTGTCTATCGGGACAAAGAATTTGACACACACACACACACACACACACACACACACACACACACACACACAAAAACCCAAAAATCCCTTATTGTGAACTCAGTGCACTCCACCACTATTAACCCAAACCACCTACATAATCATTTTTATATTTTTTACTCCTTCTCTTTCATGTGAATATGGCCTATTGACCGGTAAACTCAAGTGAAAAGATCACAATTTAGCATATTATAATATCAAAGTACTGTTCAAAATAAGTGAGAAATAAATGCTGTTGAATAAACTATAAACTCATTGAGGTCAGGAACTATGTTATTCATCTGTATTTCTAAAGACTAGCAAATTGCCTAAGGCATAGCAGGTATGTCTCCAGTGACCATTAAGCAAATTAGGAGTATCAAAAAGACTCAGTTTAAGTCAATGACAACCTGAATATGGTAATCTCTTACTTCAAAAGATGAGATCAGAAATCACAAGTCAGAGTACCAAAAAAAAAAAAAAAAAAAATCAGAGTGTAAATGACTACAAATATAAACTAGAAAAAAAGAAAACCTGAACTCTGCCAACATTAATTCCACTGTAACACTGGCTGCAGAACAAAGTCAGTGAACATTTTTAAAGGTTTTGCAAATTAGATGTTATGATATATTTTTAGCATTAATTGTCAAAATGTAATACTCCTGAGCATCGAAGATGCCTGAAATTTCTGCCTACCTAGCATACTATGTAGTGAGTTATGCAAGCCACACCTCAAAACAGAAAAAGGTACAACTGCAGTTTCTACCAAACACTGACAGGCCATTAGAAACACACATGCCCTTATCCAATGTAAGATGACTACTTCAAGTTATTGAACTTTAAATAGCAGAAGAACCAAACTCTCATTACAGGCTTATGGGCTACAAAATGCTATGCTTTAAAATTAAGCTTTATCTTTGGTTAAAAGGGGCAGGCAGCATCTTGAAAACCATAAATATAAGACAATAATGCAAAGTAACTTGAATATGCAAAGGTCTGTTTAATGTATTTTACTTCTTCCTTCACTCTCCCAATGCCTCCTTGAATAAAATTAAACTCCTGGGAAATTTTTATCTCATGCATCCAGTCTCATTTTTACACTGGTTATGCTAGGAGAGGTAAATCCTAAATTGGAGCAGCACTCACTATCACAGTGGGAACTTGGGCCAGTGCTTTGTACTAGGTTTCTCTGACTCTTCCTGAAAGGATTTCTTCTTTTGCTTATGCGTTTTAATATACATTCCTTAGGGGGCGGAAAAAAAAACTTCTAGATCTAGGTGGGATCTTCTACCTTTCACAGAGACATTGAATAGAAAAGGAGACTCAATCCTAATTTAATTTTTATCTTTATTTTTTAAAGTTTATTTAAATGTTTATTTATCTTGAGAGAGTAAGCACGCATGCATGAGTGAAAAAGGGGCAGCGAGAAGGAGAGAGAGAATCTGAGCAAGCTCCTTGCTGTTAGCGCAGAGACAAAAACGGGGCTCGACATCACAGTGAGAGCATGACCTGAGCCGAAATCGAGAGTCAGATGCTTAAACGAATGAACCACCAAGGGACCTCAGTCCTGATTTAATTTAAAAGCAGATTATCATAGCTTGCATAGATTTACCTGATGCAGAAGTGTTTCTCTGCTGCCTTCCGACTGATTCAATAACCTTCGAGATAGCTCCAATTCTTGTTCAAGCTAGAGTTTCAACAGAGGATAAAGAAAAATGTCCAGTGGGGCAGAAAATAACTAAATTATTATAGGCATAGTTTACGAGTAGAAAAATGGAAAAGTTTTCAGAAGATATTTACAGCTAACAGGAGAAAACATCTTGCTATCAAAACATATTGATGCTTCCAAGAAAATAATGTTATTTGCATAACAACAAAGTGAACCAGACCAGACCTCAGGGGGTCTGAGTTCTAAGTCAGTTGCATATTAACTATGACCCTCTTTTCCTTAGGTCTCCTTTCTGTCATCTCTAAAATAAGGACTTTGTATTAGACAATCTCTGAGATTCTTTCCAGTTCTAAATCACTGTAATCTAAATTCCAAAACACTATTTTTTTCTTTAGTACATTTAATGTCATATGAACTGAATTAGAATAAAAACTTCGAGGACCCAATGACTAAAGTATATTTCATCTAAATGGTGATTTTGTGTATTCATAATATTCTAACGTTCCTAATATTTCCAATATTTGTAACATTCCTAAAACTTAAAAATATTTAATCTCAGAATAAGATACTTAAAATTTCCTTAATATAGTCATAAGATAAATATTCAAAGAAAGTGTGCAAATACCTACAAAGTCTGAATGTGCCTAGCTTCCTACAAGCTGAAAAATCTAAGAGGATGTGAAGGGGAGAGGAATGTGCCACCCCAAATTAGGCCTCTTGGCATACGGATTTTTGGGGCTGAAGGCAATCAAGACCCAACAGACTCTGGAAAAGCTTTTACCTCTCCCTTAATTGCATTAAAGAATTTAGAGAGGGAGTCTATACCAGGAAGAGAGCTATTCCCAGAGATAACTGTTTATACCTGAAAGACTTCTCTGTAAGACAAGGCAAACATTTGTTTACCAAACATTTGCTCTTCTCATCTTCCTATGAATTGTTTTCCTCTCCTTTGAAGCCCCAGACCTCTATCCCCTTTCCTTAGCTCAGCATGGCATATAAGCCTCAACTGCCTGTCTTTGAGGCTCTTATTTTTATGCAGCTTCTATACATACAAAATCAAATTTGTTTTTCTCCTGTTAACCTGTCTTATGTCAACTTAATTATTAAATTAGCCAAAGAACTGAGAAGAGTAAAATTACTTTTTCACACCTACAGATGGGACACATGTTTGTTAAAATTCCAGAGAATACATATGTTAGACATGTTTGCATTTTGTAACAGTAAGGCTGTTCTATGAAACCACAAATTTATATTAAGGTGTTATTAAGTGCTTAGATTTGTGATAGTTATCCTAAATTATTATTTCACTTGACCAAACTACTTTCTATATATTAGTCCTTCAAATATGGTCCAGGTGGTAGGTATGGTTATCAAGGAGTAGCATAATGGGGCATTGTGTTTCTGTATCTTTGCTGTGGTGACAGCAACATGAATCTATACATGAGATACAACTGCACAGAACTACACACACAAATAAGCGCACATAAAGCTGGTGAAATCTGAATAAATTCTGTGAACTGTACCAAATCAGTTTCTTGGTTTTGATATGGAATGACAACTATGCAAAATGTTACCACTGAGGGAAACTGGGTGAAGGGCACATATTACTACCTCTCTGCACATTCTGTCTTGCAACACCTTATGAATCTGTAACTATTTCAAAATAATTTTTAAATCTGGTTATACAAGTTTAAAAAAAAATTATACATGTGGCCAATAAAATACCATATTCTAAAAAAAAAAAAAAATAAGGTATGTATACAATCACAGAATCCACACAAAATACTATCTGACTTGTCTTCTTTTTTTGAAGAAATAAAGAGGGAAGGAATCACACTTCAGTCAAAAAGGCTTCAGAATCTACCATGGCCCATACTGGTCATGACCACTGGATAATTCTGGCAGCCTCGACCCTCAAAGGGCAAGCACGATGACCTGACCTAACTCGCTTACCAGAAAGGCAGCATGGATGCATCATTTAACTTGACTAGGTTGGTGAATAAAAATCAAGGAAGCAATGGTAGATTTTAAAAGTGATATGGAGTAAGAATATTACATCGGGGGCAAATTTTCATTTTATCATTGGGCTCACCCTTGAATCTATTCATTTGCAAACTGAGGAGAGTTATCTATCTTCTAAATTCCTTTCTAATTCTAATGCCCTAGGCTCTATAGGTTTGCAGACATGAATACATGTCAAAAGTCCTTAATATCTAATGAGAATAGAGGATTCTTCCTGTAGGTTGCGCCTATGCCTATCTTCTATGATGAAAATGAATATATTCAAAATACCCATCCTTTAAACAACAAGTCTTTTTCCTAACCCTTCAGCAAAGTCAAGCTCCTTGCATGTTCCAAGTTCGACTCGCCTCTAGAAAGGAAGTGGCCAGGTGAAAAGGTAGCAAATGACCTGTACGCGTTTCCCAGACCAAGCAACAGAGAATGGCAGAGCCATCAAACCAAGTGATTCCATATCAGAACATAAAGGCTTCACTGTGTCTTAACAAATGATCCCAGGGACAACTTTTAAGACACTCAACAAATATCACTGGCTCCAAACAGCGTTACGTTCTCAAAATCTTACTCGACTCTTCTCAGTTTCAGTCTGTCTTAGCTTATTTTTCACGGCTCCCTCATTTTCATCTGCTTTAGCTTCTTGTTTCTTCAGTGCCTAGAATGAAAGATTAAAAAAAAAATGTGTATTAGTCCAAAATCCATAGAAAACTGAAAGACACTGTTAGGATCTGGAATTTACAGAAGACTATTACAGATCAGTGGAGTATGCTCATCAAAGAGCCACCAAACACTGGCTGTTCTCGCGATTCTCTTGGGCTATTAGCTGTTCCCTCACATCTTGTCCACCCTCGTTGTTTACTTTCTTTGCACCTTCTGGAACTTCCCCACAGGCTTCTAAATCTCCCTCTCCAGGTTATGCGAAGCAGTTTGCCTCTCTTCCAGTTATCAATTTCAAAAACTTAAACTCATAACCACACCCAACATCCCTACATTCCCACCCCTGTAAAGATCTATCAGTTACCAGAATTAATTCCCCTTAAAGGGCAATGTGAGAAATTATTTTCATGCTTAGGCTAAGAAATATTTAATCTTCATTTCTTATAATTAGTATAAATATTAATACTTTTACTTGATGTGAAAGAAATAGAAATCAATAAGCTGAACTTTAATTAAACAAATTGTGTTTTATAGTACATGGAATTATGCCTCATAAAAACAATTCTGAAAGTCAACTTTTTAAAAATCTGAATTTCCATATATGAGATAAATGAATAAAAGAACCTCTAATTCTTTTGGCTACCTAGGAATATGCAATAAAATTTCCTTTCCTCTTCACGTTCTACCTTCCACATCTGACCAGTTAACTTGTGATATCTCTTTTCCAAATAATATACCTTTCTATTATAGCTCTACTTGGTGCCCAAAATGTTATTTAACACCCCCCTTTTTTATTTCTCCTTTTACTCTACAGATATAGAAGTCTTAGAAAATTTTAATCAGTGAGAACTTAAATACTATTGTTTTCAGTAGAGGAATAAAAGTGAGGTCTTAAGGAGAACCCAAAGCAAATTACTACGTTTCCACCACATCACCTAGAAATGTCATTAAGTTTGAACATTAGACCATCAGTCAGTAAACAAATAAACACATGTGCAATATTCTAGCCCAGACTACTGAATCTATTTTCTACATTACATAGTTTACAATGAAACACAAAGAAAGAAAATCTAACTCCTAAGACCCCATACATATATTTTAATGCACTTTAAAAGTCTGAAAACGCAAATAACGCTCAAAGATAAAGATTTTTAAAACTAACTGAATCGAAAATACAAGATATTTCTTTAAACCTTAATAACAAACTTTAACTCATTTACTACCTTTTTAAGCGTATAAGGCGACACTAGATTTCCTTCCCATTGACTTAGATCAAGAAACTGAGAATTATATTAAAACTGACCCAGTAAAAGCAGTTATAAAAAGAGGAAAAAAATCACATGCCAATGAATTTCTATTATTATGTTATTTTGCTTTTTAAAGCTCATTTCTTCCTTAAAAGCAGTTTAGCTATAAAGCTATCAGGTACCCTGCTCCAGGATGCAGACTGTCTTTTACATGTTTAAGTTTACAGCAACAACACTGAGCCTTAATAGTTGGTCCCTGGGGCACATTTAAATCTTTAATAACAACAATTTTTCTTCTTTTCCTTAAGTATACCTATTTCCATTAAAAAGACTAACATATTGAGTATTATATTACTGTAGTTCTTTGAAGGTAGATGATTCTGAATTCTCAGTTATTTATAAAATCGGGGTGGGGGGGAACAGCCTTTTCTTTTAAAAAGTAAGGGAAAGGAGAAAAGGAAAATGTTTGTAGACATCTCATCTGACCATAAAAGCTCCCACAACTTTGACAACAGGCATGTTTATCAAGAGGCTCTAAAATATAACACACTCAAAAATAAAGAACAAATAGGGAATTAAAGGCCCTTTGTCTACTGTAAAGGGACCAGTCAGCTTGGGTAAGAATGAAGAAGCTGGAATGAAATAAAGGTCCTATGATAACTCCCACACAGGCCACTGAAATGTAATTAAAAAAAAAAAAAAATGATGAACATAAACTATCCGGTCTCATCCTCATCATTCAGCAGTGCTACAAGTGCATGCCTTTGGTCACAAGGGCAAGAACATGTAGATGACTCACTGGTAAACCAACCAGACTATAGAAAAACAAGTATGTGCTCATATCAAACAACAGGTCAGTAACATCACACCTGAAAAGGTACAAACTTCCAAGTCAGATTTCTCCTCCCAGTAACAAAGAATGAAGAAGTCAAGTCACTGAGAATTAGAAAATTGTTGCTCTTACTATATATTTTTAAAGACTTTTTTTTTTCCTTGTGGGGCGGGGAGAGTTAGGTTCACAGAAAAATTGAGAGGGAAACTGAGTTCCCACATACACCGGCGTCCTCATACAGGCATAACTTCCCCCATTATCAACTTCCTTCAACAAAGTAGTGCATCGTCACAACTAATGAACCTACACTGACACATTATAATCACCCGTAATTTACATTAGGGTTCATTTTTGGTGCCGTACACTCTATGGATTTAAACAAATATAGAATGACATGTATCCATCATTACAGTATTATAGTGTATTTTCACTGCCCTAAAAATCCTCTGTGCTCTACCTATTCATCCCTTACCTCCCAAATTCCGGCAACCACTGATCTCTTTACTGTCACCATGGTTTTTCTTTCCCAGAATGTCACATAGTTGGGATCATACAGTATGTAGTCTTTTCAGGCTGGCTTCTTTCACTTGATAATATGCCTTTAAAGTGTCTCTATGTCTTTTCATTGCTTTATAGCTCGTTTGGCTATGTTTTTTATAATTAAATTCTTCATGTAGGTACAAAATAAAAGTCAGCAAATATTTTAAGCTTCACAATATAATGCTATTGTGAGCCAAATAAGACCACATGAACTATAAAAAATTGTTTATATTTATGTATATTAAAATTTTTAAATAGCTTTAAGAACATTTGCTATATTTCAAATCAAGAAAAAAAATTACTAAGTACTTAGTATGTATAGAATACTGTAATAAACTCATGTAACTCCTTTTTTTTTTTTTTTTTAAGATGGAGATCTGGTGTCTATTTCTAAAATTCTTGTTTGGAAACCTAAATCACAGCTCTAAAACCATCAAACATCAATAGAATAATACATATTTTGAAAAGGAATATATATGCATAATGCAGCAGGATTTTATTGCTCAGAACTAGTACTACTCACTTAAATTAACAGAGCTTTTATTTCTGTCAAGTTCTGTGAATTTCTAAATTTTGTTTTTTCCTAAATCAAGTTAGAGATTCCTCCCACATGAGAACTAGCTCAAGTCATGGAAAATTTTAGCCTTTAAGTTCATCCAGTTGGGGATTATCTGTGCCAACAAAAACCAAGCAAAACAAAAAAAATTAACTTTCTTTTTAAGGCAGAAAACAATGCATTCATATTCTAAATCCCTGAACCAATATCTAACTTAAAAATAGCCAGATAGATTTTACTTAAATTGTTCAAAGAAATTTATTTTTCAGCCATAACCAAGGAACAAAAGTTCTATACCAACATCTACCACTACAAAAAAGAAAAAAAAAATAAGTTTAATAAGTTAAAGTAGAAATTACATGATAAAGTCCAAAGAGAATCCAACTGTAATCATTACTATTATAACACCATACAGATTTCCAGGATATCAAAGTAAGGGGGAAATTCTAAAAACTTGTTCCAGTTCAATTATGTGTATTTTCCAGATGGAAGTGGTAAGCACATAGTGCATGGAGTCACAAGATGCAACCATTCCTGTTTTTCAAAAGGCAGAGTAATATCAAGTATCATGTAGTTAAGTAAGATCTATCAGTAGTTAAGTACATTGGTATTATTTCTGATGGTAATTGTAATCCTTAATGACATTCTTTAAAGATACCTGAGGTTTTGAAACATAAAACTCAAAGCTTCTGTTTGAGAATGGCCCAGATGTCTTTTCTTCTTCTTCTTTTTTTTTTTTTTTTTTTGTCTTCTTATGCTAAGGTGTTTATTTTTTCAGGAATCCAAAGAACTTTTATATAAATTATCGTGGAAGGACAGATAGACACTTATTGCTGACCTATAAAGGAAACTTACTGTTTCTACTATGTCCGTATTTATGGAGTCTATGACTGGCTGGGGCACCCTGTGCCCACAAAGCCAACCAAGGTCATGGGTTCAATCACCATGAGAGCCAATTCCCTTTGCTCTGTTCCATGGTCATAGTCTTTACCCTAAACCTTAGCCAAAGGCCACATAGAAGAATAACTAGGCCAGAGATCCTGGATGAATCAGCAAGATCCACTACAATGACTATAAAAATAACTCTAAAGTAAAACCCCTACTGACTACTGTCAAGATTTCATTCTTTATATATTAAATTTGCCAATACGCAAAACAAAATCTTAATCACTGCTTACAAAGTTGGTATGCTGAAAAGACATACAGGTCTTTTGCCTTCTTTAATACAAAAGCAACAATGATAATGAGTATTATTCCTTAAAATGCCATTGCTTTTACTGGAATGGAGTTTATTTTTATGCAATCTTTTACTTAATAAAAATCTTGCAAGTAAAGTTAAATGTGAGCCCAACAAGTGCACTTTCCAGGATTTCCTTCAAAATCCAAAAGCAAAAGCTCTTAGTGGAGGGTCTGTTTTTATCTGAGTAGTTTCCTCTCAAAAAAGAGACTCACAGTTTTATTAGAAATCCCAGAGCGATACGACACTTCATTTGACTTTCTAATTACAGGACCACTGAGTTAGAATTGTTGACAAACAGAAGATCACAGATAATTATAAAAATTTAATTTAAAATCTCTCAAGTTTTATTTGTATTTGAGCAGAATGCCCTGTAAATATACAACATCTTTCACTGTTTACAGTTAGAGGATGTTATTTTATGCTTCTGGATTTTTTTTTTTTTTTACCATTTTCTAATCAAAATAAAACAGTACCAAGTCAATGAATAAGTCTATCTGTAGCAGAGTGGTCTCTGTTTACACAATATCACTATGCACTCAGTAGCTGCCCAATAAATATTAATTGATAATGATGGAAAAGGGCTTTATAAACAGATGGTCTAGGATAGATTCACTGAAAATGTAGATAGAAACATTACACTCCTCAAGAAAAGCACAAAGTAGAAATTAAACAAGTCCTGCACTCAGAAAATCTCAGTCTATTGTCAGGCAGCTGTTCAGTCAACAAAAGCACAGATATTTTTCATCATCATAGCATTAGCGGCATTAAATGTCTATTTGCATATGGTGCTACAGAGGGACTCGCACAGATCCATGCTAGCCTTATTTGTTACAGTTTATGATGACAATATTGACAACAACAAATAAGTACACATAGCAAAATAAATGTGATTAAACAATATTTTAAGATGTAGTCATATATGGTATGAACATAAAATGCGTCAGACTTAAATGTAACTCACAGCAGCAATAAGAGTATTTATTTATAATGCAAACCGCAACTATTTCCAAACAGAATGTGAGGTGCTTTACAAGAACATCTATACATATGCTTAAATAACAGGTGAAATAAAGAAAGGAGGGTGTCTGGGGGGCTCAGCAGACATCAGCTCAGGTCATGATCTCACAGTTTATGGGTTCAGCCATGAATCCAGCTCTGCGCTGACAGCTCAGGTTGGAGCCTACTTTGGATTCTGTGTCTCACCTATCCTTCCATGCCTCTCCTCCAGTTGTACTCTCCTTCTCTCTCTCAAAAATAAATTTTAAAAACTTAAAAAAGAAATGAGCCAGAGACCATAATGGCCATTTTGGAGAAAATAAGAAACGGCTCTTTAAGAACCTAGAGGGCAAATGATGGGGGGGGGGGGGGGGGGGGGAGAAAGAAAAAAGAAAAAAAGAGGATCAAAAAAATCACAAGAGGGCTAACTTCAATGAGAGTAGAAATGAGGAAGCTACAAGCAAATTGATCAGTCCAGGAAAATATATGGAAGAATACACCTCGTTCAAGGACATGTGAATAATAAGAAAATGTGTTATCTACATTGGAGGATTTGGAAGAAAGGTCACTGAAAACGGAGAGGTAAAAGGAGACAGAAAGCACATTATAAACATTTAATAATTAATAGTCTTAGGTAATATTTTCTTAATAAAGTAAAAGGCCTAAGAATAGATGACATAAGTGTTAATTATACAGAAATGAGACTTTAAGAATTTCAGGACAACTTATATCTATACATCATCTCATAAAACTGCATCCTTCAAAGGAATCCAAAGGCCTTTGCTGGCATGTTAACAGTTGACATATTACTTCTCTTATGATGTAGAAAATATTTCTACCCTATCAACTTTTGTGGTATCAACGTTAAATAGTAGGCTTCTGAAATATATCATCAAATCTGGAATATTCTTTAATCTGACCAGCTATCACTATCAGTATTTCCCAATAACAGAAAGGGAATATGGCTTGTGCAAGCTGTCTATAATATCCATGGGAAGTTTACTCTGTTAATAGAAATTCAAGTAGTGAGTGAGTACAAGGTTGAAAGAGACAACATAAAAGATCTCTTCCAGCTTCTCGTCTACAAGGAGTTTTGGGGGAAAAGATATTTTCCACAGAAAAGATGTTAAAAGTGTTTTAGTGTCATGTGAAATGATCAAAGCCTAATAAAACAGACTTATAGGTTAAATCAGCAGGGAGGGGTGCAGGAGGCAAAGAGGTAAATCAAGAAAAAGACTAAGGAAGAAAACTGGAGAACATGATATATCTTGGACTTGCACATTTCAAGCTGTGCCAAATAGTGTTCAACCAGCTTTGAAAGACAAATCCCATAATAGACCATCATTCTTTTCCATCTATTTCCTTTTTAACAGCATGGTAACATTAATGGTTCTTTCACAACCTTACAAAAAAGTGTTTACTTTATCCTTGCAAAAACATTAGTAATCCACAGGTAACAAACATAAAAGAGAGAAGAAAATAATTAACATGTCACAAAATGAGAGAGAACAATTTTGAAATCAAAACTATAGTGAGTCAGAATTTAAATAAGAATTTCAGCCACAGATTGGTAAAGTGCTTATCATGTAGCAATAAGCAATGGGGCAGAATCACACTCATAAAAGAAATGCCTACAGTGATCTGAAAACACAAAGTCTCAGCAAAAATGCCACTTCTTCCACCCAAATTTTCCCAAAGGATCAAGAACAGGGAATTATTTCCCCTCTGAGCACTCTGAAGCCCATTTCAAAGCTTAAATAACACCCTCAGTGAATTAGATGTTAACGTTTCTTTCTCAGCTAAAATGGGAGCCCTTAAAAGTGAAGACAGCATTGTAAGTACCATGAAATCCCTAGTCCCCAGCACAGTACCTGGTATATAGTTAAGTACATGAAGGTATGTGCTGATGAATATTTTACTATATACAATTCTGACTACATAGTAGACAACATTTATTCATTCCTTTCTTTAAGAAACACTTTTTTGGGGCCTTATTCCATGTCAGCCACTGCTAGGAACTATAGATACAGCAATGATCAAAACTGTGCCTGCATTTTGCTCAGAGGACAGACAGATGATAGGTAATGAAAAGTGCTATCAAGAAAAAGTACGACAACATAAGGGCCTCAAGAGTGAGGAAAGGGTATTTTATCTAGGATAGTTAATAAGGCCTTGCTGAAGTAGGGCTCTGAATGACATAAGGGTAAACAACACAACTGCTTTCAGAGTTGAAAATTCCTGGCTATGGAAATGGAAAGTGCAAATGTCCAAGAGCAGGAGGGTGCCTGGCTGTGGAAAAGCAACAGTGTCGTTGGCCTACAGTGGACACGAAGAATGACAGAGAATTAGGGTGAGGGGGCATGTAGAAACCCTATCAGAGGGGTCCTGTAGGTTGAGGACTTCACATTTCATTCTGAGGATGATAAACAAACCATTGAAGGGTTCAGAGAGAATGACATGGCACTATCTGATTCTGTGGGGAAAAGACTGTAAGAAGCTAAGAATGGAAACAAGGGGACTTCTACACCAGCCCAAGCAGGAGAAAACAGAGACAAGAGGATAGGTGAAAGTATAGTAGTAGAGGAGATGAGCAGTTACCAATTCAGAATGTACTTTTTAAAATAGAATTTAAATTAGACAGAATTTAATGATGGACTGGATGCGAAAGATGAGAGAAATGGCAAAGGAAGGGACAGAAAAGAACCACATAAAAATTTTTAAATATAAAATTAAAATTGTTTTTGTTGTCAAGATGAGTATCCATCTTTGTAAGAAGAAATCAATCATAGGAGCTACTTACTAGGACAAATCACACAAAAAGATGTAATTTAGCACCTTCTGTACAAGTTCCCAGGTCAGGAGAGGAAAGAACAGGAAATGGAGCTCCAGCAACCCACGTCTGCCCAAGTCTTTGTGGCTCTGAATCATAGCACTCCTCTAACAGGATTCCCATCCAAGACTGACAGTGGATAACAATGCTTCAGGATCTCAAGCTCAGATAAAAATATGAAATCACACAACTTTTCCTCACTGCCATACAAGGCCCATCAAATGACTACATAATAAAGTTAGAGGTGTAAATACTGTTCTAACTTGGCCATAAGATGGACAAAGATATATTGGGAAACTCTAAGCAGATTCCCATTTCTTGGGCAATAAATAATGAATATCACAGCTTCAGTATTTACAAAAAGAAAAAAGGATCATGAGTACTCAATACAAATGTAAATTAACTAGGAATGCAATGAGTCATAATAGAGCTACAAAAAATGCTTTTCTGCCAGGTAAAGAAACACAAACAAACAAGATTACACAGAGGAAAGATCAAACAGCATTAGAACACCAGTGGAAAATGACTGTAACTAGGTTGGGTAGACAACAGATTGCAAAGGCAGTGATTATTAAGGAAACGAAAACAATAATTAGGAGAAAGTTTGGACCTATAGAAGATAAAAATTTAGAGAAAGTGCATCTTTGGCACATTTCTATATATATTAGATACATGAACCATGGAAAAGGGCACGAGAATACAGGATTCCAGTGGAATAACTCTCATATCAAATTACAGTCTCTCATTGTTTTACTAGAAGTAAAAAGACTTTTTCCACATAGGGACGGAGTGAGAGAGGGAAAAACTGTAACCCTAAATGGGAAGCATGAAAGAAACTCCAACAAAAGGCATAGAAATGATAGTTTTAGTGGTAAATATAACAGATGTCTTAATATATAATACTCAATGCGTCATATTTTATTTTTCAACAGTAAAAAGCAACACTGTTTCAAATGTAAATTTTCAAATAACAAAAGTTAAATAATTACATTATTTTTCAGTTGTACTGTCTGTGCCAAGTATACTTTCAGGGAGTCCTAATAGTAGAGATACATGTATTATAATCATTTTCCAAGAAAGTTTAGCAACTTTAACGAAGGATGCCTGCTTGGTCACAATTGATGGTTCAATACTGACGACTAGTGGTCAAAAACATGTAGTAATTTCCTATTTTTGAGTATCCTCCTAAGACTTTTATCATCTACATTTGAAACATTTAGTGTAAATTATGTGAAAAACCTATATTGAAAGAACTTTCAAAAGTTCTGAAAATTAAAAAGAAAAATAATGTATCTCTTTTCTGTCCATTATTTGCTATGTTCCCAAATCAAAGCCAATCAGCCTCTGGTAGTGACCCCAAATGGGAACAACTCCATGAAGAATCAGTTCATTCATATCCACACAGCCAAATCAACACTGTTTCAGAAATCTGTAACTAATATTTTAAAGTCTTAATTTCAGAATTCATGTATCTGAGCAGTTCTAGTCTAATTTTTTTTTTCTAATTTTGTCGGTTTTACATAAAGAAACCAGTAACCTAGCTGTCCTAAGTTCTCAACACAATTTGAAAAACAGTAAACCACCATATCAACATACTCTAAGTGAGGATTTAATTGTGATGGTCTGAATTCTTGAAGAATGTTTGTGAGATTCCAGTTAAATCACTTAGACTATTATATATTCAACTTCAAAGAAGTTAAAATCTGTTAGCATTTACTTTGTTCTCTGCAGAAATAAGAGCAGTGGGAAAATACAACGTAGAAAAACCTGAAAGGAAAAAAAAAAGTTTTTTTAACCAAGTGTGCTGCATAGAGCTAAACGGTCACTCCTGTGTGAAAACAATGGTCACCCCTTCAACAAGTACTCACGGAATGACTGCTGTGGGAAACACACAGCACTACATGCCCCAGAAAACAGGCGTGATGGACAAAGTTCCTGCTAACAGAGTTCCCGTTTTAGTGGTGGAGACATACTATAATATAAGTAAACAAATATACAACTACAGGCGGTTTTTAAGTGCTATGAAAAGCTCAAGTAATTTGATAAAAAAGAAAAAAACTGGGGCAGAAAAGAGCTTTTTTAGAAAAGAGAGGGAAGGAGGGAACAGAGCCTCCTGACGAGGAGACAACGATGAAACCTCAAGGATAAGGAGAGAGAAGTTTGCTGAGGGTCAGAAGAAAAATGTTCTGATAAGACACTGAGAGGACATCACTATGCTTAGAGCACAGATTTCTTAGAATAATTTGTAGTTATAGATGTAATGTTTAAAATTTGAGAATAACCATCTAAAAAATAGAAATATAATCTACAGCTTTAGAGCCAGAAGTATTAGAATGAATATACATTTCAATCCAGTACCAAACAAAAAAGAAGGGGGAGGGAAAGGAAGGGAAAGGAAAGGAAAGGAAAGGAAAGAAATATTTTTAAAAAAACATAAAATGATTTAAAAAAATTTCCAAATGCATCAATTAATAAGTGTAAACTGACTAAACCAGCCATCAAAAACAAACACAAAAAAAGAACAGCATATCAAAACATATGGTAATTTCTTGAATTTTCAGTATTAATTTTGAAAACCAGATCAACTAATGTTTCTAACTTGCAAGTCTAAAAAATGAAACAATTATCCTAAAAAATTGAACAAAAAAGTTTGAAAAAAGTAATAGAGTTAAAACAGAAGTGATGGAGTAATAAAGCTAGTCAAAATGAAAACTAATAATCATAATATCTAGCAAGACTAATAATGAAAAAGGAAAAAGGAATAACTAAATAACACTAAAGCAAAAGAGTAACAGCTTCAGAGAAAGATTTAAAAATAATAAATCAGAGCTATGATTGCTTTTTTTTTTTAAGTTTATTTATTTTGAGAGAGAGAAAGAGAGTCCATGTGGGAGCTGGGGAGGGGCAGAGTGAGAGTGAGAGTGAGAGTGAGAGAGAGAGAGAGAGAGAGAGAGAGAGAGAGAGAGAATCTCCAGCAGGCTCCACAGTCAGTATACAGCCCAACTCAGTGCTCAAACTCATGACCTGAGCCAAAACGAAGGTTAGACACTTAACCGACTGAGCCACCCAGGTGCCCCCTATGATTGCTTTTTAAAATTAATTTCAAAATACAGACAAAATGGATAACATATAAAATCATGAATTACCAAACTGACTTAACAAGTAAAAAGGCTATATATATAAACCAAGAAAGAAAGAAAGAAAGAAAGAAAAAGGAAGAAAGGGAAAGGAAGAAATAGAAAGAAAGGAAGAAATTGAAAACCTCAGGCAACCAAAAAAATAACAGGTATAAATGGTTTTATGGGTGAGTTTTAACAAACATTCAAGAAATAGACAATCTCTCTCTTAAACAGAGCCAGGAAATAGAAAAAGAAGGAATCTACCAAATTCATTTTATGAGGTTAATGTAACCTTGCTTCCAAATCCAAGAAGACAAGTACAAAGAAAATTATAAGCCCTCAATCATAAACATAAAGATAAAAATCCTAAGAAAACGCTAGCAAATTAACTCAGCAATGTATAAGAATCAACACATTTTGACCAAATAAACAAGTGCTAGGAGGGGTCAAAATTCATTGGTAACATTCACATTTCAATATCAAAAGAGAAATACAGCAAGCAGCAAGAGTATTTAATAAATTCCACAACACATTATGATTTTTAAGAAACAAACAAAAAACTTCTTGAAAACCTATGAATAGAAGGCAATGTTCTTAATCTGATAAAGGACAGCACTGAAAAAAAATAAAACAGAAGCAAACAATATGAAACACTTTAACACTTTGGAAGCATTCCTATAAAACTAGGAACAAAGCAAAAATTCTTGCTATCTTTGTTTCTATTCAATATTGCACTTGAGTTTCTAGCCAGTGCAATAAAACAATGACAAAAAAAATGAATAAAGTTAGAAACTAAACTGCCTTTCATTTTATATATGATTATCTACACAAAATATAGTACATGATAGTAATACATGAAGGTTGCTAACAAATTAGAAAATAAGATCATTAAGCAAAAGCGTTGCATACAAAAGCCACATATAAAACCAACTGTACTCCTACATATTCTAAATAACCAATCAGAGATGTAATAAAAGAAAATATTCCATTCACAATAGAAAGGAAAACCCTAAGATACCTGGGAATAACTCTAACAAAAATGTATAAGACCTTTCTATAAAATTATAAAACATTACTGAAGAACATTAGAAAATACCTCTCCAAATTAATCTATATATTCAGTGCAATTACAATCAAAATGCCAGAAGTATTTTTCATGGAACATGACAAGAGATTTTCATTATCATTTACCAAGATATAATGAAAGCTATAATAATGAAGACAAAATGCTATCAGTTCGGGGATAGACAAACAGATCAGTACAAAAGTATATAGAACCACAGACACCATGGGGAACTAGATATATAACAGAAGTAGCATTAAAATCAGAGGGAAAAGAACAAATTATTCAAAAATGATGTTGAGGCAAGTCATTAGTCACATAAAAAACAACACAGATTCCTTCCTCCTGTCATTAAAAAAGTAAAACTCCTGAGGGAAAACACAAGCAATCCAGTATTTCCAAATGAGCAGTGATAAGCAAGCTATCTGTACGGGCACAAATGCAAACTGCCGACAAATATGTGAAAAGATGTTCAAGTTCACTAATAGGGAAATGCAAATAAACATAAAAATGAGTTAATGCTTTATACCCAGGAGCCTGGCAAATATTAAAGAGAATGGAGAGAAAAGGGCCATTCTCAACCATTTCATGAACAGAAATGTAAAAGGTTGGAACCTTCTGAAAAAATAATCTTATAACCTCTATTATGATAAAAATCCAACCGTGGTAATAAAAGATTAAGTTTGAACCACATCAGCTAGTTCAAGGAATTTCCAGGAAGTATTGGTGGGAGGAAAAAGCAAAATGCAGAATATACATATATATAATGTGATCCCATTTTATCAAGATAAAATATACAAAAAATCCTATACATGCAAAGGTGTAATATGGTCCACAGATGTCTGTCTAGGACAATTAAGAGCAATAATTAGGGAAAATATAAAGGGATCTCTTCCACATGTTTACACTGGTTCCTTTTTCTTAGTGAGTAGGATTAATGGTTGATAACGAGAGAACACATAAGAGATAGGGGAATGAGCCAAACAAATAAATAAAGCTACATTAAAAAGAATGCATGAGCATTTATGATATGATCACATCAGTTATACATTTATTAAATGTGGTTACTTTCCATATTTGATAACATATTTATACAAAATACTAATAAAATATTTAATAAATATGTTAATAAATGTTTAATATTTAATAAAAATAGGAATAGGAATAGTAATTAGTAATGACCTGAGACAAAAAAACCTCATGTGAAATATATCACTAGAAGCTGAATAGTGAGGAGAAAAAAGCCATGTCTGTAAAAGGAGAAAAATAGTTGATGGGATCTGGGTTTATGGAATAAAAACCATGGCTTAAAATAAGGCTCAGATTTATCCCACACAAACAGCTCCACTCCATAAAGAATACACACTAGAGCAAGAATTTTTGAATTTCCCCCAGCTACACACATTTTCCTACAGAATAGTACACGTGTAGTTGTGCTTTTGTGATACTCAGTGCTCTCAGGCCCTTGGCAGTCTGAAGGCCCCAAATGTCACCCTTACTGTGTTATTCTCTGCTTACCACATGCGAGCGCCCCTCCCCGGGCACCTGGGCCTGAAAAGGACTGCATTCTAGAACTCATGTCCCAGGGACTGGGAAAATACAGTACATCTTCTGAGCTTTCCACGGAACTTGTATTTTACATTCCTGTTTGCTTGTAAATTCTACTGGTCTTTCTCAAAGCCCAAGAAGGCTACTGGGATGGTCAAAGTCAGGATGATTTAACCGACATTTATATAAAAGGCATCTAATAACATTAATGGGGTAAGGGAAGTGTGTACTAAGAAATAAACATGTGAAAATGTGGGGGCACAGACTATGCCAACATGAGAGGATAAAGTGCCATGCAAAAGTTATGCAATTCAGCCCTAGAAAGATAAGTGAAGGGGAGTTCAAAATCAACCAGCCTCAGAAAGGCCCCTGTGGCTCCAAACCGGAGTAGGGGGGCCTTGAAAGGAAAGGGTTAATGAGGGGCACGTTAGAACATTTGCCTGACTAGGTTCTCCTCTGAATTGACACAGAAGCCTCAAGGGAGATGCTAAAGCTATTAAAAGGACATTAAGAAAACATTCTTGGCTTCCTTAGAAGCTTCTCCCTTAATGAGTCCAAACTAAATACATTTATAAACTGTACCCAAGGCTTTTCTTAGGTGAAGTATCCATATTACTCAGCATCTCTGGAGCCACAATGACATTTCTGGGAAGGAACAAACAGCTATTTCTTCATTAGTTTTTCACAATTGGTACGAATGCCAAAAGATGAAGAAAAATATTGAAAAAAAATCTATCAGTCACTTTAATTTTTCTGTACATGACTTTAATGTTACTGATGAGGCTCACATAATCTGGTTTCCCATAGACAGACAGACTGAAAAACCACTGAGCTGGACTCCCATCTTACACTAACAATTCCCCACTAATCTTCACCATCTTCAATTAAGATTCCATCCTTTACCTTCCCCCACAGGCTTCTCCACAAAGCACCTTTAAACCTTGAGGCACCTGATTCCCCCAAGATCATCAGCAAGCATGGAATATTACTGGTGGGGTAAGTGGGAGAGCTAGCACTTTAATATTCTACGAAATGATCTGAGAAGCATTTACAAATATGCACCCAGCATTTGTCTCATGTATTTTGTTTTAAGTAATTCAAATGAAGATGGAGAAATAACAATCAATTTACAAGAAACAGCTAGGAAAAAAAAAAAAAAAACAAAACAAAAAACAAGTCAGGAATTCCCAAGATGCCATAGCCAAGAGTTAGAAATTTTATCTAGGATCTTATGTTATTTTGGGGCCTGCAAAAAAGAAAAAGCTTTGACTTGAGCTTACTTCTAAAGACCTCATTTGTGACCCTAACACTCACCATGCCAACCCCACTCCACTATATTTAACTAATCAAAGTTAGCTTACTAAGAGTTTGTAATATGATAAACATTAAACAAATATTTTATTGTTTGCATACTGGTTAAGAAAAACTGACATTCATGTGACATCAGTAGCACATTAGTAGCTGACACTTAATAAAGGGAGTAGATTCCAGAGTGTCCACAGCTCACATGCTTAGACCAGGAGGGGGAAAAACACACATACACATTAAAAAGTGAACAATTCCTTCTTAAGACCTCTAACCAAGAAGAGGAGAGGGCCGTTCTCAAACTATTTCCAATGATTAATACTGTGTTTTTCATTAAATGGGAATAAAGTTCTAAGGACCTCATTAGATCACTAAAAAGAAGCAGGTTTTAACCAAAACTACATATTGCCTCGCTGTAATATGACATTATACCTAGAAATCTCTGACATCCTGGAATTTTTAATGAATACTCCTAATCTCTTAACAATTTTTAAATGTCATAATATTCACCAAGATTGAATTATACATTTTAAGGAGGCAGAAGAGCACAGTGGCTAAAATCAGGCCTCCTTACTCACCTATACTTTCATTTTCTCACCACAGCCAGAAACAAAATATATCAATTACTATGATCGTACAGTACAGGTATTTGCAAAAGTGTTTTTTAATATTGAACAAAAAGCAAAGTGTTTCCTCTCCTTAAACATGACCTTTCCAGTACAGCCTAAGCCACTTAACTTGGGAGTAGGAAAACGTATCAGCCTAAATTAATCCTTTCCAGCTTCCACTGCATTGTTTAATCCAAAACCACCTTTTAAAAGCATATAGGTCACCACTTAAAGTGACAAAATATGAAATTAAACATTTCTCATCAATAGTGATCCTCTACTGTATTGTCAGAGATGGAATTCCAAATCACAACTCAAGCTTTTAGTCAAATTGACAATTACAATGCAAATATTCAGGCTCTGGTTTCTCAAGAATAGGGGTGGGAAGCAATCTTCCTCTCCTTCTTTCTTTGTAATTTTGTGCATTCTGCAAAGAAAGAGGAAAATAAGTACAGAAAATTTCTCTAATTTTCTCTTGTAAAAAAGAACAATTGTCTCTTCAGTACTATTCTTAAGCTCACCAGATGCAATTTGCTTTGAGAACAAATGTATAAAAATCAAGGTTTTAAAAAAAAGGCTACCCACATGCTGTATCTAATTATTCAACAAAGTATCCTCTTCAAAGTAATTACCAACTAACAAGGGTATGCCTCCTTTTGTGAAACGGAGAAAAACGGAACTTTAGAAAACAAAAGTAGATCTTTCTGTCAGCTTACATTATAATTTAAGGTTGCACTTTTTGCTCCTAATTTTCAATTGGCAGTGTCTCCTAATACTTAGGAAAAAATTTTAATCCATCAATTTATAAGAGTTAGTGATGTTCATGCACACATAAGTGCATTTGTAGAACACCATTTTTAGAGAAAACCATTTTGTAAAGAAGAAAGAAATCATTTTTTTAATTTTTAAGTTTTCTTGTTTTAATTTTTTATACTTTATATATAGATCTAAGACACATTTAAAGGGAATTTCAACAAATTAATTTTCTACAATGATAGTAATAAAACATCACCAATGTAATATAGTGAGAATTCACAAATCTACACCAACATTAAGAGAAAAAGCAAAGCCCTTCCACACAGTAGGAATCCAATTCATAAATGTAGAAAAAATGATGCAATGTGCAAAAAAAAAAAAAAATCACCATTTAGCATCACTTAGGAGTTTTAACTGTTTCAAGAGAGAATATTAATAAATGTTAACATCTGTGGGTAAAAGTATGATAAGATATAAGCTATTTCCAAGTTTCTAAGAATCTCCCCATAAAATAAATAATTAAAAAGGCCTAATAGTAAAATTTACAGTGAAGAAACCTGGCAGATAACACCTCAACCAAATGTTCCATTTTTACTGGTAAAGGGACAAATGGACATTACATGCCTCCTAGTAAGATATCCTGGGAAAAGTGAAATACCAATTCTCTGGATTTCCTGCCAAAAGTACATAACCTGAATTTAGTCATGAGGCAACATCAAAAAAATAAAAAGAAAGGCATTCTACAAAATAACTGGCCAGTACTCTGCAAAGTTATCACGGTCATGACAAAAAAGAAAAATTGAAAAAACTGTTCCAGACCAAAGAGACATGATGGTCACATGCCATATGTGACCCTGTACTGTACCCTGGACCAGAAAAGGATGTTAGTAGCAAAATTTGAATAAAAACTATAGGTTATTAAAAAAAAAAAAAACTATAGATTATAGCATAGTATTGATCCAAAATTAATTTCCTGTGATTATGGAAGAGAATGTACACACCTTATTATTTAGCTATGTAAGTATTTACATCGTGTCTGCAACCAGCTCAAAAAAATCGTATCTAATAAAAATAATTATTTTACATTATTATGATTATTATAACATACATACACATATAATGATAAAACAAGTAAAATGTGAATTTATTCATGTAAAACGTGAATATTGGGAGAATCTAGGTAACGAGTATACAGAAGTCCTTTGTTGTAATTTTTTCAATGCCCTCATAAGTCTGAAATTTCAAAAGATACCTGAAAGGTAAGTGATCTCAATTTTGAAATGGTTTGACCATAGTCCAGTCTAGGGGTTGGCAAACTTTTATAAATGGACCAGATAGTCAATACTTCAGGCTTTGTGGGTCAGATAGTTTCTTTTACAACTCTTCAATGCTGCCACGGTGTTTTAAAATAAAAACAAAGAACAAAATAAACACCACCTTCCACAAATAGTAAGAATGGAACAGCTTGTTCCAATAAAACTTTATTTACAAAAATACGCAGTGGGTCACATTTGACCCATTGGCCATAGTTTGTTGACCCCTGGTCTAGTTCATGCCAAGGAAAATTTATCAGAATAATACTTTCAGTTAACATTTTGAATACATGCCAGACACTACATTAGGTAAAAACCTGATTAGGTAAAAACTATTATTATTTCCACTTTTCCACAGAGAAAATGAGCCCAGACAAACTAAGGAACTTGCTCAAGGTCACAAAGCTAGCAAGCAGCAGACTTTGGGTTTGAACCAGGTAGGGCTGTCTTCTTCACACTGAACTATGCAAACTATATGCTATATTTCTCATATGGAATGAAATATACTGCCACATGCAACAACCAAGGAACTCTAATCATTTTAACAGCAGCTAAGTAATTATCAAACTTAAGATTTACTCTCTGAGGGGCGCCTGGGTGGCTCAGTCGGTTGGGCGGCCGACTTCGGCTCGGGTCAAGATCTCACGGTCCGTGAGTTCGAGCCCCGCGTCAGGCTCTGTGCTGACAGCTTGGAGCCTGGAGCCTGTTTCAGATTCTGTGTCTCCCTCTCTCTGACCCTCCCCCGTTCATGCTCTGTCTCTCTCTGTCTCAAAAATAAATAAACGTTAAAAAAAAAAAAAGATTTACTCTCTGAGAAGGTATTTTTTTTTACAAACCTCCTGTAGCTGCAAAGAAATAAGTCCCAGTTGATCCTGCCGTCTTTCCACCAGCTCCCTTTCTGTGCGCATCTCTCTCTCTATTTCCTGAAGCCGTCGTTCCACCCGATCTGAAACCTTAACATCAACAGACAGAAACAGTGACATGATAGAGCTGGTAGGCAATAAAAGACAACATTGGAGAGATATTTCATGCCGCATACACTACTGCCTATATAGCATTTAAGAATAATAGCTTGTTTATAGTGCCCTTTTTAACGATGCTTATTATAAAGCAGATCACAAAAAACTGAAAGTTACAGAAGAAAACAATCATTAGTCTCCAAATAATCCAGACCTGGAACCCAATGAAGGACTTAAATCTTTCAAAGTATAATATAATAATCAGAAGATCAGAGTTAAAATAGACTAGAAAAGAGTGCCCTCTGGTGAATTAGAAGGAAAATGCCAAGTTTGCCAACAACTGCATTTATTACTCTATTAATGATAAACTGATCTATTTAGTTCTTTTTCATTTTAATTATCTATAAACATGACCTGCCTAGAAAGGTTTTGATGTCTATGAGCAGCAAATAATTAAAAGCGTTTTTCATGAGCTTGTCAATCTTTTCTACTGTGATCTACTGAAAATAAACCAGCTGTAAAAGATCAAAAACTAAAGTCAAACAGAAAAATGTTTAATTGGGACCCTCTAAAATAAACATGAAAAAATTTCTTTCTCTGATGCAAGATTTTCCTTGCTAAAAGTTGTACAAATTCAAATACATTTCATGTGTATCATTATACAGACCCCTAAATAAAATTTACCTATTTGACAATGTATATTTGGTGAAGCAGAATACAAGGGATAGAAAACATTTGGATTCATTTAAGAGAAGCAATAAATACAGCCTCATTATAAGAAATCTTTTGCCAACAATTCTATGTAGCCAGGAGGGTCTTGGTCACAAGGAATCTTACTGGGACAATGGAAATGTTGTAAACTGGATTATGGTGATGGTTGCACAACTCAGTACATTTAAAAAATCACTGGGGGCGCCTGGGTGGCGCAGTCAGTTAAGCGTCCGACTTCAGCCAGGTCACGATCTCGCGGTCCGTGAGTTCGAGCCCCGCGTCGGGCTCTGGGCTGATGGCTCAGAGCCTGGAGCCTGCTTCCCATTCTGTGTCTCCCTCTCTCTCTGCCCCTTCCCCGTTCATGCTCTGTCTCTCTCTGTCCCCAAAATAAATAAACGTTGAAAAAAAAATTTTTTTAAAAAATCACTGAACAGTACACATAAAGCAGATTAATTTTATGATAAATTATAGCTCAAATCAAGTTGTTTTTTAAAAAGACATTGGTCAATATAAGTTTAATCTGTCAATAAACACTGAACAAAAATATCCTATCAAAAAATTTAGCAGTTACTATTTACTAAGAATGATCATTCTTGGGTTTCCAACTTCTGCTGCTTAAAAACAACTAAGATATTTACTGTGATATTCACAGTGCTTTACTAAAAACTCAAAACATCCTTTAGCATTAAGCTTTTCATTTATCCTAGTAATCAACCTTGTCCCATTTAACAATTTACTACTGCATCTGAAATAAATGCAGTACCTACTGTAGCAGAAAACAATATTGGATATATACTAAAAAAACAAAAGGTTAATTCATGCAATTTTTACAAAATTGAAATACCTTTATATTCACTATGAATGTAAAAAGTAACTAATAGCAACATTCATCAGAAAATAAATAATACAGAACCATCTCACAATGATTAGGATGGCTATCCAAAAAAAAACAGAACAATTAAAAAAAAAAAAAAACAGAAAATAATAGGTGTTGGAGAGAAACTGGAACCCTAGTATACTGTTAGTGGGAGTATAATATTGTACAGATTCTATGGAAAACAGTAAGTTGCTTCCTTAAAAAATAAAAATAGAGTTACCAGCAGTTCTATTTCTAGATATACACTCAAAAGAATTGAAAGCAGGGTCTTAAAGAGTTATTTGTAGACCCATGTTCATAAGCAGCATTATTCACAATAGCCAAAAGATGGAAGCAACCCAAGTGTCCCCTGACAGATAAATAGATCGACCAAATGTGATTTACACAATACAATGGAATATTATTAAGTCTTAAAAAGGAATAAAATTCTTACACATGCTACAACATGGATAAACCTTGGAGACATTATGATAAGTGAAATAAGCCAGTCACAAATAGATAAATACTGTATCACTCCACTTATATGAGGTACCTGGAGTAGTGAAATTCATACAGGCAGAAAGTAGAAAGGTGACGTCCAGGGACTAGAAAACGGGAGTTTGGGGGGTTGTCACTTAATGGGTATAGTTTGTTTTACAAGATAGAAAGAGTTCTAAAACAATGAATGTAGAGGGAGCCAAGATGGACGAACAGCATGGAAGTTTTTTGTGTCTTCCATCCATGAAATACACTCATACCAACACTAAACCATCCTGCACACCTAGAAAAGTGATCTGAGGATTAACACAACAATATGCACAACCTGAACCACAGAAGTCAGAAGGTACGCAGTGCGGAGAAGTGAACTTGAGAGAGAAGCCGCAGAGGGCAGAGAGGTGCTTTTGAGTGTGGAGAGAGAACAGAGACAGTGGGGAGAATACAGGAAAAACACCCCCGACAAAAGCAGCTGGAGAGAAAGTGGAAAATTGGGAACAGCCACAGGAACTGAACTAAAAAGGGAAAAAAGAGAAAGGAGAGGGTTTAAATTCCATTAAGACTATAAACAGGGGGACCGCAGATCGTCTGCAACTCTGCAGCTCAATACGTGGCAGTGCTCTGGTTAACAGCAAATCCCCAGGAGAAGAGTGGGGTCCAGGAGGTTCTTGAGCCACACGGGGAGAAGCAGTTCCACTGCTGGAAGGACATTTGCTAGAGGCTGGGAGGCAACCTGGGCCGAGCAGACCCCAGAGAACGGCAACATCGCTGATCCTGGAACAAGGTCATTAAGGGTGAACACTAGTGCCAAATATGTGTTGTGATTTTCCATAATCCCTGAGATGCTGCTGCTACACAATCTAAAGAACTTTTTCCGGGGCGGGCGGGCACCTGGCCGCAGTCTATGGGCTTCGTCAGCAGCACAGTAATGCAAATTTTCCTGGGTGCGGCCAGCATTCAGCCATTGCTTGGTGAGACCCTCCGCAGAGGGGCAGAACGGGTCAAAGCTGCAGTCCCTCAGAAGTAAGGGGCCAGGGGAAATGGCCACATCTGAGACAAAACTCAGGAAAGAGGTACAACCTGGGGCTCAGTCATGGACAGTGTAAAAGCAGGGAGTGGATGAAAGCTGAAGACAAAGGACGGGTGAGAGATTGCTGATCAAGGAGAAGAGAGTTCCAATACTAGAGACTGGGTAGCTGGGTGATGCCATTTTCACCACTCCCACACATGCACATATGCACCTTCAAGTGCCACAACAATCCACCCCAGTAGGCTAGCAGCACCATCTACTGGAGAACTGAGCTGTTAAACTCAGCCCCGCCCAAATGGGCCAACCTCGCTCTTCAAGAACAGAAATCTTACCTCCTGCTTAGTTTATGGACTATAAAGCGCTTCATAGTCTGACATCCAGGGTAAAACGAAGTAATTTCAGTCATATTTCAGTATGTTAGCAGGTCCATCTATTCACTTTTTTTTTTCATATCTTTTCTCTTTCTTGAATACAGAAAGAGAAAGAATTCACTTTGATTTTCCATTTTTACTAAAAATATTTTTCTTTAATTTTGTTACTATATTTTTTACTTTTGTGTAAATTTGTCCAAATTCTAGTTTACATCCATCATTTCATTTTAGTCTACTTCAGCGTATTCATTTTTTCAAATTTTCAAATTATTTCCTTTTTTTTTCTTCTTTCCCCTTTTTTCTCTAATCTATCAAGCCACTTTCAACACCCAAACCAAAACACACCTAGGATCTAGCATCATTTATTCGATTCTTTTTGTGTGTTTTTAATTTTTTAATTTTAATATTGTTTTAATTTTAATTTTTTTACTTTAATTTTTTCTACCTCATTAATTCCTTTTCTCCCTTCAAAATGACGAAACGAAGGAATTCACCCCAAAAGAAACGGCAGGACAAAATGACAGCCAGGGACTTAACCAATGCAGATACAAGCAAGATGTCTGAACCAGAGTTTAGAATCACGATAATAAGAATAGTAGCTGGAGTCGAAAACAGATTAGAATCCCTTTCTGCAGAGATAAAAGAAGTAAAAACTGGTCACGATGAAGTAAAAAATGCTATACCTGAGCTGCAATCACGGACGGATGCAGCAGCAGCAAGGATGGACGAGGCAGAACAGAGAATCAGTGATATAGAGGACAAACTTATGGAGAATAATGAAGCAGAAAAAAAGGGAGATAAAGGCAAAAGAGCCCAATTTAAAAATTAGAGAAATCAGTGACTCATTAAAAAGGAACAACATCAGAATCACAGGGGGGAAGAGAGAGAAATAGGGGTAGAAGGGTTATGTAAGCAAATCATGGCAGAAAACTTTCCTAACCTGCGGAAAAACACAGACATCAAAATCCAGGAAGCACAGAGGACCCCCATTAGTTTCAACAAAAACCATCAACAAGTTATATCATAATCAAATTCACAAAATACTCAGGCAAGGAGAGAATCATGAAAGCAGCAAGGGAAAAAAAGTCCTTAACCTACAAGGGAAGACAGATCATGTTTGTAGCAGACCTAGCCACAAAAACATGGCAGGCCAGAAAGGAGTGGCAGGATATATTCAGTGTGCTGAATTAGAAAAATATGCAGCCAAGAATTCTTTATCCAGCAAGGCTGTCATTCAAAATAGAAGGAGAGATAAAAAGTTTCCCAGACAAACAAAAATTAAAGGAGTTTGTGACCACTAAACCAGCCCTGCAAGAAATTCTAAGGGGGACTTTCTGAGGGGAGAAAAGATGAAAATAAATAAATAAATAAATATTAATAAATAAATACATACATACATACCAGAATCAACAAAGACTAGAAAGGACCAGAGAACACCACCAGAAACTCCAACTCTACAAGCATCATAATGGCAATAAATTCATATCTTTCCATACTCACTCTAAACATCAATGGACTCAATGCTCCAATCGAAAGACACAGGGTAAGAGAATATTTAAGAAAACAAGAGCCATCTATATGCTGTTTACAAGAGACCCACTTTAGACATACAGACACCTTCAGATTGAAAGTAAGGGGATGGAGAACCATCTATCATACTAATGGTCAACAAAAGAAAGCCGGAGTAGCCATACTTATATCAGACAATCTAGACTTTAAAATAAAGACTGTAACAAGAGATGCAGAAGGGCATTATATCATAATCAAGGGGTCTATCCACCAAGGAGACCTAACAATTGTAAGCATTTATGCACCAGATGTGCAAGCACCAAAATATATAACTCAATTAATCACAAACATAAAGAAACTCATTGATAGCAATAGCATAATAGTAGCAGACTTCAACACCCCGCTCACAGCAATGAACACATCATCTAGTCAAAAAATCAACAAGGAAACAATGGCTTTGAATGACACACTGGACCAGATGGACTTAACATATATTCAGAACATTTCATCCTAAAGCAGCAGAATATGCATTCTTCTCCAGTGCACATGGAACGTTCTCCAGAATAGATCACATACTGAGACACAAATCAGCCCTCAAGAAATACAGAAAGATCGAGATCATACCACCCATATTTTCAGACCACAATGCTATGAAACTCAAAATCAACCACAAGAAAAAATTTGGAAAGGTAACATATCAGAGTTGATATGAATCAATTAAATTTATTACTAAGATCTGAAAAAGCCCTAAATCTGCTGTTATAAAAACAGCAAAATAATAAAATACAAATTAGAATGTCTTTTAATGTTAGCATTTAATGAAAGAAGGTAAAAGAAGCAAAAGCATTCTGTTTATGGGATTGTATTCTGGCTTTTCAGTATGTTGATTCTTCATATCCTGAACAATATCTGCTGGTTTAAAATCCATTTCAGTAAATACTTGTTATATATTCTGCTGCTGTAATCTATGCAATAACCATGTCATCCTAAGTGCAGTGTCGACAGATTTCTCAAAGTTCAATTAATGACCAACTCTTGCAGAAACAGCTGGATCCACATGAACATTTTTAATTTAAACAGTTACTGCCCTATAGAAAACTAAAATAAAATAGACTTTTACTCCATGAATAATCAAACTTAGTAAATACACATATCACACTCAAATGGGTAGAATGGAGACAACTAATAAGCTGAAATTTCCCTGTGGTATGAGGCCCATGCAATATTGATTATTACAAAAATTAAGTCTTAACAGAAAATATTTTTCATAATATTATGTTATAATCAATAACTATTCCCTTCCAATGGGAAGTATGAAAGAAAGAAACTAAACCCACAAAATTCTATGAGTCACAAAGGATTAACAAATCAGATCTTGGCACGTGTGATAGGAACCAATACTTTTTGCTTCTCAAAGAAAATTGTGTCCTGTAAACTTTTAAGATATATTTTAGTTACTGAGAAAATGCACGATAAACAACTGTAACCTTAGAACAATGTACAATAAATGTGATTAACAATGGTTACCAACAGAACTGAAATTGGTGGGAGATAAGGGCAGGCATTCGTTTTTCCTTCTATATTTATACAGTATTTTAAAGTTTTCCACAGTGAACATGTCTCACTTTGGTAATTGTATTTTGAACTTAAATCTAGATGGGAAATAGCTGCAGATGTTGTGAAGTTTAACATTCAAATAACAAAACTGCATCTTCTCTGACAGCATGCTATCATGAATTCACAAATACAACACAATATGTCAAACAGTTATGAAGTGTAAATGTTGACTTCAATTGGAACAAGTGAGTCACAAAAATCTATATTAAGCCTTGTACAAATTAGAAGCAAACATCATGTGGCCTTCAGAAGACCTTCTAAAATTCAACATTATTGTTAAGTTTTGCATTAGGAAATTGTTTCTCAATCAGGACTACATACACCCACATGATGTATGAGATGCCCTCACTTAGGTGACACCCTTACTTTAAAAGGAAATTACAGAAAACACAAAACAAGCTGTAGCAACACAACTTGATGGGATGAACTGGCAGATGAACAACTCAACCAGCGCACAATTAAGTGTGTATAATTTTCCAGGTTTAGACAATATAACAGGATATGCCCTGATGAGCTGGGCACACTGGACAGCTGGGTAAACTGGCAAATTATACACACCAATTACACCAATGAGCTGAGCGTTAGTGAAGTGTGACATCCAGTTGTGCAATCATAGGTCTATCTGATGTGTAGTAAATCTTGATACATGGTAATAATGGTATGAAAGAAGTTGGACTTTTTTTTAAATTCAACTGTTAACTTTTAGCTCAGTAATTACATGTCAGATCCCCATTAATGCCCTTGACCATGTAGAGACTTCTTACTAGTTTTATTTACTACATGAAAGAAATAGAAATAAAGTGATAACTCTTCATTATGGATTCTTTGTCAGTAGTGAAAGGTGAACCATTAACAAACGTGATGTGCACTATGCAAATCAGTACTTTCAAACTCCAAACTCAAACTATCCCAAATAAACAATGTCCACAGCTTACTCAGAACTAAAAAATCTCAGCAGAACACTGAAGATTTCTGAGTTTGGAGCAAAGTCTTTGTTATAAGCATGCTCACAAGTTGTGCACCTATGTACCAAGCAAAAGGAGCTTCATACTACAGCTGCAAAATAACAAGTCCTGGCAAAAATAGCATTAGAAATACCAAGTATAGTAAAAGAATCTGATACATATGAAAACATTCAGAGAGTTTCATTTCCAAAAATGACAGATCAGATAATTTACACCAAACCTTCCACCAAAAGAAACTGAAAAACTAGAAATATTTTAAACAAAAATCAGTTTTAAGGTACTAGAAAGCTAAAAAAAAGAAGACATAGGAGACCAACATGAGGGGCGCCTGGGTGGCGCAGTCGGTTAAGCGTCCGACTTCAGCCAGGTCGCGATCTCGCGGTCCGTGAGTTCGAGCCCCGCGTCGGGCTCTGGGCTGATGGCTCAGAGCCTGGAGCCTGTTTCCGATTCTGTGTCTCCCTCTCTCTCTGCTCCTCCCCCGTTCATGCTCTGTCTCTCTCTGTCCCAAAAATAAATAAAACGTTGAAAAAAAAAATTTAAAAAAAAAAAAAAAGGAGACCAATATGAAAGAGAAGAAAGAAAGTAAGAGAGATTAGTCCATCTTTTTTCCCTGAAATATCAGCCTGCTTCAGAAAAAGCAGTTGTGACACTGAGAAGCTAAATAGAGTTTTTAACCAATGTGTGGAGTTACAGGGGGAAAACTGGAGTTGGGTACCTTTCTAAGGAAGGAGATCCCTAGTTAAACTTCCCCCACTCCACACCCAGCCTTCAGGCTACAATCCTGAAGAGCTATCCACTAGCAATAAGGTGAACCAGAAACAGCTGAACCCCAGCACTGAAGTTTAACATTGAAACAGCTCAGCAAAAATAACAAGGAAATCCATGATTGCTATAGCTCTTAATCTATAACAAAAAGTAATTATGTCCTCTCATACACAATAATTATCAAATTATTCATTCTTAAAGAAGAATGAAATGTATTTTCTGTCAAACAAAAGTAACCGATCAAAAATAAACAGTACACAAAAACAATTGTGATCGAAATCCAAGAAAAATGAGAAGAACAGAAAAAAACAGACCATTAGAAGATCTAGACAATGGATGGGGCACCTGGGTGGCTCAGTCAGTTGAGCCTCTGACTTCAGCTCAGGTCATGATCTCATAGCTTGTGAGTTCGAGCCCCACATTGGGCTCTGTGCTGACAGCTTGGAGACTGGAGACAGCTTCAAATTCTGTGTCTCCCTCTCTCTTTCTGCCCTTCCCTGCTTGTGCTGTCTCTGCCTCTCCCTCTCTCTCAAAAATAAATAAACATTAACAAAATTAAAAAAAAAAGATCTTAACAATGGAGTTATGAAAGACAGATACATAGATTAAGGATTTTGGCAAAGAACTACAAAATTAAAAATGATGAAATGAAAATTCTAAGTGAAACATGATAAGCAGTGGGTGGATTAATAGAGTTGGTTAAGCTGAAGAGAAAGTAATTATATGAAAGTTCAGAAGAAAATATTCAAAATAAAGAATGAAAAAAATGAATAAAAATTTATAAAAATGAACCTAAGAAACAAAGGGAATAGGTACAAATCAAAAGAACACAACTAAGCTCACTATAGTAAAATTGCAGAAAACCAAAGAGTAAGAGGAAAAACTCAAAATCAAATTGGAGAAAAATATATATGACTATCAACAAAGCACCAACAAGGGGCGCCTGGGTGGCTCAGTCGGTTAAGCGTCCGACTTCGGCTCAGGTCACGATCTCACGGTCCGTCAGTTCGAGCCCCGCGTCCGGCTCTGGGCTGATGGCTCAGAGCCTGGAGCCTGCTTCCGATTCTGTGTCTCCCTGTCTCTCTGCCCCTCCCCCGTTCATGCTCTGTCTCTCTCTGTCTCAAAAATAAATAAACGTTAAAAAAAAAAAAATTTAAATAAATAAATAAATAAAAGCACCAACAAGGGGCGCCTGGGTAGCTCAATGGGTTAAGTGTCTGACTTTGGCTCAGATTATGATCTCACGGTTTGTGAGTTCAAGCCCCGCATCGGGCTCTGTGCTAACAGCTCAGAGCCTGGAGCCTGCTTTGGGTTTTGTGTCTCCTTCTCTCTCTGCCCCTCCCCAACTTGTGCTCTATGTCTCTGACAAAATAAATAAATGTAAAAAAAAAATTAAAATTAAAAAAAAAAGCACCAAGACTCACAGCTGACTTGTCAACAGCAACAATAGAACTGAGAAATAAAATATCTTCAAAATACAGACAAGGGAAAAAAGAAAAAGGACTATTTCAAATTTTATATCCAGTGAAAATCTCTTTCAACAAAGAAAGTAAAGGCATTTCAGACAAATACAGAGAGGGTCTGTCACCAAAGAACCCATTCCAAATGAAATTCTAAACTGGATTTTTCAAGTATATATTCACTGTAAAGGAAATTTCAAATTATGTTCTTAGGGCAGAAAAGGAATCTCAAAATGCAAAAAGGAATGAGAAAGAAATGAAGACTGCTAAAGAGTAAATATTACTGTATAAAACATAACAGTAATGTGTTACGTGGATCAATTATATAAAGAATGAAAATTACTGACAATAAGAACATGAAAGTGGAAACACAAGTTAAAGGAGTTAGTGTGTTCTTAGATCCATGTATTTTCTGGAAAAAGCTTGAAGTGCTAGTTTATATTAAGATTTGATAAATTAAGAGTGCATGTTTTAATATCTATATTAACCATGAAAATATAACAAAAGAAGGTACAATAACCAAGATAATAAATATGGAAAAAATTTTAAAATGAAAAATTGGGGTGCCTGGCACAGTCAGTTAAATGCTTGACTTCAGCTCAAGTTATGATCTCACAGTTCATGGGTTCAAGCTCTGCACTGGCAGTGTGAAGCCTGCTTGGGATTCTCTCTCTCTCCCTTTCTCTCTGCTCTTCCCTGACTCACGCTTTCTCTCTCTCAAAATAAATAAACTTTAAAAAAAAATTTTTTTAAAGAAAACTAATAAATCCAAAGGACACAAGAAAAAAATGTAAAAAAAGAAAAATACAGGTGAAACCAACTGAAAGGAAACATAATATGGTAGATTTATATAAATTAAATGAATATTTACATAAATGTGATAGGGTAAATCCTCCAAATAAAAGACAAAGATTAATTTTTATAATATTAAGTGACACTCTATAGTGTCATAAAAATATCAAAGTCAAAAAGCAAATCTTAAAAATGATGTATAAGACATAAGACCTCTAGATTAAACACTATAAAATAGCAATGGAAGGATTTGCTATGTTCATGAACTGGAAAACTCACATTGTAAACGTTTCAATGCTAAGTTGACCTATAGACACAATGAAATCTAATCAAGATCCCAGGTTTTTAAAATTTCACATGCTGATTCCAAAATGTATTCAGAAATGCAGAGTAAAAATTACACAAGATAAACTTGAAGAACAAAGTAAAAAGACTAACTCTAAGAGAGAGGAGTCAACATGGCAGAGAAGTAGGGGGACCCGAATCTCCCTCATCCATCAGCACGGCAGTATTGAGGCCAGAAGACTTGGAATTCCAGGAATCCTGGTTACAGAGTGACAGAAACATCTCCAGGGGCCCACGTGACAACTTGTCAGGCCAAAGGTGTGTGACTGCGAATTGGGAAAGATAAAATAGGTGGGGAGGCAAGGAGGGGAGGGATCCGTTTCTGTGGAGACAAAAGGAAGAGAAAGAGAGGCTGTGGAAGTGTAGGATTGTATTTGGACAAGAGAAAAACCATGGACCGGGGAACAGAAAAAAAAACAGAGAAAGAACCAATTTCTAACATGATCCAGGGTTGTGAGTTTTCCTCAACTGGCAGATTGGAGCCTGACACCCTTTATGTGTGTCTAGGAGGAAGGCAGAGCCAGCCCCTGGCTGGGTAGTGAGCTCAGAGGCGAAGTAGGAGAGAGCAGTTCCTTCCCTTGAATGCTGTAGGAAGAAGATATATAGCCATTCCAAGGACAAAAGACCCAGCAGGCACCTGCCAGCCAGAGGCCCTTTGTTGGCTGGCTGGGCGGAATGACACTACCCTGGAACCAGGGCAGAGCGGGATCCTTTAAGACATGGGGGTTTGAATCCCAGCAGAGCACTGGGAGGCGCGGGAGATAGTGGAGCGGGACAAACCGGGTTCACGCCCACGCAACACTGTGAGGACAGCCTGAACAGAGTGGTTTGAGACACCTGGTCTGGGGAGGAGAAACTAGGTTGTCATCGTTTTTCTCCCCATCACCAACAAGGTGAGGCTTCAGGGAACAGGACAGCGGCCTCCCAGTGGAGGCCGGGCCACCTACACCAAACCCCACCCCTCCCTGCCTGATAACTGTGTATTTACCGGAGCAGGATGGGCTCTGAGGAACCAGACAGCCTCTCCTCCAGACCAGCGCAGCCCCCGGTTCCAACGCACCATCAGGTATCAGTTCTCCAGTTTTGCATTTTCTGATTTGATTCTTGGTCAATTCTTATTTTATATATACATTTTTTCTTCCTTTTCTTCCTCTGATTTCTTCCCTTCTCTGAATGTTGGTTTCTTTAAGCAGACATTTTTAATCTATTCTTTTTACATTTCTTTCATATCTCCTTCTTCTCTATTTTCCTGTCTCTCTACGGATTAAGCCATATAATTTCTCTGATTTTCTGCCTGGTCACTTTTTTTTTTTCTTTTCCTTTTCCCCACCCCTGTCATTTCTCTCTCTTTGTATGGGATAAGGCTTCTTCCACCACCCTCTCCTTTTTAAATTTTTTCCAGGGTTTCTTCAACGCACAAATCAAAGCACACCAGGTGAAAGGTCCAAACCACCACCATGAATAGGGAGATAAAGCAACCAGACTCACAACAGAGAGCATGCAACACACTCCAAAAACACCTCCTGAAGGGCCAGTCCCAGGACAGTATATGACCTTTTTTGAATATAGTAGTGCTCACAGGTACAGGACACATAACAAGTTATTAAAACATATAAAGGACAGGAAACTAGGTAACATGACAAAACAAAAGAATTCTCCTCAAAAGAAATTCTAGGAAGAAATGACAGCTAGAGGATTGTTGAAAACAAATATAAACAATATATCTGATCAAGAATTTAGAAAAACAGTCATAAGAGTAATAGCTGGGCTTGCAAACAGCATAGAAGACAGCAGAGAATCTACTGCCGCAGAGATCAAGGAGATAAGATACAGTCACAATGAATTAAGAAATGTTGTAAATGAGATGCAAATGAGGTGCAAAATAAACTAGATGCAGTGACAGCAAGGATGGAAGAAGCAGAGGGGACAATAAATGAAACAGAAGATAAAATACAGAAAATGATGAAGCTGACAAAAAGATAAGAAAACACTAGACCACAAGGGGAGAATTAGAAAATTAAGTGATTCAATGAAACGTAGTAATATCTGTATCATAGGAGTTCCAGAAGAAGAAGAGAAAGAGGCAGAAGGTTTTCTTGAACAAATTATAGCTGAGAATTTCCCTAATCTGGGGAAGGAAGCAGACATCCAAATCCAGGAGGTACAGAGAACTGCCATCAGATTCAACAAGAAAAGGTCTTCACCACAGCATATCACAGTGAAACTGGCAAAATACAAAGATAAAGAGAGAATTCTTGGGTGACTGGATGGCTCAGTCAGATAAGCATCCAACTTCGGCTCAGGTTATGATCTCGCAGTTCATGAATTTGAGCCCCACATCGGGCTCTGTGCTGACAACTCAGAGCCTGGAGTCTGCTACGATTCTGTGTCTCCCTTCTCTCTGTCCCTCACCTGCTCACACTCTGTCTCTCTCTCTCTTTCAAAAATATATAAACATTAAAAAAATAATAAAACAAAAGATAAAGAGAGAATTCTGAAAGCAGCGAAGGACAAACGGGCTTAACCTACAAAGGGGGTAGATACATAAGGATAGTAGCAGACCTGTCTACTGAAACTTGGCAGGCCAGAAAGCAGTGGCAGGAAACATTCCACGTGCTGAATAGGAAAAATATGCAGCTAAGAATCCTTTATCCAGCAAGACTGTCATTCAGAATAGAAGGAGAGATAAAGGCTTTCCCAGACAAACAAAAACTGAAAGAGTTCATGACCACTAAACCAGCCCTACAAGATATCCTAAGGGGGCCTCTGTGAGTGGAATGCTGCAAAGACTACAAAGGACCAGAGACATCACCACAAGCATGAAACCTATAGATAACACAGTGACACTAAATCCATATCTTTCAAAATCAGTCTGAATGTAAATGGACTAAATGCCCGAATCAAGACATAGGATATCAGAATGGATTAAAAAAAAAAAAAAAAAAAAAGATCCATCTATATGCTGTCTACAAGAGATTCATTTTAGACCTGAGGACACCTTCAGATTACAAGTGAGGGGATATAGAACCATCTATCATGCTACTGGAAGTCAAAAGAAAGCTGGAATAGCCATACTTCTATCAGACAAACTAGATTTTAAACTAAAGGCTATAACGAGATGAAGATGGGCATTATATCATAATTACGGGGTCTATCCATCAAGAACTAACAACTGTAAATGTTTATGTCCCCCATATGAAAGCACCCAAATACATAAATCAAATAATCACAAAGCAGTCTTATTGATAAGAATACAGTAATTGCAGGCGACTTTAATACTCTACTATGGCAATGGACAGATCATCTAGGAAGAAAATCAAGAATAAACAATGGCCTTGGACCACTGTCCAGATGGATTTGACAGATATATTCAGAACTTTTCATCCAAAAGCAGAATACACATTCTTCTCACTGGAAAAGAATGCACTGCACATGGAATATTCTCCAAGATAGATCACATATTGGATTACAAAACAGCCCCCAGTAAAATATAAAAGAATTGAGATCATATGATACACATTTTCAGAAACTTGAAATCAACCACAAGAAAAATTTGGAAAGCCTCCAAATGCATGAAGGTTAAAGAACATCCTACTAAAGAATGAATGGGCCAACCAGGCAATTAAAGAAGAAATTTAAAAATATATGGAAGCAAATGAAAATGAAAACATGACAGTCCAAACCCTTTGGGATGCAGCAAAGGCAGTCCTAAGAGGCAATTCAGGCCTATCTTCAAGTAACAAGAAAAATCCCAAATACAAAACCTAATCATACACCTAAAGGAACTAGAAAAAGAACAGCAAAAAAAACCCAAAAAACAAAAAAAAACAGACAAAAAAAAAAAAAAAGCCAGAAGAGAATAATAAAGATTAGAGCAGAAATAAACAATATAGAATTCAAAAACAAAAACAAAAACAAAAAACAAAAAAACAGAACAGATCAATAAATCTAAGAGCTGGTTTTTTGAAAGAATCAACAAAATTGATAAACCCCTAGCCAGACGTCTCAAAAAGAAAAGAGAGAATGCCAATAGATAAAATCACAAATGAAAGAGAAGAGATCACAACCAACACCACAGAAATACAAACAATTATTAGAGAATACTACAAAAAATTATATGCCAACAAACTGGACAACTTGGACGAAATAGACAAATTCCTAGACACCCATATACTACCAAAACTCAAATGAGAAGAAATAAAAAATTTGAACAGACACATCACCAGCAAAGAAATTGAATCAGTTATCAAAAATCTCCCAACAAATAAGAGTTCTGAGCCAGATGGCTTCCCAGGGGAATTCTACCAGACATTTAAAACAGAGTTAAGACTTATCCTTCTCAAGCTGTTCCAAAAATAAACAAATAAATAAATAAATGGAAGGAAAGCTTCCAGACTCATTCTATGAAGCCAGCATTACCTTGATTCCCAAACTAGACAGAGACTCCACTAAAAAGGAGAATTATAGGCCAATATCCCTGATGAACATGGATGCAAAAATCCTCAACACAGTAGTAGCAAGTCAAATTCAACAGTATAAGAATTATTCACCAAGGTTGAGTGGGATTCATTCCTGGATTGCAGGGCTGGTTCCATATTCACAAATCAATCAATGTGACACATCATATTAACAAAAGAAAGGATAAGAACCATATGATCCTGTCATAGATCCTGGCAATAGATGCAGAAAAAGCATTTGACAAAATACAGCATCCTTTCTTAATAAAAACTCAAGAAAGTGGGGATAGAAGGAACATACCTTAACATCATAAAAGCCATATGTGAAAAGCCGACAGCTAATATCATCCTCAATGGGGAAAAACTGAGAGCTTTTCCCAAGATCAGGAACATGACAGGGATGTCTACTCTCCCCACTGTTGTTTAACATAGTGTTGGAAGTCCTAGCCTCAGCAATCAGACAACAAAATGAAATAAAAGGCATCCAAACTGGCAAAGAAGAAGTCAAACTTTCACTCTTCACAGATGACATGATACTCTACATGGAAAACCTGAAAGATTCCATCAAAAAACTGCTAGAACTGATCCATGAATTTGGCAAAGTTGTAGGATACAAAATCAATGTACAGAAATCAATTGCATTTCTATACACCAATAATGAAGCAACAAAAAGAGGTATCAGGGAATCAATCCCATCTACAATTGCACCCAAAACCATAAAATACCTAGGAATAAACTTAACCAAAGATGTGAAAGATCTGTATGCTGAAAACTATAGAAAATTTATGAAAGAATTTGAAGACACAAAGAAATGGAAAAACATTCCATGCTCATGGATTGGAAGAATAAATATTGTTAAAATGTCAATACTACCCAAAGCAATCTACACATTCAATGCAATCCCAATCAAAATTGCACCAGCATTCTTCTCAGAGCAGAACAAACAATCCTAAAATTTGTATGGAACCACAAAAGACTACGAATAGCCAAAGTAATGTTGAAAAAGAAAACCAAAGTGGGAGGCATCACAATCCCAGACTTTAGCCTCTACTACGAAGCTGTAATCATCAAGACAGTATGGTACTGGCACAAAAACAGACACATAGACCAATGGAATAGAACCCAGAATTGGACCCACAAATGTGTGGCCAACTGATCTTTGAAAAAACAGGAAAGAGTATCTAATGGAAAAAAAAGACAGTCTCTTTAGCAAACAGTACTGAGAGAACTGGACAGCAACATGCAGAAGAATGAACGTGGATCACTTTCTTACACCATACATTAAAATAAACTCAAAATGTATGAAAGACCTAAACATGAGACAGGAAACCATCAAAACCTTAGAGGAGAAAACAGGCAACAATCTTTTTGACCTCAGCCGCAACAACTTCTTACTCAACACATCTCCGAAGGCAAGGGAAATAAAAGCAAAAATGAACTACTGGAACCTCATCAAGATAAAAAGCTTCTGCAATGCAAAGGAAACAATCAACAAAACTAAGAGACAACCGACAGAATGGGAGAAGATATTTGCAAATGACATATCGGATAAAGGGTTAGTATCCAAAATCTATAAAGAACTTACAAACTCAACACCCGAAAAACAATCCAGTGAAGAAATGGGCAGAAGACATGAATAGACACTTTTCCAAAGAAGACATCCAAATGGCTGACACATGAAAAGATGCTCAACATTGTTCATCATCAGGAAATACAAATCAAAACTACATTGGGATAACACATAATACTGATCAGAGTGGCTAAAATTAACAACTCAGGATACAACGGATGTTGGCAAGGATGTGGAAAAATGGGAATCCAATTGCACTGTTGGAGGGAATGCAAACTGGTGCAGCCACGCTGGAAAACAGTGTAGAGGTTCCTCAACTAAAAATAGAATTATCCTACAACCCAGCAATGGCACTACTAGGAATTTATTCAAAGGGTGCACAAGTGCTGATTCATAGGGGTACATGAACCCCTATGTTTATAGCAATGGTTTCCACAATAGCCAAATAATGGAAAGAGTCCAAATGTCCATCAACTTACAGATAAAGAAGATATGGTTTACACATACAATGGTATACTTACTACTTGACAATGAGAAAGAATGAAATCTTGACATTTGCAACATGAATAGAACTGGAGGGTATTATGCTAAGTGAAATAAGTCAGACAAGGACAGATATCATATGTTTTCACTCACATATGGAACTTGAGAAACTTAGGAGACCATAGGGGAAGGGAAGGGAAAAAAATAGTTTCAAAGAGAGAGGGAGGCAAACCATAAGAGACTCTTAAATACAGAGAACAAACTGAGAGTTTATGGGAGGGGCAGGGAAGAGGGGGAAATGGGTGATGGGCATTGAGGAGGGCACTTGTTGGGATGGGCAGTGGGTATTGTATGTAAGCGATGAATCATGGGAATATACTGCCAAAGCCAAGAGCACACTGCATACGTTGTATGTTAGCTAACTTGACAATAAATTATATTTAATAAAAACAAACAAACAAAAAAGACTAACTCTACTATAGCACAACTTATCATTAAGCAACAGTAATCAAGACTATGTGATATGGGCACTGGAATAGACAAATGAACCACAGGATCAAATACAAGTCCAGAAACAGAAGCCTGCAAATGTGAACATTTGGTGTATGACCAAGACAGGACTGTAAAGTAGTAACAAAGGGTTGATTCTTTCAATAAATGAAACTGCATCAATAGATATTCATATAAAATGTATGATCCCTACTTCACACCTTGAACAACTTACCAATTCCAAGTACGTACTAAGTCTTTATGTAAAAGTTGAAACAATAAGCTTCTAGAACATTACATAAGAAAATATTTTCATGTTCTGAAGATAGGGAACAATTTCTTAAACAGATTTAAAAAAAAAAAAAAAACAAAAAAAACAAAAACTAACCACAAAAGAAAAGATAGAAAACTGAACTAGATTATTTTAACAGAAGACCCCATGAAGGGAGAGTTAAGAGAATGAGAGGCTGAAGACTATTGGAGATAACACTGAAATACATATAACTGACATAGTGCTCATATACAAAATATATAAAGACCTCCCACAAGTCAATAACAAAAATACAAGGAAGCCAATAAAAAAAGGGGAACAAAAGAAATGAACCAGTATTTCAAAAAAGAAATTGCCAATGACTACAAGAATGGAGTAGATTATTACTAGGCAATTCAGTAAGAAATTGGAAACTCTGGAAAAAACAAAATGTAAAAAATGCTTATCATCTAGTAATCATAAAAATGCAAATTAAAACCATGATGAGACACTATGCACACCTATCATAATGGCTATTATTTAAAGACTAATAATACCAAATATTGGAAAGGATAAAAAGCAACATGAATTCTCCTACATTGCTAGTGGGAGTGTAAATTAACGTAACCACTTTGGAAACCTGTTTATCAGTATCTACTAAATTTGAAGGCACCTAGAAATTGCACTCCACATTACATACTAACAGAACTGCACATACATGTGCACTAAAATAATAAATAAGATTACTCATGGCAGCCTTCTTTGTAATAGCCCAAAATTTGAATTAATTCAAATATCCATCATAAAATGTTAAAATACATTGCGGTAAATCCATACAATGGAATGCCAAAGAGCAATAAAAATGAACAAACTACAAGTATATGATTAGCAAGATTAGCAAAAAACAGACATAAAAAACACACCCTGTATAATTCCATTTATATAAAATATTTAAAACAGGCAAAATTTACCAATGGTATTAAAAAGTCACAAGAGTGGTCATCTTTGAAAAAGAAGGAGAATTTAGTGACTGGGATGGAGAATGAGGAGGCTTCTTACACAGTGGTAATGTTCTATTTCTAGATCTGGGTGGTGGTTAAAATGGGCCTGTTCACCTTGTAATAATTCATTGAGTTTTACAATAATATATGTACTTTTCTGTAAGTAAATTATACCTCCAAATTTAGAAAATTAAAAATTAAAAAAAAAAAAAAAGATGAAGCTTCAGCAGGTTCCACTGCCAGGTGACGGGTTCCATTCTAGAATTATAGGAGAAGAGCCAGAAGATCATTTATTAAGCTACAGAGGATCTTGAAGCTACATTCTTAAAAGTGTGTGCATTCCACTCCTGTTTAGACAGTATGAAAATCAGACAATGGCATAGATTTCTTGCTGTGTAAACCACTGCAATTAACTAAGAAAAGCACCAATCTGTTAATATGAGAAAATACTTTTTTTTTTGAAGTGCAATAGTTAAGGTATTTTAGACTGGCACAATTTAAATCTTGGTAATGCCTGGAAAAATCTAAGACTTGATGTAAAAAAAGAAATATCCCATATTCTGATCACACATCAAATGCCATATCATCACGCACTAACTGTGAAGATCTTGTCTGTTTCAACAGAAGATACACATAATATCTTCACCTCTCTGGGGTGCTTCGCAAAGAAATCAGCACCAAGAGCACAAGAAGAATGTACTTTTCATATGGCCAGATGTTTACCCAAATTTTTGAAATGGGCAAATTTCACTGCAAAAAGAGTAACTACGTTGATCTCTTTGAAAACAGAGTATATCCGTCTCTTAGCATATGCAGGCAATAAATTCAAATTCTAAAATAAACTCAACATATCTGTGTAAGGATCTATAAACATAGTAAAAACTGCAGAAAAAAAATATCTGCTAACATACTTTCCGTTTGAATAAAACATGTTATGGAAAAAAATTCTGCTACCATTCCTGGTCTTGAAAAAACAAAAGGTGCTATGGGATATGAATAAATACACATTGCTCCTTAAGTTGATAAGTTTCCAAGTTTAAGGACAATTTCTATTGATGTTTTTTTCTCCTAAAACAAACAACTGATGATGCAAAGAAACAGACACTGTATGTACTTCATTTTTCACTTCAATTCCACCAACAACAGTGGGTTGATTAAAAGAAACCCCTGAATGACGACTCTCAACAATCTGAGTTTGAGAAAATAAAACTCGAGAATTAGGAGTCTTTCCAGCAACTGATTACACACCTAAGTGAAATGAAAATACTTAATGAGGAGTGCTACAGAGTCCCTATCAAAAAATTCCGTATTTCTAAAACATCATTTAAGAAAAGCCATATAATCACTGGGTCAGTGAAATTTAAAGTATCTTTTGAATATTCATAAGGAAACTAAAAATTAGACAAATAATAATTCAATCTCTAATATATTACCATTGTAAATATTTTAATCTTAAACACCCCAAATTCATGAACATTTTATAAGAAGTACAAGAACATAATTTAGATAAAATGGCATGTATCATCCAAAAAGTTAAGATCTACTAAACTTGAGCGCGATTACAACCAGGCCCACCACTCTAACATCTGTGTATGAAATTTGTTTTATAAACAAACAGTTCTCACCACTTCTTGCTTTTGGGTTTCATTAAGTTTTTCAGCTAATTCTTCCAAAGCCCTTTTTGTTTCAGCATCCGACCTAGGCAAAAAAAAAAAAAAATATTTTAAGTTGGCTGTTTGAAAAAATATACACAAACAGTGAAATATACAACATGTTATTACATAATATTCTACTGCAGTGGTTCCTAAATCTTAGCAAACATATGAAATACCTGGAGGACTTATTAAGACAGACTGCTGAATCAGAGATCTGCAATGGGATCCAAGAATGTGCATTTCTACAAATTCCAAGTTGATGCTGATGGTGCTGATTTGGGAATTACACTTTGAGAACAAGCGCTACACTGGACCATTACCTTCAATAAACAAGTAGGTTGCAATATGTCTCATTTTAAATTAAGAAGAAAGGAAATGGGGGGAGGACTAAATGTGATCTCAAATCCTCTCTAGCAATCCGTAACCAAATTACATCAGTGTGTGCTGTACAAAGTCCGTCCTCATCAACTTACCTCCCTATTACCTTTTTTCCTAACAGATTAATAACATACATGATAAATAATGAAACAGCACTGAAAAAATTACAAATAAAACCAAAGCCCGTCCTCTCTCACACCTCCTTAACTCTGGTTCCACTCACCACTGGCACCCATGCTCAACCACTTCCATGCTTCATTCTTTTGCTGGTTAACTCCGCCATTTTTATCTCTAGACACTTTCAATTAACTCTCTGTTTTGAAATATTTAGTTCACTGATACCCCTCTCCAATTTCAGATACATTCATTCCTATTTTTGGTTTTTCTACTGGTTACCTATGTAAATTACATAATATATTTATACCTCTTATGAACTATTCCATCATAAAGAATTGATGCTTTTGGTTATGTCCTATCATGTTTCCATTTTCATCAGCTTCATACCTACATTGTTAACAGTCTTGTGCTTTTGGTTTTTTCTAGAGTTTCTTATCTTTTGGCCTTATATGGCCCTTATGTATCACATTATTAATATATTTCTCTGACTTCTTACAGAATCACCTATTAAGAATCGACTCCATTCTTGTGGATTACATTCTTCTCAAAGGACACCTACTTCCTACTCTAATTTAGAGTGAATATTTCCTGGATTTGCTACATGGTTACCATTCTGGGGACTGCTTTCACCAAATCTCTGGGTTAGTTTTATTATTTCTCATCACCTGTATCTTACTTTTTCTTGGTTACCATTTTACTTTACTTATGTGTTCTTAGGTAATTTACTCAGAAGAAGTTATCCTAAAGGTAAATATTCTAAGTCTTTAAATCTCTGAAAACTTACTTGCACCTCTTTCTTGGCTTTGTGGTTCTTTGTACCACTGGACTTCCCACATCTCACTAGCTGTTCCTTCTCAAGCCACCTCTTTTGTGTATATGAGACTTCTAATACTGGAACTTTTTGGCACTAAGCCCTGTCCTTGATACTTTCCATAAAGCTGCTAGATATTACCCATTTTCAAATACCACTCCTGTATGCTCACCACTCTTAAATTTGTATCTCTAACAGAGACTTTTCCTTTAAGCTCCAGAGTAAACATCTAGCTGCATATATTACATCTGGATGTCTCACAAATATCTCACACCTAACATATCCAAGGCCAAACTCTTAACCTCTAGACCTGGCATATCCCTACCAGTCTTCTGTATCTCAGGAAGTGGAATTACCATCTACCCAGCTACTCAAATCAGACATCTGGGAGTCACCCTTGGTTTATTCTCTTTACCCCCCATATCCAATCTACTGCCATATCCTGTTTCTTCAGTCTCCAAAAATCTGTCTTAAACATATCTATGTCCATCTCCTCCTTGCCAGAATCATGGTCAAGCAATCATCTCTCACATGCTAATGCAACAGTTTCCTAACTTGCCCTTCTCAAATAAATTTTCCACATGGCATCCAAAGTGAGTTCTGAGTTAAACTTTATTAATGCTTTCTAAAAGCTTGCTTTCCAGTACATTCATTATTCATATACCTTTTGCAATAAATATCAAAAAAAAATGAAAAATTAGTCATTAAATATCAATCTTTCTGAATCACAGAGAAACCTACATTTAACCTAGCTACCTCTTACCCAGTATTTTTATAAACGTAAATTAAGGATTTGTGGTACAAGTAAAGCAGAATTGGATCCGGATATCTTCCTCATCTATTCACAAGAAAGTTAAGTCACCAATTTCACAAGAAACTTGACTTCTAGTTTGGCTTAAATAAAGTTTCTCTGCCTCACACATGCCTCTGGATCACACAAACTATTACCAGATGGTACCAGCTCATGGATCAGAAGATCCCCAGTCTACCACTGCACATCCAAATGACCACTGAAACCAATTAACGAAATCAAACCTGCAATTTCTCCTGGGTCTTCCAACAGGACAAATTCCTGAAATTCATGTTCCTAGTGCTTAATTTGCACCCTTTCTTCAAATGTGTAAAAGCTACACAATAAAGCAATCCAAGAACAGACTATACTAGAATGTTGACACCATTTTGCTTATTTTATCAACTTGTCAAAAATAAATACCTAGTTTTAAGTTAACTAACAAATACTGGTTTAAAAGAATGACAATACAACTCCATAATACAGCTCAAAATTCAGGAACTTAATTTCTTTATTTATACCTGCTATATATGAAAATGATTTGAACCACAGGGTGCTGTAAGTGGTAAAGAGCAGACACTCTGGGGCCGTAATGCCTATACCTGAATCCTGACTCTACCACATACCCCCATTTGAACGCCAACAAGCTGAGTTACTTCATCTCTCGACCCTTTTCCACATCCAAAAAATGGAAAAAATAATGATTACCTCATTAGGGTTGTTATAAGAATTAAATCTAAATCTGGCAAGAAGTAAGTGTTCCATAATATTAACTACTAATAGTAGTAATAGTAAGGTCTTTAATTCTTATTACTAAATTTCCTATGTTCCTCATTTAAAAGCAGGTAAGTTACACAGAGTACAGCTGATAATCACATATTTAACATTTATAGCTTTGACCCTTTTTGAGACAGCAACAAAAAACTGGTGTATGGAATGATTTTGTTAGATGGAATGGGAGTTAGCAAGTGAACTTGGTAAACAAACTTCAATTCAGCTTTGTTGTTCCCCCATCACTGCTCTAGAGAAGAACTCTAGAGAGTCACTCTAGAGACTGACTCTAGAGAAGGATAAAGGCTTTGGTTTCCTGTGAAAATATGGCCTCCAAATGAAAGCCAACTGTCGCTGCTAATGATGAAAATGAAAAGACAGTGAGGAAATTTTAAAGAAGGTGATATTTGCTGGGCACTACATAAAATTGACAAAACTGCAGAGCTGGCAAATATAAACTGCTCACTTTTGAAGATTTCAACTGAAAGCTAAAATACTGGATTCTACAATGGCTCATGTTGACAAATTCCAAACTACGCTTTTTTTTTTTTTTTTAAGCTTCACTGTTGGTGATCTGGTCTCCATCTCTGTTCCTCTCTCTGTCTCTCTCCAACTATTTGCAAATCAACCTCTTTGCTAAGGTCTCACAATGTATCTCTCCATAATGGCAGTACTCCAGTGAAGTAAGTTAACATGTTTTTAAAAATATGAATTTAATTTGTCTAACACTGAGTCACAATACATTCTAAATTCAAAGGATTTTAAACTGTTCTATTAATAAATTTTAAAATACTGGTATAAAAACAGCACTGTTTTTGAATTCATGTAAACATATCAATTACAGAACTTCTTATGTTCTTCTAATAACTTATGCCTCCAATAAAAACCATATTCTGCTTTTACCGGCTTCTTCTGGCAAATTCCCGATTGAAATCATCTCCAAGCCGAACTTGTTCACTGCTGAGGTCTCGGAGGGACTGATGAAACGCATGAAACTAGTAAAAGCAAAACACAGTTATCCATTTAGGATTCTGTTTAATTCTTCCATGAAGAGGAAGAGCTTACTTTTTGCTGTAATGCCCAAATTTCATGTTAATAAAACATAACAAAATAAATGTCTATTCTGAAACATTTTTCCAAAGAAAAGCAACTTTTAAAAAGTTATAACATTAACCATCACATCCTCTATAGTACATAATTCCAGTCCTTTTAGATACCCCCTGCCCCCTCAAAAAAGAGGTCAGTAAACTTTTCCTGTAAAGGGTACCATAGTAAATATTTCAGGCTTTCAGGATATATTAACTCTGTCAAAATTAGTCAACACTGTCATTTTAGCACAGAAGTAGCCATAAACAAAGGAGCATGGGTGGCGGTATTACAAAAGAACCCTATTCAACTGGACCACATGCCATCGTGTGCCAACCCATGCTGCAGAGAAACTCTTGCCCACATGCACCAGGAACCATGTACAACAATGTTTGGAGCGGCACTTTTCATAATGAAAACGCTGAAAACAAACACAAAGTCCATTAAGAACGGAACATATATAAATTGTGATATGTTCTCCCAGTGGAGTATAACACAGCAATAAAAATGAAATGATCAAACCTAAGTACACATTAGTAAGGCTATAATGTCAAAAACATAACATCAATTGAAAAAAAGCAGAAGAAGATATACAGTATTATTCTATTTATATAAAGTTTACACACAGGGAATACTAAACAAGATGTATGTATTATAATTTTTTTTTTTTTTTTTTTTTTAAGCAAGAGAATGGTTACTATAAAAGTCAGGATAGTTGATAGCCCTGGGGAAAGGGGAAGTGTAAAAGAGGCTTTAGGGGTATAATAATGCTTGGATTCTTGGCCTGGATGGTGGTTACATAGATTTTCATTTACATTATTGTACTTTTAATTGTAAATATGTATACCATATATGTATCTGTATACTATAATTTACAATAAAAAAATATTTAAGTTATAGAGATTTGCATAAACAACAAATCAATCCATTTCAACAAATGTACATTGAGCAACTAATCAGTGCCAGCAACTGTGGTAGGAAACAAGGGGTTCAGAATTTAACATGGGATATAGACATGCAAACAAATGACAAATGATGTGCAGAGCATTATGGAAAACACACTGTCTGGGCGCCTGAGTGGCTCAGTTGGTTAAGCATCCAACTCTTGATTTCAACTCAGGTCAAGATCTCACAGTATGTGAGTTTGAGCCTTGCATCAGGCTCTGCACCATCAGTGCTTGGGATTCTCTCTCTCCCCTGTCTCTCTCTCTGCCCCTACCCCACTTGCTCTCTCAAAATAAACAAACTTAATTTTTTTAATAAATAAGAAAGTACCCTATCACATGGAGCTAAAGGTCACCTTAAGAGACTTAAAATAAGGAAGAACAATTAAAAAGGAGTGGAGGTAATACAGTGGATGAAGAGCAGACCATTCACTTAGGTTTTGCAATGATTTTCCAGTTTTGCAAACCAGAATCCTAGGACTCATCCTTGACCCCTCCTTTACAATCATTCTCCCCCTCCCCAAATGGTCATCTGATCGTCAAGACCTTTCATTTTACCCAAATAGCTTTTAAGTCTACCCTACCTTCTCTCCAACTCCATTTATCCTAATCCAAGTAACCACCATCTCACACCCACAACACAGCAATATCCTCTTAACTGGATTGCCCACACTGATTTCATTTTCTACACTAGAGGTGGAATGATCTTTTCAAAATAATTGTTATCCTCTTACAAAGACTATGCATAGTCTTGGTCCTTCATACTTCTTCAGCCACATGGCCTTTAAGTTGCCCTAGGTGTTAGCTTCCTTCCTATCAAGGTATCTGTTCTACCCAAAATGACTCACTCAACTTTCAGATTTCAGCTCAGCCTTTCTTCAAGAAGCCTTCCCTGTCTGGAGCAAGTCCCTCTACCACACACTCCCATGACCCTATGCTTACTGTTCAGCATGCATCTCAGCTCACAATTATGGATCCATCTGTGTACTTATTTAATATCTAGCCCCTCCCCTTAGATTACAAACTCCACAAAAACACAAGGTCTTTGCTTATCTCTATTCCCAAGCACAAGCACTGTCCCAGAACAATGGCACTAAATAAACAGAATGGAAAAGTAAATGAACAACGTTAGGATATTGTTCTCTGCTCTAGGCTTAATCATACAATACACGCTAGTAAATTGCACCTACCAAAAAAAACCAAAACCCACACAGTAAAGGAAAAGTTTCTACAAGGGGACATCTCATGCACTTGGTTCTGTTATCTCTGTCTTAATCTGTAACAAGCAAAAGCTACAGGTGAGTATCCTGACAAGCTCTGAGGCTGCAATCCTGAAACCACCAAGACAAAAACCTCAAAGTCAGCAACATCCTCTAGCTTTTGTCTAATTAATTTAGCTACACAAAGCAACAAGAAACATTTTTTCGGCTCTTGTATGGAAGCTTAAAGAAGCAGAAAAAGATATATGCCCTTGGAATGAATACTTCCAAAATCTTTACTGAATACATGAAATACATGGAAAGAGTATGAAATTTCTTGCTTCTAATTAAGTAACTCTACCAATGATTCAACAATCAGAAAAATACCAATGAAAAAAATCAATAGGTTAACCACACAAGGACTAACTTGTTTACACTAAACCAAAATTAGCAAAATAGAAAGTAGCTGACTTAGCAGGGCTTACCGAAGAATGAGCCACCCGAACAAGGAAATAAAACATTGTTCAAAACTAAACTCATTTTTAAATATTCTACAAAATATTTTTAAATATTTTTAAGTATTTTAAATATTTAAATATTCTATTCTACAAAATATTTTTAAATATTTTTAAATATTTTTAAATATTTTAAATATTTAAATATTCCACAAAACATAATCCTCCAGATACAAAATAAATGATAATTAGTACACTGAAAATAAAATAGTTTACTTGGTTTAAAAAGAAAAAAAAAAAAAAAGATAAAAGCAGATTACAGACTAGTACAAAGTACCTGGCCCATGTCGTCAGTCTCCTGAACAAATCGGACACCAGTTCTGGACCTAATTCGTTTACTCCCCTGATGATCCCCATAGTCCTTGAGAGGTGAGGTAGGTGGAAAACGGTAGCTCTCTTTAGAGATGAAACAAAACGGAGAGAATAAAAACATGCAGGAGAAGAAACGTGTAAAATTTTGCTCAGAAAATATACATCAGTCATGGATATACACACGCCCTAACCCAGACTATTTCCCAAGTATCTTGCTAAGGCCACAAAGTGGCACTCATCTTGTTCTTAAAGCAGATAAAATGAGCAACAGAAATAACACAGAAATAGAAAATATCAAAAGTTCTAATTTGCTATACTTTTCAAAGAAGCAATATATTCTTTTAAAAATAATAAATTGGAAAATAAAAATAACTTCTCTCTCTAAAATATAACTTAATACCAATAAAACAGAATTTTTCCAACAAAGTAATCTAAAATCTGAACATAGTTTAAAAATCAATAAAAACTACATGAAAAAGATTAGCTGGTTGTGTCCAATTTTTAATCCTTATTATCATGATCAATAGCATTATTAACAATGCAACTTGCTAATATTCACTTCTATCTAAATCACCTCTCTTCACTGCATACTTTTCTATTCATATGTGATCTCAGTGCTGTAGGAAAGTATTAAGTAGGATTAACTACAGGCAAACCAAGTGTTATCAGCTTTAATCTAGCCATTGAAATCTAGCTGCACACCAAAGATAAAATTCACCTGTTTTTAACAAGTGTCATAGGATATTTCTTAATCAGACTTTGAAAAACTGTGAAGCTGGGACAAGACTTCTAATCGAGAAAGTATAACACACAGTAAATCCTATTTGTGTGTTGCTTTTGATTAGAAGCAGACAATTAAATCCAAGTTTTGTCAGGTAAAGCCCTCTGTGGTCTACCGAGTCTGAGAACAAAAGTAATAGAGTAACAAAGTCTCACTGAACACACTTCAAATTAGGCACCATAAAATAACTGACAACTGCATCTTCTAAACATCATTTGTATGATTTTATGTATGGGTTCTATTTCTCCAAAGATTAAATGCATTCAATATGTACTTCAGGAGTATCTGTAAAACAAAACAAAACAAAACAAAAGGGGGGAGGGGGGGTTTCAAAACATCTCTGAAGAGTTTACCTGTCACAGTGCCACCATCGAGGTCACTTGCACTCAGACTTGTAACAGAAATACTTCTCCCTCCTGAGTTTCTCAATAAACGCTGACTCCGCAATTGGCCTATTGATTGTTCCAAGCTTTCTTTTAACTAAATTAAAGAATATAGTGAAGGAAAATTTATTCTCTTTAAACAACTCCAAATACAAACAGACAAGAGATTTTTAAAGCTATTTCAGAAAAATCTGACTTTCCAAAGAGACTTTATATCCGAAAAAAATTTGAAGTAAGTTATGTTAGGAAATAGAAACATAGTAAACATAAATATTCTAGAGCCAATTCTAAAATCTGGTTTTAAATAACATCTGTTGCTACCTATTCCATCTTTCTATTAGCAGAATGTGAAAGAGATGTCTCCAGATAAAATGTTTAATGTATGTGCCACCCATGCTTAGAAAACATAAGAAGGCCAATGTGTCTGAAAGGAGAGTCTTCCTCTCTTGTAAACATTCCTTTAGAAGCCCCAGATCTGTAACAGACAGGAAACTGACCAGCTCTTAGAGTGACTGCTTCTATTAAAATCATGTGCACTGTCCAATTGTGTATCAGAACATTTTTTAAATTCTTTTTTTTTTTTATTTTTTTTTTTCAACGTTTATTTATTTTTGGGACAGAGAGAGACAGAGCATGAACGGGGGAGGGGCAGAGAGAGAGGGAGACACAGAATCGGAAACAGGCTCCAGGCTCCGAGCCATCAGTCCAGAGCCCGACGCGGGGCTCGAACTCACGGAGGGCGAGATCGTGACCTGGCTGAAGTCGGACGCTTACATTTTTTAAATTCTTGATTCAAAGACTTCAAATCCCAGAAAACTATGTGGTCAGATGTCAAATTGTTAATACATACTAGGGATTACAGTTGTCCAAATGCTCTCTTCAGATTATTAGGGAGTCAGCCAACAGGGGTTATAAGAAAACATCTTTTTGACCTAAAAGGCTGTATTAAATAAAAAGACACCAAATACAAAGAATAATGTCCAGAGCTGTACCCAGCTACAGACCTGAAAAGAGGTTTCAAATGAAACCCAAGGGAACAGAGATTAAAGCTGAAGAAAATCCACATACCCTGAATTGCTAGGAATTCAGAACCTGAAAGTCTAGGCATCCTATCCAAGGATAAATAAAACATAATATTAATAATGAACTGATCCATAGAACAAGTCACCCATAACTCTTTAAAGAGAATGTCAAAAAAACTGATTGAGAGGAGAGGGTTTCCTAAATTCAGCCAGAATTAAAGAGTAGAACATCACTTAGGAAGAAAACGAGTTGTCTCCTTGGGGAACTGTGCAGAAAAAAAGGTAGCCTCCATTGAAGGGAAAGCACAAGATGAAACACAAGAATATGAATCACAAATGAGCAAACCCTTTCATTTTTGGTTATCTGGCTTTAGCTCTGCTAGAAAACCAAGGTTAAAATTCTGGATTAAAAGAAATAAAATTTCAAGAATGTACCTCTAATGTTCTCATTTCAGCGGGGGGGGGGGGGGGGGGGCAGATATTTTTCCACACCTCTGTCCCCTACTTCTCTAAATTGAGATCTACATACCCAAACCATCCTGCCTGTGCATTCACTAGCTATAGAACCCAGCCTATTAATCCAGAGAAATAAACAGATGAGGCCCAGGAAAACAAGGTCGACCTTGAGAGTAATTTATACATAAGTAACATTAAATCTAACATGTAAGTAGACCAAAGTATTTACACAGTGAACACAAAACAGTGTATCAATAACCTAGGGTAAGCTCCAAATAAAGTAAAACCATGTTAAGAAGCTCAAATCTAAACTATAACATGAAAAATGGACTGGAAATGTAAAATGACTTTAGATCACACAAGTTAGTGACAGAACCAGCTCTATTAACTTTTTCTTGTTTATCTTTATTATTCACATCTTTCAAGTGAAGCCTGATGTCATTATCCTTTTAGAAGCAAAGTCAGCTGCTGTTTCTTATTACTGCTCTTTTTGTGAGTTGTCTGCCCTTTTAAGCTCTAGTTATTAAGATTTTCTGTTTGACTATGATTGTTAATGTCTTTACTGTGATATGACAATGTGAAGCTTTACTTGTAGTTATCCCATCTTTGACCCATAGAGATCATAGAACCTGTACCTCAGTATCTTCCCTGTTATAAATTCTCAGCCATCATCTCTTCAAATACTGTTTCTGCCCCTTTCTCTCCTCCCTCTCCTTCTGAAAATTGAGATATATTCAAGCTATCTTTTTACCAAATCCCATGTCATCGTTTTCTGAATTATTTGGTTCTTTCATTCATCCATTTTTCTTTTTGGATACCTTATGCTGGCCTATCTTCCAATTCAATTGTAAATGGGATCTATTCCTTGATTTCTCTTTCTGTTGTTTCATTATTGGTGTATAGGAATGCAGCTGATTTCTGTGCATTGATTTTATATACTGCGACTTTGCTGAATTCATGGATCAGTTCCAGCCATTTTTTGGTAAAAAACAGCTATTTAACCTATACTCAACAGGATTGGTTTTTATTTATTTGCTTATTTTAGTTATATTTTTCAGTTTCTGTAATTTTCATTTGGTTCTTTTTTTGGGGTTTCCAATCCTTTGTCAAAATCCACAATCTTGTCTTTTAATTTCTTGAACAGGTTAATCAGATTTTTTTTTTAATATTAGCATGTATGTTTCTATTGTCTGTTTTTTCCCTTGATTTTCAGTCACCTCTTATATTTTCTTATGCCTGATTATCATGTCATAGACATTGTATATGAAAAATTGTGGAGATTATTTGAAACTCTAGATGATGACATCTTCCTTCAGAAGAGATTTGGTTTTTCTTCTGAGACAAAGTCAGGCTAGAATCACCAGGAAACTGAAACCACCTTAATCTAGTTAGGAACCAAGATGACTGAAAACTGGGCTTCTGCTCCCACCAGGGCTGGTCTATTTTTCAGTTCATCTCTTCTCTCATTTTCACCTCATCATTTTTCCTACACTATCACTCTTTGGGGTCTCAAATGAAAGCTGGAAGATTCCTAAATTCTAGTTTTGGTCTCCCCGGCCTCTTCAGTCTATTGATAGCTTTCATCCTACCCTCTCCGCTTCTAAGCAATCTCTTTTGAAATCAGCTACTAACTTAAGAGAAGAGTCCCAGATGCAGGACTCCTTCTAGACTTTCATTTTTGCCAGAGCTTTATCAGACCTAGACTATAAAGTTCCCCGCAGCCTTGGTTGTTCTCTGCTAGATTCACAGTCACAGTATTATTTTTTACTTCATTTTTGGTATTATAGAAGAGACAGAGCAAGCACATGAGCAAGGCAGATGGGCAGAGGAGGGAGAGAAGGAGAGAATCTTAAGCAGACTCCATGCTCAGCGCAGAGCCTGACATGGGGCTCAATCCCATGACCCTGGAATCATGACCTGAGCTGAGATCAAGAGTCAGATGCTCAACTAACTGAGCCACCCAGGCACCCACCTCTTTTTTTTTTTTTTTTTTTTTGCTTTTCTAACTGTTCCAAATAGGAGAGTTGATCCCAAATAATCTTATCTACTGATGCCAGAAGGAGAACTTGCCAGCATCCTTTTTATGTGGGCTTATTTGCTAACAAACCCTAAGCTGTAACTAAAAGCTGATGAATAAAATGAATTTATACACACATTCACACACACACACACACTTCCTAGTAACAAAAACAAAAACAAAATAAAACCCCACCATGGAACCATATGGAAAATAGTACAGAATAAGACAAATGATACATTACCCTAAAATCTAGAAGTAATAACAATGTCGGAAATTTATAAAAGGTTAGACCAATTATTTGGCAACCTCATTTTAAAACTCTAAAAAGATATCATAAGCCACTGAACAGATAAACAGGCTGATATATAAAAACCAAGAACTATAATGTAAATGGTAAAAGGTAAACATTTTTTTTTTTTAACGTTTATTTATTTTTTTGGGACAGAGAGAGACAGAGCATGAACGGGGGAGGGGCAGAGAGAGAGGGAGACACAGAATCGGAAACAGGCTCCAGGCTCTGAGCCATCAGCCCAGAGCCCGACGCGGGGCTCAAACTCACGGACCACGAGATCGTGACCTGGCTGAAGTCGGACGCTCAACCAACTGCGCCACCCAGGCGCCCCAAGGTAAACATTTTTTAATTACTACTACAAATATGGCAAAAACAGATCCTAAGATACAAAACTAAAAATGTAATAGAATTAAAATCTACATTTCAAGTAGGAGTAACACAAGAGATACTGCACAAAATCTAATCATGATGTATGAAGCCAATAACTCTTAAAACACAAAAACAAAGAGATAAAGAGATAATGATATTATGAAAGTTGTTCCATATTCTTTAATATTTTAACCCTTAACTAGATGCAAAAAGCAGGCCCAACTTGAAATTAAATGAAAAAACAAAACAAAGCAACAAAAAACAAAACAAAACAAAAAAACACTAAACAATGAAAAAAATACTAATAAAACTCATTTAAGATTTACTATGATGGATGATGTCTTTTTGCTGAAACTAAGTAACGCTCCCCACAAGACTATGGTACAGACTCCAATGGTACAGGTGCTAAGAGTTTAGCATCACTATCTCTATACATACCAAGTGATGCCTCCATTTTCACCCAATTTCCCCTATCTGAAATACTATAAGCCCCACATCCCAGAACATGTTATGGCGCATTTTTTTCACCTCAACTTGACATAAATGTATTACTTACATTTTAGGTCTATTCGCTTATCTCCTTTCATTTGATGTTAGAATAAAATAATTGAAGCATTACTACTATGTACTGGGATAAATGCAAATGAAACTTGGTCACTGAAACTGAAGGGCAATTATAAGGTAGTTTATCCAAATTGTCTAGACATGCCTTCAAACTCAGAAGTCAAGAGATCTCCCTCTAGGAAATGATGAAGTAATTTGAGCATCAATAGAAATATGAACTACAATGGATTCAAACACTTCAAATATTCATAAATATGTGAGTTGCTAATCCTCAAAGAGAAAAAAGTCCTTGGTCACTACTTTTGAGTAGGAAACCAACTCATTATTTTGGCAACTAGTAAATAAATGAAATTTTGTAAAACACAAGCTTTTAGATTACCATTAAAATAAAAATATCAAATTTTAAAATTCTCATAGAGCTCTGTAAGCTCTGTGAAGACTCTATTTGGAAAAACTCTAATCAGAGGGGCTCCTGGGTCGCTCACTCGGTTAAGTGTCCAACTCTAGATTTCAGCTCAGGTCATGATCTCACGGTTCCTGAGTTTGAGCCCCACATCGGGCTCCACGCTATCGATGAGGAGCCTGCTCAGGATTCTCTCTCTCTCCCCCTCTCTCTGTGCCTTTAAACTTTAAAAAGAAGAAGGAGGAGGAGGAGGAGGAGGAGGAGGAGGAGGAGAACTCTAATTAGAGACTAAAATAGAAGGCAAGTTTAATGAACTGGAAAAGAGTGTATAACTCAAAAGGACTAACTATATTGCAAACCAAGTCTATGAAAGGAGATCATCCAGGCAGCAATGGGTTCTCCAAATAAGAGGTGTGATTGGTTAAAAACAAAAGCAAACAAACAAACAAACAAACAAAAAACACATGATTCAGAAAGTCCAGAGGGAAGCCTAGCAGTGATTTCCTCAGCTATGCTGCTTCTGCTCCTATCCATATATTTCACACCATACCAGATAATAACTCTCACATACTTTCGTTAGAGGATACAGTAAGACAATGTACGTAAAATAATTAGAATAATGCCTAGGGAAGATTAGTTTGCTCAGTATAAGGTAGTTTTTTTTATGGCAGTTGTAGGCAATCTAGGGACCCTTGAGTAGCAGCAGCGTCAATATTCCCACTCTCAGTCATGTCTTTATAATTCCACATATAACTCCTCCATAATATGATTCAACTTTCACTCCCAGCATGATCACTTTCCATCTCATTGTTGCACTGTTAGCCAATCCCTTTATTATTTGTTGTTCTTGTAAAATGGCAAACTGGTTTATCATTAGAAGACAAGGAAGTAACACAACCGTGTGTTTTATTACCTACGACCAATCAGCAACAGACTTCAAAAGCAGTGATCTGCTATTTACATAGTAATATGTGAAATGAAGAACTAGAAGCAAAGTTTGAACTTTTTGCAGTTACTCACAGTTAACAAACTTTGTTAACTGAAATTCAAACTGTGCTGTTTAGGGGCTGGTGTTATTTGAACAAACTGGGGTAATGGAACTCATGCACAGCCAAACCATGCAATCAGAACTGCCCGTATTTGCTTTTCAGGGTCCTCAAACGGCTGCTCCATGCATCCAGTAGCGGTTTTAAAGCAGTATTCAGCAAAGAATATGTTAACTCTATCTACCAGGGACCAGCAGCTCTGGTCCGCTTTTTTAGGTTAAAAATACTGACTTTCCAAAATTTGTAAGAGCAAATTTCTTGACCAGTCCCTAGGAAGGCAAAGTTTCCAAGCAATAGTAAACAGCTAGGAAACTAGGCATCAACTCCACCAACACTATCAGAAATACCTAAGAAATAAGCCATTCAATAAAATTAGGCTTCAATATGGGAAGATGAGATGTATCAACTTTTTTGGTAAATATATAGCAACAGTAACTGCTTCACTAATAGTTCACATTCTCTAAAAATTCACATTCTCTAAAAAACTAATTCTATCCTTGACTATGTTCGCTGTGAGAGGGGGGAAAATAATCACACAAAAAATAGTCATTAGGAAATTCTTAAAAGATATTTACCATTATTCTAGAGACCATAATAGAAATACACAAAGGATAGTGATTATTCACACACAAATATACTAGCTACCAGTCATCAACTAATTACCTTCCACACAAATAAAAACACAACTGAAGGGGGAAAAAAAAAGCCAGCGATAACCTTGGTAAAAGTTATAAATGCTGCACTTTAAAGTAGGCCTTGAATTCTGGAAACTATGTAAAGATTCCATTCAGTTTCTTCAGGTACTTTTTTTACTCTAAGTTGTCTCTTATTTTCATGCTAAGAAAATATGTCCCCTAACATAACACAGATTATACAGAAATGCATGCAAATTTGGCCAGGTATGGATAACTGCATTGACTTAGCTACATAGTTCAGCAGAAATTAGAAATATCTAAATATTGTGCTTAATGACTTAGTTTTATTTTCACCTAACACTAAAGAGTCAGTATTCAGCAAACATTCACAACATATATAGCACTGGTGACCACAGAAACAGTGTTGTAAGTTCAGATATGTCTATAATAATGACATCAAAAAATTAAAGTACTTCGATTCACACATGTTAGAGGTCAGCTTGGCAAAAATGAAGGCTAAAAGTAGAGGCAGAAAAGATGCCATTTTAAAACTTCTGTCCAGGATAATGATGTCATCCATGGACACTTTGAGTGCTTTTATGCCTGGCTTTCCTTCACTGACTATTTTTCTACACAATGCCAAAGTTTACCTGACAAGAGACTACAAAATACATTGGTTGTAGAATTAATTGTATCAGCTCTATTTTGGTTCCTCACAGTCTATTTATCTTCTACTATTAAAACAAGAAGGAAGAGGAGGAGGGGGAGGAGAAGAGTTTTAAAAAATTAAACAAGAGTGAAAATTTATGGTTTGCATATTTTTCCAGTCCCACCATCTGTTGCTCAAATGTATTTTTAAAATGGTTGCTGCTATCTTATTTTTTATTTACCAAAAGATCATTAGCTCCAGCTGCTTTGCCTAACCTCTCTCCATATGCTGATTTATGGAAATATGAGCCCATAATAGTATTCCTGAAATTGAAAAACTCCCTTACAAAAATACATCATTTTTATTTATGTAACTATTTTATTTTTAAATGAACTCCCATATATTCAAAGCCCGTATACCACTACATTCTAATAATTTTGAAAGTATTCAAAAAATATTTGTATATAATATTTTGATGTTAATAAATGAGCACTCATGGAAGATGGAGTGTGCTCTTATTAGCATCTTAATGTATTATGAGTGGACAGACATACTCATGAACACGAGATGGATAAAAAGTAATCTTATGTATGTTGTCTAATTTAGCATATACTTTGAAGTCAAAATAATCAGACATACATATCCCTGTGAATGTTGCAACACATTATGTTGTTTATAGTCACAATGATACACAAATGAAACTGAGTCTGGGCCCAATGAATTCAAAGAAAGGAAAATACTGAGTGCCTGGAATGTACCATGTACTACATTAAGAACACAGCAAACAAGGAGCGCCTGGGTGGCTCAGTCGGTTAAGCATCTGACTTCAGCTCAGGTCATGATCTCACAGCTCGTGAGTTACAGCCTCACATTGGGCTCTAGGCTGACAGCTCAGAGCCTGGAACCTGCTTCAGAGTCTGTGTCTTCCTTGCTCTCTGCCCCTCCCTGACTTGCGCACGCACAGACTCGCTCTCTCTCTCAAAAATAAACATTAAAAAAAAATTTTTTTAAAAGAACACAGCAAATGCTTCAAGGTAGGGATTATCAGATGAATTAAAGAAACAACAGAAACATGAATGTTTAGCAAGTTTCTAAACAGTGTGACTGTGTGACCACTTCAATTAATGTTAGTTATAATGAGGGATATATAACTATGTTCATTTTTCAGATGATGAAACTCAAGTTTAGAAAAGTTTAATAACTTGTCCAAAGTCAATGAAATGGTTTCTAGTGGAAAAATCAGGATTAAATTTCAAGTCTGACTCCACAGTCTACATTTCTCCATTACCCTCAAAGCAAAATTCTGTAAAAATTATTCTCCTGTCCAGCAGTTTCATGAAGGACTTAGTAATATAATTTTAAATATACTCCAAGAACCTAATTCTTAAGATCCAAAATACATTTATAAAAAAGTCATAACAGAATTTGTTTGATTATAATTTCTTACCCATAGACTCTTACTACTTAACTTTAACGTTATTAAAAGACTGAACAAGTCTCACCTTCAGGACAATTAGGAAAACTCAGCCAGAAAAAAAGGGCAGATACCATTAGCTTTGGGATATTACAAGTGGTTTGTGCCTGGCCCTCAACCATTACCATTATCATTCTGGGATGTCACTAAGTATATTGAGAAGTGAAACCCACTGAATAGAACAAAAAAACCTCCACTTTTTATTTAACATTCAAATTTCCAAAGTCCATATGCCAGATGGTAGCATCCTATTACTCTCAAAAGGAAATTTTAATCAGAGTACTTAATTAGAAGAGAAATTACATATGAATGCAAGTCTCCTAAATTCTAATTTCATATTACTATATCTTCACCAATCTGATATTACGATATTTTCAACAATCTTTACTTTAAAATATGAATTTAAAAAGTCTGCTGATTTGAATCAAGACAATTGTATTTTTCTTTTATAACCAATATTAACTACTGGAGTCTCAGCTACAGTCCAAATTTCCACTGCAAAAGGTATTAACTTTTTATGTTGAATATTCTTTCTTGAGGGCATTCCATTTTTACAGTATTAACACAAAAACAGACCCCATTCTCTCATGAATAGGAATGCACAGTTTTAGAAATATTTTAAATACTAAGCTTATCAATTGCACTATTTAGTACAGGAGTATAATATATTCCAAATCTTCACAGTAAGCTTTCAAATAAAACCTTCCCCACAGGTCCCCTTTTGCCCAAATGTCCCAGACCTCCCAAGAAATTTACAGCATGAGAAATAATGCAAATTGACACTCCATAAAGTCAAGAAGTTCATTGGGCCCAAAGACCCTGAGACATACTATCAACTAAATACGGCTCATTTGGAATGGCTGCAAAAAAGGCTAGTTAAAAAAAAAAAAAAAAAAAAATCAGTGGTTGTTATTTAGGAGGAAGGGAAAAATTGATGCTGATGTAGGCAAGTTGCAGAACCCACATATTGCCTAAGTGGCAGCTAGACCTGCCAACTTTGACAATCTGTCAATGCCGATTCTAGCTCAGTGCCAGATTTCTTCCCAATTCTACTTCTCTATTTGTCTCACCTAACTCTCATTCTGGACACTGTATCAGCTGTAACATTAATGACTTGTGTGACAGTGGGTTTCTGCTGTTCAGTCAGTTAGAATAATCTCTAAAATGTAGTTTAGCAACATAAAGTATTTAGCCCTTCAAACTTTGAATCCAAAATCCCAATCTTCAGAAATATGAACTCACAGCATCACAAAAATGTGAGCAACCATGACTCAGTGAGGTAAATGAATCCTGATGCTGAGCTTTGGGATAACAGCCTATCCATGCGTCTGTTGCTAACTAGCTGTGAGACCATGGGCAAGTTAGCCAGCATTCTGTGCCCGGTGTTTTTATCTTGCAAATGAGGATAATCAAAGTACCTACCTAATGGGATTATTGAGAGAACTAAATGAGTTAATATACAAAAAGTGTCTGGGATATACTAAGCATATGGAGAAATTCCCAAAGAGACCAAGAAAAGGAAGGTGCGCTGCTTCTCTAGAAGGTCCTACAGACCCATTGCTGATGCTTTAACACTGCTCAACTCCTCATAGAGAGACCTTCACATTTAAGGAGCAAAAAATAAAATATAGGATTGGAGGTTATAAAGATTCAAGGGAAAAAAGTGAAATGATGTATATATTTCAAGTAAACGTCATCAAAAAAGTGACCGGACTCTTGACCCTTAGGCTTTACAAACCAACAGGAGTATTCTCACAGTTCTCTTGTTGGGGAAGATCATCTCAGGAGGGAAACACTACATCAAATGTTTAGATTTCCTCTCAACTTCTGTAAATTATGTTCACAAAGTTAAAACCCAATAAAACAAATATTAAATACGCATAGATATACACAAACACATCACTTATCCATTTCATAAGGTGGAGCAACAGAATCATTTATAAAATCTAAGTTAATGAAAATTCTTGTCTTCCCTATAGCAAGCAAATTGGTCTCACTTTACAGAAAGTCTCTCGTATTTCAAAAAAGAAATGCTAATTTCAACAAGGCAATGTATATTTAGCATAGAGAAATTTTTAACAGTTAAATAGTGGATTAACTAAAAAAAAAAAAAAATGTTTAAAAAAAGGGCGGTGGCGCCAGGGTGGCTCAGTTGGTTAAGCTCCAACTCTCGATTTCAGCTCAGGTTATGATCTGAGATCAAGCCCTACAGGGGTCTCTAAGCTGAGCACAGAGCCTCCTTGAGATTCTTTGTTTCCCTTTCCCTCTGCCCCTCCCTCACTCGCATGTGTTCTCTCTCCCTCTTGCTCTCGAAAGAAAGAAAGAAAGAAAGAAAGAAAGAAAGAAAGAAAGAGAGAGAGAGAGAGAAAGAAAGAAAGAAAGAAAGAAAGAAAGAAAGAAAGAAAGAAAGAAAGAAAGAAAGAAAGAAAGAAAACAGTAGGTTTTATAGCAAGAAGACTTATAGGAGTTGCAGCATAGCCTCCAAAAGAAAAACAAAATTACTCTCCAGGGTCCCTCCCTAAACAAAACACACATTGATTTACAATTGTACTACTAGGTATTTATCCAAAGGATACAAAAGTGCTGTTTCAAAGGGGCACATACACCCCAATGTTTATAGCAGCACTATCAACAATAGCCAAAGTATGGAAAGAGCCCAAATGTCCATCAACAGATGAATGGATAAAGAAGACATGGTGTGTATATATGTATACACACGATGGAATATTACTTGGTGATCAAAAAGAATGAAATCTTGCCATTTGTAACAACATGGATGGAACTAGAGCGTATTATGCTAAATGAAATTAGTCAGAGAAAGACAAATATCATATGACTTCACTCATATGTGGAATTTAAGATACAAAACAGATGAACATAAGGGAAGGGAAGCAAAAATAAAATAAAAACAGGGATGGGGACAAACCATAAGATACTCTTAAGTACAGAAAACAAACAGGGTTGCTGGAGGGATTATGGGTGGGGGAATGGGCTAACTGGGCAAAGGGCTTTAAGGAGGACACTTGTTGGGATAGGCACTGGGTATTATACGTAGGTGACAAATCACTGGAGTTACTCCTGAAATCATCATTGCACTGTATGTTAACTAACTCGGATGTAAATTAAAAAATAAATTAGAACTAAAGGGATCTTAATCAAAAACAAAAAGACAAAACAAAACAAAACAAAACAAAAACCCACCTCACTTTTAAGGTATGATCTATTCCATACCAGTAAATAAAACGATTTCATGCTAAGAAAGCAATTTTCATTGAGGAGCCCATCAGAATCACTTGTCATGGGAAATACTCTTTCCAAATTATACATATTCCCACAGATTATGGCATATATTGCCCCAGGTAACTTACAGGTGGCATGAGTAAGTATTAATAGAAGGCAATGAATGACAGACTCCTCTGTATGCTGCAGGGAAAAAACACTGAGAGCCAACTGTTTTAACAGACCAATAATTTGGGGGAACTAAGGAAGAGAATGTAGACCAGACTAAGGAATGACCTAAAGCAAAATCAAAGACTCTTGCTCTCCTATGTCTTAATTTTATGAGTAGCTTTGCATTCTATGTACTTAATAACTCAGATGGAAATGGAATACTTGTTGAGTTTATTTACCTCCTGTGTATAAAACCACACCCCCAAAGTTCAGCATCATTCAGCTCTAGGCCTCCTACAGAGGCTTAATGCCATAGAGTACATTTTGTGTTTTAAATGTTTATCTATACAGAAGTTTATCTAACAAATAATTTCATTTCTCAATTCCTCAATTCAAAGGGAATTTGCTACCATAATTATGCATCTAACATTCAACATGACAAAGTAGGTTTGTTCCTGCTACTACATAATATTTTTTAAGTTTTCACTAATAAACTAAAAAGCAAAGAATTAACTCCTATTATTAATAAGGTAGTTATGTGTATACATGCATAGAACATGCTTGGAAGGATACACAAGGAACTGTCAGATCGTTACCTCTTTGGAGTAGAACTGAGAGGAGCTAAGAGATAGTTTTATAATTTATTTAAACAATGAGCATGTATTACTTTAAAAGAAACCCTCCATAAAATTCTTAACTCCCATGAGGAGTATCCCCAGCCAAAATTTAGTGAGTCTCAATTTAATTAACATCCTGAATACTTCCTCCTTTGACTTAAAACTTTCAAATTCAATAGACTAATCTATATAAGCTGGTTGGCAATCCATCTGACAAGCTAACCTACTATAAAATAGTAAAGCAGTCTAAAAGCTAAAGGTTCACAGTGGTTCTCTCCTTTATCTCAGATCCCTACTTCTCAACAACTGCATTTCCAAAAAGGTGGGGAAGAAAAAATACAAACATATGTAAACATTCTCACATGTTCTATAGCACCCGCCTGTCCATTACTATATTCTCGATACTGTCCAAGCATCTGGTCTACTTGTCGCAGGTTCCGACTGGTGTCCTTAAAAAAGAAAATGGATTTTAATAATTGTTGCAAACAACGCTTTTCTCAATCTTAGTAGTATGTCAAACAACTAAGTCAACCATTTGTGAAAGGTACAATTATATCATACCTAACTTAGATATTAATATACAGTACTTCTTAAATATCAGATAAATCATATAAAAACCACTGAGAGAGAAACTCAAATCCATCCACAATTTACTTGTGTGAAATCGGAAGTACATAATTTAAATCCTTATCCAATGTTCCACAATAAGTCAGGAACAAAACCCTAATTTGAAAAGACTCCTCATTATTAATTTGTGCACCTCAACTAATTCACACCTCCTTCATAGAAAAGGAATCCTGAGAGAACAAACCTTTTAGATTGTGTATAAGAGAAGCAAATCATTAGGAACGATGTTATTTTAATTATTACTTCACTGTGGAACTTGATTAGAAGAAAAAGTATCCTTTAACCTTTAGCTATAAACAACAAATTTAGTTCTAATCTCAACAAAAATGGTTTCCACCCAAATGTGCTAGGTGTTACCTCAGAGATTAATGGAGGCATTTCTTTCAAAAAAAGATACACTTACTAATGTGTCTCCTCATTGGTTGGAAAGTACAAGGATTTATTTGTACTCCAAAAATCCAATGTTATGCTAGTTTATGTAAGTTTAAAAAGAGCCTTGTGAGTTTTAAATCAAATTATGGCCCCTCCACCAGAAATTAGCCTCTTCTCATTAAGAATACTAACCCAGGGGTGCCTGGGTAGCTTAGTCAATTAAGTGTCCAACTTCAGCTCAGGTCATGATCTTGTGGTTCACAAGTTTAAGCCCCGCGTCGGGCTCTGGGCTGACAGCTCAGAGCCTGGAGCCTGCTTTAGATTCTGTGTCTCCCTCTCTCTCTCTCTGCCCCTCCCCTGCTCATGTTCTGTCTCTCTTTCTCTCAAAAACAAACGTTAAAAAAAAAATTTTTTTTTTAAAGAATACTAACCCAAAGCAATTAAAAACCAAAATCCATGCTTATCCAGGCAAAGCAAAAATAAGAGATTAAGGGGCTGGGGAAAAAAAAAAACCTCAATTTCTGAGTTTTCTTCCCCCACCCCCCCTCACCCTCGGTATGGCTGTGTTGTTACCCTTCACCCACCTCTTTTCCCAAGCCCTTTCTACATAAAGGATAGATACTGCCTCCACTGAAACTTCTAAAAGGTTGCCTTTCAAACTGCCAAAAGTTAGCCCCTAAATAAAAATGGCATCTCAATATTGTTCATCCATGAATGATCTGCCTAGTCAAAATATGAGCAATTACTCTCAAAGGCACATGACCACAAGAAGCTAAACTGTGGTACTTCCTACTCGTTTCACTCCCACACATTTTATTTGGGCATACTGCCTCATCCCAAAATGCTTCCACAACCTATCACATATTTCAAATATCTTTACTGACTGTGCTAGGCACAATAAGACGTTCAAGTCCTAATCCTTGTGACTTGTGTATTTGTAACCTCCCATGGCAACAGAGATTTTGTAGATATGATATACAGCTCAAGTGAAGGACCTAGAGATGGGAATATTATCCTGGATTATTGGGCGAACCCAATGTAATCACAAGCATCCTTAGGAGTAGAAGAGGGAAGCAGAAGAGTAGTCAGAGTGATGTGAAGTGAGGACTCAACCCACCCTTGCTCGCTTCGAAGATGAAGGAAGAGGATCCCAAAAAAATGTAGGCAGCCCCTGAAAGCTGGAAGAGGCAAAGGAACAGAGTCCCATGGGCTTCCAGGAAGGAATGCAGCCCTAACGAACCCTGATTTGGGTCCAATGAGACCAGTGTTGTATTTTGATGTGCAGAACTATAAGAAAACAACTTTGGTATTTTAATTATTAATTACAAACAATTATAAATTATATATCATTATTTAATTATATAATTAGTTTGTGGTAATTTGCTATGGCAGCAAAAAACTAATACACTGACCAAAACTATTTCTCAGTTTAAACTACTGAAAATCTATTAAATGCAACCACTGTTAAACTAACCTGTAAAGTACTCGTTATAGTGTTGACCTTCTCGGTGACGCCTACTGTAGGACGACTTAGACTTTCCCTGTATGTTGACCTGGTAGTCCATCGACTCAATCGGTCACGAGAGCGAAAGTGTTCTGAATCGCTGGAGGATTCTGCCATTGATGTACACAATCCTGAAAACAAACCCAGGTCAAGGTCAATCAAATAGTAAAGAGCATGGACATATGAGATTAAATTAACTACCTGCATCGTGATCTTAAGTATTTATTACATTAGTCCTTTGGCATATCACAATTTCTAAACACGTAGCCTGAAAATACAGGTCACTTCCCCACGCAATTCTCTCTCCTTCATTTTTTCCACTTCACGTGAACAATTCCTCAGATACGATTTTAGTCATGTTTACAACTGCAAATAATAATATTCTTTTAGTTTTGTGCAATGTTTCTAAATTTTAAAAGCACTCTCACATACAGTATCTCACGTAATCTTACAACATTGCAAGGTAGAAGGTGCTCGTAGATTGGCATCTCTACAACTGAAAAACCAAAAAGTTATTCTCTAAGCTAAGACTTAGTAGGTCTTAATAGGTCTCAATATTAGTCTGAAGTCCGTTCTACAAAGTTGTAACAACATGTGTTATCTTTAAACAAAAATACAACAGTCACAAAATGACCTAAAATAAGGAAACCCCATTCAGTGTACAGTGAACACTCTCATGCACCTTCTTTTGTTACAATTTTATTTTTAAGAGATTTTATTATCTCTGAGAGATTTTAGAGATTTAAGAGATTTTATCATCTCTACACCCAGTGTTGGGCTCACACTCACAAGTGTGAAATCAGGAGTCGCATGCTCTACTGACTGAGCCAGCCTGGCACCCCTCATGAACCTTAATTTAAAATACAGAATTAAATGCTATTAACAGAGGTAAAAATTCCATAATAACAAGTATGTGAGAAGAAGGCAACCTCAACATCTCCACCAAAAGAGAAAGCCAAACATCCTGAGTATAGTTTCATCAGCAGAAAATTCCCTAAATATGCTTTCTTCCCATCCTTACCCCAATTTTTGATTTAATGCAAAAGAAAATCATTTCATGCATGACAATCTCAAAAGTTTCAGAAAATCTTTTATGGAATTTAAAGAAAAAAAATATTGGGATAGAGAAGAATGAGAGAAAACTCACTGATCAAAAGTGGAAGTTTGTTGAATATCCCAATAATTTCATTTTTTGCTTAATGGAGGGTTAACAATCTTCAACATTGTTATAATCTTCCTAAAATCTATATGGTCATTTTTTATGGTTTATTAATTGCAGTGTAATGAAACCTTTTGTTAATGATCTACAATATTCTAGACTTTCTGGATCTTTATTCTGAATGCACCTGGAAAGTATGTGTATAACAAGTGAAAACACTGAGGTATCCGAATTTAAAATAAAACATGAACTAAATTAAGTGTAGCTGTCACTTAATACAAAAGAAAAAGAAAGACCTCTCACTTACCCCTACTAGGGATTACATATTTTTTAATAAGAGAAAATCACACTTTCCAGCATGAATTTCACTGGTAAACACACACACACACAGTCTTCAGCTATTAATTTCAATTACTTTGAGCAATAAAAGATGTTCAAACTCCTGCATCTGATGGAACTCCTGTAGAGACATCAAGATGTAAGATGAGATTGATCTGAGAATTCCGCGGGACTTTTGTTTATATAAAATATGAAACATTCAGCAACTAAGCACGTTAATTATACATAAGTGTCATAAATGCTGAACGAAGAAGCATTAAAAAATCCGTAATAAAAACAGAAATCAGATTACTTTCATTGTTGATAAAAACTGAGCACTCTCTTTAACTACTGACAACTCACAAGGTCAAACATGACCCTCAAAAGTAACTGAGTGAGCCCCTACCCTAAGTCTCACAACACAAAAGGCAGCCGTGGTGGCAGAGATTCAACCTTATCAAAAGATGCCCATGTCTCATCAGCCAACACCATGACTCCCCAGACACAGAGTTGACGGAGGGAGGGAGAAACAAAAGAGAAAGGAGTGGCCACTAGTATTGGCAAGAGGGTCATGCCAGCCACATAATCAGAACCTACAGGGAATATATGGAGAGCCATTAAAATAATTCCCAAGATCCCTTAATATAGCTGACTAAAGAAGAAAACCACAAAACAGTGTCAATTACACACTTTATTCACCATTGAGACTGTATTATTTTATAATTAAAAACTTAATTTTTAAAAAAATATTGTATATCCTATTATCACTGGTGTTAATGAAAATTGACCAGGCCTCTGAAAATCTTCCCCCCAAACTGTACCCAGAGCATTAGATTTATTCCACACTGATAAAAGCATATTGAGAATGGTCACATAACTAAAGTGTATGCATGGCCATTAATTTAAACACACACACACACACACACACACACACACACACACACACACACAAACTGTTCTACCTAATCTAAAATGTAAATTAAACAATGAGATGATTTGCTAGCCCATTAAAATTTTTTCTGTTAAATAATAATATCTATGGTTAGCCAGGTTGGTAGGGAAAAGAGCAGTCCTGTACTGTCCTAAGGGGGATGTGTAAATCGACATAACTGGTCTGAAAATAACCAAGCAGTATGTATCAAGAGCAGTTTGTACCTATAACCCACTAACTACATTTCCAAAAATTTCCCTTAACAAAATCATCTGGAATACGTACAGAATTTATATATGTGGATATTTACTGGGAAGTTATAATAGAGGGAAAATAAAAACTTAAATTTCAAACTATAAAACAATGATTAAAACACAGTACCTTTCATGCAATGAAACAGCATACAGATTCTAAAAAGTCTGTTTCTGGAGACATTTAATAGCAATGCAAGGATAAAAGCATGAGTCCCCATTTTGTAATATACATTATATGTTGTCTGTGTGTGAATATAAACTGTGAGTAAACAAATTTAAAGGAGCGGGAAAAGACAACTTTAAAAGGGGAAGAAAATATACCAAAAGTATATTTACTATCCAGCAGTTACAGTCATTTTCTATTTTTTTTAAACATTCCTATCTTCCCTGAATTTTCCACAATAACTGTGGAAAGAAAAATATAATGTATACTTAAAAGAAAGATAAATACAACAGATTAGTAACAAGTGGACAACCTGGAAAAGGTGTTTAAATAAAAGCTGTATTCAGAACTCCCTTGTTCTTGGTAGTTGTTTCCTTCTCCCAGGCAACTTACTTGACCATCTGCCTACGGAGGGTCATGTCACTAGTCTTCACCAATGAAGGAGTTCAAGAGATGGGATCACAATGCCAGTCTCTACTGTTTCACACTGTACAATACTGGCTGACCAAAGAAACCATTTATCATGAGTTTAGGAGCTAAAAGAATATTTTTTTTTCAATTCTATGATTCCACCTTTGCAATTTTGCTGAGTCATTAGACTCAAAAACGGACTCTCATAAAGAAACATACTAAATACTAGAATAAACTTGAAAGTTGAAGGACTACATGAAGGCATACTAATATGCACTGATAGCTTATGCAATCAAATTTTGCTTTGGGAACAAATTAAAACTGGTTCATGAATGATTTTTTTCATCGCAGTTACAATTTGTAGCCCAAAGAAAAATTATTAAGACTAGTAGAAAAACATAAATGTATGCTCAAGAAAAATCTTTATCATTATGGTTAATGATTTAAAAGAAGAAAATTCAATTGGGTTAGAACTCCATTCCCATCATCATAAGAAATTTGAGCATAACATCTGTTGACAAAAAAAAGAGTGGCTAAAGTTGAAGAATGACTGAAGAGCTCTTTCAAGAACCAGTTATTTATTTACTTAATTATTTTTAAAGAACAATTTAAAGAAGCTGAATCACCTAAATCCCGGTTAAAGGTGAGAAAGGCATTTCTTTCAACTGAAGAAAAAGCAGTAAATGTTCTCTGCAGCTTACTACCACCTACTGGTACAACAAAATTTCTCATTGATGAGAAAGTGATAATATGCACACTGTCTGCTTTTTAGATGGTGAGCTTTTTCCAAGACTCTAGAAAGGACTAAGAGGGGTGACCTTGGGTGAAAGTCTGCAGAGTCTTAGAGAGCACTCTCAGTCTGAAACCAGATGGTACAATTCTTAGAATAGTTTATTTAGCTGTTCCCAACACATCAGTATTTAAAGGCATAAATATTGTTGCTTCTGTCTTAATGAACCTTATAAAGAAGACATACAGCCACCAGAGCAAGTAATGAACTCTCATCAATTCACTCCCACTAAGGATCTATCAAAAACAAATGTCCATATACAGACCTGAACACCAACCAGAGAGAGTAAAACTACATTCAACCCTATAAGAGGACTTCTGGTGAATCTTTACAAGCTCACGTCCACCTCTTTTGTTATTCGACCTAAAGAGCCATCAGACTGTCTTCATTATAATGATGCACATTTGTATGTAGGAGAGTTATAATTTATTGGTCCTCAAGTCTCTTTTCCTCAGAGCCAGTTTAAAACAATTAGGATTTGCAAGCTGTTCCATAAAAGATAAGCACCCAGCCTCAGGGGGTGATATTTCACACAGGCTGACTAGTGCATGTTAAGTAGGTGATGGCTCCTCAGCTGGCCCTGTCCAAGGCAAGTGTCCTCAATGTTCAAGGTAACGATGTGTTGGGGGGAGTATTGGGGGAGGTGGGAAGTGTCTTTTAAGCTTAATCACTAAGTTCAAATTTTAGAAAGCATTTCTCACTGTTTCAATAGCTATAGGACTTGAGAGCTTTATTTTCTCCCTCAAGAGAAAAAGTAAACAAGCCAGCAGAAAGTACCACATACAATTATTAATTGTACATGTCTTCTTTACGCCAGTGCTCCTTTGGAACTTCAAATCCTCAAAAGCTTTTGGCAAATTAATAGAAGATCAAAGTCAACTGTCCAGTCCATCAGCCAGTTAGTAGATAATGTAAGACAAAGGAAACAGAATCAAAGAGAGGCAACAGATTCGTGCATTTATCATTTACTGAATCACTACATTAGAAACGGAAGATACAAGTAAATTAAAAAATCACAGTCTTTGAGGGGAGAAAAAGACTCATAAAAGTGGTACACGTGGTGAGCTAAGTAATATGACAAAATGCCAGGGGAGTCAGGTAAGGATCCCTCCACTCATCTCGAAGGGTGAGTAGAAGTTTGACAGATGGATGAGAAAAAGAAATGGGAACCAGTTAAAATCCATCTGTCTCAAAGGAACTAAAGAAGGTACAAATAAGCAAAGCTCTCACATTCCTTCACCAGGGCGTAAATTTAAAACTGTCTCTAGATATTGCTCAATGTCCCCAGGGCATGGGCAAGGAGCGCAAGTGCTGGTTAAATCATCATCTCCAGTTAAGAACTTAGAGAATTAACATTTACACACACACACACACACACACACACACACACACACACACACACAAAATTTGATTTTTTTATTGTATGTCCCATTTATTCCTGTTGCTGCCATGCATTTCCTCTCTCTCCCGCTCACGCTCCCACACTCTATTCCATGGGTGAAGCCAGGCAGGCTCAGCTCCTAGGCTGCATTTTGCTCCCTTTACTCCAGTACCTCTGAGTTCAAGAACAGAGTTACAGGGACCAGTGCCCACCAAGCAGGGCTATTTCTGGAAAAGGCCATATACCATACAAAAGGACAGCTTACTCGGACATGGAGAAAAACACTAGGAGCTGCTCAGATAATTATACATGTGCCAGTTGCTAAAAATCAGTATCAGTTTTAAAAGAAAACAAAGTTACTTAATAATCCCCTCCCTGTTTCACCATCAAAATACAGATATTTTAGATATACACCCACACACACTTCTAAAATCAACAAGGGAGTTTACAAAATTAAATAAAAAGTAAAACATGTCAAGATAAAAAACAGCAAATGAAAACTCAAGAAAAACTTACAAGAGAAATGGATGCTGACGAACCCAAGATGGATTATTTGTAATTAAATCCTAGTTTTGAACTCTTGCATTTGCCACCCAAAAAATATTTCTTACACTATTCCCCAAATAGCAGGCAAGAATGAAGTCCTCTGTACATAGAGACAACTTCCAGTAACTGTCCAAACTGCTTCAGACTGGGCAAGATACCAGCATGGACCAAGGGAGACTAGCATCCCCAAGTTTCTGACGCCATTTTGCTTAAATGGGTGGATGAACACTGGAGGACTACAGACAACCAACATGTACTTAAAAATAATGTCCACTGTGTGATTTTAAAGCTTTAATTGGAAAACAAAGAGACTTCATATAAAAATTCCAATTTCTAGCTTCTCTTGAAAAATCCAACGATCTGGCAACACTGGGGGTGAATTCTCCCATTGCAACATGGGACGCCGTAGTTGCCTTAGAGTCAGGCACGCACCTTCCTGTTTGCCCCAGTCCCCACTGGACCTGCTTCACATGGTGAGTTACCTCACTGGCCCCACTGAGCAGTTGTGCTTGCAACTTTATTTTAGATGAAGAACCAAGACAAAGGAAGTCTACCAGTCTCATTCCCTAATTAAAAACAAGCAATTCAATCATGAAGAATGAATCAAGGTTAAATGTTCAAAAGATAATGCTTTCCTCTACAGACAAGAAGGAAAATTGGGTAATACGACTTTGCTATAAGCCATCCCTATAGACTATAAAACCAGAAGGATATACTACTCCTGAGCAGAAGGACCGAAACTACTTAGAATGTTTCTCTGATGTAAGTACTTTCAGAACAAGAGTGCAGTACATTGCATCATTTGGCTCTAATCTTCATCCCTCCCTATACACACTATCCTTACTTCTAGGTGGAGTTACCAGCCCGGGCCCCAGCAACCAGGTTTAGCTATATGACTCACTTTGGCCAATAGGATTTTAGCTGACATGGCACAAGCAGGGGCTTGAAATGAGATTACACACTGGAATTTGCTCTCTTGCAAGGCTTCCATCACCAGGATGTGCCCAGGCTATGGTGTAGGAAGGTGTGGGATCCATGGCTGCCCAGTGACTTCCAGCTTAGATCAGCCAGATGAACACAGTCAAATCAGTGGGTCTACAGATGATAAGCAGACAGCTTAGCTAACCCATTGCATAGGCAATAAACATGTATTGTCATATGCCTCCAGTTTTGCTTTGCTATGCAGCAAGAGCTAATCTAGCTGAAAGATATAGTTTACTAATAAATCATTTGATTTAGTTCAGAGGATGGTGAATTTCCCGAAGTTTCTTCTCAAGCCTACTCTCCTTCAGAAAACAGGTGGGTTTCAGACTGTCTTCTAATGGTGGAAGAAAAAAAAACAGATTCAAATTAGGATGCACAAAATAAGCCCAAGCAGTTGATGAAACAAGTGACAGGCTAGCAATTTTTGAGAAAAAAAATCTAAACAATCATAAATAGCAGCTGGGGATATTTATTCTCTGTATAACACTAAGTTTTTTGAAAGAAACCAGCAATTTCCTAAGTATATTATAAAGCACATTTGTTCTCTTCCTCCTAGTTTTTAAAGTATAAACAGAAACTCCTCTTGACTTTCCCAGGGAACCAAACAATTTTAAGAAAGGAAAATTGTTCTTATTCCTATTGTACCTTAAATTTGCATATTGCTATATGGCTTACAAAGCATTTGTTAGTCTTTTCTCTTTTGATCTCCCATTTCAATCCTGTGAAGTTGGTATAATTACAACTCTCTACCTTTGCTGAAGAGAAACGGCTAAAATACTTGTCCATGATGGCTTTGCTAAAAAGTTACAATAACAGAACTGGAAGTCACATCTTGTGACTCTGCTTTCTCCACTGCATTCTATACATAAAGAATTATGTAAACTCCAAATACATTGCCCAATCACTCAAACGTTTTCTTTGTCCTCCCCTACTCTGTTTCTTATGATCCATCCTCCCCCTCCAAGAAATGCCACTTAAGGCTGGAATACTCCATATGTGCTTGCTTAAAGATTTATATAATGAGCATAATAAAGTATTAAATACTTACATCTGCCATTAATCCAATTTATTACAGCTATTTTAAGATGTCTTTTAAATAATCCTGTCTCTTGTTAAGAATATTTACAACTAGAGCACCTAGGTGGCTCAATCAGTTAAGAGTCCAAAGGCCCCGAGATCGAGATCGAGCCCTGCATCAGGCTCCACACTAACAGTGTGGAGCCTGATTAGGATTCATTCTTCCCCTCTCTCTTTCTGCCCCTCCCCCACTTGCACTCTCTCGCTCTCTCAAACAAACTTTAAAAAACTGTAAAAAGGATATTTACAACCCATTTCAGACAGCAAAGCATATCTATTTTTTCAGAAACCACACCCTAAAACCTTAAATTTTTTTAAAAAAAGCATTCTCTTCATGATGTAAATGTATTTCCTATTTCTCTTTTTCTGCCACTCTTTCTCAATCCCCATATTTCTTTCTTGCCCCATTCTTTTTTTACTTTGCATCTTTAGATCTTTCCTGTAACTCTTCTATAATAAAAACATAGAATATATCTTTATCGTACTTACTGATACACTCATTCAAGAGTTTGGTATTTATTCTTAATTTTAAAAGTGGATAAATAGAATGATTTATATACCCTTTCCAAAGTATAAGAAAATAATTTAGGTCACCTGGGTGGCTCAGTCAGTTGAGCATCTGACTTCAACTCAGGTCATGATCTCACAGCTCATGGGTTCAAGCCCCGCATCGGGCTCTGTGCTGACAGCTCAGAGCCAGGAGCCTGCTTCGGATTCTGTGTCTCCCTCTCTCTCTGTGCCTCCCCCACTTGCATTGTCTCTCTCTCTCAAAAATAAATAAACATTAAAAAAATATATATATATGTATACATATATATATACATACATACATATATATATATATATATATACACATACACACACAGAGAGAGAGAGAGAGAGAGAGAGAGAGAGGGAGGGAGGGAGGGAGGGAGAATATAACTTACAAATTAAAAAAAAAAAGGTATTAGGAGTTCTTAACTTTGACTTGTACCATGAACTGTTTCTGGGAATGTTTTTAAAAGTACGAATAAAAATTTTAAACCTACAGGATTAGGGGCGCCTGGGTGGCTCAGTCAGTTAAGCGTCTGACTCTTGATTTCAGCTCAGGTAATGATCTCAAGGTTCATGGGTTCAAGCCCCACTTTGGGCTCTACGCTGACAGTATGGAGCCTGCTTGGGATTCTATCAACATAAACATTTTTAAAAAATTTTAAAAATATCTACAGGATTAGAAAGGAATCCAATTAGAATGACATGCACTATAATATCCTTTAAATACTATTTAAATAAACATAATATCATTTAAAACCAATTACACTTAAAAATTAAATCATTGGGACTCCATGGAAGTAGACCCCACTTTAAAAAGTTCAATTTCAAAATCCTTCAAAAAACAACAGTTGAGACAATATTAATGCTGAATAACTAGTGCTTTCACATAACAGATTGCCATATGACAATAACCCTACAAAGTATTATTGTCCTGATATATATACAAAAGGTGTAAAGAAACTGAGTATTAAGTGTCCAAGGTTATAGGGCTACCAGGTGGCAGAGCTGAGTCTTGAACCTTTCTCCAAAGCCCAAGATTCCTAGTTATCCCTTCTCTTCACCAATGGCACCACTCAGAATTCAGGACTCTTCTCGACTCATTCCTAGCCACCAACATAGTTTCTCTAACTAGGAGTCTTTTCCTGTCCATTCCAACTTTCACTGACACTTCATTGCCCATGGAAGATTGAGTCTAGGTTCTTGAATTCAAGAATTCAGGAATTCAAGACCTTCAGCTAGCCCCCACCCCCCTTCTCCAACAAAAGAACTATAACAAGCATAAGGCCCACATTCAGCTGCTGTTACACCAGATTCTCCCACCACTTCATTCTTCACTAATGTCACTAGTTCTGTCGAGAACACCTTCTGCTGTCTACTATTGCCACTTATTTCAAGTCCACTCATCATTCCAGGCATAGCACAGATAATATAACTTCACGGATGCCTTTCATCTCCAGCCAGAAGTGATCTGTCCTTCCTCTGCATTCTTATAGCTCTATAATCATAGTAAGACATTAAACATGCCCATAAAATGTTAATATTTGTGACACATATTTTTTTTTTTTTAATTCCTTGAATAGGTCAGACTCATTTCACTGCCAGATTCACAGCCTAGAACATTTTCACTCTTTTTCCCTTGGTTAACTCTTATCTTTTCCTTCAAATCTGAGTTCACAGAAAACGCGCCTTAAAAAACTTTCCTTCACTGCTTCCACCCAATACCGGGCCAAGTGCCCATAGTGGATATGACCTCGTTACAGCCGATAGACAAACTGGCTGTTTACTTGTCTGTTCCCTCAGTAGACTCCAAATTTCAACAGAGACTCTATTTACTTTGTTCATGGTTGTATTTCAATACCTAGCATAGTGCTGGGCATGTAGTTGGAACATTTTTAAATGAATTTACAGGTAAATTTTCCTTATTCTCCTGTCTGATTAATCCAGAGACAAATTTCAAAGTACAGGCCCTTGCAAACAGCATGTACTAATTAAATAATTGTTGCATGAAATAATTCTAGTGATAAATGGCTTAGATTAATTATCTTAAGCCTTCAAACAATATGGATTTAACTGAAAAGCAGTATCAATAGGACTTTTTGATACTTGATAATATGTCTATTTAGAGTAAATAAGGATAAACATTTCAAATTGACTTGAATACGTGTGTGAAAACTTATAACTGAATCAAAACTAGAGGGTTTCCAGGGCGCCAGGGTGGCTCAGTTGGTTCACTGTCGGACTTCAGCTCAGGTCATGATCTTCAGTTCGTGAGTTTGAGCCCTGCATCTGGCTCTGTGCTGACAGCTCAGAGCTTGCATCCTGCTTCAGATTCTGTCTCCCTCTCTCTCTGCTCCTCCTCTGCTTGTACTCTGTCTCTCTCTCAAAAATAAACATTAAAAAAAATTTTTTTTAATTAAAAAACTAGAGGATTTCCTTGACTTACTACAAATCACCTTATCATTGTCATTTGCACCGGCATTCCTCAATTCCTCAGTTATTGCTTATCTGTACTACAGAGCTCTAAACTCCAAATTACCTAGGCTCTTTATCATCTGGGTCCATTCTCAGTACTGTTTCAATGTACCAACTGCCACTCACCCATTTTTGCCATTTTAAAGCCTTCACTCTCGCATGACAAGCTTTTCTCTTCTTTCTAGGATCTATAAAATTTGCCTATCTCTTCTTCCTTTAAAATACTAATCATAGGTCACTTTTTCAATGACATCTCTCTTCAGAAAAGCTTAGTTTAGGTTTACCTTTAATTCACTCATCCATTCACCCATGAGCACTCATTCATTCACTCATGAGCACTTATATGGCAACTCCTATGCACAGGGTAGACTCTAAACGTTCATCAGCTAACTGGATTCATGTAACCACAAATACTCCCATCTCCCAAACACTGTAAGCACCAGCATTGTACAGATCTACATTAAGAGTTATATAAATTTCAGGGGCGCCTGGGTGGCTCAGTCGTAGAAGCATTCGACTCTTGATTTCGGCTCAGGTCATGATCTCAGTTTGTGAGTTTGAGCCCTGTGTCAGGCTCTACATTGACAGCATGGAGCCTGCTTGGGATCCTCTTTCTCCCTCTCACTATCTCTTAAAATAAATAAATAAGAAAGAAAAAGAGTTATAAGAATTTCAGAGAGGGGTTATATCTGAGAAAAGCCTGATCAGCCTCTTAGGACCACTCATAATCATTAGGTGCCGAGTGGCTTAGTCAATTAAGCATTCAACTTTTGATTTCAGTTCAGGTCATGATCATGACATTAAGCCCCACATCCGGCTCTGCCTGAGCATAGAGCCTGCTTAAGATTGTCTTGCTCCCTTTCCTTCTGCCCCTTTCCCCTTCTCTCAAAAAATAAAAATTAACTTAAAAAAGAATAGTGCAGTTGTAAAGGATGCAAAGGATACATAAACAGGCGATTCACAGAACACATATAGCCCTAACAAACATACAACATACTTTATTTCACTAATAAATGCCAACTAAAATGATAGAATCAGATTCTCCTTTCTCTGTTTTGTATAAATGAAAAAAAGCTTTGGCATGGGCACCCCCTTACTGTAAGAGTATTAACAGAATAGCTTTTCTAGAAAACTGACAAGTAAAAATAAGTAATATTCATCTAGATTCTATCTAGTAGGTATATAGATTCTACATCTATAGGGGCGCCCAGGTGGCTCAGTCAGTTAAGCATCCAACTTCGGCTCAGGTCATGATCTCACCATTCATGAGTTTGAGCCCCACTTCAGGCTCTGTGCTGACAGCTCAGAGCCTGGAGCCTGCTTCAGATTCTGTGTCTCCCAATCTCTCTCTACCCCTCCCCCGCTCATGCTCTGTCTCTTTCTCTTTCTCTCAAAAATGAATAAATGTTTAAAAAAATTTTTTTAGATTCTACATCTATAAATATTATTCCAGGAAAACAGAAGTCAAATGTATACATCTTACCTATAGGTGTACATACAATTTCATTGCAGAGTTATTTATGTTAGTAAATAAATAAATAAGAAAAAACACAAATAATACCGTAAATGTATCTAGTCATTGGGATACTGGTAGCAGTTAAAACCCACAAGGAGAATTTTATGTGCTGACTTGTAATATTAACAAGAAATAAAAACACACTATGGGATATTTATGAACATACTGAAAACACTTTCTAGTAGAATCAACCTAGTGACAATACTCTATGGATAACAATAAACTCTAGATTATTTGCATATTACTCCCAGATGTGTCAAGACTGCAGCTGAGAATTTCTGGGCTAGATTATCCTAGCAGGTCCTTCCAGCTCTAAAATTCTTTAAATCTAAGGACTTTGTACAACACAGATCTTGGACACAGTGTTACTGCAAGGTCTCAATGGGTCTCCCCTATATGTTTAAGTGCCTTTATCAAAATGCAACATGAAAATGTTAAAAAGTGTCCAGACTTTAAATCTATGTTGCAACACTTGAGTTTTTAACACTACACCCTTGATTTTCAATTCATGTTGAATGTTGAATATGCATACTCTACAGAAATCACAAATTATAACTACCTCTTACCTCAATAATGTAAAGAACATTATACCTTAAAAAAACTGAAAAAGCTAACAGAACCCTCTGAATATATAAAGAGACAAAAAACAGTAAACATTGCTTATATGGTATACCTAATCTAAAAACGCTAACTCTAAATCAAATCTGACTTAAGAGCAGTCATAAACAGCAATGGGTCCTCTTTGTAGTGGACAGGACTGGGATTTGGAATCAACAGATCTGGAGACAAAGACCACTCTTTTGGGGCTCAGATACCAAGAACGACAAAAAACTCTCTTAACCTCAACTGTTTCATTTGTAAAATGAAAATAAGCATAATAAAAGTGTCACAGAGATAAAATGCAAAAGTGCCTAATACAGTGCCTGGGACAAAATAGGTTCTCAAATACTGGTCAAACAGAAACAGATGCATCACTGTTGCTTTTGTTTGAGGTATCTAGTTTGTTCCCCCTGAATTTCTGTAACATCAAATCTATTTTGTTCATGTGCATTTTTGTAACACCCTTTCACAACCATCCTATTTTGTCTTTGTACTACATATTAGAAAGGAGTTTCTTGCCCCCCCCCCCACCCAAGTCTATCTGTTGAAATATATTTATCCACCATATGCAAAAATTTGTTAGCTCAGAAACTCAGGGAGAAAGCATACTTACAAAACACACCCCCAAAACTCCGTGTTGTTCTCCTCTGAGCTCAGTGCTCTTCTTTGGCACATATGTCTGCCTCCTATCATTTCTTCATGAGGTTCAGGGCAAAAGGCCTAGTCAAGTAGACGATCTTTGGTTGCCCTACACCTTCCCCAAATCACCTACAGACAAATGAAACATGGGGGTAAAACACACTTACAACCTTAATTTTTTTATATAATGAAAGATCAAAATAAGCTCACTCTCACTACACACAATTTAGTGCATATCAGAGAACACAGAAAATTATCCTTAGATCATGTAAAAGTCCCAGTGAACTCACAGGAATTCTTTACATCCAAGTGCCCAGCCAGCATAGTCTTCACTGGTCACTTCCACTCATGCCTGGTCACCCCTTGGGCTGGCTAGGGTGAATTGTAGCCAAAGTCTGGCCAAAAGTAGTGTCCCTGAGCAGATCTATTAGTGGGTAAACTAAGGCAGATAACGAAATTAACATGTTACTTCTGAATTTGATGGCTAAATTGTATTTCTAAGCCAGTAAGGAACTATCTGATAGCACTCCTAAAGGCAACATTTTATAAGCTGCCCAATTCTTCCCACATTTAGTATTGCAAATCAGTAAGTAAAATGCCTTTGGTTGTAGGAAAGAGCTACGGACAGAAATGTTTTCAATTCTTTGTGACTACTTTCAAAGCAATCTGCAAAAACCCAGCTAGTTATTCTGATAATTGGTCATTGTCTCAAAAAAAAAAAAAAAAAAAGTATTGTGGAAAAGTTAAACTGTTAGAAGGTTCAAAATGGCCCACATCATGCAATGACAGAGAGGACAGACTGGGATGACACAGGTATAGTGCACAATTCACTCTTCTTTAAAAAAAAAAAAAAAAAAAAAAAGAGGGGGGCAAACTTCCCCAGGTGAGTTATACCAAAAACCAAACTGTTCTGTGCCAATGTGAAATGGCTGAAGTTTTAATCTTCTATCTGTGCTGCCAATACAGTAGTGACTGGCCACATGTGGCCTAGTGAGCTCTTAAAACCTGGCCAGTTTGAAATGACACGTGCTGTAAGTGTAAAATACATAAAAGAATGTGAAGACTTAATGCCATTAAAAAAATTGTTTTAAGAATGTAAAATATCTCAATAAATTTTATATTTGACTACATGTCAAAATGAAAACGTTTTGGACATACTATGCTAAATAAATTCTTAAAATTAATTTCACCAGTTTCTTTTTACTTGTCTAGCGTGGGCACCAGAAAATGTAAACGTGTGTGTGGCTCACATTTTATTTCTATTACACAGCAAAGATCTGCATAGTTGATAAAATAACAAATACTGAGTATTTCTGTGTCAGGTCCTGTGCTAGATACTCCACACAAAACTGAGAACAGCTGCAACGTGGTTTTATTTTTTTTTTTTTTTCAACGTTTACTCATTTTTGGGACAGAGAGAGACAGAGCATGAACGGGGGAGGGGCAGAGAGAGAGGGAGACACAGAATCAGAAACAGGCTCCAGGCTCTGAGCCATTGCCCAGAGCCCGACGCTGGGCTCGAACTCACGGACCGCGAGATCGTGACCTGGCTGAAGTCGGACGCTTAACCGACTGCGCCACCCAGGCGCCCCTGCAACGTGGTTTTAAAGACGTCTGTGCAAGTGACTGAGCTTCATCAAACCAATAAAGGATGAGGCTGGAATTCAATGTCAGGTGTTCCTGCTAAATAACTCAAATAAGGGACTGTTAACAGCTAATGTTGGGGCAACCTCCTTCATGGCCTGGGAAAGCCGGGTCGCTGATACAGTGTTCCCAAGGGTAGCAAACTTTTGTAACCATAGAACAGGTACAAAAACGTCAAGTTATATCCCAATCAAGCTAACACCAGAATGAGCCCAAATCCTTGACAGCTCAGGCTTCGCAGCTGCTAGCAACAAAACTAACCGCTCAAAAAAAAAAAAAAAAAAAAAAGCCTACGTAATTCAAATTCCCTGGATGACTTGGCCAGAATCTGTGAACACTCACGCCGAGAGAAGGAGCGACGGGATACCAGGCACGCTGTCTCCCCCTACCCTGGCAACACTCCACCCACCCAAAGCCCCACTCCAGATTTCCTTGTAGCTTTTGTGTCCCCACCTCTGGGACCAGGGGAAGTGAGACCTAAAACGACTACGATAGGATAAGGAAGCAGTAAAGAAAGGGCGAGTAGGCATTTGAGGTCAGGTACCTGAGATAGAAAAGGACCCTAAGTCCTTAAAGCCGGATCATCGCCGAGGCCCCTCCCGGCTCCCACGGCCGCCAGCGACCCAGAAGGTGCAACTGACCTGACGCTGCGGCGCAACCGACTCTGCTCTCTCCAGACTCGCAGCTATGGCAACTTGAACTAGCCGCCCAGCCACAGCGAGCGAACAAGACCCCGCTGCTGTTGCCGCTTGGCACTCTGGGAGTTGTAGTCCATCTTGCCCTCAAAAGCAAGGAGTCGTCCAGGGAGAGAGGCCCTAGGAGAAACTTCAAATCCCAGCATGTCATACGACGGGCCTAAGGGCCACTTTCCCGGAAGAAGCCGGATTAGCTGGCACCTGAGTCCCTGGGCCTCGCCCTCTTGCCCTGTTCTTTTTTTTTTTTTTTAAAGGGCCAGTAACTTCTACAGGAAGCAAACACCTGAGAGTGAATTAACGGTAATTTAATCAGAAAAGTCCAAAATATTCACTTAAGAAAAAAAAAGAAAAGAAAAATTCAAAGTAGTTGCAATAATGACAGACTCCGTTTCTTTTACTGCTTTCAGACAGGGAAGAGTAATTTCCATGAGTGAAATGTACAAATCCTCTTACTACCAGAGCACAATGTCTTTTTCCTAAGATCCACAAATTCTTAGAACTGGAAGGGAACAGAGAAGATTATCTAATAAAACCCTTTAGGCCTAGAAAGAGTGAGTGACTTACCCAAGATCACATTAACTCATTAATGGCAAACCAAAGTCTTTAAGGCTGTCACTTCATGATTGCTACTACATTGAGTCTAGAGTGTCATCTCCACAGTCATTCTAGAACATGAGACAGACGTATGCCACTCAGAGAAGTCGGTTTCAGCTGAGAAAAGGCAATAAAAACGTCAACAAAGAACTTAACTTCGGAAAAGCTAAGAAGTGAAAAATCAATTAGTCATGTAGAGCCTCATTTCTTTGTGCTCTGCCAAAAAGACCATTGATCACTTCCTCAAGTCTTAAATCAAAATTTACCTTATCTGTGAAAGCTTTCTTGGCTACTTCAAGAAGAGCTAGATCGCATTAAATGCATAGTTTCCCTATTCTAATAATTTTGTACTGTAATTATCCATTTCCCTGTTGGTCTCTTCCATCAGACTCAGCCCTTCAAAGGCAGGGGCCAAATCTTTTAAAATCAGTACCTCTCTTCTCAGCCCTTCCTCACTTCCCACTCTCCCTTCACATCTCTTTCTCTCTCTCTCTCCCTGTCATAAACAAAAACATAAATAATTAGCATATAAATTTGATGTGTTACAATAACTCCAACATTTTCTCTGGCCAACACTGAGGGGTAAAGTTTATTTCATAACCAGTTTGAACATAATTCTTCTAAAAATTACCTACGTATTTTCATCTATCTTCAAGATGCTTGCTCACAGTTGTATTCAAGAATACACTCCACCTGACACAGAGATTAAGATAATTCAGAACAGCCATAAAATTTCCCCATATGCATGCAGAAGCATAATAACTCTATTATTTACCTGTTAATGTTTTAATTTTTCAAAACAATTACATTCATTCATTTAATTCAGCAAATGTATGCCGTATCTTTCTAGTATCCAAACATTGTATTAGACACTCAAAATGCAGTAAATGTGAGGAGACGAACATGTTGCTCTAAGTGAAGAAACATACCATTAAACAAATTCCTACAAATCTGGGTGATAGAGTACTGGGTAGGTTTCAATGCAGACACATAAAATAGAAACTTTTTTTTTTTAATTTTTTTTTTCAACGTTTATTTATTTTTGGGACAGAGAGAGACAGAGCATGAACGGGGGAGGAGCAGAGAGAGAGGGAGACACAGAATCGGAAACAGGCTCCAGGCTCTGAGCCATCAGCCCAGAGCCTGATGCGGGGCTCGAACTCACGGACCGCGAGATCGTGACCTGGCTGAAGTCGGACGCTTAACCGACTGCGCCACCCAGGCGCCCCTAAAATAGAAACTTTTTAAGGAAGTGATATCTGATCAAATGGGGGAAGAATGACCACTAAAACAGCTAATGTCAGCAGTAATAAAAACTGTCCACAACCTCTCTTCACTGGTCCAACCATATTTAGAGAATAAATTCAATTCAGGAGACCCCATTTTTAAAGTGACGTTACCAAAATAAAGCAAAATCAAAAAACACAACTGGAGCTAATGGGTGGAGAATCATATTTGAGTTCATTATGACCAAGATATTTTAAAATACACTATTAAATTACAGCAACTTTTGTCATATAGTGTGCTCTCAACCCACAGATATGACACCTAGAAAAAATATAGTGAAGTCAGATCATAGAATCTTTCTTCTTCTTTACAAGACAGACAAAAATAAGAAAGCCAATAAAAAAATATTTTACACAAAATGTGTCTTATAACTCCCCAATGACACTTATTGCTTTTAATCAGTATGACAGGCACATGTTATCCAACCCCAAAATCACACTCAAGTTGAATCACCTGATGTTAAAGCTGGAAAAACCCACAAAGATTATCACCAGCAGTAGCCATCTTCTGCAAACAATATAAATAGAAGTATAGAGAGATTACATGATGTATTGGTTTGCTTGTGCCATTATAGTAAGATACCACAGAGTGGGGGGCTTAAAAAACAGAGATTTATTTCTCACAGTTTTGGAAGCTGCAAGTCCAAAAGCAAGGTATCAATAGCATTAGGTTCTCCTCAGGCCTCTTTCCTAGGCTTACAGGTAGCTGTCTTTTCTCTTTGTCCCCACATGGCCTTTCCCCAAAGTAGGCAAGTACCTGATGTCTCTCCCTTTTCTTATAAAGACACTAGTTATTTTGGATTAGGGCCCCACCCTCAAAATGTCATTAAACCTTAATTACCTGCTTAAAGGCACTATCTTCAAATATGGTAATATTGATGGTTAGGGCTTCAATGTATGGGGTTGGGGAGGAAGGGGGACATGATTCAGCCTATAACACATGATCTCCTCAAAATTTTACCTATTTACAATTAGTGTCATCAATGATCTTCCCACAACACCATACCTTGATAATAGTAGATGTGGCAGATATTTTTGACATACCTCACCCATATCACCCTTTAACTGGGAATGATTCTACCCACAGTGTTGGGCCCCAAAGCCTTGTTTATATTATACAAAGCCCCTTTTCTGACCATGGCTGTTTGGTCAGTGGCTGAAACAATCTGGGCCAGTCAGGATCTTTATCCTCTGAGGGTTTAAAATTGGGACTCAAGCATTCAATTGGTTGCCTGAATAGTCTTGATGTGAGGGTACAAACTGAGGCTTTCTCAGTGAGATGACCATCTTTATCTATGTTCAAGGAGAAACTGAAAAATCTAATCTTCAGAGAAGGAGAGAAATGAGAAAATCAGCAAAAGTAAACCGCGCAGCCCCAGAGGAAATGAGCCTAAGAGGAGAGAATCTTGGTTCCTGACAATTTCCAAGTTCCTGGCCTTAATCTCTTGCTATTTCCACTTACATTTTATGTATTTGTGTTCTGAGATACTTTAGAGAAAGATGGAGGTGGTTAAATGTCCAGATTCAAGACTCAGACCACTTGGGTTCAAATTTTAGCTGTAATACCTATCAGCTATGTCACCTCAAGCAAGTATATTGAATCACTCTGTGTCTTCATGGAGATGATAAGAATAGTACCTAACATGTAAAGTTGTTTTGAGGATAAAAGAAATTAATGTATATGAAGCATTTCGCCCTGGGTCTAGCCCATAGTAAGCACTCGATATATGTTGGCTGATATATAACATGATCTCCCAGAATGTTAGTTCCATGTACATCGAGACTTTATCGTTTTTTTCTAGGCACTTAGATCAAAGAATATACCTTGTTGCCTGCTGATGATTTCCCTCTTGAAGCTTAAGTTCTGTTGATTGAAATCCAAAGACCCTAGACTAAGATGACATTGGTGAATCCTAATTGTCCAGCCTGTGAGATCTGAGGTCCTAACATTACATTTAATTTTTTAGGCAGGTTTATCAGAAGTGATTCTGAACCATACCAAACATTAAACATCTAAGCGGCCTAATCAACAGAAGGTTTTGGAATGGGGCTAGTCTGAAAGCACTGACATGATCATCATACCCTAACTCATCTAGAATAAGTAAGCATAGGAAAGGGAATACAACTATTACATAAGAAGCTGGTGAGCAGCAGACAGAGGCTGTGCTATTTCAAGTAAAAGGGGCAGAAGTTTTGTTTCACCAATACCTTGAAAACTCATACCACTGTGAAACAACAGCAAATTGATTATTTCCATGTGATGGGAAAATATAATTGAAACACTAACCAAAAATTTCCTCAAGTATTTTCTTTTCCCACTTGGTTCTCCTCCAACCTCCATTTCAGCCAGCTAAGCTATTCTATGCTTATGGCCCCAGAGAAGGTATGTGACCACAGGAAGCAGAAAGGGAAAGGAAGAGGAGGAGAAAAAAAAGAAAAACTATTCTTTTCTTGGCTTTTGAGCATTAGGCATCTAGATCATCAGATAAGACTGGTCACATAGTCACATAACTTGTGGGTCCAAGTGCAAAATGAAAATGTCAGGCCCTGTTTAAAATTGATTCAGATTGTCAAAAATGGTGTCAGCAGAGCCTTAAACCAAGAACACAGCCCTGTGGAATTGCCAGATCACCAATGGAATAGAATAGAGAGTTCAGAAATAAACCCATGATTATGGTCAATATATCTGTGACAAAGGAGGCAAGAATATACAACGGAGAGAAGACAGTTTCTTCAATAAATGCTGCTGGGAAAACCATACAGCTACATGCAAAAGAATGAAACTGAACCACTTCCCACCACCACACCAAAAATAAACTCAACATGGATTAAAGACCTAAATGTGAGACCTGAAACTATAAATACCCTGGAAGAGAACAAAGGCATTTCTCTGGCGTTGGCCATTGTAACATGTTTCTAGATATGTCTTGTAAGACAAGGGAAACAAAAGCAAAAATAAATTGTTGGGACTACATCAAAATAAAAAGCTTTTGCACAGTGAAGGAAACCATCAACAAAACAAAAAGGCAATCTACTGAATGGGAGAAGTTATTTGCAAATGACATATCTGATAAGGGGTTAATAAACAAAACATACAAAAAACTCACAACTCACCACCAAAAAAAAACCCCAAACAATCCAATTAAAAAATGAGCAGAAGACCTGAATGGACATTTTCCCAACGAAGATCTACAGATGTTCAACAGACACATAAAAAGTCATCAGGGAAATGCAAATCAAAACCGCAGTAAGTTATCACCTTACACCTGTTAGAAGGGCTAAAATCAAAGAGACAAGAAATAGCAAGTGTTGGTGAGGATGTGGAGAAAAAGGAACCCTCATGCACTATTGGTAGGAATGTAAACTGGGTACTGCCACTATGGAAACAGTACAGCAGTTCCTCCAAAAATTAAAAATATAAATACCAAGTGGTCCAGGGCACCTGAGTGGCTCAGTCAGTTGAACATCTGACTTTGGCTCAGGTCATGATCTCCCGGTTCATGAGTTCAAGCCCCACATCAAGTTCACTGCTGTCAGCACAGAGCCCACTTTGGATTCTCTGTCCCCTTCTCTCTGCCTCTCACCCACTTGTGCTCTCTCAAAAATAAAATAAAAACATTAAAAGAAAAAATGCTATATGGTCCAATAATTCTACTACTGGATATTTTACACAGAGAAAACAAAACTACTACTTCAAAAAGATATGTGCACTCCTATGCATTAAGTGTTTATCTATCTCGAAAGAGAAAAAGAAAGTGCAAGTGGGGGAGGGGCAGAGAGAGGGAGAGAGAGAATTCCAAGCAGGCTTCATGCCCTCAGTGCAGAGTCTGACACAGGGCTTGATCCCACAAACTGCAAGATCATGACCTGAGCCAAAATCAAGAGTCAGACACTTAACCGACCAAGCCATCCAGGCATCCCCATTCCTATGTTTATTGCAGCATTATTTACAATAGCCAAGATATAGAAGCAACCTAAGTGTCTACCAATAGATGAATGGATAAGGAAGACATGGTATGATAAGATCATGCCATTTGTGACAGCATGAATGGACTTAGACGGTATTATGCTAAGTAAAAAAAGATCGAGGAAGACAAATAACATATGATTTCACCCATGGTTGCCAGAGGGGAGGGAGAAGGAGAATGAGAAAAATGGGAGATATAGGCTTCCAGTTATGGATGCATAAGTCACTAGAATAAAAGGGACAGCATAAAGAACATAGTTAATGACACTGTAATAGTACTGTGGATGCAGGGGAGGGGCAGAGAGAAAGAGAGAGAGAATTCCAAGCAGGTTCAGCTCTGTCAGTGCACAGCCCGATGCAGGGTTCAAACCCATGAACCTTGAGATCATGACCTAAGCCAAAAACAAGAATTGGACACCGAACCAACTGAGCCACCCAGGCGCCCCACAGCAATGCTTTTTAAGACAGTAAATATCAGACAAAAAAGGACAATAATCCCTGAGAGAAAGGAAACAAGTAAGGTTAGCCTTACAATTGCACAACTTAACTGCCTTGAATTTCTAGGTCATAGTACAAGGAGAAGGAAGCCAGGCAGTGGCTGGATGCTCTGAATTAAGGAAACAAAGCTGAGAATCTGAAAAGCCCAATGTGACTGGAGTTTGCAGGACAGAAACTGGAGAGAAGAGAACTACACAGAGAGAAAACTCCAGAGAACCACAAAGGGTCTCCATGGAGTATTCAGCTGAGTATGCATTTTCATATGCATGTGAAGAAACTAGAGAAAGGAGCATCTGACAAGATTGGAGGAGAAAGTGCCTGACTGCCACACAGGACCAGGAATGGGTGACTATTCCCAACAGGGAACTGAAATGCTTTATTACTCGTGGACTGTTAGGGTAGACACTCAGAAAAGTCTTGGCTCAGGAATGGGGAATATGTAGCAACAGATTAAAGCTACTCTGGCCCCATGTAACAAACCTGGAAAGCAAGATCCAAAACTATCAAGGTGCTTCCAAGTAATTTAACCATACCTGACAACAAATATCAAAAACCACTATATGAAGGCAAATAATCCAGCACCAAAAGGAGTAAAATTTCCCCCATCTGCTATCCAAACAAAGATTATCAGGCATGCCAAGAAGAAGGAAAATGCAACCTTTCTAAAATGACCCAAAATTAACAAAAATGTTAGAACTACCAAACAAGGACATTTTTGTGGGTTGAATTGTGTCCTCCAGAAAGATATCTTGAAGTTTTAACACCTGGTACTTGTGGAGGTGACCTTATTTAGAAATAGGGTCTTTGCATATATTCGAGTTAAATTGAGGTTATACTGGATTGGGGCTCACCCTTGTCCAATGACTGGTGCCCTTATTTGTAGGGGGAATTTGGATCATAGAGACACACACAGAAAACATCTTGAGATTGGAATGATGGAAGCCAATGGACATCAGGGACTGTTGGTGACCATCAGAGGCTACAAAAGGGAAGGAAGTTACTCCCCTAGAGACGTCACATAGAACATGTACTTGACAACACCTTGATTTTGGACTTCTCCCCTCCAAAACTATGAGGGAATTATTTTTCTGTTGTTGTTGTATGTTTTTTAAGTTTATTTATTTATTTTAAGTGAGAGGGAGAGAGAGATCATGAGTGGGGAAGAGGTAGAGAGAGAGGAGAGGAGATCCCAAGCAGGCTCTGCACTATCAACACAGAGCCCTATGCAGGATTTGATCCCACGAACTGTGTGTTCATGACCTGAGGCAAAATCAAGAGTTGACTCTCAACTGACTGAGCCACCCAGGAACCCATATTTTTCTGTTGTTTTAAGCCGTTGAATTTGTGATACTTTGTTACAGCATTAAAAAAATACAGACATCAAAATAGTTACTGTGGTTTTTATGTCCAAGAAGTTACAGAGATAGGCAAAATATGGAAAAGGCTTAATTTGAAATTCTAGATATGAAAACTTCACCTGAGATGAAATATATACTGATAGGATTAGTGGCAGATCAACTATTTCAGGAAGAAAAAAGAATCCTGAATTTGAAGACACAGCAAAAGAAACTATCCAAAATGAAAAACAGAGAAAAAATATTTCTAATGAAATAAATATCAGTTGACCTCTTTGTGAGACAACTTTAATCAGCCTAATAGAAGTGTAATAATTAGAATCCTCTCAAAAGAGCAGAGAGACATAGGGGATAGAAAAATATGAAGAAATGATATCTAAATTTTTTTTCAAATTTGATGAAAACCACAAACATGCAAATCCAAGAACCTCAAAATACTACAGAAGTAATATGAAGAAAAATACATCAAGGCACATGGTAATCCAATTACTCTCAACCAGTGATAATGAAAGTCTTAAAAGCAGCCTGAGGGAGGGGGAAAAAAAAGTGTGTTACAAAAGAACAAAGAAAGTTATGACAGAATATTTTCCTTGGAAACAGTGCAAGCAACAAAACAATCGAGCAATAGTTTTTGAATACTGAAAGAGAAAAATACTACCAATCGATAATTCTATACACAGCAATGATATACTTGAAAAATAAAGGCAAAATGAATGCTTTTTCAGGCACACAAAAGCTGAAATCATTCATAGCTAACTGATGTGTACTACAAGAAATGCTAATTTCTGTAGTTATACAGAATAACTCTGTAGTTATACAGAATATCTAATATGCTAATTTCTGTAGTTATACAGAATACTCAAGTCTTATGATTTAAGTTTCTTTAAAACATAATTGACTATCTTACAAATAACAATGTATTGTAGTGCTTGCAACTTATGCATGGGTAAAATTCCTGGCAGCAGAAGCAAAAAAAGGCCCTAGGAGAGAAAAAATGAAAGTCAAGTACTTAGATCATACATAAAGTAGTGTAATATCAACTGAAGGCAGACTATAATAGCTTAAAGATGTATGCTATAAACCCTAATACAACCACAATAATAACTAGACAAAGAGTTATAGCTATGAGTCAACAAAGAAGATAAAATGGAATGATGAAATTTCCTGAATTAATCCCAAAAAAGGTTTTTACAAAAAAGGGGGGGGGGAGCAAAACCAAAACCAGGTGAAACAAATATGAGACTAGTAGCAAGATTATGAACTTAAACTTATTATCGATAATGACATCAAATGTAAATGATCTATACAACCAAAATAAAAGATAGAGATTGCCAGATTGAGAGCAAACCTAACTGTGGTATGTGTAAGAAATGCACTTTAAATATAAAGACATAAAGAGGTTAAAATAACATATTGAAAAACAATAGCGTGGTAATGCTAATCAAAAGAAAGTTGGATTGGGCCTATCAATAAGTAGATTAAAAAACAAAGGATATTACCAAAATAAAGAAGCCCATTTAATAATGGTATGGGCATCAATTTACCAAGAAAATAAGAGTCCTAAACATCTATGTATAGGATGTCAATATACATGAAGCAAAAACTGACAGAAATGCAATAGAAAAAAAGAAAAATCCCCAATGTAGTAAAAAATACTCAGTACCCATAAATCGTAGTTGATATAATAAGTAGAAAAATCATAAAAAATACATAACATTATCAACCGTATGACCTATTGATATTTACAGAATGCATGCCTCAACAGCAGGAGAATACACTTGTTTTCCCAAATGTACACAGAGCATTTATCAAAATAGACCACATTCTGAATCATAATACAAGTGTCACTGAACTTAAACATTTTTGAGTCATAAAAACTGTATTTTTTCTCTAAATGGAATATTTTTAGAAATCAGTAACAGAACAATTTCTGGAAAATCACCAAATATTTGGAAACTAACACACTTCTAAATAACCCATGAATCAAAGAAGAAATTTTTGAAAATTAGAAAGTATTGTAAGCTGAATGAAAATAAATTTACAAGATATCAAAATTTATGAGATTAGTACTTACAGGGAAAATATAGCACAATATATCTATAATATTATCAAAGAAAGAAGTCTCAAATCAATGCCTTCAGCCTTAAGAAACTAAGAAGGAAAATCAAACCCAGTGGATGCAAAAAATAAAAAATAAAAAAAAACAACAAACAATAAAGATCAGAGCATTTATCAATTAAATGGAACATAGAAAAACAATATAGAATTATGAAACAAATGTATGCTTCTTTGAGAACATTAATAAATTCAAAATTATTGGCATAAATGTGTTCATAGCATTCTCATCATCCTCTTCATAGCTTGTATAATATGTTCTAGTATCAACTCTCTCATACCTGATACTGGTAATTTGTGTCTTTTTTGCTTCTGTCCTGATTAGTTCACTGAAAGCTTATATTTTGATGGGGAGGGGAGAGCAGAAAGAGACAGGCAATAAATGAGTGAACTAATCAATAACAACACCCCATGATAAGTGACAGTGAAACAAGATAATATGATCAGGGGAGACAGTACTTTAGACAGGATTTTCAGAGGAAAACTTTCTGAGGCATTGGTGTTTATTTTTTTTTTTTAATTTTTTTTCAACGTTTTATTTATTTTTGGGACAGAGAGAGACAGAGCATGAACGGGGGAGGGGCAGAGAGAGATGGAGACACAGAATCGGAAACAGGCTCCAGGCTCTGAGCCATCAGCCCAGAGCCCGATGCGGGACCGCGAGATCGTGACCTGGCTGAAGTCGGACGCTTAACCGACTGCGCCACCCAGGCGCCCCAAGGCATTGGTGTTTAAAGCAAGATTTAAATACTCTGAAGATCTGGGGACATGTTCCAGCATAGAGGTCCAGCGACAGCAAATCCCAGAGGTGATAAGAAACTTGTCCCAGGTCCAGCAAAGTGATGGTAGGGGGTGGCCCTTGAAAGGCAGGGATCAGCAAACTTTGGCTTTCAGGTCAAAGCCTGCCCCAGGCCTACTTTGGTACAGCCTACAAGCTAAGAATGGCTCTTATATTTGTAGAGGGTTGTATGAAAAAAGAAGAGGAGAAAATGTGATAAAATATTTACTGTATGGTTCTTTATAGGAAAAGCCTACCAGCCCCTATAGTAGGACCTTATTGGTTAGGCTAAAGAATTTACAAGTAATCTCTTTCTTTCTTTCTTTCTTTCTTTCTTTCTTTCTTCTTTCTTTCTGTGGATGAGTATTCCATGGTACGGATGTGTCACTGTTCACCCATTACCTAGTCAAAGGAATTTTGGGGTGTTTCCATTATGGGGTGATTATTAATAAAAGCCTATAAACTTTGAAATACACATATTTTAAATGTAGAGTGCAATGACTTTTAACAAATGTACACATCCTTTTAACCTCCAGTTTAATTAAGATATAGAACATTCCCATAACCCCTGTGAGTTCATTCCTATTTTTTTTCCTAGTCAATCTCTAATCGTTATTTGGATTTCCATTACCTGTCCTTGTCCCAGAAGAACATATAAATAGAATCTCACAGTATGTGAGGAGCTCATATTCTCTTTACTCCAAGAAGAATACATAAGCAAGCGAAGGCTTTTAAGAGGGAAATTGGGACAATCTGATTTATATTTTAAACTATCGTTTTGGCTACTGTGCGAAGAATGATGAGTAGAAGATAACTTATGTATCCTTTTTCTTCCCATCTTGGGGGTGGTGGTGGTGCGGAATGTGGTTCAATAAAATTCCTGAGCAGACCAGGATTGACCGGCCAGCTTCAAATCTAATGGCAAAGCTGGATTCGGAGTTGGGATCAGAGCACGCACGACACTGTTCCTGCAGTTCCCCGTTGTGCACGGAAGATGGCCCCCGAGCGCAGTTCCTGGCCCGCTTCGCAGAGCGCGCTGCTGCCTGGAGAGCCCCGCGCGGCCAGGCGACTCCGCGCCCAGGTTTCGGTGCGTGTGGCGGGTCGCGCCCTGCGCGGAAGTCGGCGGGCAACGACGATCTGCCCGGGGTGTCGCGCCCGGCTGCAGCCGCACTCCGGGTGGCCACCGACGCGTGTCCGCCGCCGACTCTCCGCAGAGGCATCTTAGGCGGGGAGAAGCTGAAGCTCTGCAGGACCCCCGTCCGCCCCGAGACAGTCCAGCCGCGGGGACTTTCTCCGGCTAGAGTGCGTGCGGTGGACCCGGCAGGCGGTGCCCGTGGGAGGCTACCCACGGGGAAAGCGGCCCACTGGGTTTAGAGACAAGGCAGCTTCTAAACTAGTCTTTGGAGAGAACTCGGCTGGAACGCAGAAGGGACAGCCCGGACTGGTGTTGAGTGTCGGGGAACCGACGGAGCGGGCTGCGTAGCTCCGGGGATGGGAGTGAAGCAATTAGGCTTGTTTGGGTGGAGAGTTGCCTAGGGAAACCGAACACTTAAGAGCCTCTTCTTTCCCCTCTCCAGCCTCCTCTTGGGTGCTGAAGTCACAACCCCAGCGAGTCCTCTCTCCTCCCACGCCTCCGTCTGCCTTCCAGACCGCGGGAGCCCAAGGCGCAGAGGGCCGGGAACGAGACGTCAGTGGAGGATGAAGAACTAGCCTTGGGACCCTTGGAAGATGAGGCAGACGCCCCTGCTGCAGCTGGCGTTACTTCTCTCCCTGCCCAGGAACCTGGGGGGGAAAGGGTGTCCATCTCCACCCTGCGAGTGTCACCAGGAAGATGACTTCAGAGTCACCTGCAAGGATATTCACCGTATCCCCAGCCTACCGCCCAGCACGCAGACTCTGTGAGTACCTGGGAGAGGAGAGGGGAGCATCGAGAGGCCAGGGACAGCTGCAAAGATGGCCAGAAGTGCACAAAAAGAGCGTGAGAGTAAGCCAAAGGGCTGTGTGTGTGTGTGTGTGTGCAGTAAAAACGCAACTGCCCAAACCTGGGATTGCTGCCATCCTAGTTACTCAAAACACGGGAAAAGCTAAAACCCTGGTGCAAGATGCAAGCGTGAGCTGCCCTTTCTCAAGAGCTGCTCTTCACTTTGCCCAGGCCTGGCTGAATCTTTCACTTCAGATATTAACAACACTAATAGCAACTCAAGAGTTGACCTCTAGCACAGAGACCCTGTCTTTCAACTCTGAATTCCCCACACCTGGCATATGGCCTGGAACTCTTCTGGTGCGCAAGCAAAAGCTTGTTGAGTAAGTGAGCCAATGAATATGCAAGCCTCAGATGTTGTCCGTCCACCACTTCTTTAGAGACAGTTTTGAAGGGGGTAGAATTTCAAGTCATGGGAGAGAAACATGGCTCTGACAGTGGAGGGGAACTTGGAGCCATCGGTTTACAGTTCCACCAAATATCGAGGAGAAAGGATAATGTTGGAGGAAGGCAAGGGACTAAGAGTCAGGAGACCGTTCTCTTCATGCCCCTCTCACCAGCTGGGAAAATAGGGGAGGTCATTTATTTGGGAAGACCCAAGTTTACCTCTGAGTAAAAGAGGGGCGTCAGTTAGGTGCTTTCCGATGTCTGATGATGCAAGTGAGGGGATTCGCTGGATCACAAAGAGTAAGAACTTGATAAAAACAGTAGCAGGGAGAATCTGACCTTGAAAACAATGGGAGTAGGGGTAGGGGAGGGATGGTGTGCTGAAGAACGAAGTTATTCTGAGAAGAGACAGTGATGAAGAGTGTGGGTGAAAAGGCATGCCAGTTTAGACAGTGGCCACAGCCATCTGCAACAGTAGCAAAGTGATTTTCAAATCTTGGCGGGGAGGGGAGGGCAGTAGAACTCTTGTCAAAGGAAAGCTTATGAGAGAAGTCAAATATGTAAAGCTAACCATTTTATTGTGCTTACTCCTGTCCTCAGCACTTTACACAAACTCACCAATTGACTCCTCACAAAATCCAACTGAGTAGGTAATTTTACTATTCTCGTTTTATAGATGGGGAAACTGAGGCACAAAAAGCAAGGCCACTTGTTCAATGTCATGCAGTTAATCAGTTGTGGTGCCAAGATTTGAAATAGCTCCGCTGCACTCTTAAGCCCCCTGCCCTTAGATGAAAGCAGGTCTAACCCTGCCAGCTTTTCTCCAATATGGTCTTGAAAAAAAATAGAAAGGAGAGAAAAATGTGTAAGAACTTAGAAAAGTAAGAGTTGGGCAGGGGAAGAAAAAGGAACAGAAAGAAGGAGGGAAAGGAAAAAGAAAGAATGGGAGGGAGGGAGGAAAAGAAAGACTGTGTCTGTGTTATAGTAGGCATTTCCTGCTGAAACAAAACAGACCTTAAACCCTGTTCTGGGTGGCAACCATTTTTCTGAATCTAGATGCTGTGTAACCATGGCTGGCTGTTTTACAAATTATTATGGTGCTGAGAGCATTTTTTCCTAAGCCTTAGTCTCTATCCATGTATTATGGTGCTGAAAAGTAAACAAGACTGTCCCTTTCTGCATTACCCATACACTTGCCGTGTGGTTCAGTAGATGGATGGGAGACAGTTTCACTGTTTGTGACTTCCACTGAAACGGTGGTTCTGAATCTTCTCTACTTCCCCCATCTAAGACAGCATGATTCACTCTTATTATAACAGTGATTCTAACTAGGTAGGAAGTAAGGGAGAGCTGATATTCCCACTCCCCAGTGGAACATTCTAGAATCTTTGACATGCAGGTAGTTTGAAAAAAAAATGCTCCTCCTGATTGAGAATACTGATTTAAGGGAAATTAAATGAATCCAGCAGAATAAAATGAAAAACTTTAATGTTGGCATATAATTATAGATCATATCACCTCAGAACCAAGGATAGCAAGATGGACCCATTACTCTCATTCAGAGAATTGCCATTTGCTACCTGTGTGCGCAAGAGGACTACCCCTTCTTTGAATGAGGGTGGGGTTTGATTTTCATTTTGGATTTGTGTGGATTCTTCTGCAAGAAAGTGCCACCTTACCTTGCCTTGTCCTTTGACCTATTCACTTTCAGGTTCATGATGGTGACAATCACTACCTCACCCCCTCCAACTTCCTTCAACTCCAGTGGAGTGAAGGTTTGTCCATCACACACTTATATGCCTTCAGAAATGTTTCTTTTTTTTAATTTTTTTTTCAACGTTTATTTATTTTTGGGACAGAGAGAGACAGAGCATGAACGGGGGAGGGGCAGAGAGATAGGGAGACACAGAATCGGAAGCAGGCTCCAGGCTCTGAGCCATAAGCCCAGAGCCCGACGCGGGGCTCGAACTCCCGGACCGTGAGATCGTGACCTGGCTGAAGTCGGACGCTTAACCGACTGCGCTACCCAGGCACCCCTCTTTTTTTTAATTTTTTAAGCTTATTTATTTTGAAACAGAGAGAACGAGAGCAGCAAAGGGGCAGAGAGAGGAGAGAGAGAGAGAGAGAGAGGAGGAGCACTGTCAGTGCAGAGCCCTATGTGGGACTTGAACCCACAAACCATGAAATCATGACCTGAGCCAAAATCAAGAGCCAGATGCTTAACTGACTAAAGCACCCAGGCATCCCCCCCTTCAGAAATGTTTCTGAAGGAGCTGTTATAGCTCCTGTTTTCAGGTTCTGGATTTTGCTTCCATTATTGCTAATTTGCATTCTGCATCTGTATCTGTGGCTCTAATTGATGGACTAGCCCACTATTTTCGAAACTGAAGACACTCACAGATGTTGATCTTCAGGATTTTTGCCAGATCTGTGTTCCACCTGTGCTATTATACATTCAGTATCTTTAAGTATTTCACTTCTTTAACTGAAAGAAATTTATTTAGAAAGCTTATATTATGACTATAAATGGGAAATTAGCATAACTTGCTGTAATTAGGAGGTAACCCAGAAAGCTAAAAACATTGAAAACACAAATATAATTACATTCTAGGCTCAAGATTATTGCCTGTGAATGCTCTAAGCCTGAGGCTGACTTTCCCTTGTTAAAAGGGAAAACGGATAGGGGCACCTGGGTGGCTCAGTTGATTAAGCATCTGACTGTTGATTTTGGCTCAGGTCATGATCTTCTAGTTCATGAGGTTAGGCTCCATGCACTGACTGTGCAGAGCCTGCTTAGGATTCTCCCTCTCTCTCTCTCTCTCTCTCTCTCTGCGTCTCCCCTGCTCTTGCTGCTTTCGCTCTCTCAAAATAAATAAATTAAAATTTAAAAAAATTAAATTTAAATTAAATTTTAAAGGAAGGGAAGAGTGTAAGTGTTAGAGAAATATTCAAGAGGTACCAATTCAACATGCTGTCCTTGGTGGTATCAGAAGAATTGAAAAACCATGGAAAAAGGAATCACTTTTTCACTGTTATTCAATATTATTTAATGCCATGTGGGCATTCCACCTAAAATAATCTCACATCATACTTGGTTTCCACACTTAGGAAATTGTGCATTTATTCCATATTTCACAACTGTTTTAGTCACAATCAGTGGTCATAACCTGAATAGCATTTGATTTCCCACCTAAAAAGAAGCCCCCTGCTTTAGCACCCACATGCTTGCCAAATACAGAAATACTCTATGTCTTACAGAGATGGTGTCACTTCATGCTTCTGAGCTCCATGATTTATTATTCTTTTTTCTCCTCTGTGTGTGTGACTCAAGGTCTTTGATGGTAAGTAACAGAAAACCCGGTCTGTCTAGCTTAAGGAGGGAAGAAATGTTCTGAAACAATAACATGTAATTTACAGAATCATTGTAGAACCTGGCTTTTAAAACAAGCCAGAGCCCAGGGCAGCCAGGGAGTTGGAGCCACAGCCAACCATCTGGTTGGAACAACTCCACAGACAACACCATAACCACAGCCACTGGACATCTGTGGTGCTGGGCACCTAGTTCTGTAGCTGCTGGGCTGTCTGTGTACTGCTATCAGTAACGTCTCAACCATTCCTGCCACTTTGAATCACCAGTCAGAAAGTGATATTCTAGATGGAAGCATCTGATTGTCTGCCGTAGGTTACCTGCTGTGTCCCAGCTGCTGGGGGGAGTAGGAGGAGGGAGGTCCCTTTTCCCCACTTTTGGTGTCTGTAGTAGGAGGTGAAGAACTGGGTCCTTCTAATAGTACACATATTAATGGGCATTTTCCACCAAAGAGGGGCTATCTGCCCTCACCATTGCTCATCACTTCCTTCATCCTGCAAACGTTTATTAAGCACTGGCTACATTCCAGACATGTGCTAACGCTCTGGACTTGGCAGAGAACAACATCAACATGTCCCTGTCCTCAGGGGTCTTTACAATCTAGGGTGGAGCTGAATATCCATCAAATAATCTCATAAACATGCAATTATAATTGTGTAAGTGTGCTGAGAGTGTACTTGGTGGGAATGGGGGGTGGAAACTGACTTCAACTTGGGTTCAGGGAATGTTATGAGCTACATCCTAAGCTAGTAGGATCCTAAACTAGTAGGCATAAGGAGTTGCGTGTGTGGAGGTAGAGGGTGAGGAAGTGGTGTTCCAGGGGATTGAATTACTCATTTGAAGAGCTTTGAAGAATTCTAACCTGAACAGTGAAAGAGTTGATGGGCAACAATATACGTTGCTACTTTCTTTGTGACACAGTACAGGTCGAGGTGAATTCTGATGTCAGTTTTTCCTCCAATTCTCCAATTCTGGAGGCAGCTTTTGTGCCAACAACAACAAAAAAAATGACTTGTTAGGGGTAACTGTTTAAAAACAAATATTTGATTCATTAAAGAAATAAATGTAAAGACTAGTTCTTTTCTGAGTTTTCCATATATTTATTATTTTATTTGTAAATTTAATTATAATAATTACCTTAAGGAAGACATATTTTTTGATGGAAGACTTTATAATTTAATAATATTTTAATAAATAATTTAATAAAATAATAGTTTGAGTACAAACATAATACGTTTTCTTTTAAAGCACTTGAATGTGCTTTCCAAATACTTAGAAAAGTCTAGAAAGTCTATTAAATTAAGCTTTATTAGTACCAGGAATCCTAAGTTTTATAGACATCCCAGTGGGGTTTATAGGAGCAGGAGAGTAGAATGGTTAAGGGCACTCTCTCTGGAGTGAGATCATCATGGTTGAATGCCTTGGTCTACCATTTCTTCAGCATACTTTTGGAAATGTAGAGAAGGGAAAAACATTTTTCCTTCTATTCTTCTAAATCCTTGACTAGGACCCCTAGTAGCAACAATAAAGAAAATAGATTAACAGGAGAAAAGCACACATATTTACTTAAAATAAGTTTTATGTGACATGGAGTGAGGACACTGGCATCCTAGGTTCCTTATGGTTAGGGTTGCCCTATCTAGAAGGATTCTCCACTTATCCCTGTTATCCAGGTGTAATTAATAGCATTCCTTAACTCTCAATAAGGAAATGAAGACCCAAAGAAGCGATTAACCTTGATTGTTTTTACATCGGGTTTGATAAAGAGTGGGAAGTCATGGAACAATGTGATAGGACAAAAACAGGGGGTGAGCTAAGTGTAGAAAACTGGGGGAAACAGCGAGTTTATTCCTTCAGATTCCTCTTGCCTTCCTTTCGTCTTTGCAGAAAAGGATACTCCTTTCCTCTGGGTGTAGGGAAGGCACTTCCACACAGCGGGGGGCTTATGACCTGCTGTAGGAGAGGGTCAGATAGCCCTGTCTGCACTAGCAGTTTCTTAGATTTCTCCGGTTTAAAATATCCAAAGTGCCAAGATGCCACGTTTGGGGAGGGCATGCTCTGGGCACTATCAGGATTTGCTCTGTACCTCAGTTTCTTCATCTGTAAAATGAGGATAATAATAGTACCTGCCTCGTTGGATGGCTGGGAGGTATGAATGAGTTAATGGTATTAAAGGATAATTTTCAAAGAAAGGTAAAATCATGAGTCTCCTACAGCAATAAATTGAACACCTTAAAGATTTTATTTAACTCTGTTTGAGTTTCCTAAGGCTGCCATAACAGAGTATCCACAACTGGATGGCTTAAAACACCAGAAATTTATTCTCTCATATTTTTGGAAGCTAAAAGTCTGACATCAAGGTACTGACAAGGCTATGCTACCCTGGCAGGCTCAAGGAAAGAATCCTTCCTTGCTTCCTAACTTCTGATGCCTGCCTGCCATCCTTGGTTTTCCTTGGCTTGTAGCAGCCTGACGCCAGTCTTTGTCTCTTCAGTCATGACCTTCTTCTCTGTGTAAGTCTCTGTGTGTCCTCCACCCCTTCTTATAAGGAACCAGTCATGGGATTTAGGGTGCACGCTAATCCAAGATGATGTATACACCTACAGAGACCCTATCTCCAAATAAGCTCACATTCTGAAGCTCAGGTGGTTGTGAATTTTGGGGGGACACTATTCAACCCACTACAGTGAAGAAACTGGTAAAATGTTGCAATTATGTTAAAAATCCACAAAATAGATTTATAGATGAGGAATATTGAAATGGACGTGCTAATGGAGGCAAAAGACTTCTTTCATAGTCAGGGGATGGAGGAAGTCAACTGAAGCTCTACCAGAAAGGACAGAATTTGCCATGTCTATAGACAGAATTATTTTGCATTGCTATCAATTATTTACAATCTACACAATTATGAAAGAGCTCCCATTGAATCAGACTCAGAATCCTGGAAGAATATGCTCTAGTCAATGCAAACTTTTCCAGTGAAGCACAATATCCCCTACGATACACACAGAACGCTTAGAACAGTTAATTTATTGACTCCCAGTAAACACTTTATGAGGAAATTCAGTAAAAAATAATTTCCATTTCAACTTAAATCACAGGTCAATATAAATTATTCAATTATACATTTTAAATTGAAATTGCAAGGCCAATCTATTAGATATTCCAATCAATAGACTGAATTTAAATAACACAATACTCAAAATACCAAATATATATTGAGTATTCTTTTTTTATTTTTATTTTTTTAATGTCTATTTACTTTTGAGAGAGTCAGAGCACGAGCAGGAGAGGGGCAACGAGAGAGAGGGAGACACAGAATTCGAAGCAGATTCCAGGCTCTGAGCTGTCAGCACAGAGCCCAACGCCAGGCCCAAACCCATGAGTAACCAGATCATGACCTAAGCCGCAATCAGACACTTAACCAACTGGGCAACCCAGGCATCCTATATTGAGTATTCTTAAATTCAACACAAATTAATATTATGGGTCTGACTTAGATTTTTATTTCTTTTTTTTTTTTAATGTTTATTTATTTTGAGAGAGAGAGCATGAGCGGGGTAGGGTCAGAGAGAGAATGAGAGAAGAGAATCCCAAGCAGGCTCCACACAGTACAGAGCCCGATGTGGGGCTCAGTCTCATGAACTGTGAGATCATGGCCTGAGCCAAAATCAATAGTCAGACACTTAACTGACTGAGCCACTCAGGGACCCCTCATTTCTATTTTTTCTAATGTTTATTTATTTATTCTTGAGAGAGAGAGAGAGAGAGAGAGAGACTGAGATCAAGCAGGGGAGGGGCAGAGAGAGAGGGAGACAGAATCCCAAGCAGGCTCCATGCTGTCAGTGCAGAGCCCAGTGTGGGGTTCGGACTCTGAAACTGTGAGATCACAACTTGAGCTGAAACCAAGAGTCAGACCCTTAACCAATTGAGCCACCCAGGCGCCCCCCCCCCCACATTTCTATTTTTAATTCTAAATTTTCCCAAATTAAAAGATGTTTATTCATTAAGCAAGCTGGGCTCTTCCCCCACCAGTTAAGAATACCAGTTCCTTATGGAAACATCCACTGGCTTCCTAGGTTCCTTATGGTTAGGGTTGCCCTATCCAGAAGGAGCCTCCTCTTACATCTGTTATCCAGGTGTAATTAAGAGCATTCCCTTGACTCTCAAATTAGATTTTGGAGGATAAATTACTAATAGAACTTACTAATAGACCATTAAGTCCAGAGGCCCATGGGACATGCTGGGACATCCTGAGCCTTGTTTATTGTCACGTAACTGTCACGTTATAAGTCAATAACTTAAACAGGGTTGGTCTCTTGGTTTTGCCTAAATTCTGCAACCCCCACCTACATGGTAGTGAACTTCCTTTGTGGCTTCAACTGAATTTTGCATTTCCTTGGCTATGTTAAGATACTTGTATCTTCCCCTCTGGCTTATTGCAGGAGCCACCAAACAGCTCTCCTGCATCCAGCCTTGCCCTCCACAGTCTATCCTTCACACAGCAGCCAGAGACATCTTTTAAAACGAATGTCAGGTCACGTCCGTCCTTTGCTCACAACGCTCCTCGGCTTCCTAGTTATCTCAAGATAAAAACCAGAGTCCTTACAGAGGCCCAAAAGGGCCTACATGATTCAGACCTTCTTTTTTTTTCTTTTTCTATTTTATTACTCGTACTCATAATTGAACTTTTACTCCACCGGCCTCCTTGCTGTTCCTCATGTTTGTCAGGCTTTTCCACATTAGGTTCTTCCCTGTGTCTCAAACCTTATTTTCCCAGATGTTCCCATGGCTTATCCTCTCACCTCCTTCCAGTTTTTGTTCAAATGTTACCTTCTCAATAAGGCTTTCATAATCACTCTACTTAATATTTAGCATTCCTGCTTTTAAAAAAAATTCCATAGAGCTTGGCACCTTCTAATATACGATATAATTTGTCTGTGTTTCTTATTTATATCTTTCCCCACAGGGCTAGGTTTTTGTGTTGGTTTGTTTTTGTGGTTTACTTTGTTCAGTTATGTATCCCAAGTGCCCAGAAAGAGCCTGGCATATGATTGGTAGCCATTACATACTGGTTTAATAAATGAATGCATGGATGAAGGTCTCCAGAGGCACCTTAATATCATGCCATCGGGTTCTTCACACCCTTTAATTCTTTTTCAGAGTCCTTGGGTTTATTGCCCTGTTAAGGTAGATGAAATTCTACTTTTGTTTAGTATTTTTCCTGACCACCTGAGACACTAGTTTTTAGACATTAAAATGACATCTGCTGGGGCACCGCATGCCTCACCACCCATCTGACCCTAATTCACGATACAAAAACCATGTGAAAGATGCTCCTTTGAACAGCCACCTCCAAGAAACTGACTCTACCAGTGCTTCCTCAACTTTCCAAAGTAGCACCCCTAAGCAAGAGGAAAGTAGAAGAGAGCCCCAGGATATCTGGGACAACCTGAAGCAATCCAGAGCAAGCAGGACACTTCTTTGAAGTCTCTGGGTTTGTTAATTTTTATTTAGCTTCTAAAAAATGAGTGACAATTTTGAATTCTTTTCCATCATGTAGCTGTTTTTTGTGGGGCTTCACATGTAACTTCTCAGAGGATTCGCTTCTACCTTTAGGATAATGCAACTCTATATTTGAATATCCCAGTAATTTGACTCAAGTGATGGTGTACAGAATGGCAGTCACTGAAAGAGGCCAGTAAAGTACTTTAGGAGGCAGTGCTGTGTGTGCTTAAGAAGCCAGCCTCAACAGCCAGACCTGCTCTGCAGAGGCCAAGCCCATTCAGTCCTATTCTCAGACGCCTGGATCCAGAATGTCTAACTGTTTCACCTGTGTGAACAAACCCTGGCTATCCTGGAGTGTTTTCTTCTATTGGCTCTGATGAAGCAGTGGACAGAGAAAACTAATTCATAAAAACTTACCATATGTTGTTAAATGCGTGGATTGTATTTGGATTTATCAATTAATTGGAATAGTTTTTTCCCCCTTCCAGAACTGAGAAATCATTAATTTTAATTGATCCAACTATTTGATTACTTTAATGTTTTCTTATGGTACAAAGTATGTTAATTATTACCTTAGAGATGAAGGTTTATTAACCAGAGATTCATGGGCTTCCTAGGATCCCATGTGTATCCTCCTGGAAATCTGTGATTAAATGAAAATTTGTACATCAGGGTACGACTGAGAGAAACTATAACTTACCTCAGATTATTAAAGGTGTCCTTGAACCCCCACCCAAAAAAGTTAAGAAATTATATTCTGGAATAACTTGGCTTTTTTGTGTGTGACAGTATACATTTGCTATTAACCATGACTTAATCTTTTTATTGCATTACAAAGAACGCTAAAACATATATTTAAAAAATAAGCAAAAACTTCTTGACCTTTGAGTGTGATTTTTTTTCTCCTGACTATATTGCTATGATTATTTTTTAATGCCTCACACTTAGCTCATCCTTTGAATAGGCTCTTCTCACAGAAGTTCACTAAGTGTGGCTATTCTTCAAGTCACTGTTTAAAAACAGATTTTATAAGTGTCTAATGCCTTATATCTGACATTAAATCCTTTCTACCTCTCCTGTTTCCATTCTCACTGAATCTGCTTGCTTAATTATTCTTTTGCCTTTTATTACAGCAATTAAGATATAGTTGAAGGAAATTTAGAGTATGAGTAAAAATGGTTCCATTTGTTCGGAGCTACAAATTAGATTTTACAGTGTTCCATTTTGATGTCAGACTCTCCTTACTTTCTTCATTTTTGTATGAACCCTTAAGAATATATAGGATGTCAGAAAATTTCAGAGCAAATCCTTTTCTTAGAATTACAAAGCAGACCCTTGTGATTTTTAAAGCATCTTATAAGTGTTCTCTTACATGTATTGACATGTAAATCTGCCCTGGCTTTTTCTGGTACAGCCCTATTTAAAATATCTTGCCATCAGAACATTCCAGAAATTCAAATATTTTCTCATCATTTTAGCTAAACTTTCCACACCCCTTTTGCACCTGGAAAGAGCTCCCTGCGTCCCAGTTTTTCTTTCAAAAACATGATCTCTCTATTTATATGATACATGAAGCTCTTGGCTAACATTTTTGCAGGCATTAGCTTAATTTTACCCACACCCGAGTATTATCATAATTACTCAACTCCAGAGAGGGACTGAAATTGTCTTTTCTTATTGCCAGCTACTGTCACTTTATATTTTGTTATTTCAATCTTTTTATGAGCTGGGAAACTAGAAGGCTAACTTTAGGGAAAGGATCTGTACATGACGATAAATAAATGATCTCAAGAGAGGGCACAAATGAGGGGCTCTCCTGTGACAGTCTTTAGTGAGCTTTGTGGCTGCTCTGTTTCTCTCTCAACACCCTTTCCAGTTATTTTTGGGTACATAGCCATGGTCCAAAGTTTGAGATGATAGGAAGTCTTACTCTAGATAGGTGGCATTTTATTGTGGTTAGTGTTTCTTCCTTCCTTTCTTCTTTTTGTCTTTTTAACAAATATTTATTGATTACTTAATATTTGCAAGTACTACTCTAGATATGGAAAGATATAATAAATGACCTCCTTGATCATACATTCTAGCAGGGGGGAAATAGCCAAAAATATTAGTAAGTAACACACATAGTATGTCAGATGGTGATGAGTATAATGGAGAAAAATAAAGGGAGGGACAGGGAGAAGGAAGGCTGGGGGTTGCATTTTAAGTGGTGAGAGAAGGCCTCACTGACAAAGTGACATTTGAGTAAAGACCTGAAGGAGCCCCCAAAACTAAGCCAGGCTGATATCTGGGGCTGGGGGGGGGAGAAAATTCTGAATAAATGGAAAGACCCAGAGTCAGGGGGGGACATGGGAGGAACTTGCATAGTATGTTTGTAAGTGACAAGCAGAAAGATGTGCCTGAAGCAGAGATGGTTGCAGGAAATGAGATCAGAGGAGTTATGGGGGACAGAGCACGTTGTACCTTGTAGGTCATTATAAGACACTAAAAATATGTAAATATAAATATATACCTTAAGTATAAAATAATATAAATGCATACAAATACATACATGTATATTTTTTTTCTGAATGAGATAAATAGCTATTAAGGATGTTGAGCTCCACCCCCAAAATTGCATAAACTGATTTACATTTTCCTAGGAGCACCCAGGCTACTATATTTGTTAATCAAGTGAGAAATGACCATGGCTCCAACTGGCTTAATACCAGGGAAATGGTTGAGTCCTGAATTTATGATGAAGGTAAAGTCAACAGGATTTCCTCACAGAGTGTGTGGAGTCTGAGTGAAAGAAAGGAGTCGGTAATGTCTTAGCCTGGATTCTCCAGAAAGCAGAGCCTGTGGAGAATTATCACTGGGGAGTGTGATTCCAAGGAGCAGAAGGGTGAGTTGGTGACATGAAGAAAGGAGGCAAGGACAGTTTGCTGCTACTAGAGGCAAGTTGTTGTTGATCCCATATGGCCACCTGAGAATGCTATGCATCTCGGACCCTTGCTCTAGGAGGGAGGAAAGAGAAACTTTTATCCATGAGTTCTTATCCCCCTGCCCCCACCTTGTAGATTGGGGTGTTATCTCCACCAGCCTTCCAGGTTTCTTGTGCATGGATAATGATGGAGTGCTAGATGTTTACAGAAATGCCCCAGGGTGGAAGGCTGTGGCATGGCTAGAATAGGACAGGTAGGGCTGAGAGGATCTCAAGTGATGTATTAAGAGGTCTTTAATGCAATTCGCCCTATGAACCACTCAGATCTTGCCAAGCTTGCTTCCTTTCTTTCTTTCTTTTTCTTTTTTTTTTTTTTTTTTTTTTGCGTTTATTTATTATTGAGAGACAGAGAAAGAGTATTAGCAGGGGAGGGGCAGAGAGAGAGGGGGACACAGAATCTGAAGCAGGCTTCAGGCTCTAAGCTATTAGCACAGAGCCTGACACGGGGCTCAAACTCACAAACTGCGAGATCATGACCTGAGCCGAAGTCAGACACCCAACCGACTGGGCCACCCAGGAGGACCTCTTTTTTTTTTTTTTTAAGTTTATTTATTTATTTTGAGAGACAGAGACAGTGTGAGTCAGAAGGAGTAGAGAGAAAGGGAGAGAGGATCCTAAGCAGGCTCCACAGTGTCAGCACAGAGCCATATGCATCGTTCAAACTCATGAACCATGAAATCATGACCTGAGCCAAAACCAACCAACCAATCGACTGAGCCACCCAGGCTCCCCTTCCCAAGCTTTTAATTATGTCTGGCTCTCATACCAAAATATGGGACCTTCTGTTTTGTAAAAATAAAATGACCTTATGTCTTTTCTGAGATAGAGGGGGATACAACTCCAATCTGCCACAGAGCTCCCTTCAAAATGCAATCTTTGCAAAGACATAATGCAGGAGGGCTTGTGAAATAAGCAAAAGTCTCCTCTATTGTGGCTGATCCCAAGGTTGTAATTAATAGTCATATCTCTCCTCAACTCTGATTTTAGATTTCTCTCAGCACTGCCCAGACTTTGGCCTGTGGTTGCCTAGAAGAAGGACCCAGACTTTCAACTCCAAGGGTTTTAAACCCTTAGCTATATTTGCCCTATTTCACCATTATCACTGGTCACAGAAGAACCAAGACATGTCCCAGATAAATCCCTGGGTTCTAGACATATTCCTCACTGCTGCTGATGTAAAGCAGCAACCATAGCTTCTCATGGTTCTTTTATTCCTATCAGGAGAGAAACTCCTACGTTTGCCCATTCATCTACTGGTATCATGAGCCCAAATAACCAGGTGATCATTATAGCATAAGGCCCTTACTTGGAGGAAGTAGTCTTTACACCCAAAAACTAGGACCTCTGGCAGGAACAGAGACAGGCAGTTCAAATTCTGAATGTAGGTCACTGTGATGGTGAGAAGGGTCAATCCTACCAACACCTCTAGGTCCTCATACCCATGTATTCTAGCTACATGGGTACTGGCATATATTGGCTATTGGTTCAGCATGTACACTTCACTGAGGTGGATCCCCAACCGTTCAGGCTTTGTCCCAAGTTGGAACCTTAGCTGATCCTTTAATGGGTCATTTCACTATTCTGCTAGGCAATCTGCTTCTGCATGATTAAAGACATAGTCAGACTAGTGGATATGATGGTCATGTGCCCTTTACTGTACCTTCTCTCCCATGAAATGGGTCTCTTGGTTGAGTGTTGTGCTGTTGTAGTGTTGTGCAACAAGTTGGTTCTTGCAGAACTCTGTAGGACCTCATACTGGTAGATCAGGCAAGCTATAAGCCTTCGAATAGTGACCCTAGTGGAGGCAGTGAGGTCAGGGAAGGCAGACTCAAAGCCAAAGTCACAATTCTCTTTAAAATGAATTACTACTTTTGACAAGTAGAAAGGGTCCAGTGTAATCAAACTACCACCAATTGGCTAGCTGTTCTTTTGGAGGAAATTTGCCTTATCAAGGGTGCAGTGTAGGGTTCTACTACTGGTATTTTTGGTTATTCAAAGAGGCAGTATCTTTACTGGATTTGATGAAAACGAACCTGTGCTTGGCTTCCATCCCTGCCACCATGACCATTTCATTCACGCCCACTCTACCAGCACTGCAGTTGACATCCATAGAATGAGTCATCCTACCCACCTGGTTGTTGAAAGTCACCTCTGAAGGGACACTGAGAAAATTTCCTTCGAGGGATCCAGCCTCCCTTTCAACCAGTGGATTTCTGGTTTCAGAGATATTAAGGTTTTTCTTTTAAAAATGTGCATCATAAATTTAAGAAATTGTTACTTTTGATGTAGTGTAAACACAGAACTAGAGTGAAGAATTTGCCATAACATTAATTTTTAGATTTAGGTTAATGCCTTGATGCCAGAAAAATAAACTCTGAGCTATAATTACAAAAGCATCTAGTTCTTTAGAGCATTTGGATTACTGAAAATTGCCATAATGGTTATCTCTTATGAATTATTAATCTGTTATTCTATTACATAATAACTGCTTGAGCTATAATATGAATTAAATGTGTTTTGTGCACTGCCTTAAAAAATCTGTTGCCATTGTTATTTTTTTGTTTGTTTAATTACATACTGTGTCAACTCTGTGTCCAGCCCCATGCTATGTGTTTTCACATATGGTATCTCACTTGGGACTCACAACAGCTCTGTTTGACTCTACTTTAGATGAGGAAATCTGAGACCCAGAAATGTGGTCTCTCTTATCTTTTATCTCACAGCCAGTAAATGAAAGAGCATTCAAACTCAGGTCCTCTAGCTTCAAATCCAAGGCCCTCTTTCTATAGTAGCTATCTTCCTAAATCTGGTCTCTTCCCTTCCCTTGTGTTTCTTCCCTTCCCTCCCCTTCCCCAATTGACATGAAATTCATATAATGTGCCATTCACTGGTATTTAGTACATGCACAGTGTTGTACAACCATCACCTCTAGTTCCAAACTAATTTCATCATCTCTAAAGGAGATCCCTACTGATTAACCAGTCACTCCCCATTCTCCTTCTCCTCATACCCCCTGGCAACCACTAATCTGATTTCTGTCTCCATGGATTTACCTATTCTGGACATTTTATATAAATGCAATCATACAACATGTGACCTTTGTGCCTGGCTTCTTTAACTTAGCATAATGTTTTTACATTTCAACCACACTGCAGGGAAAGAGTGTGGGCCATCAGACAAGTGGCCTGATAGGAAAACAGGTGTAAACAGGCCAAGCTTTATGTAATTTCAGGACTTTTCAGCCAGGTTCATTTCTAACACCCTAGTGTAGAGAGCAGTCCCACTCCATGTCTCAATGCCTTACACCTTAGAGATGATCATTAGAATGCCAAAAATGTTCATAGTTATTCTCGAAGGCTTAGAGCTACAAAACTACTTTCCCACATCAAAAGGTTTTGAGAGTACCTGTTTGGTGAAGGAGAGTGTTTCTAACCAGCGGGCTGAGCAACACCATGCGCTTATGCCTTCTGGATCCCATGGAATCTTAGTCAACACTTCTAGAAAGAAGTGACTTAATAGCAATGCATGAGCCATTATCTGTAACTTATACCCTTTTAAGAGCCAATACTTATGCAGAGGGTTTTTCTGTGTTATAGGCAAGGTGCAGAACTTAAACAATGTCCCATTTGTAATGGTATTTATTATAATAATATTGGGGGTGCCTGGGTGGCTCAGTGGGTTAAGTATCTGACTCTTGATTTTGACTCAGGTCCTGATCCCACAATTTGTGAGATTGAGCCCTGTCAGTGCAGAGCCTGCTTGGGATTCTCTCTCTCTCACTCCCCCCCCCCCCCCCCCCCGCCGACTCAAAATAAATAAACACCAAAAAAAATAATATTGGCTTCTCTATCTTATATCTCCATTTAAAAATTTAACCAATAGGGGTGCCTGGGTGGCTCAGTTGGATGAGCGTACAACTTTGGCTCTGGTGGTGATCTTGCAGTTTGTGGGTTACAGCCCCGCTTCAGCTCTCTGCTATCAGTGTGGAGCCTGCTTCAGATCCCTGTCCCTCTCTCTCTGCCCCTCCCCCCTCACTCTCTTTCTCTCAAAAATAAATAAACATTAAAAAAATGTAACCAATATGCCAATAAAGGAAATTTGCTAAGAATAAAAAAAGGTTAAATGAAAGAAGTAGATTATTATTTCCCTTAGGTTTACTGGAGCTTACTTCTCAGCTGTTTCTTCCCTCCCCACTCTGGAACTTGGAGACAGAAGACGTGTAGTCAAATCCTAGCTCTCCACCAACTCACTGTGTGGAAGAATCTATTTGCTCAACTCACAGGATGAACAAACTAGTAAGATCTGTTATGCCCACATCATGGAGTAGTCATGAGGATCATGTGAGGTAATGCTATGAGTGTGTATGTGAAATACCTAGTAAACCAGAATAAAGCCTGATCGAAGTTAACTGTTATCACTAATGCAGTAGTGGGCATGAGAGCCTGTGAGAGCTGGTCTGATTTAACCCTCAGCGTGAGTATTATATTTGATTTGGAGAGGGCATGCTTCCACACAGGGACCATTCAGCAGCTGTTGGGCTTGAGGATCGTGTGGCTTTATTTTTTTTTTTTTAATTTTTTTTTTCAACGTTTATTTATTTTTGGGACAGAGAGAGACAGAGCATGAATGGCGAGGGGCAGAGAGAGAGGGAGACACAGAATCAGAAGCAGGCTCCAGGCTCTGAGCCATCAGCCCAGAGCCTGACGCGGGGCTGGAACTCACGGACCGCGAGATCGTGACCTGGCTGAAGTCGGAAGCTTAACCGACTGCGCCACCCAGGCGCCCCTCGTGTGGCTTTATTAAGACCAAACACTTGTCCACTGTGCAAAAAGCACATTTTAAGTATTTATAAGATTGCTTATCTTCTTCCAGAGATATTTGTCCCTGGGGAGTTACTGTTAGGGTAAAGGGTAAAGTGACTGAAATTCTAACCATGAATGGGAGTTCTCTGTCCTATTAGGGCCCATAAATCTGTAAGAATCTAACTGTTCTATGGCAGAATTTGGCTGACAAGCCTATTAGGGTTTCCAGACTCTCCAGATGCCCCTATTTAATGCTTGGCTGGCCTTCTTACGTAGCATAACCAAGTTCTCATTTCACAACCATCCCGAATCCCTGGAATCTAAAACAACAAAGCCAGAAGCTCTGAAATGTGTGCTATGAAGCATGAAACACTCTATTAAGGTTCTGTCTGCTTCAGTTCTGTGTGACAATAGAAGTTTTAATGTACTTATGAAGAACTCCTTTTACTCATAAGAAACTTACTTTATAGAAAGTATATATCTCAGGATCAAAAAACTCAGTGGCTTGGAGGGGCTACTCTTTCTTTTCACATTATATCCAGTATCTTCATTTTCAATAGCAAGAGGGAGGGGAAATCTCTTGAATGAGAGAAGTCATCGTGAAGAGTACAGGATGGAAGTTTCCCACTGAATAAGGAAATTACTGGTGAACATTTTAGCAAGGTACTTTTTCATCCTTCTGTGTTCTTATCTTTGTATCTGTTAAATGAAACCATAGGATGGTTCTGTCCTACTTCGGAGAACCGTTGTGAAGACCAGGGAAGTAATTGTTCAAGTGTACAAGGTGATCTTTTTTATTCAGGGAGCTTTCTCATTCAGCAGAAAAAGAATATGCGAGAGGGGGTGATGCTTTATCAGATATTTTGAGAAACACAGATTTATCATGCAGGGATTTTTAAAAGAATGAGACTGTAAAAACAAACAAAACAACAAAATAAAGCAATTTAAAAGCATCTACACCCATCCTTTCCCCTCTACCCTTCTAACAATGCAAGCAGACTATCGTCCACCTGCATCCATGCTCCCTGCTCTCCTCACCCTAATTTGACCTTTCCCGTCTCCTCTCCCATATTCTTCCCACCGTTATCTAAACACACTCCAGTCTCTTTCTACTAAAACAAAATCCCGCCATAGTTCTCACATCTCAGTCCATCCGCCACTGCTGCTTCCCTAGCTGCCTCCTTCCCTTTGCAGCTGAACATTCATTAAGACTTTTCTCGGGGCGCCTGGGTGGCGCAGTCGGTTAAGCGTCCGACTTCAGCCAGGTCACGATCTCGCGGTCCGTGAGTTCGAGCCCCGCGTCGGGCTCTGGGCTGATGGCTCAGAGCCTGGAGCCTGTTTCCGATTCTGTGCCTCCCTCTCTCTCTGCCCCTCCCCCGTTCATGCTCTGTCTCTCTCAGTCCCAAAAATAAATAAACGTTGAAAAAAAAAATTAAAAAAAAAAAGACTTTTCTCAAGTTGTTCTTTTGACGTTTTTACTTCCATTCATTCTTTAACTTACTGCAATCTGGCTTCTGCTCCCATTACTCAGTTGAAAAGGCTCTTGCCAAAGTCACTAACAACCTTTGCTGCAAAATCCAGTGGACATTTTTAGATCCTTTTCTGGATTGAACCAATGGTAGCTTTTGTAGTGATGATCACTTCCCGCTGTTTCCCCACATCACACTCTTTGACTGCCTGGTGCCACAAAGTGCATCTCTGATCAGCACGTAAGGGAGCGCTACTGTTGCACAAGGGGGGCAGATACTGAGATATGAGCCAATTAGGAGTGCTAGCTGCACTCCTTCCCTCTTAACAGCAAGTGAGTTCTTTTTTAATATATATATGTGTGTGTGTATATATATATATATATTAATTTGAGTATAGTTCTTGAATTAAGTAACGTTGTAGGCTACAAAGTTAATATCCAGAAATTGGTAACATTTCTATGTACTAATAATGAAGTAGCAGAAAGAGAAATTAAGAAAACAATTCCATTTACAATTATGCTAAAAAGAATAAAATACCTAGAAGTAAACTTAACCAAGGAGGTAAAGGACCTGAACTCTGAAAATTGTAAAACATTGATGAAAGAAATTGAAAATGACACAAACAAAAGGATAGATATTCCATGTTCATGGATCGAAAGAATCAACATTGTTAAAATGTCCGTACTACCCAAAGCAACCTACAGATTCAATGGAAGTGCGTCTTGAATAGAGTGCTCACCTCCATGCTTGTTGCAACCCTTGTGATGTGATCAACTTCCTCATACACATTTGGAAAACAGAGCATCCAGGATTTCAGTGGATCCGTCTTCCTGCGGGAAATTTAGACGACAGGTTATGGGGATGAACTACAGCCCTGTTGCTGCAGTTGATGTCAGGACCACAACTGGTGCTTCCGTTTCTCTCCACTGCCCATTCTAAATTCCCCTCATACTCACCTTTAACCTCTGCTGGCCTCGATGACTTATCTGCTGGTATAATCCAAGCTCTTATTCCTGAGGGGTCTGAACCCATGGTAACTATACTCCTTTCAGGCAGGAGTTGCTGGAATTGTTCATTTTAGTTATACTTGAGCAAGTGCTAAGGCATGTTCAAGTGGATTAAATGAATTCCACATATATACATATATTCCTCCCTACCGTCATTGGGTCACATCAGACTTACCTCTTCGCACTGATCAGGATCAGTTACTCCTACCAAAATATTAACTCCTCCTTTAGTCTACTGATCCCTGCACATAAAAAGTCCAAAACTCCCAGGTGAAAATCATAGCTTATAGTTTCCTGCAGAGCCTAGAATTATGGGGATTGGAAACACAAAATTCCTAAGTGGGTCATTGGGTATAAAGGCAACTGAGGCCACTCCTGCTTTTGCCCCTTGATTTCAAGACCCACACATTCTTCCTAATGGGACACAACATCCAAATAGAAATTTGTGATTTGCTATGATGATACCACACCATGGCAGAGTATTGCCAACAAGTTATGCCTTTGGCAGGCTATTCCATTGCTTTGTAAAACCAATTACTCCTGGGTTATGTGGTACTTGATATGACCAGTGGATCCCATGACCACGAGCTTACCTCCCTATCTCTTTTTCTGTGAAATAGGTCTCATGGTCAGATGCTGTGTTGTACGAGATTGTATACCTGGATCAGATACTTTAAAATCTTCCAGATAGCGGTGCTTGGCTGAGGCTGTAGAGGCAGGAAAGGTGAATAGTTACCAAGAATACGTGTAACCACTGTGACATACCACTGGTCCTTCCAGGAAGAAAGGCCTCACTGTGATCAATCTGCAACCGTGTTGTACCCTCAAGAAATAGTGCCACATTGAGCTCGCTTGCTAACTGGTTGGACTTTCAATGGTGGAAAGAAATCAGCCTTGCTTATTGGGGGCCCATGCTATTAACATGTGGTCTCCACTCTGTTAATGTGCCAGTGGTGCTAGTTCTGGGGTGGCCAGTGACAAAGACTAGGTATTTTTAACTGATCAAGTCATTTTGCCTTAGTTACTCAATGGTTATTCTCTGGTGACTGCTTACTGGTGGTCAATATCTGATACAAAGATCTTCACATTTTATGCCAACACCCATATATTCATACTCATGCATCTGGCCCAGACATTTTTTCTTACAATCTACCTTTTCTCTTCCCAGGTTCTGACCGGCTGGCCAATCCTTTTGCTCTTGATTGCATATATATTCTTATTTTTCCATGAAATCTACCCATTGGGAAGATTTTCCCTTGCTGCTGTCTTTCAAGGCCCCCTCCATGTACAGCTCATGTCCATTTTGGGTGGATATACTTAACCAACATCTATATACCAAACCAAATGATCCACTAACCAAGCTCTGGCTTTTGTCTTCTAACTTTAGCTGCTCATATGGGACAATTCATACAGCCATAGCCATGAACCAAGGAAGGGACAGTGATGTAATTTTGTAGTTGACTTGGAGGGCTAGGATATCAGTTCATACAGTTTACTCATGCTTTGTAGTCCTTAGGTTCCCTCCAAGGCAGCTACTGTTAGTAGTTTCTTGAAGATCCATCAAGACACAAATTACATAGTTTTAATACATGTTTCAATTGATTTTAATGCAGCTGGTCCATCAAGCTTGGGGAGCCTTTGATCTTGTCCAACCCCCCCCCCCCAATCTTTCTTGAAATTCTTTCTTCCCTTGACATCCTTTATGCTGATTGCCCACCATTTCTGATAGTCTTAACTCTTCTTGGTTCATGCCACTTACTTCTTCTAACTCCTAAACATGGGCATTCCCTAAGGTGTTCCCTTTGGTCTTTTTTTCTGTCTATATTTTCTTCTTTGACAATCCCTCTCAGACCTATGAGTTACTTAGAAAATAAACACATATCTCAATCTCTTGTTCCAACATTTCAAGCTAGTCACAAACCAATATTCTTCTACTATTTACACATTTCTATGTGATTGTCTGGAAGGGCCTCAAATTCAACGTCAAAACAAATTCATTTTCTTATCAAAGAAAATGCTCATCCTTCTCTCTTTCCTCTTGTCCTATCACCCTTGACTCCCTCTCTACCTGTCTATTGTTATTATACCTCTGAGATGTTCGACACTTTCATTCTCTGTATTTAAGTTTTACTTATGTTACAGGATTTTGCACACTAGTTTCACTCCTTTGCCCACTGCTCACAGGCCTGTTGAGGGCACTGCATCTTATTGATTTCTGTGTTCTCAGCACCTCATTCACTGCCTGGAGCATAGTAAGTGTTCTATACACATGCTAAGTCAAAGAATACATGGTAAAGCTCAAACTTAATGCAATAGCTTGGATCTTCCATTTTCTACTTTACCAGTCTCTTAAATGTAGACACCCATCTACCCCTTCAACCAGACTGAACTATTCATTGCTCTTCCTGCATGAGACATATACTTTCCCTTTATATTCCTTTGAGTATGTTTTTCCTCATGCTTAAAATGCCCATCTGTCCCCTACCTGCCCATCAAAATCCTACAAATCCACCAAGCTCATATACCTCCTTCTTCATAAAAGCTTCCCAAGTCTCTAAAGTTCTGGTTCCCACAGCACTTGGATTCAGAGAACACACCTATCATACAGAACTGATTGGAGTAATCCTTCTCCTAGACTAAATTTATAAAAGCAAAGGATTTTAGATGTGGAGAGGACTTTTGGGGTTATCTAACACAACCTTGTATTTTACAGCTAAGAGAACAGAGGCCCAAAGAGAATAAATGTCTTGCTCAGAAGTAAATGTCAGCCAGTGACTGGCAGAGCTAGACCTAGAAAGTCACTCTTCTGAATCCCCTGGAGCTATGCTGCCTATGCAATTTTTCTATCTTCTCTTCTAGAATATTAGTGCCCAAAGTCAAAGACTGAGTTCTGTTCAGCTTTGCCTCACTTATAATTACTAAACTAGTGCTTTAAATACAGGAGGTTCACAAAATTATCCTGGATTAAAATGAATGCTTAATGGGCTAGTTAACAGATACTTTTAGCCAACAGCCATCCTATCCTGGGTTTCCCAGTAAACAGTCTGAGCCGGAGGTTACTTGCTGATGTGAGAATGAGGAAAAGGAGAAACAGGCAGAACCATGCTTTAGGGCAGTTCATAAGAAGGAGTTTGCATACTCCCTCCACTTCCTGTTTCCCACTGATCAGAATTGCCCTCCCCACCCCATTCCCACCCACACTTTCAGTTTTGACCTTTGGCCCTTCAGTGGCTCTTTGGAAAGCTGGATTCCATGCCCTATTGAAAGGCTGCTGATTTGAGTCAGACTAGAAGATGTACATGAGATGAGTCCAACAAAGTATCCTAAACCCCAGCCCATTACAACTGCTACTTTGGTAGTTTTTGAAGCACTTTGATACTAGCAACACAAAATTGGTGGCAGTTTTCTTTAAACATTATGCGGTTTTGGAGTGGTAGTAGGGGTCCGGAGCTGACGGCCAAGAAAGAATTCTTGCGACATCTTTGGTACAAAAAAGTGATTTTTTTTTTTTTTTTTTTTTTTTTAAAGCACAGGGACAGGACCTGTGGGCAGAAAGACCTGCCCCTGGATTATGAGGGTGATATTATATACTTGGGAGTTGGGGGAGGTAAAGAAAAGGCGAAGTTTCCAAAAGGACTTTCATATGCTAAAGAAGACTCACAGGATGTGGGAAGTCTAGCTATTGTCAAGCTAAGGCTGTTTTTTCCCCCTCTAGTAAGGCATTAACATTAAGACAGTAGGGAGTTCCTGGAGAGATAATTATATTTCAGCCTGCCTCAAGTATTTGTCAATGGGCTGCAGGTTACAAAGAAATTTAATTTTATTTGCTATTTTCTTCTTGCTTTTGCTCCCCACATCACTATGAAGGGGAGGGTAATGTTGGGGCTCCAGGAAACAGAATCTGTAGGTTTCTGGAGATTAGGTTATTGATAAGATTTTTTTTTTTTTTTTTTGTAATTTACTAAGACATTGGTAAAGTGATGGAGACTCATATCCTGCAGAACCGTGATCTCTATCAGTTATTTGTTTTTTCCTTTCCTTTATCCTTGGGCAGCCAGGAGTGCCTAAGGAATATCACACATATCCCACCTGGGGATGATGGGGGGGGAGGTTTGGAAGGTGTCAGCTTGCCTTATGCTCCCTCATCAGACAGAGGCCTGAAACAGGAATAACTTTTAAATGTTTTATACAAGTAAACAGTGATGTTCATGAATAAGAAGACTTACAGATTGAACAAGTCCTCATTTTTCTCTTAATTGTAATTAAGAATGGGCAAATGCATACATAGCTCATAAAAATTAGCTTGCTGTGAGCAAGCTCTATGCTTCCAATGCTCATGTGAACTCCGTGCTCATAGGGATGAAGAACCAGCTGGTGGTTTTGCGAGTGGCTGGTTCCCTGCAGAAGAGCAAAGAAGTGATGAAGGCCATGCAGAGTCTTGTGAAGATCCCAGAAATCCAGGACACCATGAGGGAGCTATCCAAAGAGATGATGAAGGCTGGTGTCATAGAAGAAATGTTAGAAGATACTTTTGAAAGCATGGATGATCAGGAAGAAATGGAAAAAGCAGCAGAAATGGAAATTGACAAAATTCTGTTTGAAATCACAACAGGTGCCTTGGGCAAAGCACCTAGTAAAGTGACTGATGCCTTTCCGGAGCCCAGACCTTCAGGAGCGATGGCTGCATCAGAAGATGAGAAGGAAGAAGAGGCCCTGGAGGCCATGCAGTCCCATCTTGCCACACTCCGCAGCTAGTGGCTGCTCAGCAAGGCCCTCGGGTTCTTTCGTGGCCCACCTACTGGGAGTGGGCACACTCCTCTGAAGCAGTCACCATGTTATGTATCTCTTGCACTACACCTCTGAATCAGGCACTTTTATTCTGAGAAGGTTCTCTGCTAATATCACTTCACTTGGCAGAGGTTTTGGGATCTCAACAGGACTGTTCTTGAGAGGTGGTTATAAAAGCATCATTTTCAGGTGTATAAATAGAAGTATCTTTTGGGGGCGAGGGCAAAGGAATCTGTCTTCTCCTGAAGCACTTCTGAGGATAGAGTTGATGGCCTGAATGTTGAGGACTCTCCATGTTTTTTATCTCTAAAAACACTCCATGTTTTTTATCTCTTTACACACTCAGATATCACCTCACGCCAGTCAGAGTGGCCAAAATGAACAAATGCTGGCGAGGATGTGGGGAAACGGGAACCCTCTTGCACTGTTGGTGGGAATGCAAATTGGTGCAGCCACTCTGGAAAGCAGTGTGGAGGTTCCTCAGAAAATTAAAAATAGACCTACCCTATGACCCAGCAATAGCACTGCTAGGAATTTACCCAAGGGATACAGGAGTACTGATGCAT
>NW_024412396.1:54610063-54796888 GCF_014898765.1 Herpailurus yagouaroundi
TGGTGAATCAAGTTGATGTATCTAGTTGTGGCATATCATTAAGGGGAGATTTAAATTCCCAATCTTTAACTTTAAAGGTTAATGCTTATTTTGCTTCTTAATGACTTTATAGTATACATGCTGATCATTTTTTGAAATATGTTAATGGAACCAATTCAAGTACCATGGGTATAAAGCTGTGGTTTGAGCCTCAAATGTCTGAGCATTGGCCATAATATAGTCTGGGTCGTGTGCTCATTAGGGTTCTTTGATTTAGTCAGTCTGGGATGGTGTCAGTTTTTAGACCTAGGGATGGGACGGCCCATGAGTGCAGACATCTTCTGATAAGATTAGTATACGAATGGTTATTTCTATTGGTAGTACTGCTTGATTGTCAACTTTTAGCAGTCTCAATTCTCCGGGTTTTAATTATTGAGTGGGGATTATGTAGGAGTCAAAATTTAGATCTTCATAATCTGTGTACTCATAACTTCAGTATCATTGATGCCCTATAGTTTTTATGGTTAGAGAGGGATTGTTGACTCTCATAGATGTTATGATTCAAAATTAAAAGACCTATAAACTCCTCTTCCTATTAAATAACTCAATATAGTGCAAAAGAGTTCATCTTTTTAACCTGTCACTCTGTTCTCATATGTAACTCATAATTTCAATGAAAATGGCTCACCAGTGCACATGACAAAAAAGACTTAAGAGGAGAGAATTTTGTTTTTCAAACAAGTGGTTTTACCTACTTACAAAAAAGACTTGAGAACTTGGACACCCTCCAAGAGCCTCTGAATATTTTTCTTCAACAGAAATTCCAGCCCAGACGTTCAATAACCTAGGTTTGTTTTCAAAGAGGGAATAAAGAAACAAATTTCATAAAGACGGGCCAAAATTTGAAAGCAATTAATGGTGACAGTTCCAAGTGATGAGGGAGCATGAGGGAAAGCACAAGCTAGCACACAGCACCTCCCCCCGCCACCCCCACGTGGGATATGTGTGCTATTCTTCGGACACTCCTGGCTGCCCAAGAACAGGAGAAAGGAAAGAAAGCAAAATGGTTGACTGATAGAGATCACAGTCATGCAGGACAGGAGTCTCCTTCAGTTCATGGATAACTTAGTAAACGTCAAGAAAAAGGCAATCTTATCCATACCCTAATTTCCAGAAGCCTATAGACTCCAGGGCGTTCCCTGGAGCCCTAATATTACCCTCATCAAGATGTAAGAGGGTTTAAGTGCTTGCCATGGTGATGTAGGAAACAAAGGCAAATGAAAAATTAAATTCCTTTACTGCCTACAGCCCATTGACAAGTCCTTGAAACAGGCAGAGTGATCTCCCTCTAGGAGCTCAGCTGCCTGGATAAGACAAAAGGGAATCTTGGCTTAACATTATCCTTCCCGCCCCAGGATCCTGTGAGTCTCCTTAAACACATAAAAATTCCTTTGTAAACCTCCTTTATCTTTAACCCCCAAGTATATGTTGGCAATTACGCTCCAAGCATATGGCCCCTGTCATACATCTGAAGGGTCTCATGACTGAGGTTTTACTAAATAGTAATAAATGTTTTCCCTAACAACAGCTAGCCCCTCAAGGTCCTGGAAACCTTGTTTACTTACACTGTCCCTAAGTCCCTCCCAACCTGAAGGTATATAATCAGTCACCTGTCACAACCCCAGTGAAGCTCTTTCTTTCCACAGGTCCTGTCCCCGTGCTTTAATAAAATCACCTTTCTGCACCAAAGACTCCTTCAAGAATTCCTTCTTGGCCATCAGCTCCAAACCCTACCATTACCCCAAAACCCCATCACAAGGACTTTACTTCATTTTATCAGTAACACTACTGCTCTTTCCATATTTTATTGTCAAACATTGGAGAAGAGGAGGAAAAAGGGACCTGGCAATTGAGGAGAAAATTCAACAGAAAGGAGTATTCAAAAGCCGTGTTCAGAGTAGAAGAAAAATAAGGAAAGAATCAGCCACTGCCAGGGGACACTGGAAAATTAGCAAATAACAACAGATGACAAACAGGAGCATAAAAAAGTTCTATTCATGGACTTCAAACTTTGAAAGGTGTATTATAGACCAAGATCAGCTGACATATAGGTAGAGAAGTTGTTTTAAATGAATTTATACCAACAAACCTGAAAAGATTACATCCCTAGGTGCCAAAGTGAATTGGTCATAAATCTCTGAGGGCACTATGTAGAATTTCTGGGGGAATCTTGGAAAATAAGCATTGAGCCAGAAAAATAAAATCACTTTGTCCTGGTTTCCTTTAAAAAAGGGGGAAAAGATAGTTCTTATTTGCTGGGTCATTTAACTGTTCTGAGCCTCTGGTGCTTCTGTAAATTGATGACTATTTTCTAACACTATCATCCATCAGAATTGTTTTGAGAGTTAAATAAGATATGCAAGTTAATCACAAATTCTAAATCAATATAAAAATATTACCAATTATTTAAATGCTTTTCTTCTTTGCATGTTCATTACACATGCCTCTGTTATAGAGTTTAACATGTTGCATGATGGAGAAGTTTATGTCCAGTGTCCTGATTACAATGTGAGATACTCAAGAAAAGGGACTATGACTTATTTTTTCAGATGACCCCACAACCCAAAACACTGATTAGCATTTTTAGTGGGGGTTTAGTTAATTTTTGTTGAATGAGGCAAGATAAAAAAATAATCCCAGGAAGCCATGCTACAAATCAAAATGCACACAGGATGATATTTAACTGAGATAAATATAAACCCTACATTTAGGTCTAAATAATAACTTGCACAGTTATAGGGGTAATTATATAAATAAACTAGTAAAGTCCTAGCCCAGAGTTCACAGTAAAAACTTCTGGGAACCCTAGTCAACCGTAAAGAGACAGATGAAATTTTCAATAATATTAATTATTAATTTTGTCAATAGTACTTGGCATCCAAATCAAGAGAAATGATAATCTCATGCATTCAGCACAGGTTGAATCACATTTTATTTTTATTTTCTTTCAATCACATTTTAAAACAGAATTGACAAACTAGACTAACTTTACATGCCTGCCATTTAAGAGAGTATATTACAGAGTTGAAAGAGCCCAAGTAGGGCCCAAGGGAAGAGAGAAATAAGATAGACTTGAGCTGTCTTCGGATATTTAAAAGCTATCCAAGGGCGCCTGGTGGCTCAGTTGGCTAAGCATCTGACTTCAGCTCAGGTCATGATCTCACTGTTCATGGGTTTGAGCCCTGTGTCGGGTTCTGTGCTGACAGCTCAGAGCCTGGAGTCTACTTCAGATTCTGTGTCTCCCTCTCTCTCTCTGTTCTCCTCTCTCTCTCAAAAATAAATTAAGATTAAAAATAAAAATAATAATAATAAAAGCTATCCAGTGTTGCCCTTGTAGGTAAAACTTAGACCAAAAAAAATTGTACTTCCAAATTGGGTTGTCACATGTCAAATTCAGATGTAGTATAAACAGGAATATACTAATGATAACAGCTCTCGAACAGAGGAACAGACTCTTCTACAAGATGGAGAGACTGTCAGAGAGACATTCAGGCACAGGCTGAATGCCTATAGTTTAGACATTTCTTGTACTCCTATCTATGTCTAGCATGGTGCTCATCACACAATCCATATTCCCCAAATATTTTTCATAGATTGATGCCAAAGTAAATAATCATATGTAACTATGAGTATATGTCTACTCTGCCCAGTAGAATTTAGAACTGGGCCAATCATTCAGTCATGATCTCCATATCTAATTCACTGTGTACTCCCATCAATAAAATTTTGAACATGTACTCCTTAATATGCACATTTATTTCTAAATTCCATGCTATACAACTAATCAGCACATTTTGTACATATATATAAGACACATATAATATATAGGTGAAGGTGTGGGATAAAGAAAAAGAAATATTAATGTATTTTCTTTCTGTACACAATAACTCAGTGTGGCCAACCCACTTTGCAAAGCAGTGGTGGACAATTAAGGAGCTCAATTTACCTCTATCTCAAATACTTGCATATTTTGGACCCTTCCTGATGTTAATTACCTACATATTAATCTTAAAGTTTTCCATTTCCCTTTTCTCATGTAGACAAAACTAATTACATCAGGTTTTTGTTCTGTTTTGTTTTGTTTGCTTCTGTTTTTTGAAGAAAGTTAAGTGATTTTTTTTAGAATATCTGTATATGTTTCTTGTAAGCCTTAAAAAAATAATTTTAAAAATGAGTTTCCTGGTTTTGATCCATGTTTTTGATCCAATTTTTCTGAATGGTTTTGATCCAGTTTTTCTATCTTGTGTCTCAAAAGCAGGTGTTGTTCCCTTATAAATATAATACATTTTTCAAAATTGCAACTGTCTGGTGTTCTGTTGAGATGAGAAATTCACATGAATAGCATCAACCAGAATGGAATCACTAATTCTTGCTCCTTTCTGTCAAACTTTCAACCGAATCCCAAAGTCCCAACATAAACCTAGCAGCCTTGTTTGAATTTTTAGATGCTCTCTGATTTACCAATATTTTCTCCCTTTCCTGGAAGATTTGAACTATTTTAAAATGAATTGTTATGCAATATGATGCCACACAGTCCCATGATTCCTCTTTATTCTTAGAAACTTTCTTCTATGACTTAGTAAGTGACTACAATTTATTTATTGCAAAATTTGTTAATCATGTTGCTCTGTCATGAACCAGCAGAGGCAGCAGCAAGAGACAAGCAAGTTTCATCTGAAAAGTTTACTTCCAGTTACTTACAGGGCTCACAAAACTCCCACATTCAGACCTTGTCCTCATTGGGAAGAAGTGTTGTCCTAATAATCAGGAAAACCTGGGTGTTAAGCAATGGCCCCACTTAGATCCAATCTCTTGCCTAAGGTTTCTTGCGATTCCTGTAGCAACAGAGGAGGAAAACTCTCTTTGGTACTAGTCCCACCTTGGGCCTCCAGGGACTCCTATTTTCTCAAACCCTAAAGAAATAGAGCCTACAGACTGAGGTGGGTGGGGTGGTAGCAAGGAGGGAAAAAGAAAAAAAGTTTCTTCTTGTCCAGCTTCCACTCACCAAATCTGTTTCTCTCAGAGCCAATACAAGACAAAACACTGGTTTACTGAGTCTCTTACTGCTCTGCTCTTTGGGTGTCCTGACACCAAATCAATCAGCTACTGAACGTCCATTTCTTCCATTGTAAAGAAGACACATTATGAGGATGGTGCTCCTATTACCTTTTGGTGATTCTGTTTTCTGCACTTAATCTCACTTAATCTTCATGTTAGCCTTATGAGGCAGTTTTTATTGTTCCCATTTTACAGATGAGGAAACTGAGGCTTAGTGAGATTCAGGAACACAGTCAAGGTCATGTAGGTACAAAGGAGGGGGCCCTGGGCCTTGAATGAAACCTGTGCTACTCCATAGTACCATGCTCTACACCTCTCTTGGGAATATGAGTAATACCACCTCTTTGGGTAAACTTCCAGTAGTGGCAATCCTGGATAGTAGGGTAGTTCTATTTTTAACATTTTGAGGAACCTCCATACTGTTTGCCACAGTGGCTACACCAGTTTGCATTCCCACTAACAGTGAATGAGTAATCCTGTTCTCCACATCATCGCCATCAACTCTTGTTTCTTGTGTTGTTGATTTTAGCCATTCTGACAGGTGTGAGGTGATAGCTCATTGTAGTTTTGATTTGCATTTCCCAGATGGTAAGTGACGATGAACATCTTTTTGTGTATCTTTTGGCCAGCTGTGTGTCTTCTTTGGAGAAATGTCTGTTTATGTCTTCTGCCCATTTTTGAATTGGATTATTTACTAAATTGTACACCTGGAACCAATATAACACTGTATGTTATCTAACTGGAATTAAAATAAAAACTTCTTTAGGAAAGTAATACAGTCTCACAGTTATACCTTACAAAGCACTTTGATCTTTAATATCCCCACGAGAAAAAATCCATGAGGTAAACAGGACAAAATTAACACCTGCTCCCTATCCCTCTATACCTCTTTAGCCCCCGTTTGAAAACAGTAAGGAAAATAAAGTTCAGAAAATGCAAAGGATTTTTCTAAGATCATGTAGATAGTAAACAGAGTTGGGATTGAATGGGCTTTCGTCCTGTGATTGCTTCACCATGCTTCTTTGTCACCTAGAGATAGAGATCCAGCTTTGCCACTAACTAGCACTTTAACCCTAAAATGGTCATCTAAACTCTACGGTTTTTGCACATGCAAGATAGATGGGAATAACAATGATAATAACCAATATCTACAATAATTACCTCACAGTGTTTGAATGAAATATATACATAGGTGTTTATGGAACAAGTACATAATACACAAACCAAGATAATTTTATTATTAAGACTATTCTGGCAGAGAGCCTGAGTGGCTCAGTTGGTTAAGTGCCCAACTTTGGCTCACGTCATGATCTCATGGTTCGTGAGTTTGAGCCCATGTCAGGTTCTGTGCTGATAGCTCGGAGACTGGAGCCTGTTTCCGATTCTGTGTCTCCCTCTCTCTCTGCCCCTCCCCTGCTCATACTCTGTCTCTCTGTCTCTGAAAAATAAATAAACATTAAAAAAAAAAAAAGACTATCCTGGGTTAGAAACTAGATTGTCCAGTTTCTGGCAAAATTGCTAGACAGGGAAAGTTGGTGTTTAGAAGTATCCATCTCCCCACCTCCCAATTCCCAGGTAGCACACACTCTCTAGCTGCCTTTGGTCTGCTTCTCAGAAAACAATTTTGCCTGAAAAGACATTCAAAGTTATATAAGCATCAGGAGATCTTCTATATTAACCTAAATTTTTGATGAGGCCTCTGGTCTCCACTGTCCCGTGAGGTAGTATTTACCTACTCGGGAAGCCATCCACAGCTTGTTCCCCTCTGTATGGCACTTAGAAGCAGTTTTGTTGTACTTTTTTTTTCTTTTCTTTTTTTTTTCTTTTTTTTTATTTTTTATTTTAAAAAAAAAATTTTTTTTTCAACGTTTATTTATTTTTGGGACAGAGAGAGACAGAGCATGAACGGGGGAGGGGCAGAGAGAGAGGGAGACACAGAATCGGAAACAGGCTCCAGGCTCTGAGCCCTCAGCCCAGAGCCTGATGCGGGGCTCGAACTCACGGACCGCGAGATCGTGACCTGGCTGAAGTCGGACTCTTAACCGACTGCGCCACCCAGGCGCCCCTCTTTTCTTTTTTTTTAATTTTTTTTAACCTTTATTTATTTATGAGACAGAGAGAGACAGAGCATGAACAGGGGAGGGGCAGAGAGAGAGGGAGACACAGAATCTGAAACAGGCTCCAGGCTCTGAGCTGTCAGCACAGAGCCCGACGCGGGGCTCGAACTCACGGACCGTGAGATCATGACCTGAGCCGAAGTCGGACACACCCACCAAGCCACCCAGGCCCCCCAGTTTTGTTGTACTTTAGAGGGAAATCTTGAAAGCTGGATGAGTTGTCCTTACACCACTGTGAACTGTCCCAGTACCCATTTGATATAGTTGATAACAAAGATCAATGAAGTAGTTTGAAAGGAAGAAAGAGAATCTTTGCACTGATCCAGCACATAGGAACAAGAAAGTAGTGCTTTCTTTCTGCAATTTGTGAAACAAAAAGGTAAACTGTTTCTATTCTATTAAGAAATTGTTCCAAAGGAGTGTGTGTGTGTGTGTGTGTGTGTGTGTGTGTGTGTGTGTTGTGATGTGGAAGATAACAAGCAGCATTTGAGAGAACAGGTAATCATTTCATTGCTAGATTTATTCATTCAACATTTTTTGGGTGTTAATACTGCTCTAGGTAATGGACATGGAATGCTGAATAAGACAGATAGCTTGTCCACACTCTCATGGAGTTTGCATTCCAGATGGACAGCCAACATTGATCAAGCAATTACAAGTTCATTTGGTGTTACAAAGGAGAAAAACAGACTTCCATTATGACTTTATTTGTGAGCACATTGCAATGTCTTGAAGTTCTTACTTACAAAGATCAAGTAGAAGCTACTGCTACATGCTAGAGAATTCCAAATGATTTCCAACAATGAAAAACTTGAACTTCTTAAATAGTAACTATTCTAAAAAACAAAAAAACAAAAAACTAGAATGGCTAATCTTGGCTCTTAGTTTCTGTAAGGCCAATATAAAGGAAACAGGAGATACACAACATTATCTTGACCTCACTGACCACTAGATAGCCCAGGAAACAGTGCATACAATATGGTAGAAGGAAGGATCAAAGAATGTATTTTATAAGGATAATGAATTCTGCTGACTTTTCCCCTTCTGGGTTATAATAATTTCAGCCTTTTTTTGTAATCATACCCTGTTGGAAAGCCACATGGCTTGGACTGATTTTTGCCTACTACAGATTTTGGTTTCCAAAAGTACATCTCCATGACTAAGGAAATGAGCAGTCCCAGGTTGGCTGACTCCATTAGGAACACTTAAAATTTGATTGCACAATTGTATGGCCAACTGGGGGCTTAGCATCAACTAGAATTTTCCCATTGGCATCTGACTTTGAAGATATCATATTGCTTGGGGAAGAAAGCGGGAGTAGTTACAATTTTCACGGGACTTACGGAGTTTTAGTATTGGAAGAAGAACTTGGAGACCATCTACTTTGACCCTCTACCCAACGTAAGACTCTCCTGAGCTTGATGCATGATATTCATTCTTTGCATACACATGAGAAAGGGAACGTACTATCTAATTTTTGAGAAATTCTGTTATTCTTTCCTATACTAGAAAAAAATCTACCACCATGGTCTTAGGTGTGTCCACTAGAGCCCCATAAAACAAATCAGAAAGAATCTCACTTCTATTTAATGATTTTCTTCCCTCCCATAAGTCTTTTCTACCCTAAACACAACACCCCCTTTTTTTCTCCATACCAAATGCAACATGATCCTCCAAACTACTACCATATTGAATCATGGAGATGGAGGAGATGGGAGAGGAGCGAAATGTTTGTGTCTCTTCGGTAACATACCTGCTATATCTCTCAGTTTTGTAACATCAGCAGGTTTGATCAGAATACGACCTGTGCCCCCATTCATGCTGACAATTAAACTTGAAAGAGCTACTTTAACTGTAAAGGTAAAGGCAGAATTTCTCCATTGATATTGCCAGATGTGGTGACTTGCCACTTGATTCTCTTTGGTTCTAGAAAATGCCCAAGAAAATAATATTGACTCTAAAATTACACTCTCAGTTTGAAGATGCTGCCACACTGTTGAGTCACAAGAATATATTATTTTTTAATCTCTATTTTGCTACAAATTTTAGTAGCTTTGGCAAAGGGAATATAAAAACAGGCAGTCCCCAACTTATAGGGTTGTTTTCCAAAAGTTGGTTGTTTGGAATGTATTTTACATGCATGTTAAATTTCCTGGCTAGCCTACCAAAGACTTTTTAACCCCCGAAATGCCTGACATTGTAATACCATATCAGAAATAACCTGCAAACCAGAATGCATTCTCCAGTTTCTGGCTTAACATGTACCTTAAGCACTGGACCACCAGGAATACTTTAGTAGCCAACACTACGTTTAACAATATTTTTCTAAATTAATATGTCCAAGTGACTACTGGGAATACCGGGAATGTTTCATACTTCCCCTCTCCTATCCAATTGAGTTAAGGATTCCCTGCTCCAGTCAGCCAAACACATAACCCAGGGACTCTTGCAACCTGGGCCTGGCGGTGGCTGGAAAGGTAAGATTCAGCGATAGATGCTACAGACCTTCTGGAAAAAAATACCTTCTCAATCTTAATTAGGTCTATTTGGGCTCCTGTTCTTTTCATCCATGTCAGCCTGATTTGGTGTCTTTTTTTTAAGTTTACTTATTTATTTTGAGAGAGAGAGCAAGCAGGGGAGGGGCAGAGAGAGAAAGAGAGAGAGAATACCAAGCAGGCTCTGTCCTGTCAGCACAGAGCCTGACACGGGGCTCCATCTCATGAACTGTGAGATCATTCCCTGAGCCAGAATCAAGAGTCTGATGCTTAACCGACTGAGCCACCCAGGCACTCCATGATTCAATGTCTTATTCATTCTCAATCTCTCTCTCTTTCTCTCTAAATTCCTGGGCATCACCATGAAGTCTCTTAAGTTTTGTTTCACTTGTCCCTAAAGTACTAGCCAAGGTTTTAGCTGTTTTCTAAGGACTTTGCCCCAGTGGTAGCAAAATGAGTAAGTGAGTGAATGAATAAATGAATGAATTAATAAATTACTTCTAGTCACAAAGAAGAAACAAGTACTATAAAAAATCTCTCTTGTGGTATTTTCTGCCCCTCAACCTCTCTCCCCTTTCTCTGTCTCACCTATACCTGGAAGGAAGAGGTAGAATCACCTTGACCCCATTGGTGGGTCAGGTAAAATACAGGAAAAGCAAGGACAAGCCATTCTAGACCTTAAAGGGAAAATGGTGACATCCATCAGCATCTGACTTATACTAAGACAGGAAAACAGGGATTTTGTGGGAGATGGGAACGAGGAGTTGGGACATAACCTTACTGTTTGTCCTTTTGCCCTGCTTCTCTTTTCACAAAGGAGCAGGTGTTCCTAACCCTTTCCAAGATCCCACTACCAGATTCTTCTTTGCCTCCCCCTCGGAGATATGCTTGGCTACTGCAGGAGCACAGTTCCTTATCTGCAAGTCCAAAATTCAAACAGCTCTGAACGTTGACAGTTTTCTGTTAACCCCTGGAAGAACTTGACCCCAAATGATGTGAGGTTGGTCTTTATTTATTGATACATTTACTACAAAGATGTCGGTTACCAATGTGACTGTGTTTAAGGTACAGCCCCAGATCCTACGTGGCTATAAGAAAATATATGTATATTAAAAGCTGAAAATTTCTGAATTCTAAAATACATCTGGCCCCAAAAGTTTCTGGGTAAGGGATGGTGGCCCTTTATGCCCTATTTTCCTGCACCTTCGTCTTCCCCAGCAAAGTGTAGAAGTTATGAGCATAAACTCTGGTGCCCCAGGCTGGATTCAAATCCTGTGTCTGATAGTTGTGTGTGAACTTGCTCAATTTGCTTTACCTCTCTGCCTGTTTCCTCATTTAAATGGGGATAATAATAGTGCCTACCTCAGTGTTGTTGTGAAGATTAAAACGAGCTGATCTATGTAAAGTGTTTAGAATAATTCTTGGCACATAGTAAGCGCCTTATGTTCACTATTACCATCATCCTACCTGCAAATATTATCTTTCACCACCACTTACAAATGTTATCTAATTTCTGCACATAAAAGTCCTATTCTACCCTGCCTCCCCATAGTTAAGCCTCTGTCAGCTTCCTTCCATTCTCTGTCATAAAGCAAAACCATACTTTCTCTTTAGAGATCATACTTTGTACTTCCCGTTTACTCTTTAACTTGCTAAAACTGGTTAGTTGTCCCATTACTTAACTCTATGATAACTGCCTCCTAGAGATCCTTAATGACTCAACCACCTATATAAAGGTTGTGGTTCAGTTTTTATTCTGCTTGATATTTCTGTAACATATTTCTGTAATGAATAGACTCTTCTCCTATCTTGCCTCTATTCTAACTCTCCTGAGACCTGCTCATTAAAGGTTCACCTTCCCAAGGATTCTATTCTTGGGAGTAGTCCTTACTGAACACTACCAGGCTCCTTAGAAAACCTCATCCAGTGTTTGTCTTTCTGTGTCTGGTATATTTTAGTTAGTGTAATGTCCTCAAGATCCTGCATGACTCCACTTATATGAGGTAACTAAAACTGTCAAGTACATAGAATCAAAGAGTGGAATGGTAGTTGCTAAGGGCTAAAGGGGAGGGAAATGGGGAATTGTAATCAATGGGCATAAAGTTTCAATTAAACAAGGTGAATAAGCTCTAGAGATCTGCTGTACATTGTTTACCAACGGGCAACAATAGTTTGTTGCACACTTAATGTATCGTACACTTAAAACTTTAAGTGCGTAGATCTCTAATGTTATTACCACAACAGCTTAAAATTCAAAAAATAAAAATAACACCTAATACTTAAGAGAAAGAATAGAAACTGGCATTTGTGTAATGGACAACTAGATATGGTAAGTTTTTCTTAGAATTTTCTACAAGGAAAAGCAGTTATTGGGGAAAAATGCCTAATATTCATATTTAAAATGAAAAAGAATAGCATATTATGGTTTTTGTGCAAGATACTTATTTTTCTCTTGAACAATATTAGAACAAATTATTGTGCAATTCAGTAACATAATGAGCACATAATGGACTTAATCTTTTAAAGGTCAATTCTGGCACAATCTTAATAAAGGAATATAGACCATTAGGTTTTTATCCTACCGCTTTCTCAAACTGCCTCAAATTTCACATTGTCCTTTTAATGTTCTTCAGTGAATTATATAAATTTTATTAAAATTTAAGTCTCATAAAATGTACCTATATTGATTCATTTAGTTAGGTTCTATTACTGTTAATCATATCATCAATGAATCATATTTAAAAGGAATTTTAAAAAGGTATTCTTTATTTCTCGGCTAAACTAATATTTCCTAACAGAGTCACAAGGAAGTGTTTCAAGTACTGAAATATAAATGAAATTGAATTTTGTGATACAAATTCTTTTTGGTGGAGAAACCAATTAGAAAAATTAAAAAGAAAGAAAATCTCATCCAATTTAACATGTCGGCTGTCATCTGGATAATAATGACTACAGACTTGGTCATTAACCCTGAACTCTTCCTTATGCTTCAGACTATGTTTCCTATTGCTTCATAGACATGTCCACTTGGAGTCTCAAACTCAACTCATCTCATCCGAACTCATTATCTTCTCGCTGACATCCTGCCCCCAGTCTCCACTCAACCCCCAAAGAATCCCACAACATTTGACTCCCTCATTCTTTTTTTAAAAAAATTTTTTTTTAACGTGTATTTATTTTTGAGACAGAGAGAGACAGAGCATGAACGGGGGAGGGTCAGAGAGAGAGGGAGACACAGAATCTGAAACAGGCTCCAGGCTCTGAGCGGTCAGCACAGAGCCTGAAGCGGGGCTCGAACTCACGGACCGTGAGATCGTGACCTGAGCCAAAGTCGGAAGCTCAACCGACTGAGCCACCCAGGCGCCCCGACTCCCTCATTCTTAATCTCAGTTTTAAAGACATGGCACTTCACCAACTAGCTTAAGCTAGTTCTGAAACTCCGAGTCTGCACTTTGCTTTACCTCAGTAAGTCACTCAGTAAGTCACTAAATCCCATCAATTTTTTTCACAGTCATCACTAGAATCTAACTACTGCTTTAGTCAAGGCTTCCACCAACTACTATGCAAACCAGTGGCTTCACATGTTAGATCATGACCCACAGTAAAAAATATACTTTACAATGTACCCTAGGATACAGACATATTTATGTATGTATGTGTTCTATTTTAACTCACTTTTCAAAAGTGTTATATCCTGATAGTTGTGATATAATACATTGATTTCATGATCTACCAATGGCTTACAACCTACAGTGTGTGTGTGTGTGTGTATGTATGTATATATATTTTTAAGTTTATTTATTTATTTTGAAAGAGACAGCGACAGTGCAAGTGGGAAAGGGTCAGAGAGAGGGAGACAGAGAATCCCAAACAAGCTCTATGCAGCCAGTGCAGAGCCCAATGCAGGGCTTGAACCCCAAAACCATGAGATCATGAGCTGAGTTGAAATTAAGAGTCAGACACTTAACCAGTTGAGCCACCCAGGCACCCCTACAACCTGCAGTTTCAAAAGCACTAACCTAGAATAATGGCCTTTACCCACTCACCCCCATGTCTGTAACAGTGGCTCTATACATTAACACTTCCTGTGTGTGTATTAGAATCTCCAAGGGCAGAGGTTGTAATGTGAAGAAGAAAATGGCCCCCTACAGGTGGTTCTGATATGTCCCATATGTTCTACTTAGCTATGGAAACAATAATGAATATTTATTAAGCATCTACTTATTAGGCTGTATACATAAAGCATACAGCAGTGGACCCAATAAGCATGCTTCATTTATTTGGCTTTTATATTTACATTTACTTGGAGTCCTCACAGGTCTAAACACTTCCAGCATTTTCACACCTCCATGACTTTGCATCTCCTCTCCTCCCTGCTTAGAATGCCTTTCATATTCCCTTTCAGCAGGTGAATGTCTACCATTAGTAATGTATGTAAAAATCTATTTCTTTACCAAAGTCAATTCAGTAATAGGGGTACCAAGCCTAGTCTATGTGCCTTTTCAGTTACTCTGTTTCATGGTGAAAGTGGTTCTAGCAATGGCTCCTGCCATTTCTTCTAGCTCACCCCATATAACTTGGGTGCGACAGCCTTATGTCGTTCTGATTTGTTCTGATTCAGAGGTAGTGGAAGTCAGGCTCAAGGTTGGTTAATGAACAAGGAGAAAGATAAATCTGAGCAGTGAGGCCTGCAGGCTTTGCAACCACATGGCTTTCTTTCTTTCTTTCTTTCTTTCTTTCTTTCTTTCTTTCTTTCTTGCTTGCTTCCAATGTTTTTATTTACTTTTGAGAGAGTGAAAGTGGGGGAGGGGCAGAGAGAGGGAGACAGAGGGTCTGAAGCAAGCTCTGCACTGACAGCAGTGAGCCTGATGTGGGGCTTGAACTCATGAACTGCGAAATCATGACCTGAGCCAAAGTTGGGACGCTCAGCACACTAAGCCACCCAGGTGCCCCACCATATGACTTTCTAATCAAAAGTTTCCATCCTAGTAAATTCAGAGTTTTCTGCTCATCCCTCTCCAACGCAACAGAGGTACTGGGATGAGCCCCACTTTAAGGAAAGAAGAGCTGGGGCACAGAAAGACAGAGTAATTTGCGCAAGGCACATAACCAATGTGGACCAAGTAGTCCATAGTTTGAAAATAGCCCTACAGATGAAAATGTGTAACTTGCCTCTGCTTTTGTATTAAAAGAAATAAAGACCAAGGCTCCAGTTTATACTTGTCCACCCAATGGTCTGATTTCTCCTGTCCTCTAATGAAGTGGTCTCCAAACCTTTTTTTGTGCACATTCCCAATCAGCACTCTAAAATATATGTGTGTGTATGTTTTACAGATACATACTATTGTATTAATATACCACGTAAATTATAAAACACACAGAAACAGAAATTCAGAGTATGAAGTTCTAAAATCACAAGTCACAAGTTCTAATATTTTTTCTGTACCACAAAGTATTGCCTTGGACACTGTACTTTGGAGACCACCTGTGAAGTATCACACTTATGACTTAGCGTGCCCTAGAAACTGCTGGGCTACAGAAGTTTTTGAGTATGGGGTCAGTTAGGAGTGGTATCAGGAGGACCAGATTAATAGCTAATAAGAGCTCGAAGTGATTTGATCTCTGCCTAAAATAGCCATGGGACTTGGGTGAAACATTTAATGACAAGTCTTTTAATTACATTGCATTTGCAGGTATTAGATTCACTGATGTCCATAATAACCCTGTGAAATAAGTAGGGCAGACACTACCACCTTCATTTGACAAATGCGCACAGGCTTAAAGAGGGTAAGTAACCCTTCCGAATTGTATGAGGTATAACAACAGGCTTCCCCGTGGCATTTTTGACTCATATACTGACTTGCTGTCTCTCTCTCAAAATAAATAAACATTAAAAAAAAACATTTTAAATATCTTTACACTTTTTATAGTGTTTATTTTATTTCTGAAGGAGAGAGACAGAGAGAAAGAGAGAGAGAGAGAGAGAGAGAGAGAGAGAGAGAGAGAGACAGAATGTGAACGGGGGAGGGGCAGAGAGAGAGGGAGACACAGAATGTGAAATAGGCTCCAGGCTCTGAGCTGTTAGCACAGAGCCTGACGTGGGGCTCAAACTCACGAACTGCGAGATCATGACTGAGCCACCCAGGCACCCCAACCATTTTAAATATCTTAATTTTGTTTTAGGAAGTGAAGCCCAAAGAGAGAGCACGAGGGAGGGGGCAGAGAGAGAGGGAGACAGAAGATCCAAAGTGAGCTGTATGTGTTGACAGCAGAGATCCTGATGTGGAGCTTGAACTCACGAAACGAGATCATGACCTGAGCTGAAGTCAGATGCTTAACCGACTCAGCCACCCAGGCAGCGCTAAAATGGTTTTCTATTTGACAGAAAAACCGTGAAGATAGTCCAGGTAGTTCCTATACACCCCACCCCCAGTTTCCCCAATGTTTTACTTTGCTAGAGCAGTCATGACAAGCACCACAGACTGGGTGGCTTAAATAATACATTTTATTTTCACACAGTTCTGGAAGCTAGAGTCCTAGATCAAAGTACAGTCTAAGTTGGATTCTTCTATGGCCTTTTTCCTTGACTTGCAGCTGGCCCCCTCTTCTCACTGTGTCCTCTGCTGCTTGTCCTTTGGTCTGTGTGTTGTCTTAAACTCCTCTTTTTTTTTCAAGTTTATTTATTTATTCTGAGAGAGACAGAGATAGCACAAGTAGGGGAAGGACAAAGAGAGAGGGAGACAGAGAATCCCAAGCAAGCTCTGCATTGCCAGCACAGAGCCCGATGCAGGACTTGAACTTACAAAACCGTGAGATCATGATGTGAGCTGAAACCAAGAGTCAGACATTTAACCAACTGAGCCACTCAGGTGCCCCATAGTCTCCTCTTCTTACAAGGACACCAGTTATACCTGATTAAAAGCCCACCTTAATGACCTTATTTTTTTAACTAAGATACCTCTTTAAAGGCTTTATCTTCTAATAGTCATATTCTGAGGTACTGAGAGTGAGAACTTCAACATATGAATTTGGGAGGCACACAACTCAGTCCACAATGCACTATTATTATATTAATATGGTTCATTTGTCATAATCAGTAAACCAATATTGAAACATTATTAACTAAAGTGTATACTTTATCCCTATTTCCTTAGTTTTTACCTAATGACCTTTTACCCAATGACCATCCAGGAGACCGTAGTACATTTTATTATTGGTATGGACTGAATTGTACTCACCCCACCACAAATTCTTATATCAAAACCCTACCCCCTAACATGATGGCATTTGGGGGAGAGACCCTCGTAAGGTAACTAGGCTAAGATGAGGTCATAAAGGTGGGGCCCTCATAGCAGGATTAGTGCCCTTCTAAGAAGAGATAGAGAGCTCAGAGTGTTCCCTCTCTTTTTCTACCCTGTGGGGACCCAGTGAGAAGACTGCCATCTGCAATCCAGAAGGAGAATCCACACCAGGAACCAAATCTGCCAGCACCCTGACAGTGGACTTCCCAGCCTCCAGAACTGGGAGAAATAAACATCTGCATAAGCCACTCCACTTAATGGTATTTCATTATGGCATCCTGAGCAGACAACACCACTCATCATGTCTCCTTAGGCTCCTCTTGACTCTGACATTCTCACAGTTTCTTTGTTTTTGACAACTCTGACAGTTTTAAGAGTGCTGGTCAGGTATTTTGTATATTGTCCCTCAATTGGGACTTCTCTGATGTTTTTCTCATGATCAGACTAGGGTTTGGGGTGTTTGGGACGAAGAACACAGAGGTAAATGCCCTACTTATCAAATCATATCAAGGGTACATACTATCAACATGACTTATCATTATTGATATTAACCTTGATCACCTGGATAAGGTAAGGCTTTTCAGGTTTCTGTATTGTAAAGTTACTATTTTTCTCCCTTAAGTACTGTGCTTTTTGAAGGGAAGTCACTATGTGCAGCCCACACTTAAGAAGTGAGGAGTTATGGAGCTTCACATTTTTATCTGTAAACCAGCAGTGTTGTTGACTTCTAAATTGACAGTTTATTCCTCGTAATCAGTGATTAAAAATGAAGTCTATAGTCACAGAACAGGGGGAGAGCATGATCACTTAGATTCAAACTTGTCATTTCAACTTCCTTAGCTCTCTAAACTGATAGACTACAAAAAAACATTGTGAATGTAGGGCAATGTAATGGTCTACCTCCTTGCAAGTTGTCCTTAAGAATATTGATCAGACTTGGACACATCACTTAGTCCTGGTGTTCAGACTCAACTCTGAAAGCTTCTGGACATCTGTTCTTGACACTGCTGACAGAGAATTGGATACAACTGGCTGGTTTTAGTAATTAGCATTCAATAATCATGTTGATTGCTAAATAGTTGCATCTGACAAACACAAGACACTCTTAGTACCATTTTCTGTAACCAAGAGTGAAATTTGCTAGAAATTTTATCTTGAATACAAACTCTATGTAGTTTATGTTTTTTATTCCGTGTATGACACATGCATTGAAATTACATGCATGTGTAAAATAAGGCAAAACGAATGTTGAATGGAAATTGAACTCTTTATCATAGATGAATTATTCTTAAAATGTGAAGAACTGCTGTTTCACATCAACTTCCTATTTCCTGCATCAGCTTTAAAGGTATTTGCATTAAGAGATTCTTAGAAGCTCAAATTATCCTAGAATAGTGGGCATTTTTCTCTTTAAATAATCAGAACATAAATTAGTTCTTTAAGAGGATTTCCTTTTTCGGGGGCGCCTGGGTGGCTCAGTAGGGTTGAGCATCCGACTTTGGCTCAGGTCATGATCTCTCAGTCTGTGAGTTCGAGCCCCGTGTCAGGCTCTGTGCTGACAGCTCAAAGCCGGGAGCCTGCTTAGGATTCTGTGCCTCTCTCTCTCTCTGCCCTTCCCCTGCTCACGCTCTGTCTCTCTCTGTCTCTCAAGAATAAATAAATGTTAAAAGCAACATATTTTTTAAAAAATAAAAGAATTTCCTTTTTTAATGATTATAAAAGTACATCTATACATGACTTACAGCAGTGTACCTATGCAGTATGAGATTGTATTTTCCTTAAACAGTCCTCAGAGGAAACATAATTTTGTTGCCTAAAAATGAATTTAAATCAAGGTTAATCCCCATTAAACATGATTACATGGGCAAAATACCCACATCTTTAAAGGAGAGATCTATGATGTTAATTTAGAAGAGTGATTATAATTAATAACTTCCATGTTCTCAGATCTTTAAAACAATGTCAACATAATCATATCTCCTTATAATTTATGGGAGAGGAAACAAGTGATATCGTCTTAGATATGGGAAGATTTTTTGAGTGATGAAGTTTCTGAGTTGCCAAATGTTTTTCAATAGCATCATTTGGCTTATAGGTCACATGTATTCATATACTGGCTACATTCTACATATTAATTATAGGTTCTTTATTATGGAATATTTCGAATGCATAAAGATACACAGTGTCCTGTAACAAATGCCCATCACCGAGAAACATCATTAACAATTGTGTTTGAAGGGCGCCTGGGTGGCTCAGTCAGTTAAGCATCCAACTTCAGCGCAGGTCATTATCTCACAGTTTGTGAGTTCGAGCCCTGCATCAGGCTCTGTGCTGACAGCTCAGAGCCTGAAGCCTGCTTCAGATTCTGTGTCTCAGTCTCTCTCTGCCCCTCCCCTGCCTCAAGAATAAATAAACATTAAAAAAATTTTTTTTAATTGTGTTTGAAAAATTACAATGTTACAGTTGAGTTTCTCGGTTCCATTTCCATGACTTTCCTTCTTTCTCTAGGTCTCACTTTGCTGCAGTTGATGTACATCATCTTTGTTTTGTAGTTTCATCATATATGTCATATCCATAGATACCTATTTTATAATTTAAGATTTTATCTACATGGTATTGTACTTTGTGCATCATTCTGCAGATTATTTTTTTGACTCTATACATGAGTTGAAGAGAAATTAATGTTGATGCATGTAATCTAATTTATTATAATGGCTGACTGGTATTTTATTGTGTAACTACTTCAGAATTTATCCATTTCCCTACTGATGGGCTTAAAAGTTGCTCCTGACTCTAGTGAAGAACGCTTCAGTGAATATCCTTGTACAATCTTGTATATGTCATCTTGTACCTATTTCTTTGGGCTATATACCTAAAAAAAAGGATTTGTTGGGTTGTATGATATAGTTAACTTCAATTTTAGCAGACATTGCCAAATTACTTTTTAGAATGATTGTAGCAGAATTCACTCCCAAGAGTAGTATATAAAAATTCCTATTTCTATATATCCTGATAATATCTTCAGATATTAAATATTTACTGATCTGATAAATATTACTCTTACTTTCATTTTCCTGATAACTACTGAGATTGAACATTTTCAATGTTGATTGATCATTTTTACTTCTGTGAATTATTTAGTTCTTTATATATCTTGGGTAATTATGCTTTGGTGTACAATTATTAAATGTCTTCTCCTTGTCCATAAGTTGCCTTTTAATTTAACTTTAAATATATGTATTGATGAGGGAGTTATGTTCTGGTCATTTAACTTTATGCCATCTTTTATTATAGAGATAATTTAATTATGATCTAGCTGAATACATCTCTAATTTCCTTTCTATCAAATCTAACAATTTTCTCCATTGAGGTCTTTTTTACTATCTACTAGTTTTGTTTTCACTTTTTTATTAGACTTTTTAAAAATTAAATTTTAAGTGACTTTTGTGGGTGTATAAGAATGTTAGTGGTGATTGTTTACTAATCTTGTCTGCACCAATTTTACTGGCCCTCGATTTTCCCCACAGAAAGATATATAAATACAATAATTTTGTTTCTTCTTTTCCAGTATTAATTACTATATTTTTCTTGTTTTAGTTCATTAAGAATTCCACTACAGTATCCAGTAGTAGCACCTTCTCTTCCCGACCTTAAAGGCAATGCTACTAAAGTTTCTTTATTAAGTATGAAATTTGCTGTATTTTTTGGTAGACTCCTGTTATAGGTGTATCAGTCCGGATTTAGGGTTAGAAACTACCCTTGACTAACTTCATCTGATGTTGTACAAACCCACTTCCAAGGATGCTGCCAAGGACACCATTACAGCCATTGTTGCTTCTTGGCACTGAGTGCTGGTTCTATCACGGTCACTGCCATGGCTACCCCGAACAAAACTTCCCAACTGTTCTTACATCTTGTGGTCACTCTCAAGATTCAAAGGCCCAGATAAGAGCATCCAATTAGCTAAAGGTAGGAATTGAGCATGACTAGGTTTGACTCTTTCTTCTTGTACTATTCAGATCTAGTTTTAGTGTCAACATTGTATGAGCTTTATAAAATGAGTCAGAACACCTTCCTTTCTTTCTCTCTCTCTTGTTTTCTTCTCTTCCTCCCTCATTCCTTCTCTCCCTTCTTTCCCTTTTCCCTTTTTTTCTGCAATGATTTATACAAGTAGGAGAGTATCAGTTTCTTGAAGGTTTCATAAATTGTAAATTCATTCAGGCTGATGCCTTGTTTGGGGATGAGGATAGATGGAGAGATAAAATTTAATCATTATTTGTCTATTCAATTTTTTCTATTTCTATTTTTGGTCATTTTTTCTAGAGACTTATCAATTTCATTAAATTTTTAAATTATACAAAGATAATGCTACCATTTTAAGTTATTTTTATAGATTGGTACAATATTTATAGTTACAGCCTCTTTTACATTCCTAATACAGTTATGTATTGTGCTTTCCCCTTTTTCCTGCTTAATCTTGCTAATTGTTTTTCTGTGTCATTAGATTTTTTTCAAAGAGCCAGCTTTTACATTCTCAAGTTTTTCACTTATCAAGTTCATTGCATTTATCAAGTTGTAAAAATGTGGTACAATATTTATGGCCTAAAAGGAATAGTAATTGGAATTTTTAGTCATAAGTATTAACTTCTAACAAGAAGTTACTTTTTTGTTTCGATGAATGACACTGAAAAGTTCCCTGGAAAATATGAATTAATATTTTTTTCTATGGAGTTCTTGTGAGGAAATATTAACAGATGTACATGATTGTACAGACATTTAGATAATTTTAAATGAATATATGCTTATATAGGATTAAACGATCACCATTATGATAAACATTGTTGCTGTGAAGATGAACATGCACACCCAGTCCTCTAAGAGTTTTCAAACTAATGAAAATTTATAGCCATTCTTTATTGTCCACCATACTGTTACAAGTTAAGGCCTTTATTAACCAAGTTCTCGTGACACTGGGCACTGGTTTTTTGGGAAGAGTAAGTGACTGGCCTGGACCTTAAAACTTACTCTTCATACCAGACCACACATATGGCCCAAGGAGTGATATTTACTCTGCCCTTTTAGAGTCCTAGAAAACATTGTTTAGTGGTCTGGCATCATCTATATTTATTTGGCTCGATTTGGGACAGAGTATAATCCTAGTTCTTGATGAAAGGATTTTCATGTATTAACCTTATGGGTCATGATATTTGTGGGATTATTTCTACTCATAGAGTGATTTGTGGAAAAAATATGTACTAATCCTTAATTTAGGATTAAAATGGATATGCCCATGAGAAATGGGTCTATAAAATTCATCTGAATTTGAGAAATGCAATAAACATTCTAAAATATCTTGTTGGCTCAGTTACTTCAGTCCAAAAGCCAATTGGAGATCTGTTCTATATCAAGGTTTTTCAGCTCCTTTGTGAGAAAGGGCTGTTTTTCATTTGCTTGCAGCCTTGAAGAAGAGTCAGACAATGTCAGGGATGGTCCTCTTCAGAACCCTTAGAAGGTCTGCCTTAATGCAAGTGTTTGTCTCCCCAGGAGGAAACCAGATGAGCTAAATTTAAGGGTTAGACCAGAGAAAGTGGCTGTGTATCAGCAGATAATCCATGACTTTAGAGGTCCTCTGGCTGATTCACAAGATGTCAAATAATAAATATCTTTCTGTTGTGTGTCAGAGTCCAGGAGGTGGGGAGTGAGATAATGTATATGAAACGCCAGGTAGAATGGCTGAAAAACAGTCTTCAGTAGATTCCTTCTCTACTTTCCTCATTCTCCTCTTCATCTCATCCTTGGCACACCCCTGGACTTGTCTATGCAAGCTCTAAAGGTCTGATTGAACAATGGCACTCTACAGTTAATGTTACAAGACTCTTTAACATGTTCCGATTGCCACAATTTCATTGGATGGAAGCATTTTGGTTGGCAACCAAAATAAGGCTAACGGACTTTGTCATAGAATTCCCACACTAAGTAGGACACATAAAATGACTTGGAGACCTGGTCATAGTTCCTGCAGCTATTAGTCATGATGTGTTAGTGGAACACAATCTCAAAAAGTTATTTCCTAAATGCTTTCCAAAGACCTGGTTCTTCATACAGATAGTTTTGGCCAACTGTAATGACAGGGAGAAACTAGAGTGTCAGGAAGAACAGAATTTATGCTTTAAGTTTAACTTTGTTTGGGATCAAATGTTCCTTAAAAATAAACCTTCACCTTATCCTAATTTTCATTTCAATTTCCTAGACTGGTGATTTGAGTATTGGAGATAGAGTTCTTAAACCCTGTTTATGTGGTATGAATACAGAAATGGTCTGGTTCTGAGTATTAGGATCATGATCAGTGTTTTGATATAAACTCAAAACCTCTCTATGTCATGTGTTATTTTTTGAAGCATAGAAATTGGACTTTGAAAACAACATAAATCCCTTTGTTTGAGAAACTTTAAATGAGCATTGAGTTTTCTTGCCATAAAGTTCTGCACTGCCTCTAAAATGTTTCTTTAAAAAATAGCTCTGAAAACCTGAGGCTGGCAAAGAAGTTGGATAGTTGAATGGGAAAATGATAGAAAAATCTGTTTTGTGGTAAAGGAGAACAAAAAGAGGGGAGAGAGTAATTATTTTCAATTTAAAATTTATATTAAATTTCTAGCATACAGTTTTCAAGACTGGTAAAAACTTCAATTTGTTTTATTCCAACACAGTTTTAGTGTTAGATGGGTGCTAGATATCCAGTGTATGAATGTCACCTCCTTAAATTTTAATAACAAAAGAGAGAGGAACATGAATGAAATAAGACTCAAGCGTAGGCCCTGAAAGTTGGTGGAATGTCAAGGGCACTTGGGAATTACAAAGGTAAACTAAGAAGGAAATTGAATTTGAGCAATGATTCGGTTTTACTAACATTACAAGTGTCAGCCAATTCTAATGTCCTGCTAATATTTTGTGATTTTATAGGTGGTAAGTTTGGATGGTGGAGACACAGGACTAGGCATCAGGGTAATGGCTGGTTGGACCCCATTAAAGCTCTGACCAATCCAAGGGCAGCTTAAGGGCATCAGGAGTATATAAGAAAGGGAGGGAACGCACAAAGGGACACCTCTCCCACTTTATAGTTTAAGCCAAAATCAGCCCTGCCTGACTACACTGTTATTTCTCAACACAGCTTGGATCCACATTACCTGTGAGTCTGTTAAAAATCTCAGTTTCCAGATACACTTCAAATCAGTTCAATGAGAACACTGGCAATGGGGCCTAAGAACATGAGTTTCAAACAAAACGCCTAGGTAATTCACATTCATGTTTGACCTCTGCACCAAAGAATAAGTCAAGAGTAGAAAAGTGTTATGTTAGAGAGGAACTTAGCAAACACGATGCATAAAAATGGCTGTGCTCAGGCCTTCACAGCCCTTAGGTCCAAAATTTCCTCTGCAATTGCTTTCAGAATGATTAAGAAAATTTCAAATGTAGATTTTGGGAGAAACTCTGGTATAGAAGTAAGAGAAGGGAAGAATTGCAAAATGTCAAATAAGTAGATAAATGCCACTTATTGGAAAAGAATGGCCAGAGCCAGTTTCCTGTCGCTCCGTTTCCCTTTTTGAAACCTATAGTCTATCTATAACGAGCTGACTGCATTTCCCCAAATAGACCATATTTTCCTTTGCCTCCATGCCTTTGTGTTTGTTGTTCCTCTGCCTAGAATGTCCTACTCATAGGACAGATTTCTATTTGTCACTTATATCGTAGTTCAGCATCACTTCCTCTCGGAAGCCTGAGCACCCCAAAGTTCATAGTGTACAATTTTCTCTAATAGTAATGAATACACTCTACTGAATTACTTGCCCTTCCCATTAGCTCATATATTCTTCAGGGCATCTCTTAAACTTAAATACAGCTCAGTTCATGAATTTATTTGACAACATACAGCTTAATTCATGAAAGCTGCTCAGGAAATGTCCTTTAAATTAGTAAATGACAAATTTCTTGATGTTCCAAAACATATTCCTTAACCAAGCCGAATGTTTTCCTTGCCTAAGATCCCTTTTGGGGTAACTGAGAATTTTGGCTTAATTAATGAAACCAGTCAGCTATCCAATAGGGTGAATTAATTCCACCTTTGGTTTTCCAGAGATGGGAGAGGAACTACAAATGAGGAAGAGGAGACACGGTAATTTTGACAAAGAATTTTTGGGGTTAAATTGGTTTTGGGTACAGCCATGCAATGAATGAGTAAGGCCCATATGAGGACACTGAGGATGAGGGGTCAGGAGGGAAGGTCACAGAGAGGTGAGAAAGGATGTATGTTGGGGTGTTGGGAAGCAAGCTGCTTATTTCATAATTTTACCTAGAAACAACCCTGCACTCAGAATGGAAAGATAAAACTCTCCTCCTGCAATGGCCATGGTCTCCTCATAGTTCAACACAAAACTCAAGCTGGTCCTAGCTCCACTCTATTGAATACATGAAGTAGGCTTTGGGAGCCTGGCCTCAAAATTTGACCATCCTATGGAAAAATGCATTCAAACTCCCAGGAAACAGATTTACAAACAAACTTTTGGAATCTAACCAACTCAGAAATTGAACAAGGCCTAGGATTACATTTCTCTTGTAGATCAATTTAGGAATAAAAGCATGTTATATTTGTGAAGACAAAGGTCAGGACTCTAGAGGCACAACAAGAGACATTTTATAGGATGGAAACTAGAGGCAGTCTGAGGAGCAGGAGAAACTAAAAGAAAAAAGTACATTTCTTAAACAAATAGTAACAAAATGATCAAACTTTCTGAATCTGAAGCAGACACATGATTTTATAAGTGTTCATAACAAAACATATGTGTTGGTGAACTCCAGAGAGCCTGTGGTAAGATCAATATATAAAGAGGGTCACTCAAGTTGTGCGAAAATACAAGCAAGACTTACCAGGACAAAAAAAAAAAAAAAAAAAGGTAAATGGTTTTGTCTAAGCCAATCTCAGTTCTAAAACTCAGTAACAAATGTTTGTTAAGCCTGTGTGTGTGTGTGTGTGTGTGTGTGTGTGTGTGTGTGTGTTACACTTAGGTACATAAGAGGTGTTTAATAAATATTATTGGATGAATGAGTGAATGAATGAGCATTCATTGTGTGTCAGGTATTGTACTGATGCTGATGAACTATCCTAAGCACAAATGGTATTTGTTCTCATGGACATTACAGTCTAGTGGAATGACAATTAGAAGTATCATGTGTAGAAAAGGAAGTACCTGTTTCTAGTTGAGCACATGGAAGAGGGTTTAATTTAAGCCAGAGGTCAAACAAAAGATACGTATGGAAGTGTGGAAGGGAGAGAAGGCAGGGGACAGGGTTGCAGTGTAGAGCTGTATAGGTAGTACACTGCACAACCCAAGGGGGTGCCATTCACATATGAGTTGGCCCTGGAGGGAAGACTAGAATGGAACAGTGTATGCAATAGCCTGGAATGTAGAAATGTAGTAAATGTAATCAAGAAACTATAGAAAGGCAAGAGAAAAGTCAGGTAGGAAGTACACAGTGCCCTGTTCAAGGACGGTTAAGGATTTGGGACTTTATTCTAAGGGAAAGGGAAACCACATACAGGTTTGAGATTTGTTTTGAAAAGAAATGCAACATCCCTGGTTGAAGAGTGAAGAGTGTTTTTGAGAATGGAAACAGTGAATGCTGAGCAGAGGGCTGTATAGTAGGTTAGGCCACAGTGATGGGAAAGACAGCCCAGCATATGGGTTATGGTCAAAAGATGGGGCAGTTGGTTGGGTTTGCGGATTAAGAAAAGGAGTCAAGCGTGTGTAGTGGGTATGAAATTAAAAGGTGTGCAAAAAAAAAAAAAAAAAGAAGCAGCAGAAAAAGAAATCAAGGAATCTTAATATATCACCCAGTACTCATCACAAGAGTATTCCTTAATCCCTATCATTGATTTTACCCATCCCTCCACCCACCTCCCCTCTGATAACCATCAGTTTATTCTCTATAGTGATGTATGGAATTGTTGAAATAACATATGTATACCTGAAACTAATGTAACATTGTATGTTAACTGTACTAGAATTAAAATTTAAAAAAAAAGAAAATTACAGTTTTCAGCAGGAAAAAAAAACCTTTTAATTAAAGTCTGACACTCTCCTGGTCCTCTGTGGCTTCCTTTCCATTAGTTGATAACCAGAGAATGAGAAGAGGGATCCAATACCTACCTAGAGCAGAGCATTCTGAGGGCTCTTCCAACCTCCAATCCATACCACTAAACACCTGTTGTTAAAGCCATGGCAAATGGGCCGCAGAGGTGCTTTACTGAAACTGGGAGCCCCAATACTTAGGATGGAGCCTCCTAGATACTCCAAGCAGCCCTTCCTTCCCAGGTCTTGGCCCTTACCCAAGACACTAACAGATGCAGAGGTGAAGATTCTACTCTAGGAACCGAAACCTTTTAATCTTTCTCTTGCATGAGGGATTCATTCCTCTTCTCCCTCCCTGCACCCGAAGGCACCTGCTGTATACATTTCTCCTTTGGGACACTGGATCCCTACAAGTAGATTTTTAGGGTTTCATAGCTGGGGTCCATGAACTTGAATGGGAAACAATTATATCTTTATTTTCACAGATATTTAACCAATTCAGCATTTTCTTCAGTTGTGAATGTAGACAGCAAATGGCAGCAAGTCACTTCTTGATGACAAAGTTGTAAATACTCCTACATTTTGCCAAGTTTCTGGCTTGAACAACTCACAGGGATTTTTATTGAGATGAGGAAAACTAGAGAAAAGGCAAGTTTGGAACTGGGGTGGATTGACAGAGATGATATAATGATTTTAGAAAATACTGAGATATAATTAAGCTCAGTTCACCTGTGAACCCAATAAGCTATATCGAAACAAAGAAAACTGATGTCATCTGTAGTCTAAAACTTTAAGCCAAAGCTAGAATTCTGCTAAAAATATGCAGCATTAACCATAAAAGTCTTAATATTCATGGCAATGTTTACTTTTTAAAAGCCATTTATGAAGTAAAAGTAAATCTGTTCTGAGGTGCCTGGTTGGCTTAGTAGGTTAAGCGTCTGATTTTTGATCTCAGCTCAGGTCTTGATCTCAGGGTCATAAGTTCAGGCACCCCATTGGGCTCCACACTGAATTGGAGCCTACTTTAAAAAAAAAAAAACAATCTGTTCTTTGTAATGAAATTAATTGCCTAACAGAGCTGTTTTCTTCTTGTCAACTTTATGCTAACTAAAAGGACTCAAGAGTGTGGATATTACTTAAATTAAGTAGTCATTATATTTCAGAGGAAGCGTGTATAATAATTCAGCTGAATATACTTAACTGATCACTTTAAAGTATGTAAATTCTTTTGAAAATCTACTTATAATCAAAACAACTTCTTTTATTCTACAGATGTACACACACATACCTACCTTTCTAATCTTTTTATTAGGTTTAAATATGTGGAATTGCCATTTTTTGGGGTGAAAAATAGTTTAATATCAGCTGTTTCATATGGGTTTCATATGGTTTGACCTAAAATTCTGGAAAAGTACCATGAGATCTCTGATATAAATAAAAAGAATCTCAGGGGCTCTTGGTTGGCTGTCAGTAGAGCATACAACTCTTGATCTCAGGGTCATGAGTTTAAGCCCCACACTGGGTATAGAAATTACTTTAAAAAAAAAGTTACCATAAAAGGAATCTCTGAAACTCATGTCAGGGAACAATTTCAGATCAATTCTGACTAGATAGATAGATGGATGGACAGATGGATCGGTGGGTGGGTATTTTCCTGCTGACTCTGAAGGAAGTATATGTTTATTTCTATTTTTAGCCATTTCAAATTTCTTAGAAACATAGATTGTTAGACCTAGAAACAAATTCAGGTACTCACTCAGTGAGTTTAGGTAGTTGGTCAAGTCAATAAATGTTTCAATTTATGGATGATGATTATGGACATGGACTTTAAGGTCAAAGAGATCTTGATTTTATCTATTTGACAAGTTGTTTTTCAGATTTTACCATTAAGCCAGATATTAATAGAAGCCAACTTAAAATGGTGAGCAAAACTTATTAATCGACATGGGATTGCTCTTATGGGACTCAGTTTTCTCAGTGATGGGGATCAAAGAAGGATAGAAATTTATGCATCATAGATTTTCCATGTGTATTAAAGGAAATTAATACATAGAAAGTATTTAGCAAAATGACTAACATATAGTAAGATTTCAACATATGGTACATATTGGCAATACTGTGGACCAAACCAAACTCATTTTAAAGCTGAAAAAAATAGTCTCACCCAGATCCTTTCATTCTCCTCACAGCCCCACCCAGCTGTAAAACTAACACTCTGCATAGGTTTATTCCCAGATAACCTTGCCTTTATGGTGGCAAAGATGGGCACCAATAGCTCTAGGCTTACATTGTCCTCATTGCTAATGATCCCAGTGAGAAGACCACTTCCTCACATAGAAAATGGTGGGTGGGGAGCAGATTGTAGGGATCCACTTGAACCACATGCAATGGATATATGAAAAATTGGGCTTCTGTAACTAGAAAACAGTAATGAATAAAGGGCAGACAAGAACCATAGCTACCACATTCACTTTAGGGAAGCAAAGGGTAAAAGAAGAGACATGTATGTGTGGTTATGGTGGTGGTGGTGGTGGTATGTGAGTGCATGCCTGTATGTGTTTGTGAACTGTGATTGAGACTCAGATGAAGTCTGAAGCAATGGACTAGAAACCACAGAAATGATCAGTTCCTAAAGAAGGAAAGAGATGAAGATGAGCACTCAAAACATTATCATATTTACATTCAAATTCCTTTCCTTTACACTATTTTGCACAATTCCTTGTTGTTTAATATGGTAAAGTCAACTACAATATTATGGATGAGAGCAATCAAATTCAGACTCCTTTGGTTTCAATGACCAGAAAGCTGTCTCAGATTACTATCTTCTGAAGACAAAGATTGGAAGTGAAGGTACGCATGGGCCTACCTGAAGATCTCAAGGCCAAATCAGATCCCCATACCAGCAGATGCAGATGATTAATCTGTTTATATTTGTAAAGACAAGATCAGACAGGTACACACATGAGGTTTAGCTCCTATAATATAAAAGAGCAGGAAAGGTAGAACTTCTTGAAGATTCCATAATAATCTGAAGCTGATATCACCAAAATACATGGGCAACAATAGGAACTTTCTTTTTTTTTAATTTTTTAAATGTTTTTTTATTTTTGAGAGAGAGAGCGTGTGCAAATGGGGGAGGGACAGAGTGGGGGCGGGGGAACACAGAATCCAAAGCAGGCTCCAGGCTCTGAGCTGTCAGCACAGAGCCCAAATGGGGTTCAAACTCATGAACCGTGAGATCATGACCTGAGCCGAAGTTGGATGCTTAACTAACTGAGCCACCCAGGTGCTCCAACAATAGGAACTTTCCAAATGAGTGTGAGTAACCACTGAATGAGTTTATGTAATAAGCAGAGTCATCAAGAATTTATACTGTTTTGCTATGTTGATCATAATTTGCATCAGCCCAACATCCTTGATCTCAGAGTCATGCTCAGAAATATTAAACATATCCCAAAGTCAAGCAACTTATAAGTTAGAAGGCTAAATTGGGAACCCAGGTTTCTTGATTTCTATGTACAGCTCTTTATCCTAGTCAAACTTGAGCATGAATCAGAATCACCTGTTACAGGGCTTGTTAAGATACACATTGGACTTTTAACCCCAGAGTAAAGGCCCAAGAATCTGCATTCCTTTCAAGTTCCCAGGTGGTGCTGATACTTCTAATTCAGAGACCACACTTTAAAAATGACAGGTGTATACAAAACCTTTAATGTTATCTCGATAATAAATATGGAATACAATTAACTGCCAACCCTCATTGAGAACTTACTATGTGCCAAGCACTGTTCTGGGCACTTCATGTGTATTAATTCCCATGAGACGGGTATGAGGCAAGTAACTTATCTAAGGTCATATGGCTAATATGTGGCAAAGCTGAGTTGCAAAATCAGGCAATCTGGCTCCAAAGGCCAGTACCTAATTTGCACATTATATTCCACCTGCAGTGCTTCAGTAGTACTTGTGGTATATAAGTCTACCCTTTTCACGTACCTGATATAATGTCAGTGGCCAATAGAGACATGTTGGCATACAGAAACAGAGGTAATGAATGAGAAAGAATTTTCCTAGTAATATCCACAATCTCTCCATTGCCAGTAATTCTACAAATTGTAATCAGTCATGGTTTTAAAATTATCCAATTGCTAGTAACTCCCCCGAAATATAAAATATTAAACATAAATAAGTACTAATTAGTAAGTACTAATCTGAATATTGACAAATGTTCAATTGAGTTGCTACTTTTTTGGCTAACAAGAATATGCAAGCAGAGGGCCAAGTAAATATAAAGGGAGGTGAGGACAAGAAGATTGAGAAGAAATATCCAAACAAGTTGTCCAAATAATAAGAGTTAGAAAGATACAGGAAGCTGGAGTCAGAATCCATGGAATCAAAGAGCTGGATGGGGAGGACAGGAAATGGTGGAGGTCATAACTTGAGTAATTTGGTTGCAAGTCACATGAAGTAAGCTTAGATGCCTTAAGAGAAAAAAGGTACTAAAAGACTATGAGATTACTTGTATCATTTAATTAATAATGTCCTCTGGAATGTGTCTCTTTGCTGATGAATTCTTGAGGCCCCACTGAAGTGTCCCCTCCCCCGTAAGGTCTACTAACAGCACAATGAATCACTATTGCACTGGAGACCTCATGCCATTCACCTAGGTTAGTTGTTCTGCCTGCTTGTCTTTCTCACTAGGATAAGAGCAAAAAGATTCTGTGTTTTTTTCCCGTCTTTGTTTTCCCTAAATCTACTGACCATAGTAGGGGAAAGGGGAAAGGGAAAGAGAAAGGGGAAAGTAAGGAAGAGAGGACAGTACAGGGGAGAAAGGTGGGGGGCAGTGAAATAAACCATGTTCCCTGCATCTAAGGAATCTATGGTGGATGAGAGATCCAGTAGCCTGGTTGTTAGAAAATCAAAACCTCAATTCTACCTTCTAACAGTAAGCATTATTGAATGACATGAATTGCTCTACCACTCTGGGAATAAATCTGTAATTTTACAATGCTTTGGATCAAGTCTTTATATATATATATATACACACACACACACATACACACACACACACATATATATGTGTGTGTGTATATATATATATATATATATATATATTTTTTTTTTTTTGCAGCTTACTGAAACCACTTAGCCACTTTTTTTTTTTTTAAGTTTATTTATTTTTGAGACAGAGAGAGACAGAGCATGAACGGGGGAGGGGCAGAGAGAGAGGGAGACACAGAATCAGAAGCAGGCTCCAGGCTCTGAGCGATCAGCCCAGAGCCCGACGCGGGGCTGGAACCCACGGACCCCGAGATCGTAACCTGAGCTGAAGTCGGATGCCCAACCGACTGAGCCACCCAGGCGCCCCGCCACTTTTAAGTATGTGAAATATATAATCTGACTCATGATAAAGAAGACATTTTCTAGATAACAATATCAGTAAATATATGGCTGCACTTTCAGTTATGATCTACTTTTATATTTTTCTAAGTTGACAACCTCATTTTCTCAATGACTGATGCTACTCAACAGCTAGTATATTGCATTCACTGATCCAAAACTGGACTTTAAAATCACAGTTAAGGGGCACCTGGGTGGCGCAGTCGGTTAAGCGTCCGACTTCAGCCAGGTCACGATCTCGCGGTCCGTGAGTTCGAGCCCCGCTCAGGCTCTGGGCTGATGGCTCGGGACCATGCCATCATGGTCCCGAGGGACCAGAGGGACCGATGCTGTGTCTCCCTCTCTCTCTGCCCCTCCCCCGTTCATGCTCTGTCTCTCTCTGTCCCAAAAATAAATAAACATTGAAAAAAAAAATTTTTTTTTAAATTAAAAAAATTAAAATAAAATCACAGTTAATAGTATGGGTGTGCTGGTTAATTTTATGTGTCAACTTGAGTGGGCCACAGACTGCCAAGATATTTGATCAAACATTATTCTATTTTGGGATGAGATTAACATTTGAACAAGTAGGCTGAATAAAGCAGATTGCTCTCTCTGGTGTGGGTGGGCCTCATCCAAATTCTCTGAAGGCCTGAAAGGAAAAAAGAGCTGTTCTGATCCTCTTTCAGTAAAAGGAAATTCCTACTGCCTGACTGCTGACCTGGAATATTAGTCTTTTTCCTATCTTTGGACTCAAACTAAAACATTGGCCCTTCTTCGGTCTTGAGCCCCAACTTGGACTAGAACCTATAGCATCAACTTTCCTGGTTCTCAGGTCTTTGGACTTATACTAGAACTACCACCATCAACTCTCCTGGGACTCTAGCTTGCCCACTGCAGATCTTGGGACTTCTCAGCCTCTACAACTGCACAAGGCAATTCCTTATACACACACACACACACACACACACACGCGTGCGCGCACGCGCGCACATATATATATATATGTGTATATATATATGTATGTATATACGTGTGTATATATATGTATGTATATACGTGTGTATATATGTGTATGTATATACGTGTGTATATATATGTATGTATATGTATATATATGTATGTATATATATGTATATATATGCGCACGCACGCGTGTGTGTGTGTATGCATCCTGTTGGTTCTGCTTATATAGAAAATTCTGAGTAAATCAGTAGGAATATGTACTTGTGTTTTTAATGTGAGAAGAGGTAGGAAGTTAGGTTTGGACAAATCCGAAGCTGTTTTTATGGATATTAATTTGTTTACTTAATATTTATTAAATAAATGTAAAATAAAATATAATGGTGGAAAGGACAGTGAACTGGGAGCCCAGATGCTTGAGTTCTAGGATTGGACTCTTACTACAAATTATATATGAGACCTTGACCAAATCACGGAACCATTCTAGGCTCAAGACCCCTCACTTTAAAAGCAAAAAAGATGAGATATTTAGTTTCAGTATAGTAAAGACACCCAGATCCTATACTGCTCTCTGGAAACCAACCAAAATCAACAAGAAAAATTAGGAGCAGACACTCCCATTTGTGATTATTAGAAAATCTTCATTAACTTGTACTGTAATATACATGAAGAACATTTGTCAGATCAGTGAAAATCGGAGCAGAGGAAGGGAGTAGACTGAAATGAGGGGGATACTGGAGATCATAGGCTGAGAAGGCAGAGTTCTCTGAAGCAGGTGGCACATATCATATCAGGGGCAAGGCATGCACAGAACAAAGCGGGTGAGCTCAAGGAGCTCCCGAAATCCCAGGAGATACCCTGCAGAGGCAGAGGATGTGATCATTGATGAGGGCATTTGTAGACAAGCTAACTCTTCAAGAAGTTATCTTTCTTTCAGCAGATTAGATAAGAAACTGTAAATAATAAGCAACCTGAAGAACTAAAATTGGACCATAAATCTTACACATTATGAAAAAGAAATATGTACACATGTAAAATGGACATAAGAAATCACAGATCAATGGTAAAAATTAAAAACAAAGTATAAAGGACTTCTGCTTCAAGAATATCGCAATAATATGCACAAAGCACACATAACATAAACCACTCCTAATGAGAAAATTGACAAAGCATGATAAAATGTATTTTTTTTTTTAATGTCACAAATCAAGGTAGGAAAAAATTGTGAAGCAAAGAGGAGGATAAAGAAACCCAGAGCAGTGACTCGTAGGAGTGGCTGATGATTCTAGAAGAGGTTAAGGGAAAAACTGAACAGAGGTTTTGGCAGCCCCATAAGGTTAAATGGTTTTAAAAAATCTAATCTAAGTCTGTCAAGAAGAGATCTCTGCTAAATCCCTACACACTGAGTTGAGATCTAAAGGGCTCCACCTAAGAGTAAGGAGTACTGGGAAAACCTGGGACTGATGTAGTTTCAAATTATCTAAGTCCCTATAATTGGATTAAAATGATTTAAGATTGCTGGTGCCCCTGACCACCTGCAAAAGGCAAATGTAAATCCTCTTTGAAGGAAAATAATTCTAGGACTCAGATTATGTCAAAGCTTTTTTTTCATGTACTGTACAATGTCTTGCACACAATAAAAATAAGCAGACGAGGGTGCCTAAATGGCTCAGTTGGTTAAGCACCCGAGTGTTGATTTCTCAGTTTGTGAGTTCCAGCTCCACCTCAGGTTCTGTGCTGACAGTGTGGATCCTGCTCAGAAGTCTCTCTCCCTCTCTCTTTGCCCCTACTCCACTTGTGCTCTTTCTATCTCTCTCTCAAAATAAATAAATGTAAAAAAAAAAAAAAAAGACAAATAAGAAGAGAAGAGAATGTAATTTAAAAAATCAAAAGAAAAAACAGCAATAGAAATGGATGCACAGAAGTTCAGATAGTGAATTATAGGCACAACTTTAAAATTTTTGAGAGAGAAATTTTTTAAAAAACCTAAAATTTATTCTTGAAAGAGACTAATAAAATTGATAAACCTCTGATAAGGCTCATAAAGAAAAAAGAACCAGAAATGAAAAGGTATATGTCATTACAGAGCATATAGATATTTAAAAAATTATCATTGTGTCATTTACAGATATTAAAAACACTATGGTCCTAACTTGAAAATTTAGATAAAATGGACATTTTTTTTTTAGAAAAAAAAAAAATACAACTTTCCAAAACTGACACAGGAAGAAATAAAAAATTTGAATCATCTAATAAACTTAAATTAAAAACCATAACAAAGACAAATTGTGATATCTTCAGAGGTATCACACTCATTTGTTTCTACTTAAAATTTTATTTTCATCTTTTTGAGAAAGCATTCCTTAGTTTTTCTATAGGAATGTTTGAAGGATTTTAAAAATTATGAGTACCTATTTCCATCTTATTTTACTCAATGTTATCAAAACCCTTTTATGATTTGCTTCTGAGGATTATATGTATTAGCTTCTCAATTATATTGCAAATCGTAGGACAGGAGAACATGGGGCATAGGAGTGAGGGAAAAAAGGGAGAAAGACATGGAAGGAGGGGGGAGACAAAACTGCTCTGAGTTGAATTATTGTTCTCCATCCACATCCTCTTCAGTCTGTTTATAGCCTTTGGACAGATAATAGTCATAAATAGTCACTGATATTATTAAATATAAAATATATTCAGAGAAGCAATAGGAAAAAGTGATTAATGTGTGTGTGTGTGTGTGTGTGTGTGTGTGTGTGTGTGTGTGTGTTTGCATGTGGGTGTGTTGTCTTGCAATCCTTGAGCAAGGTCCTTGGACAAATTATTTAACCATTCTCATTTCCAATTTCCTAATCTATAATATAGAGATCATCATGGTAAATCTCACACATCATTGTAAAGTTCAAGTGAGAAAATACATGGAACAGTATTAGCACAGAGCCCAGAAGAAATCTATGAATAGTAGCTATTATTTATCATTACAATGGATAAAATAAAAATGTGTGACTTGATTTTAGGTTTTAAAATGTGTTGATGAGGAAAATCCCAAGTCAAATCAATCTGTTCATGCTTGCTTACTTCATGGAAATAAAAATTTTCTGTACTAAATGGTATAAATGAGTAAGGCGATTCTGGGAAACACTTCTAAGTTGGGCTCCCTGGTAGCCTTTAAGTTGATCAAAACATTCACCATTTATCTAAAGACAAGAGAGTGAAATAATAACTTAGTCTTTCTTTAAAAAAAAATATACCAGGGACACTGCATCCTTGCCAGTTGTCTGTCACATGGTTTGTTGAAACTGTCCAATATTGTCTGGAATTTCCAAACCTCAGCACTATAAAAATAATTCCCTAGAACTGCCTCCAAATAATTTTATATTGTGTAGTTACTTAACATTACACTTCAAACTATAATATAAGGTGGATGTGTGGTGGGAATTATGTTGAATTTAGTGAGAATCTTGCAGAAAGTCTGTTTTGTCATAAAGAACAGCCCCTTGATGTTTAGGGAATAGTGTTGATAGGTTCTAGAAACTTAGTACCTACAATTACTGGAGTGTATTTATTAGAGCAAAGAGGGCATTTGAGAAGGGCTGGTACAAACTCTGAAAAAACAAGGTCACTGGCATTCCAGTGTGAACCCTCAAGGGCCCTTGAGGAAAAATGAAATCACTGCCACAGGGAGCTTTCAATTGCCTGCTCTCTGGTCGAAACAAAATAGACCAGATTCTTTTTTTTTCCTTCTATCTTGCTAAAAGGATACAGAAAATGGTCTTTCACTTAATTTCCAGAAAAAAAAAATATGTTGCTTTTGGTTAAATTAATTTTTTCTCTCAAAGATTAAGTTCCAGGTTATCACATCGAAATACATTTTTTAAAAAATCTAAAATTTTTGTGCTGAATTTTATTGAAAATGAATTCTACTTTAATTATGATAGGGGATAAAATACTGTTATTAATTCTTTTCTTAATTCTAAAATATTCTGTTATTAATTCTATTCTGTTATTAATGTGTTATTAATTCTAATTATTAATTCTGCTAGTAATTCTGTTATTAATTTTCTGAATTAATAACAGAATATTTCATCCCCTTTCATAATTAAAGTAGAATCCATTAAGTAGAATCAATTAATTAAGATACAGAAGAAGCACTATTTAAAAACCATGTTGAGATAAATGTTAAATGCTTTTTACCAAAGATTTTTCATTTTGTGAAGCTAGCTTTGCTATATACAATGGCATCACTCAAGAAAGGACTTTACTGAAAAGTGTTTCTAATCATTCTGAATAGAATTATCTGAATATGACCTCCCAGATACAGATGCATGTGGATCTCCCATCCACTTAGGCTGTTTCATTCAAAATGGAAAATCACGTGGGTTTTTTGTTTTTTGTTTTTGTTTTTGTTTTGGTTTTGGTTTTGGTTTTGGTTGAGAGGATTGCCGGGAGGGGGCGGGGTGGGGGGGATGTGTATGTGGAGTTACTATCTTTTTTGTTTTACTCAAGTGGGTTGTCAATAGGAAATGATTTCTATATACAATGTGCATGGAGCAAATGTGCCTTTTTGGTCATAATATTTTTCCATCATGACGCTGGAAGTTTTTCAGGGGTGCACACCATGGTTTGCTTTCCTTTTCATATAAAATTATAGCATCATAAAACTTCAGACCTGTCTGCAAAAGCTGAGGGAGAACCATTGCCTTGGTAAATAAAACCACCAGGGAATCCCTAGGTTTTTCCTTCCATAGATTTGAGTATCCAGGTACACCCTGTATAAGCCCTGGATCTCACAAACCTGTCCATACCCTTGCAAGTGAGGACGGGGAGATGGAAAGCTGAGCTGTCAGTGACATACACAGCTTTATACCTGGAAGAGCATGGGTTTCCACCCACCTTGCTGCTCTGCTCTTGATCTCAAATCACCATCCAGTTTGTTCCTACAGTCATACCTCTGAAGGAACTCCACACATGGGAGACAAAGTGGGCATGGGCTCCTAAGTATCTTCATTAATATTTTTATGGATTTGTTTATTAAAAAAACTTTTAATTGAATAGTAATAGCACTAATTAATTTTTAATTAATAGTAATTTGCATTTAGTAATTATATCAAGTGTGTGGTTTTAGGGAAAACATCAAGCTTCAGTTGAGAAATATATTTTAAGAGCAATTCTCTCTACATTGTTTCTTATTTATTTATACTTTGCCACTATAGAATACCAACAGGGTATCTTGTCTCAGATTTTAAAAGGTTTTTTTTTTAATCTGTAATTGCTTCTTTTCTTTCAATTGTTTTAGTATCTTGTATATTTAGAACAACTTCCTAAGAATCCTTTGTGGTCCAAAAAAAAAGACATAGAATGTTAAGGCTGAACTCTACCTTCCAGTGCTGTCCAAGAGAAGTATAATGCAAGTCACATATGTAAGTTACAATTTTCTACTGGCCACATTAAACAAAACAAAATAAACAGGTGAAATTAATGTTAATAATGTACTTCATATATCCAAAAATTATCATTTTAACATGTAATCAAAATAAAATATTATTAATGTGATACTGTACTTCTTTTTCTTAAGTTTTCAAAATCTTTTATGTATCTTATACTTCCAGCACGTCTCAGTTCAGACTAGCTGCACATCAGGGGCTCAGTAGCCACACGTGGCTGTGATTACTATATGGGACAGTGCAGCTCTACTCTATGAAGGGAGCTTACAGCTACTGTATTGGGATGAAGGAACCAAAACTCCTCTCTTTCCACTACCCCCAACCCCAGATCCTCAACCCCCATGCTTTTTTTAAAAAATTTTTTTTTAATGTTTATTTATTTTTGACAGAGAGAATGAGACAGAGCATGAGCGGGGGAGGGCGAGAGAGAGGGAGACGCAGAATCTGAAGCAGGCTCCAGGCTCTGAGCTGTCAGCACATAGCCCGATGTGGGGCTCGAACTCACAGACCGCGAGATCATGACCTGAGCCGAAGTCGGACGCTCAACCGACTGAGCCACCTAGGCGCCCATACTTTTGACCTTTTAATGAAAGAATAACTCTTCTAGAACTATAAAGCATGCTTATACTTATGAATAATTTTGATGCAACCCTGCGCCACCTGTTCACACTTTTTAAAATGGTTAATAACTTTCAAAATAAGAAATAGATGTTTTTGGTAGGCAAATTAAAAAGCACAGATTACAAAACGAAAATTTTAAATATCTTTAATCCTGCTCCCTGAAAACTTCAACTAACATTTTGTGGTACATTTATTGAACATCTTATACAGTTTACATAAAACTGTTTTGTAATCCATGTGCTCTTTTGTAACTGGTTCATTTTTTACCTAACAGTAAATTTTAAATATCTTCTCATGCTCTTCCCATATAACTTTTAAATAAATTTTAATGGCAGAATAATATTTCATTTAGTAGATGTAGCATAACTTATTTAACCAATCCCTTGTCTTTGGACACTACAATTACCTGTCTATCTATCCATTCATCCACATTTTTTGCTGTCACAGATGGGCCTATTCTTCTTTTTCTGAATTTTTTTTAATGTTTATTCGAGAGAGAGAGAGAGAGAGAGAGAGAGAGAGAGAGAGGCAGAGAGAGAGGGAGACAGAATCTGAAGCAGGCTCCAGGCTCTGAGCTGTCAGCATAGAACTCGATGCAGGGCTTGAACCCATGAACTGTGAGATCATGACCTGAGCTGAAATCAGACGCTTAACCGACTGAGCCACCCAGGTGCCCCACAAACAAGCCTAGTTTTTAGGTTTATTTTGCTCATCTTTGGAGAGAGGCAGCAAGAAACAATTTTACAAGTAATCCAAAGAATTGTGAGTCAGTTGCAAATTGCACCTACCTAAATAATAGTTTGTTGATTTGTCCAGATACTTTGAAATGCTCACTATAGTATGCATAAAGGATCCACATGAAACTGTCAGAAATACCATGTTTTAGATCTTTAAAGATTGAGTACATTTTAAATGCTTTTAGGCTATTGAAAGAAAACAGTAACAATTAGTCTCTTTTCTCCAAGTAGATAGTCTGAAAGAAAATAAAAACAGGTAAACACCATCTCTTTCATGTTATAATTTGTTTTTTAAGTCATCACCACTATTCTCTCAATGAAAACATACATCCAAACTCATTTCATTTTCTGAATAGTTAGGGGAGCTAGAAATCTAAAGGATAATTTCATGAATGCAAAACATCTACATCAAGTGTCTCATTTCTATGGTGTTAGAAAGAGAGCAGTTTTGTTTAATCCTCTATCTTGCTGCTGTATTATTAAAAATCCACAGAAACAGACCTTTTTCATAAAGTCAGTTTTGCCCCCTAAGAGCAGGTAGAAATAGTCCACTGCTGCAACAAAGCCACTACTCTTCCAGATCCCTGTCTGGGATGAAGTGGTTCTTCAAAGAAAAGAAAATCTTACACTCAGCCAAGCAAAGTCCATGTTTGGATGCCTCAAAGTATAATGTCCTAGCTTATATTCTCATGACAAGTAATTATTTCCATAATGGTCAGATTAAAAGGGATGACCCAGCGACAGACCCACCCTGCACAGAACTCCTATTAGCACCCTAACTGTTTAAACTCATGCAGGGTCTAGTTCAGAAGTCTATACTGCCCCGTCATTCAGTGGAGTTCCATCATGGGGGCCCCTAGGTGTCTTTCCTTTTAGTAGATCTCACTGAGAACCATCTCCATCCTTTGGACAGGTTCTAGTACATCTCAGCTCAGGAGGGAAGGGGTAAAAGCTTTCTTTCTCAGGAGCCCTTGATCTTGCATAAACTGTTTCACATCGTCTTTAGTAATCAGCCCTTCAAGCAGAAGGTAATGGAATAGAGAGCTTCATTAATTCACAAAAGGGCTTCTCTTCCCTTTTTCCCAGGACAGCTTCAGCAGGCCTGGGTTCATATCTATGTCAATTAATTTGCTCTGTGACCTTGAGAAGGTCAATCTTACTGAACCTTAGTTTCCCCAGCTGACAAATAGGAATACTCTTATATCATAGGGATGTTGTGAGGTTTACATAAAATAATGAATGTGAAGCACTTAGCCCAGCAGCAGGCACCTGGTAAGCTGCCAGTGTCTGTTCCTATGTTATTTACCTGCACATAACTAAGAGGAAACCCCAGACATGTGGTACTCCATATCAGTTTAGGTCTCTCTTACTATTTCTACATGCCCCTTCCCAACTTCAGGATGCTTTTGCTTCCTGGCAAATCATGCCTGGCATGATCATGCCTCCTCCTTAGAGAAATGCCTGAAGCTGATTTGAAGAGTTTACAGAGGACTGAAGTAGGACTATGAAAGCCCACACTCTGAGTTAGGAAAAACCCTAAGACATTCCAGAGCTCCTCCCCGCTGAGGCTGGGCCTTGGCCTTCTCTTTCCTGCCCTGCTTCCCTCTGTCCCTCTGTGATTTTTCCTGGGAACACTTCCTTAGTAAATCACTTGCACACAAATCCTTGCCTCAGGACCTGCTTATGGCATCGTGGAAAAGATGGGGAAATCCAATGACTCTTTTCAATAAGGAAAATCTCATCCAAGGTGTGTTGATGTCTTGACAATGTTAATAGCACTTTCTCTTGTGCACACACAAATTCAAGTCTGCTTAATTGGATACTGGATACACTAAAGCTTAATTGGATAATGGATACAGTGATAATACTAATAAAGGTTGTCCCTAAGGTTGAAGTAACAATAAAACCTTTTAAGTCATCTCATGGGGGAAAAATGAGGTTTTGGCCGTTTTTAGGTGACTCATTTTAAATGTCCTCTAGCTGAAATGATTTCAGAAAATGACTATTAAAAAGCATATCCCGTTTAGAGGGTCTCATGCAACTTTCAACAGTTTGCAGCCTTATAAAAAGTAGCTGATTTTCAGGCTGTTATAAGAAAGCATCTTAATCACCTTAATGTTATTTTTTTTAATAATGTTGTTGTAATTAGCTTGTGCCTCCCTCCTTACCCCAAAGGAAGGCTCTCTCTAAACTATTTCCTTGTATGAGTTGTGTACAAAATCAGGAAAATGGGTAGAGTAAGATATCTAAAAAGGAGGCAGAAATAACTAGTAAGTTTAGATAAGTTTGCATATCACAACATTTTTAAGAAAGACCGAGGTAGAGAGAGAAGGGGAGGAAGAAATTTGACAGAATTTTAGTTTATCAGATTATAGCTTTGAAAGAGGGAGAAGTGGAGGAAGGAACCTTTAAAAATGTGTTGTGAGGATTATGAGTGGTTTCCCTTCAATGTTCTTTAAGTTTTACAAGATAGGAATTCCTCTTATTGACTTAACAGTATTTCTTTGAAAATGACATCGCAATGAGCCTAGACCACATGGAAACTTTAGTTCAACCTCTACCTTCCAGTGTTTCCTAAATCAGAACCAAGTTCAATTTGAAAATGAGAGACGTCTGTTCTTTCTAAACCACTTCTTTATCTATCATGGTGGGGTGGGGGTACATATTTTGAGATAAGTACTTAAATGCTTGTTAATTATAATAATTATTAACAGTTTTATAATCACAATCATAAAATTTTCTATCTAATTTCAATTAGCTTATTTTACCTGATTCTCATTACAACCCTGTGGATTAGTGAAAAAATAAAACAAAACAAAAATGTTCTTCTCTACACATGTACAAAACATTGAGGCTCAGAAAGTTTATAACTTACCTAAAGTCACAGTGATAGTTACTAGCAGAGTTGAGAAAGGCCAGTCCAGTCAAAAGGCAGCTGAAGTCTCTTCCCCATTGTACTGAGGGAAAACAGGTAGTAAAATAAATACTGACAATGCTACATGGAGAAGACTCCTTCCTAGATTGCCTCTTACAATAATAAATCCTATTATTATCCAAGTTTTCAAGTAACTTTATAGCCAGAATAGAAAAAATAGAGGAAAAGAGAACAGTGGGCCTGAAGCTTACCTGCTATCATTCTGTAGGAGTTTATTCTATCAATTCTACTGATTTTATCTCAGGGTGGGGAGGTTTACTACATTAAGATATAGCTACTCTTAGCAATATGTGATATGTATAAAATTCCTAACACAATAGCTAACATATAGTAGGTATTATGGTTATCTATTGTTGCATTAAAATTTAGAGGTTTAAAAAAATCATTTTATGGCAAAATGAGTGAAAGGTTATAGGAGGTACAAGCTTCCAGTTATGGAATTAACAAATTGGGGGGATAAAATGTACAGCATAGGGAATATAACCAATAGTATTGTAATAATGCTGTATGGTGGCAGGTGGTAGCTACATTTGTGTTGAGCATAGCATAGAGTTGTTGAATCACTCCCTTGGTGGGGATGGCTGAATGCTGGTCTTGAGTGGGACTTTGACTCCAGTTTCTACATGTGGCTTCTCTAAGTGATATTTTCAAGATAGTTATACTTCTTTCATGAAAATTCAGGGCTCTCCTGGAGAGTATTCCAGGAGACCCAGGCAGAAGCTATAAGACTTTCAATATAACCTCAAAATCCAACAGCATTACTTCTACCACATTCTTTGGTTAAGCACCCAAGGCCAGCCCAGATTCAAAGAGAGGGAAATTTGTAGCCATCTTTTACTACCACAGTGAACCTCAGTAGATCTTTTTTTTTTTTTTTTTTCCTTCCAGTAGCAAATTCCACATTATCTTATCTCTCCCGGCAACAGGAATGAAAATTAAAAAAAAAAAAAAAAAAAAAAAAAAAGGAAGTATGATCCACAATAAAGAGTAAAAACAGTTAGTAGGAGTAGACCTAGAATGACAGAGATAATGGAATTGTAGGCAATGACTTTAAAATATTTTTTATACAGCTTCTAAATAAACTCAAGAAAATAAACAAAAACCATGACATAAAGAAGATATAAGGAAGAACCAAGTGACAGTTTTATGGGTAAAAATATATATTTTGAAAAATTAACTGAAGGAGTTTGATAACAGTAAACATTACAGAAGGAAAAAAAAACCTAAGAACTCTAAAAGTCAACAATAGAAACTATCCAAAATTGAGTACAGAGAGAAAAAAAGATATAAAAAAAATTAAGAGTATATCACTGACCTCGTGGAAATATTAACTCATTTAACATACATGTGATTGGAGCTCCAAAAGGAGATGAGAGAGAAAGGGAACAGAATAAAAGATATTTGAAGTGGTAATGACCCAGAATTTTCCAAATTTGATAAAAACTCTAAGCCTACAATTCCAAAAAGCTCTAATGAGCCCCAAGAAGAACAAACAGAGAAAATTACATCAGGGCACATTATAATCAAACTGCTGAAAATCAGTGGTAGAGAATATTTTAAAAGAGAAACTACACAGTTTGTAATGCAACAGAATGACATCTTCAACTACTGAAAGAAAACTGCCAACCTATATTTTTATGCCCAGTGAAAATATCTTTCCATATTGAAGACAAAACAAAGACTTTTTTAGATAAACAAACATTAAGCAAAGTCATTGCCAGTAGACTTGCACTAAAAGCAGCAATAACACACTAAAGGAAGTTCTTTAGGCAGAAAGATAACAATACCAAATGGAAATTTGGATCTATACAAACAAATGAAGAACAACAGAGATGGTGGGTAGGAAGAATGTGGTTTCAAATCAACGCAGAACAGTTGAAACAAACACAAAAAGGAGAATTAACTCATACAAAAATGTCAACACCTGGGGCGCCTGGATGGCTCAATCAGTTAAGTGTCTCTCTCTTGATTTCAGTTCAGGTCATGATGTTATGGTTTGTGAGATCGCACCCTGTGTTGGGATCTGCATTGACAGCATGGAGCCTGCCTGGGATTCTCTCTCTTTCTCTGCCCGCCCCCCCTCAAATTACATATACTTAAAAAACAATGTTAACGCCTGAAATGCAAATTAGGAATGGAAAGTACTTGCATTTTTCAGATAAAATTATTTTTCTTTTCCATAATAGTAATAACAAAAACATACATATAACACATGTATACATACATACACACAAACCACCCTCCTCCAAATACATTTGACCTTTGTATTCAACATTTCTGAATAGAATATAGAGAGACAAATATACGCATACTATCTCTTGAATATCTAGCTCATTTTCCTAATTTGAAACTGGGAACTGATTTGAAAGTGTCCTAAGCCAATAAATTATTTTCTCCCTCGATAAAATTCACAGACAATACTTTGAAATTTTAATGAGACCGTGAATTTATTTCCAATTCGCATATCAGAGCCAGAAAAAAATGTCACCCTCTGCCAAAGCCTACATTGCCATTTGTAAAAAACAAAAACAAAAACAAAAACAAAAACAAAAACAAAAACAAAAACTACTTTTAGAACACTGGACAAATGACAAGTATTCACCAAGCTGCTTTATCTAGAAGTACATACTGAATGCCAGCTGTGTTTATGGCATCATTTTAAGACCTCAAACTTTATAATTTCTGACATACAGTATTTTGCAATATATAATTCACTTTGATATCTACCTCACCTTGCTATTGCCCTTTTTTGGTGGAAGTTCATGAAGTCCTGACTCCCAATCCACCACCCTGCTTCCTTCACTGACACTTCATTTCAGAATCTGTTGTCAACTGCAGCCTTCAGCTTAAATCAGTTCCTTAGAGAGGACTTCTGTACACTCACATAGATCTATACTCTTCCTTCCTAGCACTAACACCATGATAATAATATAGTTATTTAAGTGGGTCTTAAAAAATGTCTTCTTGGGGCGCCTGGGTGGCACAGTCGGTTAAGCCTCCGACTTCGGCTTAGGTCATGACCTCATGGTTTGTGAGTTCGAGCCCCACGTCGGACTCTGTGCTAACAGCTCAGAGCCTGGAGCCTGCTTCAGATTCTGTACCTCCTTCTCTCTCTGCCCCTCCCCCACTCGTGTTCTGTCTCTCTCTGTCTCTCAAAAATAAATAAATGTAAAAAAAAAATTTTTTTTAAATGTCAAATTACCCCACTGGTTTTAGCTTCATGAAGGCAGGACCTTCATCTGACCTCGCTTACCACTGCATTCCCCACACCATGCGTGATGCCTGGAATGTGGTAGGCACTCAATTTATATGTAGTATTTTTAAATACATGTTGATTCCTGAAGTGCCTCTGAGTCAGCTTCATAGCAAAGGAAGGAATCTTCAGATTATCTATATATGCTTTACACTGAAAAGTTTGCAGGAAACTGGACTGCTCTCACTTTATCATATGAACTTCAGTCACTTAACCTTTCTTCAGATTATAAATGAACTCCAGATTATTTATGGACCTTACTTCGTCCATAAAATAACAAGATTTGGACAAATACATAGGTTCTAAACTATGCTCCTCAAAACCTAAAGGTTTCCTCACCTGTTGAAGAAGAGTAATAAAGGAAACCATTTCCATTTTTTTCTTTTATTTTTAAGTTTATTAATTTATTTTGAGAGAGAGAGAGAGAGAGAGAGAGATTGAGCATGTCCACACGCACAAGCAGAGGAGGGGCAGAGAGAGAGGAAGAGAGAGAATGCCAAGCAGGCTTGGTAATGTGAGGCTCACTGTCACAAACCATGAGATCATGACCTGAGTGGAAATCAACAGTCAGTGCTCAACCGACTGAGCCACCCAGGCGCCCTTACATTTTTTTTTCATTTAAAAGGAACACAACACAAACAAGAGTCTAAGGATAGGTCTATAATAAAATATTGCCAATAATATTGAAGCTGCACTGCAATGCTTACTAGAAAATTAGAAACAAATGAAATAAAGTAAATTTCTTAAGTAACACATAAGGGATCATAATAGAGACATATGAAATCCTATAAAGGAAATAGTATGACCCTCTGTAATCTGGTTGAAGAAAACATCCATCAGGCAGAGGATTGATCAGCTGAAGGCAGAGAAAAAGTGGAGTCACAGATAAGAATTGCGGAAATTTCCATCTAGTCAATGTCCTGGACAAAGGAAACTTAAATCTGTGGATGTTTAAACTAGTGGATATCATACCCTACAAGCAAAACCATTCCTTGTAAAATGGTATTGATAGGCTCTCTTAGCCTGAGAACATTTAAAATCCATTTCATCTCCTTGTTTTGATTGATTTCATGCCCTTCAAGCAATCTTCTGCATCTGTCTTAGTTCCCTACAGTAGTCTGCGCACAAGAAAAAATACGCATATCATCATGAATATTCTGGCCCATTGGACATTGTATTTCTCATCATTGATTAATAAATTGGCCAACAGATTTATATGTTTTTGTTTCTTTAACAAAAACACGTTAGTGTTCATAATATGCCAATGTTGTTCTAAGTGTTTCCAATAATAATTTCTTAAATCTCCATGGCAAGCCTATGTGGTAGGTATTGTTATCCACATTCTATACTTTGCAGAATGGCAGTAGAATATGCTAAAGAATCTGATGTCTTTTTTTCCCTGTGAGTGAAAACTGGCTCTCATACTTGCAGCTGCGTAGCTTTTACCAAATTATTTAACCTTTCTGTACCTCAGATCACCACCTATAAAATGGGGATAATAGGGGCGCCTGGGTGGCGCAGTCGTTAAGCGTCCGACTTCAGCCAGGTCACGATCTCGTGGTCCGTGAGTTCGAGCCCCGCGTCGGGCTCTGGGCTGATGGCTCAGAGCCTGGAGCCTGTTTCCGATTCTGTGTCTCCCTCTCTCTCTGCCCTTCCCCCGTTCATGCTCTGTCTCTCTCTGTCCCAAAAATAAATGAAACGTTGAAAAAAAAAATTAAAATGGGGATAATAATATACCCTAACTCACAGGGCTGTTAGGAAGATGTAATGATATATATAATGCGCTTTTATAGTGTTTGGCATAGTGAGTGCTGTGTGTTTATTACAATCACAATATAGTGATTCAACACTTCCATTCATCACCCAGGACTCATCACAAGTGCCCTCCTTAATCCCCATCACCTATTTCACCCATCCCTCCACCCACCTCCCCTCTGGTAACAGTTTGTTCTCTATAGTTCAGAATGTGTTTCTTGGTTTGCCTCTTTTTTCCTTTTTCCCATTTGTTTCTTAAATTCCACATATAAGTGAAATCATATGGTATTTGTCTTTCTCTGAGTGACTTATTTCACTCAGCATAGCATAATATTCTCCATGTCATTGCAAATGGTAAGATTTCATTTTTGATGACTAAAATTCCATTTAATATATACACCACATCTTCTTTATCCATTCATCAGTTAATGGACACTTCGGTTGTTTCCATAATTTGGCTATGGTAGAAAAAGTTGCTATAAACATCAGGAGGCATGTATCCTTTTGAATTAGTATTTTTATAGTCTTTGAGTAAATACCCAGTAGTACAATTGCTAGATTGTAGGGTAGTTCTATTTTTAAGCTTTTGAGGAACTTCCAGAGTATTTTCCATAGTTGGCCGCTCCAGTTTGCATTCCCACCAACAGTGCGAGAGGGTTCCTTTTTCTCCACATCCTTGCCAACACCTATTTTTTCTCGTGTTGTTGATTTTAGCCATTCTGACAGGTATGAGGTGATATCTCATTGTAGTTTTGATTTGTATTTCCCTAATGATAAGTGATGTTGAGTACCTTTTCATATATCTGTTGGCCATCTGTATGTGTTCTTTGGAAAAATGACTACTCATGTTTTCTGCCCATTTTTAGGTGGATTATTCATTTTTTGGGTGTTGGTTTACAAATTCTTTGTATATTTTGGATACTAACCCATTATCAGATATGTCATTTGCAAATATCTTCTCCCATTCTGCAGGTTGCCTTTTGGTTTTGTTGTTCCCTTCACTGTGCAGAAGCTTTTATTTTGATGTTGTCCCAATAGTTTATTTTTTATTTTGTTTCACCTGTCTCACCTTCAGGAGACATATCTAGAAAGAAGTTGCTATGGCTGGTTGCTAAGAAGTTACTGCCTGTGTTCTCTTCTAGGATTTGTTGGTTTCACGTATCACATTTAGATCTTTAATCTATTTTGTATTTATTTTTGTATATGGTATAAGAAAGTGGTTTGGTTTCATTCTTTTGCATGTTTCTGTCCAGTTTTCCCAACACCATTTGTTGAAGAAACATTGGTTTTCACATTGGGTATTCTTTCCTGCTTTGTTGAAGATTAATTGACCATACAGTTGTGGTCCATTTCTGGGTTTTCAAATCTATTCCATAGATCTGTGTGTCTATTTATGTGTCAGTGGCATACTGTTTTGATTATTACAGCTTTGTACTATAACTTCAAGTCCAGAATTATGATGCCTCCAGATTTGTTTTTTTTTTTCAAGATTGCTTTGGCTATTTGGGGTCTTTTGTAGTTCCATACAAATTTTAGGATTATTTGTTCTAGCTCTGTGAAAAATGCTCTTGGTATTTTAATAGGGATTGCATCAAAAGTGTATGTTGCTTTGGGGTGTATAGACATTTTTTTTTTTTTAATGCCACAGGAATCTCAATGTTTATTTATTTTTGGGACAGAGAGAGACAGAGCATGAACGGGGGAGGGGCAGAGAGAGAGGGAGATACAGAATCGGAAACAGGCTCCAGGCTCTGAGCCATCAGCCCAGAGCCCGACGCGGGGCTCGAACTCACGGACCGCGAGATCGTGACCTGGCTGAAGTCGGACGCTTAACCGACTGCGCCACCCAGGCGCCCCGGGGTGTATAGACATTTTAACAATATTGGCTCTTCTAATCCATAAGCATGGAATGTCTTTCCATTTCTCTGTGTTGTCTTCATTTTCTTTCATCACTGTTTTATAGTTTTCAGAGGATAGATAGGTCTTTCACATCTTTGGTTAGGTTTATTCCTAGATATCTTATTATTTTTGGTGCAGTTGTAAATGGAATTGCATTTCTTAATTTTTCTGTTGCTTCATTATTGGTGTATAGAAACGCAACAGATTCTGTACATTGATTTTGTACCCTAAAACTTTACTGAATTCATTTATCAGTTGTAGCAGTTTTTGATGGAGTCTTTCCAGTTTTCTATACAGAGTATCATGTTGTCTGTGAAGAGTGAAAGTTTGATTTCTTCCTTGCTTACTTGGATGCTTTTTATTGCTTTTTATTGTCTGATTATTGTGGCTGGGACTTGCAGTACTAGGCTGAATAAAAGTGGTGAAAGTGGACATCTTTGTCTTGTTCCTGACTATAAAGGAAAAGCTCTCAGTTTTTCCCCATTGAGGATCATATTCCTTGTGCATTTTTTATATATGGCCTTTATTATATTGAGGTATGTTCTCTCTAAACCTACTTCATCAAGGGTTTTCATCATGAATTGATATTGTACTTTGTCAAATGCTTTTTCTACATCTATTGATAGGATCAAATGGTTCTTATTCTTTCTTATATTAATGTGATATATCATGTTGATTTGTGAATATTAAACCACCCTTGCATCTCAGGAATAAATCTCACTTAATCGTGGTGAATTTTTAAACGTATTGTTTAAATTCGTTTGGATTTGGTTTGCTAACATTTGGTGAGAATTTTTGCATCTATGTTCATCAGGGATATTGGCCTTGTAGTTCTATTTTTTAGTGGTGCCTTTACCTAGTTTTGGTATCAGGGTAGTGCTAGCCTCATAGAATTATTTTGGAAGTTTTCTTTCCTTTTCTATTTTTTGGAATAGTTTGAAAATAATAGGTATTAACTCTTTAAATGTTTGGTAGAATTCACCTGTGAAGCCATCTGGTAATGGACTTGTGTTTGTTGGGAGTTTTTTGATTATTGATTCAATTTCTTTGCTGGTTATCAGTCTGTTTAGGTTTTCTATTTCTTTGTGTTTAAGTTTTGGTAATTTATATGTTTCTAGGAGTTTTCAATTTCTTCTATGTTGTTCATTTTGTTGGCATATAGATTTCCATAATATTCTCCTATAATTGTATATCTGTGATGTTGGTTGTTCTTTCTCCTCCCTCATTTGTGATTTTGAGAACTTCCTCTTTTCTTTTCAATAAGTCTAGCTAGAGGTTTATCAATTTTATTAATTTTTTTAAGGAACCAGCTCCTGGTTTCATTGATCTATTCTATTATGGTTTTTTGGTTTGTTTGTTTTTTTTTAGTTCCTATATCATTTATTTCTGCTCTAATCTTTATGATTTCCTTTCTTCTACTGGCTTTGGGCTTCATTACTTGTTCTTTTTCTAGCTCCTTTAGATGATAAGATTAGGTTGTTTATTTGAGATTTTTCATGCTTCTTGAGGTAGACCTATCTTGCCATATACTTCCCTCCAAGGACCACTTTTGTACATCCCAAAAGTTTTGGATTCTCGTATTTTCATTTGTTTCCATGTATTTTTAAATTTCTTCTTTGATTTCCTCATTGACCTGTTCATTGTTTAGTAGCATGTTGTTTAACCTCCATGTATTTATGGTCTTTCCAGATTTTTTCTTATGATTGACACCTAGTTTCAAAGTGTTTTGGTCAGAAAAGGTGCATGGCAGGGGAATAGTCTATATTTTGATCCAAGTCCTGGTCATGAGAATAGATGTGTACATATGGGAAGTATAAGTACACATACATACTTGTATACACTTAAGTATATAATTATACATTTAAGATTTATGCATCTTACTGGCTGTAAATTATACGTTAAATTTGTATTAAAAACTTTTAATACAGGGGTGCCTGGGTGGCTCAGTTAAGCATCCAACACTTGATTTCAGCTCAGGTCATGATCTCACGGTTCGTGAGTTTGAGCCCCATGTTGGGCTCCATGCTAGAGCCTGTTTGGGATTTTTGCTCTCTCCCTCTCTGCCTCTCTCCCACTTGTACACTCTCTTCCTCTCTCTCTCAAAAAGTAATAAATAAACTTAAAAAATATTTTAAGTTTTAATACACAAAGTGTCCCAAATAATGAAATAAAACCAAATTATGTATATATTTTTTTAATCTGGAGAACTAAACCAAATTATTTGTTGTGTATAGAAAACTATCCCAGATGGCCTAAGCTAGACAATTTCCATACAGCCAAACTTGTCAAGACATTGCTTATATTTCTAAGTCCAAGATCACAAAAGTTAAACCTCAAACAGAAATTAACTGCCCCAAAATGATGATTCACATCTCCATTTGGAATCTGGTGGTGGGTTGCAATATAATACCTTGAATTGTAGGTATCACCTGGTATTTTTGTGTTACTTATAAATAATTCAGTAGGAACATTGACTAAAATGCCATTCTACCACTGAAACAGAAAACACACATAGTACAGATTAAAATTTTTTTCATATTTAGGGACACCTGGGTGGTTCAGTCAGTTGAGTGTCTGACTTTGGCTTAGGTCATGATCTCAGGGCTCTTGGGTTGGAGCCCCACTTCCGGCTCTGTGCAGATAGCTCAGAGTCTGGAGCCTGCTTCTGATTCTGTCTCTGTCTCTCTCTGCCACTCCCCCATTTGCCCGTGCTCATGCTTTCCCTCTCTCAAATATAAACATTTAAAAAATTTTTAAATAATAATTTTTTCATGTTTAAAAATATAGTCTGTATATTATATAAAGAGTCCCAAATATTTGGCTGCATGATCCTTCTGGATCTACATCCCTGACTTTAATTTCTGTACTTGCTACATTCCTCATAACTTACCACAGTGTGTGTGTGTGTGTGTGTGTGTGTGTGTGTGTATAACACAATAGTAAACTAAATTCACTAATGAGAATCTTCTCAGCAAAGTAAAAACAGCAGGCAAGTTGATAAATGTCATATTAATATTGCCCATTTTATAATCCACAGTTTCATAATATTTAAGTATCTGCATTATTTGTAACAATTTCTTCTTTTTCTACTACTAGTACTTTCTATGGTCACAATGGCTATTTCAATGTTATGCACTTGACATATCTCAGTGAAATATCGGTTGATTGATTGATACAGGTATTTAATACAAAAGGAGGCCTTTGAAATCCAAGTGGTGATATTTAACAAGCTTGATGCAAAATCACAAAATATTCTCAGCCTGATTGCCAAGAGATTAAATGGGAAGTTGGTGTTTCTGGCACACACAAGCTTAGCCATGGCAAGGAAGATCAACTATGCTTCTCAACCCAGTAAAATTCAGTCATGCTCATCCATTCATAATTTATATTTTTTGATAAATAGGATGTTTCCCACACAGCATCAATTAACTAAACCTCACACCAACGTGTACACACATACATAAAAACTATGTATTTATGATTACAGGGAACTCACACAAAACAAAATGTTAGAATGTTGATTGGATTTGCATGTTGCTAAAATTTCAGTGAAATGACCCTACATCATGTGAAAAATTTAATAGCACAAATTGTTGTTGTTGGAACATAGAGAACTGTCTGTTCTCTTTACTAGCATTAACCAGGTTTCCCTCCCGCATTGCTACTGCAAGAACAAAAAAGACAGTCCTTAAAAATGGATCCTATTCTGCAAATTCTTCAAGTCAATCACTGGCACTTCACATGCATTTCTGTTTCACCATTATATCTTCTAAATGCAGACATTTGGCAAGGCTGAAAGGAAACATTTGATTCTAAGGCATACCTTTGTGGATCATTCTTGGTTACATAACTCATAGAAAAATAAATTAAATTACATCATGAACTTAAATGTTTATTCTCTCTTATTTATTATAAAATAAATTTATTAATATAAATGTTTATTATTAAATATTTATTCTTTCCATATCCTAAAGCCAACTTGTTTAACTACTAAGTGTACATACCTCACTTAGATATAAAACTATAAGCTTTTTTCCCCCAATGAATTGTATGTGATGCCCCTAGTCATTAATAGTAAATACTGCTACTATTTGTATGAGGCACATTTTCTGAGTTTTTTTCATTATAGCAAGAATAATCACTGCCTTCTCATTTTGAACCATCAAAAACATAAAAAACTAAGTCTCTTCAGTACCTAGTATATTTTCATCCAAAATAAATACTATTTTGATGCTAATTCTTTGGACAGTAGTATAACACCTTGAAGCTTTGCTAATGTTTTTGTCAACAGAATATATACTTAGATGTGTCTTTTTCCTTTTTCACAAATATTCAAAATTTATTCTGAAAGTAAAATAAAATATTCTAGCCAAATAATCACAATCATTTGCTTTTTTTCCTCTACCATCTGCTTTTAAAGCAGTAATCACAATGTTACACAATTCTTTAAATAAATGTTTTGCTTTTGAAAACATAGACAATGGAAAACACATGCAGCTGCTTGCCCGTGTGAAGGCACAGAGAAATAGGTCAATATAACCATGTATCAGTTAGCTCTAGCTACAAAATACCGCCTAACAAAACAACCATGAAACCTCTATGAGTTTTAAGGCTCATGCACCTGGGATTAGCTAGGGAGCTACAAGCCATCCACGTATCACAATAATTTATTCTCCATAATCCTCAACTTATAGTAAGACTATTGGGGGAAAATGGAACACAGGCTCTGTAAACAAACATGCTGTCTTTATTATTTCATTAGCTAGACACCATGTTCCAGCCAATTATTTTTTGCTCTTTATTTGAAGAGAAAAAGGTACTTTGGAAGAAAACTCTTCCTACATGTTTTCATAATGTTCAGGCTAATAACATTTTAAAAGTTACAGAGGAGGGGCGCCTGGGTGGCTCAGTTGGTTGAATGTCCAACTCCTGATTTCAGCTCAGGTCATGATCTCACAGGTTCATGAGTTCCAGCCAAATTGGGCTCTGTGCTGTCAGTGCTGGAAATTCTCCCCCTCTTTTTGACCCTCCCCCTGCTCACACTCTGTCTCTCTCAAAATAAAGTAATAAACTCAAAAAAGTTAGAGAAGAAAGTGAAGGAAAGCTTAAGCTAATAGGTGATAAATTTTAGAGTTGTAACTAAGGTAATTAATACCAAGAGTTTAAAAATATGTTTTAACTCAATAATGAGTTTATTTTTCCAGATTATGTGTATATTACTATGAATATATCCAGGTAAAATGTACAAACTGCTAAACTGAATTTGGCAATTTATGTGATCAATTTCTATTGTGATAATTCATTTGTTTAACATTATTGAAATCAGTCTTCTGTGTCAGGCTATGTTATAATCATCATGATATAAACTAAGTTCATCCACTAATAATTGATAATTAATGTTCATCTAGGGATAGAATTGCTGTCATTCCCCCATTCACTTTTGTTTAGGATTTATTGTGCATATTGTATCTCAGAATCATTGTATCATGGTTCTGAAATCCATAATCCTTATTAGTCCATTTGTATTGGTGGGCTTTCTTTGGTGAGAAACGTGGCTGAGAAGAATGAATAAAATCTCAGCATTTCAAATATTTTGTCTTTTAAAACATGTTATGCTGTGTAGAGGAAGAGAAACATCTTTTCCTACCCTTCTAACTTCTCAGCTAGGGCTCTATCACCAAAGACACATTAACAAGAGAAAAGAATACTTATTTAAGTTTTACATGACTTGGGAGGCTTTATGAAGAAATGAAGACTTGAAGAAATGACATTTTTATACTAGGTTAGATAAAAAATGGAAGGTGGTGATAAATGTCACTGGACAAAGGGATATGAGCTAAGGGTAGTAAACTGGGGAAATCTAGCAAAGCCTATGTGTTCAGATTACCCTTGGCATCCCTCTGTCTTCCGAAATAAGATTGCTCTTTTATCTGGGTATAGGGAGGGCACCTCTCATATGAGAGTCTTTTATGACCTGCTTCAGGGGAGAAGGGGCTCGGAGAGTTCTTCCTGAACCTACTGTTTCTCAATCCCTTCAGCTTAAAATATGCAATATGCCAAGGTATTATATTTTGGGGTAGCATGTTTTAAACCCCATTATTCTCTCATCTGAAATTTTCCCCAAGAAGTTTGACAGTCCAGAAACTTAGTGGGTAGATCGATCATCCCCTGTCCTAGCAAACCAGGCTCTCAGTCCTAGGAATAGGTCAATCCTAAAGAGTTGTTTCATTTCAAAAGGTGATGATATGAGTGGCAGCAAGGGCACCCATCTGTTAGGCTTCTAACGGTGTTAGTAATCAGGCATTTAATGAGATACATTTCTATAGAAATAAAAGAAAAACAAAGGTTAATGGTTCCAACAAACTATAAATTCAATTTTTGAACCCAGAGGGTGGTCAGTCACGATTTCTAGATGTTGGGCTCAAAGCACCTGTAGGTAGGGTACTAAGGGCAGGGAGTAAACAATCAATAAATTTTTTTGGTTTGCAGTGTGAATGTCTCTGGTGTTGGAATTAGATGTTCCAGTGAAATTTCTGAGTGACCCACACAGTTATAGGTACAAAGAGTACCCATACATGATCTGTTGTGGTGATTTCCTAAAAGTTTATATCATCATCCAGCTTTGGCTTATAGGACTTTGAGAAATGGGTAGTTTTCGTTTTTAGTGATGACAAGTCAGGAAGGTGAGAGAAAATTGGATATGGTAACAACTGACAAGATGTACAAAATGGCAAAATCTAATTTACAAGGAAATGAAAAGTAGTTCAAAGACGGCAAACATTCACAAGGGTGGGTAATACTTTCTAACTGAAACAAAATTTTTCTCTACAGCCACCTCCATTTCTACCATAGATAATCAAAGACTATTTTTATTTGCAAAAATAAATCTAGTCTTATTAAACTTGGCCCAATTGTTTATACAAGTACAACAAGAAAACTGATTGATAATACAGGCCCTTTTTAAGTCTGCTTTGCAGGAATCCTCCGGAAAAGCTCAAAGTTAGTTCAAAGTCAGAAAGACTTTATTTAGAATTTGATTTGGGGAAACTTGTCAAGAATATCAAAAGATTTGAACACTTGATTAAATAAGGTCTTGGTCAACTATTTAACGAAATTTGACAATAGAAGATTTTTAAGGCAAATATAGAACATTACATAGTTGTGAACAAAACCCTCTTTTAATATTAGAGACCTTAATAAGTAAGTAATCAAAAGACCTTATAAAGACAACATGAAGCACAGGAAATTAGTTTGATAAAACACAGAATCTTTGTTTCCTAGGCAAATTTCTTAAAAGGCAACTGAAGATCTGCATAGCCTGGCAGGTAAAAAGCCAAGCAAGGTTCTCAAAACACAAAAACAAAACAAAACAAAAACCTAAACAGGAAGAAAATAGCTGACTCTGGTAGGGAAAGGATCAATAAACAATGGGTACTTAACACTAAACTCAAAAGGGTCACTATCCAAAGATTTGACAAATACAAATATTTTTTCCTGCTAACCTGAATTTGGAAAGGAAACAGCAAGGAGAAGTGTTTACCTTCCTCTCTCAACGAAGATAAAGATCCTGAAAACTGATACGTTAAGAATTCTTACATTCTGCTGGCTTTCTGCCAGTTGTCCCAGACCTTAGCTGCAGTCTCCAAGGTGATGGAGTATCCCAGCCTTCTACTATCCAATCCTCATCACCAGAAACTGTAGAGGAGGAAAATAGTATGTTTTTCCTTCTACCCTTCTAGTTCCTCAGCTGGGGCTTTATAACAGAAGATGGATTAACAAGAGAAGAACGTACAAATTTATTTAATGGAAAATGTTTATGTGTCATGGAAGCCTTCATAAAGAAATGAAGACCCAAAGAGGTGACTAAACCTGAGTGTTTTTATGCTGTTTTGATGAGGAATGTAAAGTCATGGGAAAATGTGATAGAACAAAAGGGTAGAAAACTGAAGGGAGCTTATTCATTGTTCATTCAGATTCCCTTGGTGTTTTCTGAGATAAGGATATAGGCAGGGCACCACCCACATGAGAGTCTTATGACTTGCTTCAGAGGAGAAGGAGATCAGAGTCCTTAATGCACCTGTTGTTTCTCAGATTCCTCCAGCTTAAAATGTTCAACATGCTAAATTGCCATGTTTTGGGATAGCGTGTCCTGAACTCCATCAACTACAACTGAATCAGTAGTAGGAAAAGATCTTTGTTCTCACTTCAAGTGTGTATGTGTTTATGTGTGTGACAGAGAAAGAGAGAATTCAAGAAACATGAATTATATATTTCAGAAATTCATCATTGTGAAAGAATATAAACATTATTTGAATCTTTTACCCAAAATCTATTAAATTACATTTAGATGGTATTTCTGTTCCAAGTCAAATTTCTTACATACCATTATAAACTTACTCTAATTTTCTTAATAGGTCATTTACTTTTGAACACCCAAATTTTTAGACAGTGAAGTTACAAATTAAGTCCACATTATCTATAAGCAGTGTGTGCAATTTTACAATAAGCATGTCCTCAAGATCCATGCCCTTAGAGCAGGTTCTATATGCAGGACTATCTTTGAGCTTGAGAAACTCAATCTCCTTGGGTGATACCCAACAGGTGTGTACCTGATCCTTTGTTTTCCTTTGGCATGGCCCACTTTTACTGGGAGATTTTAATTGAATAAGTTGTTATGCTTTTATTTTTAAATTCAGAATCTTGGATCTGGACCAATAGGTTTTAATCAATCCAATTAAGGGAATGTAAGTGAGAGACCTATGAGAAAGGATGGATAATTTATGAGACCTAAATTTGTGAAACCATATTAAGGCAACATTCAGCTTTATGCTGAAACATCCATAGTTGTAAAGAGCTGACAACCTACCCTTTTGTCATTCACATCACCTCCCCTCTTCTAAGAATAGATCCTTTTATAAACTAATTTGGCCCCACTGATGCACTGATTGAACAAATTGCAGATATTATGTCTTGATAGACAGACATGATGTACTAGGTGAAAGGAATTGCTGTAAAGAGGCCATTAGTAATGTGATGGTGAAGTGCTGGGGGGAAGGGAAACATTCTATAGTCCTGTGATTAGGTCTTAGTCTTTTAGTGAGACTGTGCCTCACTGTGAACTTCACAAGTGTTTCACGTTTTTTTTTTTTTTCCTCTCTCCTTAGATAGAATAGGATGGCTAGAGTGACCTAGAGTTGGGTATTTCCCTTCCCCAGTCAGTTAGGACCTGGTTAATAGTTTCCCCTGGGTGTGGGGGGAAGTTAAGAAGAACAAAGTGCTCTGATGTATTTCCAAGTGGTTTTCTCTTCTCTTTGCCAGAAGCACAAGGGGCTATTTTTTCTACTGTTTACTATTAGAACATGGTTGAGCCTGGAGGTAAATCTCACAAAACTGTGGAAGTCCCCCTGTGACTGTGTCCCCATGGAGATCTATCAGCAACGTGCCTCCAGGATTCACCAATCCCAATTCAGGTTTCCTATCCTGACACTGGTTCTCTCTGTGGTTTCCACACATCAATTTCCACTCTGGGAGTCTGGGACTCCCTTTATTTGCCTGTCTGTCTCTACAATCTTGCCAACAGTGGTTTGCCCAATGTCTTCTCTTCTCCAGGCTCCTGACATGCTGAACCAGAAACCAGAAGTTTCAAATGCATTTCAATCACTGCAAAAATTAATAGTTCAAAAAATGCAGAGATCAAGGAAATAGATTGCTGAGAAATAAAACCCTGCAGCCTAGGAGGGAAACACACAATTTTAGTCTTATTTCTTTAAGTAAGGAAGTAAATGGATGATGCGTAATTATGAATATTTATATGGCAAAAACAGACCCATGGATAAGATGGTAAGTGTGATGAGGTGTTGTCTTTTTGTAAAGTGAGTTAGGACACCTTCTTCCATACAGGATTCTATCAAGCAGTTGCTGTAGCAAAAAAAGGAAGTAAAAAATGGAACACCTTGGTGAGCGGACATACTGAAATACATTAAGATGTCTTATTACTGATATAAGGAAAAAACCTTGGCCTTCTGAAAAGTGTCCAAAAAAGCAAACTGTAAGAAAAGTCACAACCTTTAACTTGCATATGCAACAAAGATGCTACAAGCCTGAGAATTAGCTCCTTGTCAGCCAGTTATTTCCACACTGCAGCAAGTAGATGATAAGATCAAGGTAATGGTTGAAGAGACTTTTGGTTGGGCAAAAAGATTGTAACCATACCACTATTTTTCATCTTTAAGATATATCAAATAGATTTAATCCTCTTAATGTGTTCTTAATATATGTTCCAATGGCATTCCAAGACATTTCCATTGACATGTGCCTGATATGAATTCAGTAGTCGTACAGAACATGAATATGGTATATTGCCCTCCAGTTAATAATTTGAATATGATGTCACACAAGGTATACGAGTTTACCACAAATTCAAAGATGACATTTGAAGTTTTATTTTCTGCATTTGACTCTCACTCTCAGTTCTTGGTTTGTTGGGGGAAAACTGTATGTTTGTTTTTCCTTGAGTATTATTTTTGTTGATTATGTATGATAAAATGGATGTCATAAGGACCAGGATACCTCTCATAATGTATTGCTTATAATTAAGGTGACTTATTAGAAAAATCCAATGATTAAAACTCTAATTGTGTAACTGTTATCTTCATAGGAAATTTATAGAGACTCATCTGAAAACCATTCCCAGTCGTGCATTTTCAAATCTGCCCAATATTTCCAGGATGTAAGTCACTTTTTTAATATAAAGAGAAGTTTGCAACTGTGCCAGCCATGTTATTTTCTAAATGTGTTCTATCAAGAAAAATACTTGTTATACATTGTATCTGCATAAAACAATGATATTTGTATTTCCAATGTACTTGAAAAGTATATGTAAAAGATGTTTATTTGATTTTGCTACATCTCCAATCCCGAATTCATAATTTCTTAAACCTACTGCAAAATTAAATTCATTTGATCTTGACAATTTAATAATTCTCAACATATTTTAATGTATCTTGGGATGCGACAGAGTGTTAGCTGGGAATCTCTCCCATACACACACTGTCTAGTCCATCTCTCCTAGCTACGGGTTCTTGATTCACTTTTTACCAGGACAAATGTTTACATTTTGTCAGAAATGTGCTAATGATTTCAGACTTCTCTCATTAAAAAAAAAAACAAAAAAAACCCCACAAAAATAATTCTAAACCTTAGAAAACTGAATTGTTATGCACTCAAGAGTAAGGATAAAAAGGACTTCCATGTTGAGTTGACAAAGAGTATAACTGTATATGAAATAAACCAGGGCCTTATTTCGTTTAATGGATTCTGACAAGCCACAAAGATAATTCAGGTACACCAAATGACAATACAACCAGGAGCAACCTGTGTGGGTTTTGGCTCAATTGATTCATTTCATGACCATTTATCGAGTGTCTGTTGTGTCATTTCAGGGGCATTTGACATTTTTAGTTGATACAACTAGAAAGGAGGGTGCTACTGGCATTGAATGGATAGAGGCGAAGGATCTGCTGAACACCCGACAAGGCACAGGATATCCTCCCACAACAATTTTCTAGTCCAAAATGTCAACAGGGCTGAGGCTGAGAAACCATTCCAACTATGTATCTCTGCAGTCTTTGATTTCCTGAACAGCCCTTCTATTTTCAAATTCTTGTCTCCTTTGATTTCCTTGATATTGTTCTCTCATCCTTCTTTTTAACATCTTACCTGAGCTACTCTTCCTCATCCTCACTCTCCTCTCCTAACTTCCTATTTCATTTCATTCAGTTCCTTCAATATCAGTTCATTCTTCTTTTGTCCCAGTTCCTTCATACCCTCTTCTCCTTGAGTGGACACTCCCATTCCTTTGGCTTCACTGTTACCCAATACAGTTAGTTCCTAAATGAGTATCTCTAGCCCTGACTTGTTGCTACAATTCAGGCCTGAATTAAAGCTTCTTCCCAAGTATGATCACCTTGATGTCCCACAGTCACTTCAAACAGCATAGCCAAAATAAACTCATCTTCCTGCTAAACCGTTCCTTCTTCTCCGTTTAACAGCACCAGCGTTTAGTGGCCTAGAAGTTAAACAACTTGAAATACCCTTCTCATCTTCTTATATAATTGCTTATTTGGTGTCTCTGCTTGGATGTCCCAATAGCTTGACCATTACTTTATTCATTCATTCAACAAATATTTATCGGGCCCTACTCTGTGCCTGGCACTTCGCTAAATGCTTCACATATGACATCTGACAAAACTCATGGAGTTTCCACTTTCCTTCCTAAGAGATATACTATGGTGTAGTCAGTTAGAGTGCTGTGTAACTCATATAAGAAGCATCTTACCTAGATGGAGAGTGTGGTCATAGAGGGCTTCCTAGAGGAAAGGACACCTAACTTGTGATCTGGGGGGGAAATAAGTAGAAAGATAGTTCCAAGAAGAAGGGGAAAGCTGCGCTGTTGGTTAAATTAAAATAAACTTGTTGAGGCTGAAGCTTAAGTGGGAAGAAGGGCAGTAGAGAGAAATGAAACTGGGGAATAAGCAAGTTCAAGGCCTTGTGAACCACGTAAAGGAATTTGAAATCTTCCCTAAGGTCCAAGCCACTAAATGGTTATCAGGATGGAAGTGGCAGATCAGGTGTGTTAGAAACATTCGCTTGTTCTGTGGAAAGGGAGTCAAATGGAGTAAGACTGGAGACAGGAAACTTGTGAGGATGTTGCTGCAGTGTCCCTGGGGCAGAGGGGATGGGGAACTGAATGCTAATGGTTGAGGGGAAATAAAGAAAAAGTGGCCAGGTTTGAGAAATAAATAAGAGAACTAACAAACTCAAAAGTTGATTGATTTGGAGGTGGGAAGAGATGGAGAATTTCATCCAAGTGTCTGACCAGGAATATACTCTGGTTTCTCTTCAGATCGTATAAATCTTTCCCCTTTTACTAAAGATTACCAAGTGTCTGACCAGGAAACCTGTGTGGTTGATGAGCATATTTGCTGAGATAGAGAAGTTTTGTGCGAATTTGCTGTGGAGAATCGAGGAGACAGTTAGGAGTTCGTTTGGGGCATATGGCATTTGAGTTACCTTTGAGGCATCAAGCAAGCTATGGGTCCAGCAGGTAATCAGGACATAGACATGATTTTTCCTTCATTCTAGGCAGATGTAATTGGGACCAGTGAAGGGCATCATTGGAGAGGGATAGGCTAAAGAGAATGAAGAACAAACAATTTGGGGGTCCCTGAGAAGGCAAGAACAGATGGGATCCAAATAAAGGGATTGACTTGGTACAAGAAAATTGTCATCTTTTACATTGTAACAAGAAAGTAGTAGCAAGAGATGAAGCCATGCAGGTGATTAATAGGCTTATTGGTGGAGAATTCAAGGAATTCTCATCTCAAGCTTTCAATCTTTTCTACAAGTTATTAAAAGATTATCTGCTAATTATTGAGGGTGAAGTTAGGAGAGTTAGAAATTTGAGAAGGTTTGAAATAAAAGTGGTGGACAATAAAAGAGGGAGGGTTGGCTGAGATATACAGGACATCCAGGCAGATCTGAAGGTCCTGTTAAGACTTCCTCTGTGGAGAATATGCTGAATTCTCTAGTCTGGGTTAAATGTTTCCTGAAGCACATCAGAGCACTTATCACTGTATATGCTAATCTCATTTATGTACCTATATCACCCATTACTATTAGTTCCTTGAAGCTGGGGAACAGGTCTGTTTTGTCAATGCCCACTTACTGACACAGAGTATATATTCAATAGATATTTGTTGAATGAAAACATGCAGAGATACATAAGTAATAGTTAAAGGTCTTGTCTGCCTAGGGGGCAAGAGAGAAAACATTTGGGCAATCCTGGATAGGTTTGTACTGGTTCAGTACAAATTTCCACCTATTATTCATGCATAATTATTAATAGCACCCTGTGTAACTCACAAAAATATCCTAGTTTGGATGATAAATGATATGGTCACCCTAGTGATTACATAAGACTTACATGCTAAGAAGAAATTTGAGGAAGAGATGGGATCTGATTTTTCCTGTTTATAAAAAAGGGATAAGCAAGCAGAGAATCACATCTTTCATCCCAGTGAATAAATGGTTCCTACATCTTGTCTTCCCAATTGAGCCATAAGAGCCCTTTAAGGATGTATCATTCAGTTGGAGAAACTGGAACTTCTTATGACGTGGACAGAATGACCATTCTAGTAACCCTTTGAGAAAGCTTCACACTTCTAAACTAAGAAACTCAGGAGAAAATTCAGAGCAATAGGTATGATATAAAGTTAGGAAAACAAGTTTGTAGCTTTCAAAATTCATCTTTTCCTTCAAATGGCACAGCTTCATCCATTATAAATCTCTGCAGATCTCTACACACACATACACACACAAAAAAATAATCTTTTCAATGTCTTCCATTGCTCCTTCCATATTAAAAATATATTTGGATTAAAATAATTTATGTAATGTTATCTACAAGTGGCAATGGCTTGGGTGACCTGATAAATCAAAGGATAATTATTTAGAGAATAGATAAAACAAAAAGTACAGGACCATTAGAACATTCCCAATGACGTGATAAAAACTCAAATAGAACAGAGTTCCTTTTATAAACATTGTATTAATGAAAACATTTTACTGGCAGATTTAATTCAAAATTTAGAGATAGATTTTTTTTTAAATAAAAGTATTTGCACATCATCCCTCATAAACTCTGATTTAGTTATCCTGGATCGAGTCTTAGACATATGTATCTTTTAAGAGCCTCCCAGGTAGTTTAGCTGAATGGCCAGGGTTGAGAATCTCTGTTATAACAACAGGTGGACACCATCTATTAATATTTAATTTTCCCATATATAGAGATACCTCTCAATAAAAAGCAATCACTGAGTTTGGCTGCGTTAGTCATTCTTATAACAAGATGGAATTTATGGAGGCTATTTGAAACAGTATTCCTTAGGTATTCTTGACAAGTTGTACTTAGAAGTTTCTCTTTTCCCTTTTATAATAATTAAAGCCTTTATTTGAGTTATCCTTTGCTTACAAAGTTCCAGAAAAGTCTTGAATTTTCAGATTAATAAAAATAAAGAAGTCTTGAGTAGACATGTAGTCACTACCCTATGGAATGTTCCCCTAGAGAATTATAAATTTCTCATCTTCTTTGAGACTCTATTTCTAATCCCATGCAGTTACACTGTTAAAAATGCCTCTTTTTTATTATTGTGTTCTTTTCTAATTTCTTTCATTTTCTGCTATTTTGAGTAATTCACCGTTTATTCATTACCTTAACACATATTCACTGAGGGTCTACTACATGCCAGGCACTATGACAGACACTCAAAATTCAAAGGCCACACAAAGCAGACACTGTTCTCCATTTCAGAGAATGTACAGCCTAATCAGACAATATCCAAACAATTAGAAAGTTGTACTGTGATAATTAATGAAAGGAGAAGTTCTTGGTGCAATAAGGGATACTTAAGGGAAATTTTACCTAATCGGGAAATTCAGGAAAAGCTTCTGCAGGAAGTGTCATTTAAATGAAACCTTAGGGATGAATAGGACCTAATGAATTGGGAAGCTTTCAGGTATCACAGGATTTGAAAAAAGTATAACTAATTGGAGCATAATTAGGGAGAAATCATGGAGGTTATACATGTTGTCTGATCTGGGAAGCCCCTGACAAAGAAGTTTTAACAAAATCAATATGTTTGAAGTATGTTTGGCATTCACAACCCTACTAACTTTCTACTTTGCATTATATTTTTATGATATTCAGCTATTTGTCAATAGATGCAACTCTGCAGCGACTGGAATCACATTCCTTCTACAATTTGAGTAAAATGACTCACATGTAAGTACAATGAAAAGTGCAGCACAGACCCCACCATAGCCAGTCTTGATTGATAATTCTGGGCTCCAAATGGCTGTTAACAGCTGGGTGTTCGACCATGGTTCAAAACTTCTGTGTCTGATTAAATTCTTGACTTGTTCTCACAGTTTGTTAATCCATCCAAAATCCCATTTCCATGGTTGAAAGGTAAAGTCAAAACTAGAAGTTCTCTTCTCAAATTGTCATTTCATTCTATTACTAGTATGTCAGCAGATTTCATTGGTGTGGATATCAGTGAGTCAATACATATTTACTGACTACTAACTGGATTCCAGGCCTGTGCAAGATTCTGTATATCTAACATTTTTCCTCAGTTAGGAAAACATAGAAGAGAAATGTAGCTTCATGAGATTAGAACAGGAGTCAGGATACAAACTCTGGCCTTAGAGTTGATTATAATTGGCTTGGAACCCTGGCTTCTCTGTCTACCCACTGTCTAACCTTGCACAATCATGTAATCTTTCCTAGCCTCACATTCCTTATTTGTAAAATAAAGCTAATAAGAGTTTTAACTTCATATGGTGAGCATACATATTGAATGAAAAAATGCATGTAAGCATTAAGCACCATGCCTACCATGTCAAAACCAGGCAGCACATTTTGTCAATAATTATTCTGTTTTTATTTCTCTAGTCCATTACAATTGATTAAAAGTTGTAAATAATCACATTACATCCTTCTAGGCAGCCACTTAATTTTATGAAATACTATGAAATATTAACTCTTTCCTTGAAGAAACAAAAATACCTATTTTCTATAAATACCTAGTATGTTCTAGACATTATGATAAACGTTCTATGTTCTATATTTAAGGTTCAAAAAAACAACCTTATTAAGTAGATATTATTTTTTTATTATTTATATAAGGAAAACATAAATTCATAAAGGATAAATATGTTTTCCTTAGTCACTCAGTTACTAAAGGATCAGAGCAGAATCTTTACACCATAAATAACTTACTGGAAAATTCTTTCCCTATGCACTGCATTTTGCTGTCTTCAAGAACACTGGGGCTCAGAATGTTGCTTTTAGCTATGGTAGGCAAGCTTCCATCAGATCAATCATTACTCTGAAAGTAACTAGAGAAGCAAATCCTCAAAACAACATTCGATTGTTTTCCTCTTGAGGTGTTCTGTGAATTGTAATCAACAACTGAGAGGCTCCGACTGAACAGAAGAGTAGGCAATATCATAGGGCTAGTGAATCAAAGATTGGAGTTCAGGACTTATGAAGGAGGGCTCCTCAGTAAACTAACATCCCAAGATTTCAGCTGGGATCCCTAAACAGCTTCATCACAGAAGTATGGAAAATAGATCAACTCTCACAAAGACTAATGCCTGGCTTTGAATCAACAAAAAATAACAAGGCACAGAAAAAAACAAAACAAGAACATATGGGGAAAAAAAGCAGGAGAAGAAAACAAACAACAGAAAATGAGAGGAATTTCAAATGTTAGAGTTTTGGAGTTATTAGGCACAGATCTTTAATTAATAACTATAATTAATATATTCAAAATTTTAAAGACTAGAGAATTTCAAAATAGAATTAGAAACTATAAAAAGGATCAAATAGAAACAAGAACTTAAAAATTCAATAACTGAAATAAAATCCAAGCACGAGTTTAACAACAAATTAGACACAGCTCAAAAGAGAATCAGTAACCTGGAAGATTAAGTCAGAAAAATATATCCAACCACAGCACCTGGATGGCTCAGTCAGTTAAGCATCCAACTCTTGGTTTCAGCTCAGGTCATGATCTCATGGTTCCATGGGACTGAGTCCTACATCAGGCTCCACAATGACAGTGCAGAGCCTGCTTTGGATTCTCTGTCTCCCTCTCTGCCCCTGCCCCACCCCCCCACCTTGTGCTGTCTCTGTCTCAAAATAAAGAAATAAACTTTAAATATATTTATATTTGTATTTATCCAGGCTGAAGCATGGAGAGAAAAAGAAAATAAAAAATATATGGCACAGTAAAAAGTCTGGAATACCTGTAATTGGGTCCCAAAAAAGAAAAGAGAAAGAAGGAGAGAAGCAATATTTAAAGAGAATTTTCTAAAATTCATAAAGGATGTCAAGTCACAGATATAATTACCACAAACCCCAACAGGATAAATACAAAGAAAACACATCAAGGCACGTCATGGTAAAGGTATTAAAAACCAAAGACGATGTGAAAATCACTAAAAGCAGCCAAAGGGGGAAAAACACATATACACTTTCAAAGAAGTAGAAACAGGATTGATAGTTGATCATTCATTCAACAGAAATGATACAGTCTATAAAAGCAATAGAAAGATACCTACGATAAGGATAACAACAAAATTAACAATGGTAAATATCTGCCAATTTCTTCGAAATTGAAGGCAAAAGAAAGACATTTCAAGCAAACAAAAGTTCTTCATATGAAGAACCTACTAAAGGGAATTTTAAGGTTAAAGGAAAATAATGCCAAATAGTTGCCCAGAAGTACAGAAGGAAATGAAAAGCAAGCAATACAAAAGGTAAATATAAATGACACTGGACTGCACAAAACTAAACAAAAAATATTTTTCTGGGTTTAAAATACAGGCAATTCTTGGGGCTCAGTAGGTTAAGCATCTGACTGGCTCAGGTCATGATCTCACAGTTTGTGGGTTCGAGTCCTGCATTGGGCTCTGTGCTGACAGCTCAGAGCCTGCTTCAGACTCTGTGTCTCCCCCTCTCTCTGCCCCTTCCCCACTCACATTCTGTCTCTCTCTCTCTCTCTCTCTCTCAAAAATAAGTAAACATTTAAAAAAATTTAGGGGCGCCTGGGTGGCTCAGTCGGTTAAGTGTCCAGCTTCAGCTCAGGTCATGATCTCACAGTTTGTGAGTTCAAGCCCCGCATCAGGCTCTGTGCTGACAGCTCAGAGCCTGGAGCCTGCTTCAGATTCTGCGTCTCCCTCTCTCTCTGCCCCTCCCATGCTCGCACTCTGTCTCTCTCTCTCTCTCAAAAATAAATAAACACTAGAAATATTTTAAATAAATAAATAAATAAATGAATAAATAAATAAATAAATTTAAAAACACAGGCAATTCTTGTGCTGCATGATGGGTGTAGGATCATAAAACTGCATGCTGAAATTATGCAAAGTGATCTTAATAATCAATGAAAAAATTAGGATTGTTTTGTGACTTTTAAAAGTGTTTATCAAAACAGTAAAATCTCCTTTACTGTTGGTTATAAACGTATAGGGAAGGAAAAATAGTACACTGATACTTATTTAGCACACTGTAATTTTAAACTTTAAAATTAAAGTTTACAATTAAAATGTTTTATTTCTTTGTAAAAAAAAAAAACCAAGAGTAGTTTGAACAGTACATGCCTTTTTCTCTTTGCTATGTAACTTACTAGAACATCACGTCAATGTCTTGGCAAATTGTCATTCTTCTTCCTAGGTCTGGATCAGTTTCCAATATTTAATTCTCTGCTCTTTCAATGTCATAAAATATTTCTTACAGTTCTTTTAATTGAATTTTGTTTTTTTAATCAGCATCTTTTCTTTTGGGGCATTTTCATCCTTTCATTCACAACCATTTTGCTCAGTAATGTCAATAATTTGCCCTCACAAATTTCCTGTGATTGAATATCTAGAGTCTCTCAAATAGTGGATGTATCAACATTCACACGCTCAGCTATTTCTTCTATGACTCCATTTACATTCAATTCAAATTTCACTTCCAGCATTATTACATTTTGTTTCTCTGCTGCACTTTTATCTCTGCCGGTCAGTTCCCTCTTTCAATTATCCACTTTTGCAAAATGTCATATGGGTTTACCACTGGAAGGCAAGGAGCCAATACAGCTGCACAGTGTTACTGTTTATAGATGAACTGGATAACAGATGCTCAGTGACTGATGACCAATGACTTTGAAAGAAGTGTAACTGGTCACCTATAATGATACACATCTGTTATGTACATAGTGATGCATAGACTGAAGAGCTGGCAGCAAAGTTTTGTGCAATTATTCACACAATATATTATGATAGCCAAAATTTGAACCATGTGGTCGGGACCAGATATTATTTAAATTTAACTAAATAATGGTAACTGAATATTATGCATATTGGAACCATGCAAAGCAAGGACTAACTATATCCACAGAATTAAAATACACAATAGCAAATAAAGAATGGGAGGGTTATAAATGGTGTTAAATTGTTCTAAGGTCCAGGACACCTGGGCGCCTCAGTCGGTTAAGCGTCCGACTTCAGCTCAGATTATGATCTCACGGTTCATGAGTTCAAGCCCTGTGTGGGGCTCTGTGCTGACAGCCTGGAGCCTGTTTCAGATTCTGTGTCTCCCTCCCTCTCTCTCTCTCTCTCTCTCTCTCTCTCTCTCTGCCCCTCCCCCACTCATGCTCTTTCTGTCTCTCTCTCTCAAAAATAAATAAACATTAAAAAAATTTTTAATTGTTCTAAGGTCCTTGAATTGTATGAGAAATGGTAACAGTACTAACTTGTATTAGACTTTTTTTTTAATGTTTTTATTTATTTTTGAAGGAGAGAGAGAGACAGAGCATGAGCAGGGGAGGAGCAGAGAGAGAGGGAGACACAGAATCCGAAGCAGGCTCCAGACTCAGACCTGTCAGCACAAAGCCTGTCGTGGGGCTCTAACCCACGAACTGCAAGATCATGACCTGAGCCGAGGTCAGATGCTTGACCAACTGAGCCACCCAGGCACCCCTTGTGTTAGACTTTTATAAATAATGAATACATGTTTTAATCCATTGGGCAACAACTAAAATAATTGTAAAAGAATGGATAACTAACAAGCTAATAGTCGTGAGGAACAGAATAATAAAAATAATTAATACAAAAAAGAGCAAGAAATTAGAATAAAGAACTTCTGCAACAAATAGATTTAACCCCAAGTAATATTTATATTAACTGTGTTAAATGTAAAAGGACTTACTATTCTAGTTAAAATACAAAGATTGCCAGATAGGTTAATAAAACTAAAAATTCAATAGTATGCTGCTTACAAGGGACATACTTTAAACACAATGATATAAAAAGACTGAAAGTGTAAGGATAAAAATATTAACATGCAAACAATAACTAAGAGAAAATTGATATAAATATACCAATATATGTTGACCATGAAGTCTTCCTGTATATAAAAAGGGAAATTGTATTATGATAAAAAGAATTACTATAGACAGATATAATGATTCTAAATTTGAATATCTGTAAGGGCATAGCTTCAAACCATGTAAAAGCAGAAATGTATAGAACTGAAAAAAAAATAGATAATCCACAATCATAGTGGGGATTTGTTTTAATAGGGTTTTATCTTACAGACTATGCATACCAAAAACGTAATACTGATAAGAAATTAATAAGGTTTGAAGAACATCATTTGCAAACTTAAGCTTACTGACTTGTATAAAATATTGTACCCAACAATTGCAGAGTACATATTCTTTCTTTTCAAGGACACATGTAATATTTATTAAAATTGACCACATGCAGGGGTGCCTGTGTGGCTCAGTTGGTGGAGCATGTGACTCTTTATCTTAGGGTCTTAAGTTCAAGCTCCACATTGGGTGTAGAGTTTACTTAATTAAAAAAAATTTTTTTTTTTTAAAATTGACCATATGCAGAGCCATGAAAGCAAGTCTCAATAGCTTACAAAAAATTAAAATCAAGTGTGTTCTCTGACTAATAAAAAATGCACTTCTAAATAACCATGGGTCAAAGAAGAAATCACAGTAGACACTAGGAAGCAATTTTAACTTAAGTGACAATAAAAATATGACAAATCAGGGGCGCCTGGGTGGCGCAGTCGGTTAAGCGTCCGACTTCAGCCAGGTCACGATCTCGCAGTCCGTGAGTTCGAGCCCCGCGTCAGGCTCTGGGCTGATGGCTCGGAGACTGGAGCCTGCTTCCGATTCTGTGTCTCCCTCTCTCTGCCCCTCCCCCGTTCATGCTCTGGCTCTCTCTGTCCCAAAAATAAAAAAAAATAAAAAAAAAATATGACAAATCAAAACCCATGAGATGCAGTTAAAGTCATAGTTAAAGAAAATGTACGGCTTTAAAAAGACAGATTAAAAATGAAGGCTGACGATAAATTACGTATTTTACGTATCTAGCACAAGAAATTTACAGAGGAACAGCAAATTGAAACTAAAGAAAGTACAATATCCAAGAGAACTGAGAATCTAGGTCAGTAAGAACAACGGCTTAAATTCAAAACCAAATCTCCAGACTCCAAATATAACGCTCCCTTATTATACCATTTTGATTCTCTGCCCCTCTCCAAAAAAAATCAAAGAAATTAATTTGTGACAAAGCTCCATATACATCCTGCAGCTCTTAAAAGCAACTGTTTTGTTTTTATTGTGGCCTTTTCCTCATAAAGATTCTAGTAGTTAACATTTCTCTTAGAAATATGCATTTTCTCCCTCTGAGGGAAAGTGTTAACTTTGAGGAGGAAAGAAAACTATTAAATACAAAAACTAAAAGGAGGATGAGTTTAGAAATGGATTTTTAAAAGGATATCTCTCTTATGTATATGAGGTCTTAAGAGTCTAACATCTTAGAAAATAGGAGAATAAAACATCTTGCCTTTCTCCAGATCTGCCTAATACATATCTGCAAATGATTTTCGTTGGCACAAAGGAAAAGGATAGTGAAGACTTTTGGGCTCCTACCACCCAAATGCTTAATGCCTTTAGTTTGTAATCATTTATTAAGAAATGACTATAAACAAAGCATTATACTACTTGCATGAGAAAAACAGAGCTAAAGAATCCCTCTCCCTCCCTCCAAGAATTGAGATAGGAAAGCATGAAACAAAATATCAATACAGAGGGGCGCCTGGGTGGCTCAGTAGGTTAAACAGCGACTTGGGCTCAGGTCACGACCTCACCACTTCTGAATCTGAGCCCTGCATGGGCCTCTGGGCTAACAGCACAGAGTCCAGAGCCTGCTTCAGATTCTGTGTCCCTCTCTCTCTGCCCCTCCCCCGCTCATGCTGTGTCTCTCTCAAATATAAATAAACATTAAAAAAAATTGTTTTTAAGATATCAATAAAGAATGATTTGTTTCATCTATAAACAGCATAGCACCATCAGCCAAACCTCCCTAGGACTCTTGAGCAGAGAACTGAAGCCCTCTGATTTATTTAGGAAACAGAGCCCTTCATCAAGTTGGATTTGCTACAATATAGATACTGAAGTGTAGATGGCAAATGTCAGTGCATATTGTCAACACTTACTCAAAGGCCTCAGTAAGAACATTAGCAGTTAAAGAACATAATGTTACTCTGTTTCATGGATGTCTTTCCTCAGCTGCCCTCTTCCTCCCTTTCGGCTGTGTGATTTGGTAAATAGGCTGTATGGAAGGACTCACAGCCCATCATCCCCACTTCTAAACGTCCTTTCATTACTTTTTCAAATGTCTCTGCTAATGCACTACATTACTCCTCTGAGCTCACTTCCCACTTCATGCTTAGACTGTACTCTGTGGTAGGAATTGCAATGCTAGAAAATACGCACTAAAATTGTTGGTGACCTAGATCTGGCATTCCAAAGATAAAAAGCTACCTATTCATTCAACAAATAGTTACGTTTAACCCTGTGCTAAAGTTATGCTAAATTACATCTTAGCTATACACAGGATTCAAAACAGTGGATCATTCTTTTTTATTTTATTTGAGAGAGAACAAGCGAAGGAGAGGGGCAGAGAGAGAGGGAGAGGGGGAGAGGGGGAGAGGAGGAGGGAGGGAGAGAGAGAGAGAATCTCAAGCAGGCTCCATGTTCAATGTAGAGCCCAATGTGGGGCTCGATCCCATCACCCTGGGTCATGACTTGAGCCAAAATCAAGAGTCGGGAGCTCAACCAACTGAGCCACCCAGGTACCCCTCATTATGTTCTTACCTAAACCCTCCTCCCTTGGCCTCTGTGATCCCACACTCCTGGTCATCCTCTACCATGATGGCCAGTCTTTCTCATTCTCCTTTCCTGGTTCGTTATACTTCCACACTTTTAAACACTGGAGTTCCACGTGGCCAAGTGCTGTGTCTTCTTCTCTTCTTACTCTGTGATTCTCCCCCATGTGACCTTATCCAACTATTCTCAGATTGACATAACTGGTCCAGGCCTCTCTTTTTATTCTTGGGCCATTTACCTTTTGGTCTCCTTGACATCTCCTCTCAGATGTCTCACATGTATGTCACTCCTTAAATGCCCCAAATGAAATCTACCTCTTCCTCCAAAATCCACCACTCCTACGGTATTTGCTGAGGCAGTACATGGCACTTACATTCATCTTATTGCAAATTCCAGATACCTGAGGGGTATCACTATACTTTCTTTCCACATCACCCCCCTCTAATCCTTCACCACATACTGTTAATTCTACTACTCTAATATATAAAAAGTATACCCTTTACTCTCCACTGCCATGACCCTTGCTCAAGCCATCATAATTTCTTGCTTGGGATACAGTAATTTCATAGCTTAACTAATCTTGCCTTTTTGGGACCCCTCTAATTCATTTCTGCACAATAGCCAGAGTGATTTTGCTCTTAAGATAAATCCACGGTTTTCAAAGGAAACTTCCAGGCCCAGGACTGCAGCTGGCCCCTGCCCACATCTGTCTCCTCATCTCACTCCATTCCTGTGAACCTGTGTTCTTTAATTCCTTGGACAGTCCAAGATCTTCCCCACCTGAAGACTTTCAAATGCTTTTGCCTGTGTCTACCAAGTTCTTTAATCTCGGTCTCTGCCCATTTAACTCTACTGATTATTTATTTTCTCTTCCTGAATATTACTTAGACATACCTGGATCCTACCCACCCACCCCCCACCTACATTATTCTCCTTGTGAATCCATCATTGAATCCTCTACAGAACTTATTAAAATTTGTGATTATACAAATGTGTGATAATAGTTTCCACAAGGCAGTGTGTTTTATGTGCCAATCACCTACATCAAACTACAAAGAAACTATCAGATTAAAGCCCCCAAAAGGAACAAGTGGATATATACTGAACACACTCTTTTAAAATAATGAATTGAAAGAGGTCAGTCTGAATTAATAAAAAATCTAATTGATAGAACATTTGGTATATGTGTGTACTGACATATGTTTAGAAAATGTACTATCTCCCAACACTATGCTAAATGTTCAACACTTCACTTAATCTTTGCACTTCTAAGTAGCTACTATAATTTTATAGTAAGAAAATTGAGTTCAATAACTTTATGTATTTATATATATAATATATTTTATATAATTGGACCTTGCTTTTATATCCAGTCTGACAATCTCTGCCTTTCAGTTGGAGTAGTTGGTCCATTACATTTACTTCAGTTATTGATATAGTTGAAGTCTGCCATTTTCAATTATTTTCTATTTATCTTCTTTGTTCCTTTATTCCTCCTTTGGCTTCTTTTGGATTAATCAGTTTGTCTTTGCTTTTGGTTTTTAATATTTTATTCTACCTTTTAACTTTTTAGCTCTTTGTAATATTTTTTGTGGTTATTCAAGGGATTACAAAATACATCCTTCATTTAACATAGTCCATCAAGAAGGCTTATCATACCAATGCCCATGACATGTAAGAAACTTAAAATTATTACTGCATTTACCTCTTCCCATCTTCAGTGATATTTTTGCCACATATTTTATTTCTATATATGTTATAAATTCCATAATACATTACTATATTTTTTAAAGAGTTGATTGACTTGTAAAGAATTTAAGTGAAACTAGTCTCTTATATATACTCACATATTTAATGTTTCCAGTGTTCATTCTTTCCATTGATTCAATCATTTCCGTAAGTTTGAAGGACTTCCTTTAGCATGTTAGTGTGGTTCTGCTGGCCACAAATTTTGTCAGCTTTCTTTATCTGAAGACACTTTTATTTTACCTTAATATTTAAAAATTATTTTCACTGGGTATAGACTTCTAACAAGGCAATCTGTTTCAGCCCTTTGAAGGTATCTTTCAATGTCTTCTGGCCTTCATTGTTTCTGATGAGTAGTCATTCCTATTCTTATCATTGTTCTCCTATAACGAACATGCCCTCTTTTTCGGGCTGCTTTTAAGGCTTTATATTCTGGGCTTTCAAAATAATATACCTAGGTGACATTGTCTTTGTATTTAACCAGCTTTTGGTTTTCTGGAATTCCTGGGCCTATGGATTTCTGGTTTTGTTCAAATTTTGAAATGTTTTTTCGGTACATCAATAGATTACGGTGTAAGTGACACCATGCATTTTCAGGCCCAGTTTCTAAGTGAACTGGCAGCTTTCACTTTAGATGCTTGGAGCCTTAAGCCACTGTGTAAACCCTGTTGAAGGCAAGACCATATGGGGAGGCTCTGAATTACTACACGGAGATGGAGAAGGGCCTAGCTGAGCCTAGCTTTCTAGCAATCACCTTCAAAGGGCCAGGCATAGAAGCACAACTATCTTGGACCTCTAGATTGATCCAGACACCAGCTAAATACCAACCAGTGATCCCAGTGGATTCCACATGAAGCAGAAGAAAAGCCCACTTTAGCAACGCTTGAAATCCTAATCCACAAAATTGTCACCCCACTTAGTTTGGGGTAATTTGTTATACGACAACAGATACCCAGAAGAGGTAGCAATTATGTATTAGTTAACAATGGGTAAAAGACATTGAAGATTTGTATAAGAAAACTACAAGAATGGCAGGTTTCTTTATAAGTTATTGAGAGTCCTAAGTGGATTTAAATCAGTTCTCCTGGGTTTTAAACTACCACTGGGGTACAGTTTGGCCCCCAAAGTATACATTTGATAAAGACTTACACCTGTAAAATGATGAAACCTGGTCACTTCTATCTTCTATTTCATGGTTTCAATTGTACACAGATTGTTGCCATTGTTCCCCCTAACAGTAGCAGCCACAATTACTGAACACCTTTTAAGGGCAAGCACTCTGCTAAAAGTGCTTCATGTATCTTCTCTCACTTAATCTCACTAAGCCTCAGTTTCCACGGCACAAACTGAAGATGGTAATACATACTTCATGGGGCTTGTGCCCTAATTTACTCCACTAAGAAATTTCAGAGTCAGAATTTGAAACCAAGAGTGTCTAGCAAAACCATCTCTCTTCAATTAAAAACAGAAATAAAGAAAAGGCTGCCATTAGAAGGATGTTTTTACTTTTATGTGGATTTTTTAAAAAATCACAATAAAAATTCTATAACTGGGTAGATAAAAATTGTGATTTATGGCAGATAATGTGATAAGATTTAATATTCACTGCTTCATTAAATTGAGTCAAGTGGATTTATTAGGGATTTCAAAAGTACCCGTCTTAGTCCTGATGATTCAATAGTCATGCAATTAATTAGCTATATGCATCATACAGGCAATTTGGAAAATCGCTTTTTTTTTAAAGTTTATTGATTTATTTTGAGAGTGGGGGTAGGGGCAGAGAGAGTGGAAGAGAGAGAATCCCAAGCAGGTTCTGTGCTGCCAACACAGAGCCCAACATGGGGTTTGATGCCTGGAACTGTGAGATCAAATCAAGTCAGACAAACTGAGCCAAAATCAAGTCAGACACTTAACTGACTGAGCCACCCAGTTGCCCCGGAAAATCACTTTTATAATGTCCTATTTCTAGTGGAAAAATCTGCTGGCACACTTACATTTTCTTCAATCAGCTTTAAAAATCTGAGGATATGGGGTGTCAGAGTGGGTGGCTCAGTCAGTTGAACGTTGGACTTCAGCTCAGGTCATGATCTCACGGGTCATGAGTTCGAGCCCTGCATAGGGCTCTCCGCCGTCAGCACATAATCCGCTTTGGATCCTCTGTTCCTCCTCTCTCTCTGCACCTCCTCCCACTCACTTTCTCTTTCAAAAATAAATAAACATTTAAAAGTAAATATAAAAATCTGAAGACTTATAAACTCTCTTTGAATTAACATCTATTATTTTTTAATTCCTCAATAAATTAAAAGGTGCATCAACATTATGAATACCACCTTTCAGTTATAGATTATTTTACCCTTAGTAATGGAATGTTAGTAGTGAAACACTTCATTGATAATTATCAAAGTAGAATAATTAAGATTTCTCTCATTGAAAAAGAATTGATAATTTGGAAAAAAAATTTTTTCTGTGAATTTATAGACTATTAGCAAAAAGTTACTGCTAGCCTAAAAATCAGGACATCAAAAGCTAAGGATCTAGTGTACACCAAGAGCTTTGACAGACTTTATACTTTTTGACCTGGTAATTCCACTGCTATAAATTTTCCCTAAAAAAATAAACAGAGGAGTGAGAAAAAGTTTACATAGAAATCCAGTTGTCTCAGAATTAATTTATAATAGTAAATTTAATAGTAATAGTAATAGTAAATAGTAATAATTTATAATAGTAAAAATTCAGGGGCATCTGGGTGGCTCAGTCGGTTGAGCATCTGACTTCAGCTCAGGTCATGATCCCACAGTCCGTGGGTTTGAGACCCACGTCGGGCTATGTGCTGACAGCTCAGAGCCTGGAGCCTGCTTCAGATTCTGTGTCTCCCTCTCTCTCTCTTCCCCTCTCCCACTCATGCTCTGTCTCTATCAAAAAAATGAATAAACGTTAAAAAAAATTTTTTTTTTTTTAAATTTGGAAACTATTCAAATGGTCAGCTAGGAGAATGGTTTAATGTGAAATAATGAGCAACCATTAGAAACCTGTTGTCAAACACTATTTAATGCCAGAGGAAATGCTTTTTACATAATGGTATTTTAAAAACACAAAACATGGGGCACCTGGGTGGCTCAGTCGGTTATGCGTCCCAACTTCAGCTCCAGTCATGATCTCATGGTTCATGAGTTCAAGCCCTTCATTGGGATGTGTGCTGACAGCTCAGGGCCTGGAGCCTGCTTCGGATTCTGTGTCTCCCTCTCTCTCTGCCCCTCCCCCACTCATGCTGTGTCTCTCTCTCTCTCTCTCTCTCACACACACACAAAAATAAACATTAAAAAATAAAGTAAAAAACCAAAAAATAAAAATTAAGGGTTCCTTCAATATGCACCAATCTTAAAATTAATACTTGATGTTAAAATACTACATGGGTGACTTATGTGATAAAAGCCTATCAGAAAATTTTACCTTAAAATTAATTTACCTAGTTGTTCGTACCAGTTTTCACCTCACTACTGTGCCGCATTTAAAGTATTTAAGGTAACAAAATTATGGCTTTGCCAATATATACACACCTTGTTTCTAAAGTAGTTAAGTAACTACTTACTCCCTCCCTATACCTCCCAGAGAATACAGTAAAGTTGCACATAATAAACGTCCAATAAAATTCCTTTAGTTTTAATGAATCTCTCTCCACTGTGCCTACTAGAGTGAACAGACCTAATCAAAGAGAAAGTGGCCTGCCTCCCACTTTTTAAAAAAAAATTTTCAGTGTTTCCTTATTTTTGAGAGAGAGAGGATGCAAGCTGGGAAGAAGCAGACAGAGAGAGGCAGAGGATCCAAAGCAGGGTCCGTGCTGTCAGCACAGAGCCAGATGAGGAGCTCAAGCCCAGGAACCGGGAGATCATGACCTGAGCCGAAGTCAGACATTTAACTGACCGAGCCACCCATGTGCCCTGTGCCTCCCACTTTTTTTGGAACTACTGCTTCTTAAAAGCAGACTAGAAAAAAATTGAAAATCAAATTGAAGTAAGAGTTGAAAAGAAGCTGGGGCCTGGCCGAGACCTAGGATTTTGGCTATTATTCACATTCGGCTTCTTGTTTTACACACATAGTTTTGCACATTATTGCATTTGTATTTCTTTCGTATTTATTTAGAGAGCAAGAGAGTGAGAGAGAGAGAGGGAGAGAGAGCACGAATGAGCTGGGGAGAGGGGCACAGGAAGAGAGAGAAGGAACCTTAATCTCCGCACTAAGCATGGAGCCTGACATGGGACTCAATCTCATAACCCTGAGATCATGGACACTTAACCGACTGAGCCACCCATGTGCCCCATGCCTCCCACTTTTTTCGGAACTACTGCTTCTTAAAAGCAGACTAGAAAAAAATTGAAAATCAAATTGAAGAGTTGAAAAGAAGCTGGGGGCTGGCCGAGAGCTAGGATTTTGTCCATTATTCACATTCAGTTTCTTGTTTTACACAGTCTTACACATTATTATATTTGTATTTATTTTTTAATTTTTAATTAATTTATTTTTTTTGAGAGAGAGAGCATGAATGAGCTGGGAAGAGGGGCCAGAGAGAGAGAGAATGAATCTTAATCTCCACACTAAGCATGGAAACTGACATGGGGCTCAATCTCATAACCTTGAGATCACGATCCTGAGATCATGGATGCTTAACTGACTGAGCCACCCAGGTGCCCCTGCATTTGTTTTTCTTAAAAGTTTAACCATCCCAGCCAGGAAAGCTTGTCTGGTCTCCAGACATCTCGTTCCAACTCAGTGTCTGTGCTCCTGCAAGTCTAAAACTGTCTCGTCTCCCGGTCTGCCGTGGTCCCCCTCTCACTTTACAGATGAAATGCCAAATCAGCTTTATTATTACCCTCAGTTTGTTTCCCAGCTTGGCATGCTTTCTACTCATGAACTAGGGAGGGGAGGGGGTGCTGAGGCTGGACAAATATCTCTAAGGCTAAGGATCACAGGCAAGTACCATGTTCTGATGCCTGGTGAGTAGTTGAGAGGGAAAGCGGGCACAGGAAAATGGAAGGAAATAAGTAGTTGGAACGTTCCTTAATAGTAGAAGGATTTAAACCTTCATTTCTCTTCCTTTTTCTCTCTCTCCCCAACCTGGGAACTCTCTTCTGTCACTTTGCTGATTTCCCATACTGTCTGGGGGTGTACTAAGTGCCTGCCTCAATGCCAGCTGTTTTGAACAAGCCAATTTCTCAGTTCTTTACTCTTATTAAGAATGAACAAATGTTTCTCCGAAGAAAAAGCCCGGAATCTAGTCAGATGATTAAGTAAACCTAATGTATGCTAAAGTATTGATCTGCTGGTTTGTGAAAACAAGGCATTCAGGGCATCACTGTTAACACAGGTCATTTAAATGCCCAGTTTATTTGAAATCCAATGAAGGGAAATGAAACAATAATGAGTATTTAAATTTCTTTTTAGTTCTGGTGGATGATCTCCTTTAAACACCATTAAAAAAATTAAAAATAAAGCAGTATTTAGGGTCACAATTCCTAGGTTAAGACCCAGGGTTGCCTCTGTGTAACAGGAGATTATGTATACCCTTGCTATACGTGTCTTCATTGTTTTGTCTGAAAAATGAGGATGATTGTTACCTGCTTCATTTAAGTCAGCTCTCCCACCCCCTCGCTGGTAGAGCTATCCTGAGTGATAAGTATACTCAGTCCCTTATTACCCTTTAAATCTCCAAGGCTGGGCTTTTGTAATCAGTGAGCTTCAAGATCCTCAAATATTTCTCTGCACATCTAAAAAGCCCCACTCCATAGAAGAGCATTCTAGAAGATTGAAGCAGCTGATCTGGCACTGGAGATATATTTTTTAAACTTTTATACAGAATATATATTCCCTTGCCTTTTTTTAATTTGAGGAGTTTTTTGTATGTTTTTTTTTTTTTTACGTTTGTTTTTAATTTTGAGAGAGACAAGCAGGGAGGGGCAGAGAGAGAGAATCTCAAGCAGGTTCAGCACAGAGCCTGACATGGGGCTCAAACTCACCAAACTGTGAGATCATGAGCTGAGCCAAAATCAAGAGTTGGACCCTTAACCAACCGAGCCACTCAGGCACCTCGTTTCATTTTTTTTAATTTTAAACATAAAAAGTGAAAATTACATATTCCTAGATTCCAGAACTATCTACCAGCGATGACCACAATTAACACTGTACTCTGTATTTAAAAAATTTTATTGATGCTTATTGTATTCATTTGGGCAGGCTAATTGCGGTAAAAAATAGACAAAAATAAAACTACGTTAACAGCCCTAAGATAAGCGTAGGCTATTACTTGCTCCTGGGACAGTCCTGGGTGGAGGAGAAGGTGGGCAGTCAGCCAGGGACCCAGGCCACTGAGCTGGGGACACCGCCATCTCCAGCTTTTGTTCAGACTCACTCTGGGGTCCTCTCTATTCCAACCTGCTGTGCCGCAATGGCATACATGTTTTCTTTCTGTTGGTGTCCCCAGCTTCCCGGCAACATAGTCGCCTCCTGCACTGTTTGGCTGAAATTGCGCTTAACGCAAAATTGTGTGATTCAGGTTCACTCTCCCAGGCATGCTTGGAACTCATTCAAATTCGGACTCCTCCTTCACCCTCTTCCTCTTATCAGAGGTTCAAGAGTGCTTACCTCCACTCCTCTCTGCTTTCTGTCTTTGAAAAGGTTATGCCAGCTGCATTCGCTTCTCACATCTGTCTCCATTAGCTAAGCTGGCAGTTCGTGCCCCTCCCCCTTCTGTGCTGCAGCAGGGTTTTTATTTTTTCTAGTTTTGAGGTATAATTGACATGTAACACTGTGTAAGGTGAAAGTGTACAATGTGTTGATTTGATGCATTCGTATACTGCAAAATTATTACCACCATAGCATTAGCTAACACATCCATCCTGTCATATAATTGCCATTTCTTTTTTGTGGTGAGGACATTTAAGATCTCTCTTAGCAACTTTCAAGTACATTAGCATGCTGTACATTAGATCCCCAGAATTTGTTAATCTGATAAATACATATACGCTTTGACCAGTATCTCCCCATCTCCCCGTCCTTCCCCAGCCCCTGGTGAGCACCACTGTAGTCCCTATTTCTCTGAGTTTGGCTTTTCTATTTTTATTTTTTAAGTTTATTTATTTTTGAGAGAGAGAGAGAGAGAAAACAAGCGGGAGAGGGGCAGAGAGAGAGGAGACAGAGAATCCCAAGCAGGCTCCGTGCTGTCAGCGCAGAGCCCAACAGGGGACTTGATGTCATGAACCTGGAGATCATGACCTGAGCCAAAATCAAGGAGTCAGACGCTTAATAGATGCAACTACCCAGGTGCCCTGGAATTTGGCTTTTTTAGATTCCACATATAAGTGAAGTCATACAGTATCTATTTATCTTTCTCTCAGCAAAGATTTTATTTTTTTTTTAAGTCACTTATGAGCATGATCAGCTATCTTCTTACCTCAGAAAGTGGCTTCTTTTCCTTGATGTTTTCTTGAGGTAACTCTTGTCTGTCTGTCCTTTTTTGTACTCTTAGATTTCCCCTAAGAAATCCACCTCCTTTGTCTCTCCCCACCTCTCCTTGCAGCCTCTCCCACCGCTTTCTGCCCTTAGAGCCGTCAGGTAGCTTCAGCCTCATTTAATTAGCTGGAACCCACAGCAGTTTCTCCTTTCTCTAGCCACTACCCCTAAAGCGGCTTCAGCTGGCTGGCTGCCTTGCACTGTGGCTCTCTCTTGGGGCACTCACCCAAGTGCGGCTTGTTCAACAGTACTCTCTCATGGAGCAGCTTTCCAGACTGCAAACCACACTCAGACAGTTTGCAAACTCTCCTAACTCATTTACATCTGACTGACAGCAGTTCGAACCCTTCTCCCCAAAAGGAAAGCTCTGACAAGGAGTTTATTGCTCACCAGAGAGAGAGAGAGAGAGAAAGAGAGAGAGAGCACTTCCACATGGAAGCATCTAAAGTATCTTTAGAGGGACACGTGGGACAACTATGAGATTGTGCAATGTGGTAGCCAAGTATCCCAGTTTACCCAGGGCGGGCAGAGCTCCAGAAATAGAGGGCTTTTAGTTTCAAACCAGGACAAAATTTTATATGTACTTAAAAGTGGGCCTTTCTGGGGGCACCTGCGTGGCTCGGTCGGTTAAACCTCCACCTCTTGATTTTGGTTCAGAACATGATCTCATGGTTAGTGTGTTAAAGCCCTGCATTGGGCTCCGTGCTGGCAGTGCACAGCCTTCTTTGGATTCTGTCTCTCTCTCCCTCTCTCTGCCCCTCCCCAACTCACACACTCTCTCTCTCAAATAAATAAACTTTAAAACAAATAATAAATAAAGTGGTTCTTTCCTGGGCATTTCGGTGGCTCAGCTGAGCATCTCACTTTGGCTCAAGTTATGATCCTGCGGTTCCGTGAGTTCGAGCCCCACATCAGGCTCACTGCTGTCAGGGCAGAGCCCTGCTTCAGATGCTCTGTCCTCCTCTCTCTGCCCCTCCCCCTCTTGTGCTTTCTCAAAAATAAACAAACATTTGAAAATAAATAAATAGAGGCACCTGGGTGGCTCAGTAATTTAAGCCTCTGCCTTCAGCTCAGGTCATAATCTCATGGTTCATGAGTTCAAGCCCCACGTCGGGCTCTGCACTGAGTGCAGAGCCTGCCTGGGATTCTTTCTCTCTCTCTCTCTGCCCCTCCCCCACTTGTGCTTGCTCTCTCTCTCTCTCTCTCTCTCTCTCAGAGTGAATAAACTTAAAATTTTTTAAAATAAATAAAGTGGTTCTTTCCATGTAGGATCAGGATCTTGATTTGGGGGTGAGGGGTTCCAAGAGTCTTGGGATATAAACTATTGATGCTTTCTGTTGAAGCACTGATGTGTCTTTCAAGAAGTTCCAGTAATGAGCAATAACATTATCTGTCTCTGCAAAATTTATGCTAATGAATACAATGGACCAGTAAGTTTATCTTAATAAGACAGTGAGCTGAGGTGGGGTGAGGGGATGGGTAGATGGTTTCTGTTCTCAGAGTTAATTCTATCCTCTCTTTCCCAAGATGTGTCTCATACTCAACATCCTTCGTGAAATATCAAACCTAGTGTTTTGTTGTTGTTATTGTTGTTGTTTTTAAATTTGTGTGAACATTGCATCACCTCCAACCTCAAGTCTCTGATGTCTGTTCTAGCTTTCAGTCCATTCAGGAGCATAACATAGTAAAACTATTGTTCACAGAGCCTTCACTGTGTGCTCGGCTACATGTCCAACCCCTCACAGACATTATTTAATTTTCACAAGAGTCTTCTTAAAAATGTGCTATTATTATCCCTATTTTATAGATGAGGAAACTATGGCTCAAAGAGGTCAAGACACTTGTCCAAGGTCATGTAGCCAGAAAGAAGAGGCAGAGTCAACAGTTGATCTGAGTTCCACCTGAGTACTCAGCAATAAGAAGGAGCAAAGCACTGACATATGCTGTGATGTGTATGACCCTCACAGACGGCATGCTAAGTGAAAGAAGCCAGATGCAGAAGACTACATATGTATAATTCATTTATATGAAACATCCAGATAGGGCAAATTTAGAGGTAGAAAGCAGATCAGTGGTTCCTAGCCATGGAGGACGGGGTGGGAATTAACTACAAATGGGCATGCAATCACTTTTGTCCTTGACAGAAATTGACAGAAGTATTCTAAAACTGGGGTATAATGGTGGCTGCACAATTGTATAAATTTGCTACAAATTACCTAACTGTATACCTGCTATATGTGAATTTTATGAAAATTCTTCCTCTGTAAAACTGTTAAGAAAAAGTCCAGGCCAGATGCTAGGTTGTGACTCTCTACCAGTGGTTGTTCTAGTTGTTACTTCTAGTTGTTTCTATCAACAAGTGGATGCACATTCCTTTAGGTGCCTTAGGTGCCATTCCCTAGGGGAAAGGATACAGGTCTTACTGGGTTCTTCTGTCCTCTTCATATAAGCATAGGGAGTGACTATAAACTCTTTCAACCAATACACATGTGTTGAATACAGTTAATTTTGCCAATGAGAACCTATTTCTAACAGTCAGGAATTTCACTAATGCTAACTATTCATTTTGATTGGCATGTATATAAACCTTACTATGTGAGTTACAGACATACATGATATCACACATGTGCTGAAGTCTTAAATTACTGATATAGAAAAATAAACTCAAGTGAACTGCTGAGACACTACAACCATGACCTCTGAAGTAGCAACTGACAGAAGGAAGCTCTCTGCTCTTATTGCCTTGCTGTCATCCATCATTTAGTCTGTTCAACTTCCCAACCCAAGGCCAGGATATGTGTGCTATTAAGAATAAAGATATCTGTCCTCAACGGCCATTGGAGGGGCTTTTCTTTTCTATTTAAATATAAAAAATTTGGTGGGGGCAGGGGAAGGATATGAGACTGCAGTTAAGAGAAAGGTCACCCATAAATTCAGATGGACTGAAACTAAGCCAATGATGGGGAGGTCTGAATAGTTATTGTGTCCCTGGGAGGAGCCAGGAGGAGCTTGTTGTTGATGGGGCTGATTCCTGGCAGAGACAGTTCCTGGGGCACCACGTAAATGTGTATTCTTCTCATGAACATTTGTTAACTCTGATTCGTATTGCTTTATCTTTGACAAGGACAGAAATGGACATATTACTGTGAATGTGTTTCTTGTAACTCTTACAGAGAGATTCGGAATACCAGAAGCTTAACTTACATCGATCCTGGTGCCCTAAAAGAGCTCCCCCTCCTGAAGTTCCTGTAAGTATTAACTTCTACCCCATCCTATCCCCACCCTCTTTTTCTAAAGAGAGTTATAATGCTGTTGCCAGCCAGGAGTCTCCCTAGGATGCTGTGGGCCAGAGCCATTTTTGTGGTATATGGCCTGAAACAAATCACATCCTGTGATTTACACCCCAACCTTTCCCATCAGGGAAGGTATCAGGTGAAATGATCCACATTTGAAAAACCTATTTAAAAGTCAGCACATAATTCTGGGACCAAAGACTTAATCCAAGAGACATGAGGAAGAAAATACCCTTAAGTGGAGTGTAACAGAACAAAACAAAACAAAAAACTCTGAGAGGCCATTGGTCAATTTTCTTAGGAAATGGGTACCACAACAATGTTAAAGTGACTGTCACAGAGAAAAGAAAAAGCCACAAAGGGCAAAATCTAATCTCTTGGAGGTTGGGAGGACAAAAATGGAGGAGACAACACTATTGCTTTGCTTTGGTGACACCTTATGAGCTAGATATAACCTATTTGAGAGCAGGGACCACAGCACTTTTTCTCTCTGTTGCATCTTTACTGCCTGGCACAGAGCAGGTGCTCAATAAAAAATGTGTTCAATGGAGGTGTATGTGTGGCCTCAGGTTCTCTAGGCACCCTCTGGAAAAACCCTTCCCTTCTTCCCTTCTCTCCTGCTCACATGCATTGCAAAAGATTAGAACACAAAAACATTATGAGGGGAAAAAATTAAAATCAACCTTAATCCGAATACTGAGAAATAATCACAATTAAAATATTAGGTTGTTTCCATCTAGGGCTTTTAAATAAAAGTGTATATTCATATATATTTTATGAATTAGGTCTTTAAAGATGAATTGAAGTCATCCAGGAAAAGAAGGGGGAGAGGTAGAAGAAAAATACAGGTAGATGGATTAGCATGATAAAGACACAGAGGTATGGAAACATGTGTCTCATGTGGGACCTAAAAATAGTTCAGTATTGAAGAGGTGGGAGTGGGAGATGCAGAGAGAATAGAGGAGAATAGCGATGGAAGATGTGGCTGGAGGCGTATCTGGGGAGTAATAAAAACTTATGGGACAAGGCAATCACTCCTGTATGGATCTTGAGTTTCAATCAATCAATAATTCTTTGATACGATGATCCCTCAGTATGTGCAGAACTCTGCAGGGAACATATAGGATAATAAAACATTGTCCTTAAGCTTCAAGAAGCTTACAATCTAGTTGTTCCCAACATATGCCAGTTCCCATAAATGGAATCAAAAAATTCCTCTCCTACTGGAAAATAATGGTAGGTGATAAATGAGAGCTACAACATTATTTGGGGTCCAGGAAATTTGAGGGCACGTCAAAAAGGAGACGGACTTGTTTGGGGTTTTGAAGAAACGAGAGATCCTGGTTCCTAATCTGGCATTTCCAGCCCCAATACATGGTCCTCCCTTAACTCCAGAGCCTTCTTCCCTCCACACTCTTCCACATGAACCTCTATTGCAATTGACTAGTCTGTTTGTTGTTTGTTTACTGCTCTTCACATGTTCTATATGGAACCTGAACTCTTTCCTTTGCTATCTGGAATATCCCATTTGCTCTTTCTGAGACCTCGGCCTCCTGTTTTCTTTCAAATCTTATGCCTTCCCCTCTAAGAGGAGTCAGGTCAGGGGCACCTGGGTGGCTCAGTAGGTTGAGCATCCAACTTGATTACACCTCAGGTCATGATCTCGTGATCATGAGATCGAGCCCCACATCAGGCTCTGCACTGAGCGTGGAGTCTGCTTGGGATTCTCTCTCCTCCTCTCTCTCTCTGCTCCTCCCTTACTTGCTCATGACTACACATGCCCTCTCTTCCTGTCTCTGTTTCTCTGTCTCTCTAAATAAATAAATAAATAAATAAACAAATAAAATAAAATATAAAATAAAATAAAATAAAATAAAATAAAATAAAATAAAATAAAATGAGTCAGGTCAGAATTTGCCTAAGAAGGTATATCAATGGAATAAGAGTTTTTTCTCTGCTGGAAGACTTCCTTTAAAACTTTCTTGGTAGTTACCTAAGTCTCACCCCATGCCATGCCACACTTGTCAAAAAAAAATCTATTTCCACTACCTACATTGTAGTAGCTGCAACAAATATTAAATTAACCAAATCTGAGAGGCATCAGGAGCCTGAGAGTTGCTGTATTAGTACTGTTTTATGTACATCTTTTAATCTTGACATTTTTCCCTGATGACACAAACTTTGGAGAGTAAAGACATTATCATTGATTGATCGTATTCCTTGTCTAGACATATTTTCTAAATAGTACTGCTGCCATGCTATTCCCAGGTGACTTGCATGGAAAAATCATTCTTGGCAAAATAATGAACACAATATAATGTGGAGTTCTAAAGAGGAAGCCTGGCTTGGAGCTGGGTATTATATTGTCTTTCTACCCCATCCTCCCCCTATTCCACTGCCCTTCCCATAATGTCCTCCAATTAAAACAGGGAAATATCACACACACACACACACACACACACACACACACACACAGAAACCTGAATTCCTATTTCTAGGAATCCTACTTGGATTCCTTGGAAAGAATCCTCATATTCCTCTAAACAGAAGAAAATGTATTAACCCTAGTGGACCGATTTAGATTCTTGTACCTTGAGGGAACAACATCCCATTCAAGGTTTAGGACTTGCCTACAGTCACTCAGGTATTGAAAGAAAGAGTTAGGATTTGATTCTAGTCTGACTTCAGAACCCATGCTATTACACTATTCTGCTTCCTATGTGTTGATTTTCTTACCTTATTTCTGTTCTTTTCTTCTCTTTCATGCACTTTAGTGGCATTTTCAACACTGGACTTGGAGTATTCCCTGACCTGACCAAAGTTTATTCTACTGATGTATTCTTTATACTGTAAGTATACACACATGCAATATTTGGCAGTATTTTGTCACTGACAAGAAGTAGGATGCAGTCATAAGGGTTGGTAAAAACCAAGTGAAGCAATTGTCTCAAGGGGAAGAGAGATCAGCTGTTACAAACGCACTGGTGGGTGAAGCAAGGCAGGGACTGAGAAATGACCATTGGGTTTAGTAATATGGCACTTTGGTGACTCTGACAAGAGCAGTTCCACAGGAGCTCCAGCATGAAGTCTGGTTGGAGTTGGCTCAAGAAAGAGTCAGAAGGAAACAAAAAAAAGAAAGAAAAAGAGTCAGAAGGGAAGAATTAGAGACAGTGGCCATCAACTCTTTTGAGAAGTTTTACTCTTAAAAAAGAGTGGTAGTTAGAGGATAAAAGGCTTCTTTTTGTTGTTGTTTGATGGGACAAATTATGGCATGGGTGTTTGCTGATGCAATTATTGAATGGAAGGGAAATTTGATGATAATGATGATACTTTATTTTCCACATAGTTTTTAATAGCTTTTCAAACACTTTCCCAGGCATTATGTTTACTTCTCTCAACCACCTTATAAGGTATAAATGGAAGTTATAATTTTTTCCATTCTACAAATGAAGAAACTGAGGAATTGAGAATCTAAGTGATTTTGTCTGAGAAGAGTCCCAAGGAGTAGTAACTAGGGGTGTTAAAACTGCTTCCTGTGATTTCTGATTGGTGGCCATGTGCCCTTTTCCAAAACCTGTGACACAGTCAAGTGTCTTACCTACTTGTATAGAAGTAAAAGGACTTATGCAGTTACAGGTTGAGTCTGCGCTACAGGAAAATGTGGAGTGATAGGATCTGAACTCTCAGGATTTTGCTAGAAAAAAATGACCACACTCCTTTGCTGCAGAAGAGCTCAGTTCAAAATGTAGGCAGTCTTTTTGCAACTAGACTGGCACACAAATGTTCTCCGGAAGCATCTGCTGGCAGTGTTTTGCAAGTAGAGGACACTGTAATATTCATGAAAAGAAATTCATTGATCTCCTTCTACCAACCCTTCTTATACGTTCCATACACTTAGAAAACTCTGGTTACTCTGGACAAAGTATTGGTCGCAGATTTACAAGAATACTCTAGATCCACCTGGTCCCCTTGCAAATGAGGATTAAGTCGGGGACCTCAGCCCACACTCAAAGTGCACTTGCTTCCTGCACGTTTGGGGCTGTGACTGCATGTCCACCTGGGAGAGCTCTCAGCACCTCACTGGACCTCTAGCCACTAGCAGCTAAGAAATGTCAATGAAACTTAAAAAGAAACAAGATTAAACTAAATTGTGTCAGGTTATTTATTTGAGAGCATAGGTAGAGCAAGAGCCCAGCTCCAGAAGGAAAGCATTTTTTTTTTACCAAGTGTTTTTTCCCCCTCTTTTGCAGTGAAATTACAGACAACCCTTACATGACGTCCATCCCTGCGAATGCTTTTCAGGGACTATGCAATGAAACCTTGACACTGTGAGTAATGCCAGTTCTACTTCTACCAAAATGCAATTTTTATTTGGACCACTGTCGTATTTTCATAGCCCATCCAAGAAATATACTATAGGATGTGCTGTATCATCTACTAAAGTAGTTAAGAGGATTGCCTTATGGTATGGTACTCAGCAGATGACAAAATGGTTTAGGTAACAAGACAAGTATTCTCCTGTACAAATGGTCAGCATGATTTATCTGTAGAAGACCATTTAGGTTTTATAAACCACATGGCCTTTGTGGCAATTGAAAAAGGTAGCCATACACAATACATAAACTAGTGAGTTTGTTCCAATAAAATTTTATTTACAAAAACAAGTACTGGACCAGATTTGACCGGCATGCCTTATAATATAACTGTATTCTAGTATCCATATTGTGTAGAGGAAGAACCTGGGCTTAGAGCAAATTGAACTCTTCCAAGGTCACTGAGTTCGAAAATGATGCCACTAAGGGCTTCTCATGCTCTCTGTACTCACATTCAACTTGGTCATCACAACTATTATGAAACTCCTATAAAGCCATATTGAATAGAAAACAGTATTGTTCTATGTCATTACTTTTCCAGAGTTTGAATGGGTTCTGCTCTTTAGATAAAGGAGAAGTTTATTAGAGAAATTTATAAAATGTTCTAAGAAGTCTAATAGAAGTATAAAAGTTAATTCTCCAAACTGGTAGGAAATTCCCCCTCTTTCATGAAATTAGCCACAAAATAAAATTGAGGTTGTCCAAAGGATCCCTTGTCTCTAGCTTCAATACCACTGTCCAAGCTCAGGCCTGGTGGTGTTTTTGCCTGGATTGTCACCCAGCTCCCTTTCTCTGGTCACACTACAGTCCAGGGGTTCTTTATCATATATAAATTTGTTTGGATTATTCCCCAGCACAATTGATCCAAGCCTCCCCTGCCATTCTTGTAAGGGCTGCTTCCAAGCCATTCCTAAGTCTATCAATCTAGGCCCTCTGAAGCTATCTCAACCTCTGGGACTCTATCCACAGTGGAACATTTCAGTTCATCCTTCTCGAAACAAGGAGAGAGCTCTCTTGAAAAGAGACTCGTTCTTGGCCACCATTTCATCTGACAACACAGCAAAGACCTGGAGTCTTAGCCTGCTCAGTCCCAAACCCCAAGGCCATTTGTCTCCTCTGTAAAGGTTTCCATTGTACCACTTACCACTCACTGTATGTAAACTACTTTCTCAATTTCTTTACAGAAGGTTACCTTCAGCTTTTGGCATTTTTTTTTCCTAAGGACCTCATATCCCAAGCAGCCCTCTCAAGTAAAAGCTGCTGGTTGTCCCACTGAGCACAGGCCCCAGTAGGTGTTTAACCAACATCCAAATAAGGGAATCTCATGCTTCCTGCAATCTAGTGGTGGGGATGGCATGAGTTGCCCACTATCTTTTCAGATGATTATTTTTATATTCCTGAAAAAGAATGTTCTTGCTTCTTTGAAGCTCATGCTCAAAAAAGTATGAAAGGGTATGAGTCCAACAGCAGAATTTATATGCATATTCCTGTTAGGATAGAGTTTCAGAGTTTGCAATCTTTTTTTTTTTCTTTTTCAATATTTTTTCTTCCTTCACTTTTTTCCCTTTTTTAAGGCCTGTTTGTCCAGTAAGAGTTTTATTTAATCTCTGAAATGTAATTCCAACAAAGAATATTTTCATTGTCTAGGAATCTCAGTAAAGTTTGGGAGAACAGAAATCTCAAACTCACAATTCTAACATAATTCTAGTTCAGAAAAAATTATCAGAGCTTTCTTCAGCCTCTGTGCCTAGCACCTCTGTGCATTGCAATCCTCACCCAGGACATATTAGTAGCTGGAATTAAACTCATTGTATGATTATTTAAAACTAATCAAAAATAAAAACAAAGATTAGTCTCAGTTCTCCATAACTACATAGGATAAATGCCAGTTTTCAGGGTATCCCTTTTAACACGGTCATGTCCTAAGTGTCTCTCACCAATAAACATATAGCTATTTGATCCTCCCAGCAACGTTTTGGTTAGGTATTAATATCATATTTCTTACAGATAAGAAATCTGAGGACAATAGAGGTTGAGAAATTCTCAGGATCACAAATATGATGAAGTGACAGAGTCAGATAAAATTCCAAGTGAAGAGTCTCTTGCATGCTTCATAGCGTGTCACCAGAGTTAACAGGTGGTGGGTACAAAGGTTTTCAGAATTCCCCTACAACTGTCACTAGTTGTACTTGACTGTGGTCATGGCTGCCTTCTCTTTCTGGATGCCAATAGCCCCCATGCATCCCCCTGGAGACCAGAGCTCCCATGGCTAGGGCTCCTTTTCCTTTGGGTACTTAGGAAGAATCACTTCCTGAGGACAGAAATCCTGACTCCCGGCAGCTCCGCCTCAATGTGGCTTTGGCAAGTCACCCCCACCTCTCAGTAACTTGAGTAGTACATAGAGGAGATGACACTTCAGTCCAGTCCCAGGGATCACCGCACAAAGTAGCTAGTCACGGAAACATAGCAACCACTTAAAACATCAAAATTTCCACAAAAGAGAATGCTCTACCTGTTTTCTTAGATTTGTCTTTGAAGTTCGATTTGATTCAGCCCGCAACCATTAAGCATTTAATCTATGATAAGCCCTGAGGACAAAAATGTGGATAAAACACAAACGTGAAGTGGCATTTTAAATAGGAAAATATAAAGCTTATGCATTCAGATGAATAGTATCTTTTAAAATTGACCTCTTAAGAAACTGAAGTTATTCCCCCATTACTGACATTGAATTAACTGTTACCTGAAACTCTTCTTTTTTGAGTATAGGTAAAACATTTAAAAATCAATCCTTTTTTCCCATCCCCCATGGTTGATGGTGGGTGGGTGATGGGCGTTGAGGAGGGCACCTGTTGGGATGAGCACTGGGTGTTGTATGGAAACCAATTTGACAATAAATTTCATATTTAAAAAATAAAAAATAATAAAAATGAAAAAAATAAAACAAAATAAATCCTTAATCATGGCAAATCTTTGCTCTTCCAACTAAATCCACTTCTGAGAAACAGTTTGAAGTTACTGGGAGATGTGTGGAAAATGGGGATTCACCCTGGGAGATATTACTCTATGTTCCAAGAAAGACATACTGTAAAGTTTTCTTGTGGGACCTGAGAACCTTCATGCACATTTCTGATACCACAGAACTGAAGCCCAACCCTCACCTCTTATGGCTCACTGATTTCTCCTCTCTCTGTTGATTGTAGGAAACTATACAACAATGGCTTTACTTCAATCCAAGGACATGCTTTCAATGGCACAAAGCTGGATGCTGTGTAAGTCAAGGGTAATCATGGAAACCACTGTTTTCCTTCACATTCCCACACCCATTCAATGGGGAATCATCCCATGGGTCACAATTCTGTTAGAGATAGGTTCTACCAGAGCATTCCTCAAACCCAGAGTTAGCATGACCAAAACGTGGAGATGATGTTAAATAACTTAGCAAGAGGCAGCTTTAGTATATACTTACAATGACTCCAATTCTAAATCCCAAAGTTTTATCCTTGATAAAATGGAGAACCATGGTCTCATCTTCAGTTTCCTTGAGAGCTTGTTTGGAGGTTCTAGCAGGATTGTGCAGCTACTTATAAACCCTTGACTGAAGAACAGTACTTCTCTACAGGGGCAGGTTGTCCTCTTCGACCAAGTGCACAGCTTCAGGAGGGATGCACATGGAGTGGTGAGAGAGGAGGGGGCACACCTGCCTAGCCAGCCAGATCAATGGACTCAACCCTGGTGATCAATGGGGTGACAGATGTCACAGCCAGATCGCCCTCACATCTCAGTTTTCTTGTAGGTGTGTGTGTGTGTGTGTGTGTGTGTGTGTGTGTGCGTGTGTAAACATTCATCTATATGTATATGAAGTAAAAGGTGTCTTTAATTGAGTCCAAAGCTGTTCAGAAAGTAAGGTTTATCTTTTTTGTGTTTTCTAGCACTTTTCCAAAAGGTTTAGTTTATATTTGATTCACTCAAAAATAGCTGAAAAGACATATCCAACTTTTGCCTGCCCCCAAAATAAATAATGCCTAGAACAGGATGTTGACCAAAAGATAGCCATCGAACTGGGGTTCTGTCTTTGTTGTACTTTTCTGTCAGATCTTTAGGGCCCCCAGTATCGACACCAGAATATATGTTGTATCTAAGAGCTTGTGGGCCGGCTCAGCCCTACTAATTTGTGTTTTAACTTAATATCTAATAAATGATAAAATAGCTTTAGTAGAGTCTCCTTCCCACGGTGTCGTGGACGAATTAACTTGTAGGGCCTTCCTACTACCAAACCACTAGATCATACATTTAAAAAGATTATATTTTATGTCATAGCTCCAAGAGAGGGAAAAGAAACCAGGAGCTGAAGCCAAAGTGGTGGGTGCTTACAAAAGGTGGACATTCCTAGGGATGGCTGCCAAGATCAGTGGTGCCAAGATACTAGGCTTTAGTGCAGTGAGAAGGCAGGGTAGTGAGGTAAATCAGAGACTTCTAGATTAAGCCAGAGAACCTGGACCAGAGCTGGAGTGGTACCACCCTAGGAGTACCTTCTGATTCCAGCAGAAATAAATGCAAACCTTGACAGAAGGAAAAAACCAGTGCAGGCCCCCTAGATTTTTTAAAGATCAAGATCAATCAGATATGTATGAGCTCACAGTCAAAAATCACATATAGGAGGGAGTGCCTGCATGGCTCAGTCAAACGTTTGACTCTTGAGATCAGCTCACATCATGATCTCATGGTTGTGAGATCGAGCCCTGTGCAGGGCTCTGTGTGGAAAGCGTGGAGCCTGCTTGGGATTCTCCCTCCATCTCTCTCTCTCTCTCTCTCTCTCTCTCTCTCTCTCTCTGCCTTTCCCCTGCTTTCACGACTCTCTCTCTCTCTCTCTCAAAATAAATAAATAAACATTTTTTTTAAAATCACACATAGAAGAAAGAAAACCCCCCATAGTAAGAGTCAGCTGGAACAACAAACAACAGATTTTTGTTTGTTTAATAACATATCGCTGAGTATTTTTTCAACAATTATATTTTCTTCAATTCTAGAACTTCTATCTACTTTTTTAAAAAATTTGCCTGCTTATTTAAAAAAAATTTTTTTAATGTTTATTTATTTTTGAGAGTGGAGAGACAGACACAGTGTGAGAGGGGGAGGGTCAGAGAGAGAGAGAGGGAGACACAGAATCTGAAGCAGGCTCCAGGCTTTGAGCTGTCAGCACAGAGCCCAACACGGGACTTGAACTCACGGACCGTGAGATCATGACCTGAGCTGAAGACGGACAACCAACCAACTGAGTCACCCAGGTGCCCCTGCCTGCTCATTTTTGGCAGCCTTACTTCTTACTCATTTTTGTGATTCCATCTTTTTTTCTCTTTAAGCATTTCATATGTAGTTTTTTTATATTCAGGGAGTGATTGTTGCAAAACCTGAAGGCCTATGGTTCTAGATCTGTTCTTATACAGTGCTTCTCAAACTTTACTGAACATGTAAACCATCTGGGGGATCTTGTTAAAATGCAGAATCTGATTAAGTAGATCTCGGTGGCCCCAGGACTCTGCATGTCTAACAAGCTCCCAGGTCATGATGCTGCTGCTGATGCGTGGACCACACTCAAGCAGGGGAAGGTGGATGACCTACAGAATCATGTGCAGGGGCCCTGGATGCAAACAAGCAGACAAATAACACACATGCAGATTAAGTGGTCTTGTTCTGACTTAGGAGTTAAGTGGTTAATTCTGGTAGGATTCCAGCTTTAAAGAATAAATTCTAATAGGTTTTGAAGTCATTAAACCCCGGCATGGCCTTATGAGTTCCATTTGAAGTGGGGGTTCACTCTTTGCCAGGCTTTTGGTTTTCTCATGATCTTTATCAGATAGAGATTAGAGGGGCACCTGGGTGGCTCATTTGGTCAAGCGTCAGACTCTTGATTTCAGCTAAGGTCATGATTTCACAGTTCATGAAATCAAGCCCCACGTCAGGCTCTGTACTGACAATGTGGAGCCTGCTTGGGATTCTCTCTCTCTCCCTCTATCTCTCTTCCCACCCTCCCCCCACTTGTGCCCTCTCTCTCTCTCTCCCTCTTTCTCTCTCTCTCTCTGTCTCTGTTGCAAATAAATAAACTTAAAAAATAGAGATTAGAGTACTTTTCTCTAAACTGTCTCATTAAGGTTTTAGTCATTTTAAAAATACACAAATATAAAAGAAGACTGAAAAGACTCAATAGAGTAACATGAAAACTTATACATCAATTTTATTTACAGTATTGGAAAGACCTTACTTCTGTCTTAACTTTATCATACAAATCTTACATAATCCTTCATTTATTTTTTTTTATTTTTTTTCTTTTTTTTTTTTTCAACGTTTATTTATTTTTGGGACAGAGAGAGACAGAGCATGAACGGGGAAGGGGCAGAGAGAGAGGGAGACACAGAATCGGAAACAGGCTCCAGGCTCTGAGCCATCAGCCCAGAGCCTGACGCGGGGCTCGAACTCACGGACCGCGAGATCGTGACCTGGCTGAAGTCGGACGCTTAACCGACTGCACCACCCAGGCGCCCCGATCCTTCATTTATTTTTCAACGTATTTATTAACACCTACAATGAGCCAGGTACTGTGCTATTCACAGGTGACACAAAGATGGAGAAGAGAAATGTGCTCCCTGCCTACACTGAGCATGCGTTCTTAGTGGCATCAACTTGAGGGCAGCAGTACTAAGGGTCAAAGCACAGTAGGGAGAAATGAGCCATATCTAAAATATCCATTTCAGATTGAAAATAACTAAACACTGGGGTGCCCAGGTGGCTCAGTCAGTTAAGTGTCCAATGTCAGCTCAGGTCATGATCTCTTTGTGAATTTGAGCCCCACATCGAGCCCACTGCTGTCAGCACAGACCCTGATTTGGATCCTCTGTCCCCTTTCCTCTCTGCCCCTCCCTCCCTCCCTCTCTCTCTCAAAAATAAACATTAAAAAAAAAGAAATAACTAAACACTAAATATTCAATAACATTGGCCTCCTTACTTGGAGGTATAAGCATGATTTTCCCTAGATTTATCAAGGTTTTTTTTAATTATTAGCATTCAACTTCAATATTATGTGAATCTAAGCAAATATTTTCCTCCTTGATTCAACTATTCCTAGAAAGCTGTGGTCTTAAGGGAAATAATTTTCCCAATTCAAATTTACTGTGAATAAAACAGAGAATTGGGACTTCTTAAAATAATTAAGACAATTCGAGATGCCTAGGGTATAAAGATATCAGAAGACTGTCACACAACCATGCTAGATAGCAGGTGCATTAAGATGTTAGCATTAAGGCAACAGAGAGCCACATTAGTAAGGGCAGGGGTGGGGACAGTGAAGAAACGTTCAACCAGGGAGACCTAAGGTGGTCGTAAGGCTCCTGAATTCAGTGTGTCTGGCTGGCTCTTTTCTGAACCAAAACCGCTTTTTCAGAATGCTAGATGAGATTAAAAAAACCCAGCACCCAACCTCAGGTATAGAGTCATTGGTTTATAAAAATTTTATTTGTCACAAGCAAAAGATTTTAAAGCCCATGATTAGGAGCTGTGCTTTAAATTATCTGTTCCTTTATCCTGCTATATGTAGTCATTGACAGGTATCACTCTCCATCACTCTCATTTTTTTTTTAATTTTTTTTTAGTGTTTATTTATATCTAAGAGAGAGACAGAGACAGAGCACAAGCAGGTGAGGGGCAGAGAGAGAGGGAGACACAGAATCCAAAGCAGGCTCTAGGCTCCAAGTTGTCAGCACAGAGCCCAACGCAGGGCTTGAACCCACGAACTGTGAGATCATGACTTGAGCCGAAGTCAGACGCTTAACCAACTGAGCCACTCAGGTACCCCTCAGCTATCATTTTTTAAGCACAGAGATGTGGGGTGTAAAATTCAGCCTTTAGGGCTACACAGCATAGTTCTTAATACTGGCCAAAAACTGAAATCACCTGAAGAGATTTGGAAGTGCAGATGCCTAGGTTTTACCACACATTCTGGTGTAATTGGTTTGGGTGTAGCCAGGGCATGGCCAGTAAAAAATCTCCCTATGTGAGTCTGGTGTAAAGCAAGAATCAAGAACTGTGACTACAGAGTATGTTATTATCAGTCTTTTTGTCCAACAGTCACAGTTGCGTATGAAGAGAATGAAGCCCAAAGTGAACAAACACGTGATTTTTTTTTTTAACATGGCTTTTTAAATTTGGTAAAGCTAGCTGGTGGAGCCAAACCAAAGCCAGGACCTGGATCCCCTTGTTCAAGACTCTTTTTCCTGTGCCCTCCTGGGATTCATATTTGCTGACCTAGCAGCCACGACCAAGGCTTGGACAGGCAATTCCTCTGGCTACTGTGGTTTGTTACTTAGCCCAGGAAAATGGGCTAAGAACACTTCTTAGTTCAGTCTATTACAGGCACAAAATACAGAATCTAAAATATCTTGCAGCTAAGAAGAGTGCACTTGGGAGAGAAAAGAGGCCACTCAAGACTCAAGAAATAACCTGTAGAAGTTTCAGAAAAGAGTCACCCCAAGCAATGGTGTCATTCCTCAGTGAGAACCTGGCTTTACCAATGCAAGGTCACCAATTCAGCGAACTTCCAAATGAGGTCTGAGTGGGAGACACCTTGATGAAAAAAGGCTGGCTGATGAAATGTTATTAAATTCAAAGGACTGGGATTGAAGTTAGGCCATGTATGTTGACCATTTTGCTTCAATACATCTCATGCTTACTCATAAATGGCCTTTTGGTCACGTTGGAGAACTCCATAGAGGCTTAAAGAGATTTCCAAAGTGAATCTTCTGTAATCTGGAGACTGCTGTGCTACATGACTCTCAGCGTAAGTGTAGCAGCATATTATTTTATAGCTTCGGTCATCAAATCAGCTGCAGAATATCACAGGAATTTAGAGACATTTTCTATTGAAAAGATGGAAACACTAACAAGGGAGCAATAATTTCTATCCCAGATTCTCCCCAGCTCTTGTGTCATTTTCCAAACTATGTTCCTTGAATTTTTTTTCCATGGTAAATTAATGGATGTTACTTTTATTTTATTTTTTTATTGTTTTTATTTTAGAGAGAGAGAGCACACAACTGGGAGAGAGGGGCAGAGGGAGAGAGAGAGAAAACCTTAAGCAGCCTCCATGCTCAGTTTGAAGCCCAATGCAGGGCTCAATCCCACAACCCTGTGATCATGACCTGGGCTGAAATCAAGAGTCAGTCACTCAACCGACTGAGCCACCCAGGCACCCCATAGATGTTATTTTTAAAAAGCTGTTCATACCCTTATAAATTTCAACAAAGTGTAATGGCGGACTTCTTGGGTCTTTTACTAGGACAAGCTGAATTATTGGTATCCAAGAGAGGAAGGCAGTATGCAGAGCTTCCCAGGGAGCTCTTGGTTCCAGAAGCCTCTCTCTGGATTGGTGTTCCACAGAACACTTTTGGGGAAATGCTACTCAAAAAGAATCTTTTGATATGTAACTGTGTTGAGTGGCAGATAAATTTAACAAGGTCTATTTTAGAGGCAGTCTATGGAGAATCTAAGAGGCAGTAGAGTTTCAGATCATCTGATGATCTTCTGAAGTTAAACCTATGAAGAGGCTATGTAAGAAGACTCTCTCTGCCTTCTCACCGTCTTTCTCCTCTGACCATGTCCTGGGTTCTATAAGAGGCCTGGCTAATGGCAGAGAATTATAAAGTTGGGGGAAATGGATTTCATTTCACGGTTCCCTGAATTATAGTCTTTTGTACTCACTGTAACTATGCCTTTAAACATAGGAAAGAAATCAGTGCACCATTTTCACCATACTTTCTTGACATTTTTATGTGAAATGTTAAAGGTTTTGGGGAGGATTTAACTAACGTGGGAAATATTTAAATGAGAATTGTTTGTTTATTGACTTTTAGAAATCTAGATCAGAGATCAGCAAACATTTTTGGAAAGGGCCAGATGAATATTTCGGGCTTTGTGGGCCATATGATCTCAGTCGCAGCTACTCAACTCTGCCATTATACTGTAACAGCAGCCACATACAGTACATAAAAAAAAAAAAAAATGAGCCTGTGTTCCAATAAAACTTTATTTACAAAAACAGGTGGCAGGCAAGATTTGACCAGATGGTCATAGTCTGTGGACCTCTGCTCTAGATGAGGGTACTCAGTGAGGATGACTGTGTGATAAAATATATAGTCTTCCAATTCCTGGTAAAGGTCAAAGGCAAGTATGGGATAAAGAGAAGTATCTGGACAAAAATATTTTAGGATTTGAAAGTTCAGATCCAATCATAATAGAAAACAAAGATCTTTTTTTCCAATTAGTATTTTGAATCCAAATTTGAAATTCCGTTATAAAACAATGTTCTATCTATTCATCATTCTACCCTCAGTTTCTGATTCCTGGCTCATGGAAACTTATTTTTTTTTTTTTCAAAGTTAAGCACTTCAGTGAAAGGTATCATATAAATACAAGGTAAAATCAAGATGATGATGGGGCTAAGGCGGTTTGGGAACTACAGGAAGATAAGAGTTGAGCTGCAGATGGAGAAAACAGAGGTCAAGTTTCCATAGTAATAATGAAATAGTATTCACTTTGTGATTTTAACATAGGGCTGTTGCTTCTGGTCTCAATGCTAACTGTGATTTTAAACTAATGTGAACACATCAATATCCTAGTATTATTCTATTTGTGTACAAACATTACACCTAGCATGTTAGCAAATTGCTAAATTCTCCAGAAGTATGTTTGTGTATCTTTAGGTTCTAATTTAAACAATGTGTCATCGTGTGAAAGAACAATGATTCCCCATCATCCGCCTTGTGTCAATTTACTGAAATTAGCAGATTTAACTTCATTTAGACCTTTTTTTAGTGGAACCAAAGAATGCAACTGCAGCCAAGTTGGACAAATTTCACATTAAGAACAAGCACAGATGCTTCAGCTGTAGTTGGGTAAAAGTTCGTGAAAATCATGGCAGATGTGTAAAAGCACTTGGTCCTGTGATTTCATATGGAACCAAGCACACTGTCATCACTCAGATGTGAAATTAATGATAATACAAGCATCCCTTGCTCAGCAGAAGTTGAACTGCTCCCAGTTGCAAATTAAGCCACACATTCATTCTTTGGAACTTCTTTTCCACCCTCTCTTTCACACAATCTGGCATAGGGATATGTTACTTAACGTCTGATTCTCGGTGTTGTATTTTCTATTGTCAGACTCAAGTAACTAGCTACTATCTGACAGTAAACATTTGGGCAAGAAAAAAAAATACCATGTTGATCTGCTAAGAACATACTGAACAGCTAGCCATTATGAACAGAGAAGTCAACACAATTCATGTGCAAATGAGCCTCACACATTAGTTGACTAGACACAAAACACCACAGTTTGCAGCACTGGGACAAGATGACAATAGAGAAGATTATGGGATTAAGCAGGCTATTATTTCCCATGGAGTATTTGAATGGCTTGTAAGATATGCTCTAAGGCTGGCTTTTACCTCTGTCTATTGAAACCTTGAGCATTGTCTCACCTGTTACTGTTTATAGACAGATCTGATTTCTGCGACCGAAAGGATTTCCATGGAGCAATGCGGGCTGGGCAGGGGTTCCCTTTAATTTTTCCAAACAACCAACGCATAGATGGGGAAACATGGTTCCTTACAGAAGTATTCCCATGAGTCTCACAACATAAACAGGTGCCAGCCCAAATTTCCCCTAAAGGGACTATGGAAATGCAGGCTGAAATTCCATCTTGGAGCTGAAATATATCCAAAATTCCCCAGAGAGCAAAGCTCCACAGCAACCACAACTTTCCTTGCCACAGTGTCAACCTCCTCCCTCTGACATAGGTCACTTCCTCACCTAAACATAATATATAGGGCACCTCTAGCTAGGGGTTACCCAGCAACTGGACATTCATTTATTCATCCATCAAGTTTTTACTGAATGGCTGTTACATGCCAAGGATAAGTCCAATGAACAAGGATGTGAGCTATAATATTGTATCTTCCATGCTAAGTTCATCAATTGGATATTCTTCCCCAACTCATTCCTGACCATCCTCATTTTTCTGACTACATTGTTGTTCCTTAACTGTGAGATACACATCATAAGCAGTGTAAAGCATTGAACATACCCGTAGCAGTGTCTGTATCATTTCTAAAGGAAATGTTAGTTCTTTTCCCATAAGCCCTTCACAGTATTTGTATTTAGAAATCCTGGATTTCAAGAAGTCTTTCCTTTCAGCTCTGACTCAAAGACTTTATACTGTCTATTAAGCTCATTTATGTCAACCATATCCTTGCAAAAGGATATCCTTGCAAAAATGATCACATACCCCATCCCTGTAAAGGAATCATTGTCTGGAATAGCTTACTCATGTAGCCTACCAAGGTTTGTGATTGATTTATCCAAGCTTGTTTATAGAATGTGGATTCTAGGAGAATCAGCCTAAATCATGGTGAAGGCATCCGTCTAACCAGACTGACATTCTCAGGTAACATTATGTGATAAATGAGGATGATAAAAACAAAACAAAACAAAACAAAAACCACTTTCCTCTTGGATATTAAGGGTTTTAAAAATCTATGTCCCCATCCCATCCTCTTAGCTTCAAATGGAAAGTGGGATCAGCAATCTGAACCCAAGGTAAAAAGCTTCACGAAATTATCACAATCTGTGATAATAAGGAAGCCCCTTGAAACACCTACACATGGACTAATATTTTCATTTTTTAAATCTTTATTTTTGAGGGAGAGACAGAGTGTGAATAGGGGAGGAGCAGAGAGAGAGAGGGAGATACAGAATCTGAAGCAGGCTCCATGCTCTGAGCTGTCAGCACAGAACCCGACACGGGGCTCAAACCCATGAACAGTGAGATCATGACCTGAGCCAGTCAGACTCTTACCGGCTAAGCCACCCAGGCGCCCCTAATAGTTTCATTTTTGAGCGAGCACCTAATTAACTCTAAGAGATAAAGTGCCCAACAACCCTGCTGGTTTTAGAGAACGCAGCCTCCCCCAAGACTCAGTTCATCTCCGTTCAAGCTGGCTGCACCCTCTCTCCATCCTTTCTCCCCTCCTGGACTCTGGCTGGCTTTCCCAGTTTGAAATCTTCTGCGGCGTTTCTGGTAAACTGCAATGCTTATCAACCAGTCTCCTTATCCTTGGGGGCGTATTGAATATCAGATGAAAACACTACAGAATTGGACAAGCAATTATTTAGTTTTACAATAATTTCTAATGATTAGAGCAAGCCGATTTTCACTTGTAGCAGTCTGCAATGAAGAGGAAAAACTGAGATGAGCTCACTGATCCTCACATGAGTCTGGGAACGGAATGTGATCTGCAAGTTGCAAGGTCCAAAGAATACAAAAAGAGATGCCAGCCAGTGCAGCACTCCACTTAGTTGTCTTTTTACAAAATCATGCTGTTCAGGGTCTTCTCTCCAATTGTTTCTCCAAGATGGTTCTTGCCTGCTCTAGCTATCACTGATCAAAGGAATTTCATGGACACGGAGGGTTGAGGGACAGTCATACAGTGACCACATGAAGCCTGTTATTGACAGCCTTACATGACAGCCATTTAACCAGAAGGCACACGTGACTGCTGCCACATCTTAATCAGATCTGTGTGTGTGTGTGTGTGTGTGTGTATGTATGAGATTAATTGAACCCCTCCATTTCAGACTTAACAATGTCCTAGAAGCTTAGGATTTTCTCAGTCACTGCCTGAAAAGCCATGTCCTGCCCATACCCTGTGGCATTTGTAAACCAGCTGTCTGTCACTGCCATCAAGAAAGTCACGTGGCCACCACACCATATGCTGAGTCTTCTTTCATTCTGGATTATTTTTTCCTTAAAGCAATCTCATGTGTCACTAAAAGTTGAAATTCACCCACCTCACTGCTTTTGAAGAGAGCTACATTGATTTTTTAAAATTTTTTAATGCTTATTATTTTGAGAGAGAGAAAGAGAGACAGAGTCTGAGTTGGGGCAGAGAGAGAGGGAGACACAGAATCAGAAGCAGGCTCCAGGCTCCAGCTGGTCAGCACAGAGCCTGACAAGGGGCTCAAATCCATGAATTGTGAGATCGCGACCTGAGCCAAAGTTGGATGCTTAACCAACTGAGCCACACAGGCACCCCTGATTTTGTTTTTATTCACTCATTTACACATTCATTGTCTGTAATCTTATCTATACAACCTGCCCCACCCCCAACAAACACGATTGTCAGAGATAATACGTGCCACCTAATTAAATTTTAATTTCAGATAAACCACAACTTTTTAGTATAGGAATGTTTCAAAAGTTACATGGGGAATACTTATGCTAAAAGTTATTCATTGTTTATCTGGGCATCTTGTATTTTTACTTGCTAAACCAGGCAACCCTGCCCCAAAGAAATTCACCACCTTCACCATGGTCATTCCCTTCTTGATTTAAAATATTCTTAATGTTTATTTTTTGAGAGAGACACAGAAAGAGAAAAATGGTGTGCAAGCAGGGGAGGGGCAGAGAGAGAGGGAGACACAGAATCCAAAGCAGGCTCCAGGCGCTGAGCTGTCAGCACAGAGCCTGACACAGGGCTGGAACTCATGAACTGTGATATCATGACCTGAGCCAAAGTCAGATGCTCAACCGACTGAGCCACCCAGGGACCCCTCCCTTCCTGATTTAAGCCCAGGCTTCAGAAGCAAATGGGAATATTGACCAATATTGAGAAAATTTAAATCAGTTGGCACTGAAGTGGATTGAAAACTACAGTCACCACTGATCAGGTACAGGCATACCTCATTTTACCACGCTTTCCTTTATTGTGAGTCACAGATATTGCATTTTACAAATTGAAGGTTTGAATCAACCCTGCATCAAGCAAACTCTACTGGTGCCATTTTTCAACAGCATTTGCTCATTTTGTGTCTGTCACATTTTGGTAATTATCACAATATTTCAAACTTGTTTATTGTTATTATATTTAAATTGCTGCAATCTCATGATAAAATTTGAATGGATGAGGAGTTGCTCCTTATGGATGAGGAAAAAAGTGGTTTCTTGAGTTGGAATCCACACCTGGAGAAGATGCTGTGAAGATTGTTCAAATGATAACTCAAGGATTTAGATTATGACATAAATTTAGTTGAGGCAGGGTTTGAGAAGATTGACCCCAACTTTGAAAGACGTTCTGTGGGTAAAATGCTATCACACAGCATCACATGCTACAGAGAAATAATTCTTGAAGAGAAGAGTCAATCAATGCAGCAAACTTCACTGTTGTCCTAAGAAATTGCCACATTCACTCTGACCTTCAGCAGCCACCACCCCGATCAGTCAACAGCCATCATCATCAAGGCAAGTCCCTCCGCCAACAAAGAGATTACGACTTGCTTAAGTTCAGGTGACTGTTAGCATTTTTTAGCAACAAAGTGTTCAATTAAGATATGTACATTGGGTTTTTAGACATGATGCTATTGTACAATTAAAAGTCTGCAATATGGTCTAAACACAACTTTTATATGCAATGGGAAACCAAAAAATTCACTTGACTCACTTTATTGTGGTGGTCTGGAACCAAATCTGCAGCATCTCTGAGGTATGCCTGTAAATAGGGAATGAGACAATTTTTATAAAATCTAGATATGCAAACTGGATCCTGAACATGCTCACTTTCAAAGACTTCTGCCGTAATTAATATGTATAAACCTTGCACCACTAAAACCTAGAATGTTTTGAGTGCTTAAGCCAGAAGAAGGTAAGGTGTTTTCCAAATTCTTAGAAACCAGTTAATAGCTAGGGAAACCATGCTCACATTTTATTTTGGAATTTGCGTCAATTCGCTTAACCTCACCTAATTCATTCTCTCTCTCTCTCTTTCTCTCTCTCTAGTTACCTGAACAAGAATAAGTACTTGACAGCTATTGACCAAGATGCATTTGGAGGAGTATACAGTGGACCAACCTTGCTGTGAGTAAGACATACAGAAGAATATGTCGGTCTTTATTTTATTTTATTGGGAATAAAGGACAGTCACTAAGAGAAGAGGCTGATGTTTACAGGTAGGCCATGTTGTCTTGGCTAAAGACATCCTCAGTAGTCTTCCACCCAGCTGTATAGGCTACTGCTTGGAAGAAAGTTCTTGTTCTTTGACACTCAGAAGCCCTCACACTCCACCGTACCATCCGGATGCCTCATTAGGAAGCCACCTTGGTTGGACATTCATGGAGGCCCCCAGTGCAAAAAAAAACCAGGCATCTTTGAGCAGGTGCTGTTTGCAAAATTCTGAGACACAAGGTCTACAAACAGGTGGCAGGCACTCTGTGCAGAGAAAAATGTGTGTGAATGTGCATTGCACAATGCTTGGCATGAAGAAGGAAGAGTATAAATTGTCTGACTCCTATCTGGTAAAATTTACAATCACTGGAAAAGATGAGACATAATTATTTTTAAAAACAGCAGTTTAGAATCTCACCATTGAACATCTGGTCCAGTCCTTGCCAAAGCAGAACACAGCACCCCAGGAGAAGGCACAAGGTAATCCATTAGAGGCAAGGATAAATATTAGAGGTTCTATTTATATTTAAGATTTTAAAAATAAGGTGGCACCTGGGTGGGTCAGTTCATTAAGGGTCTGACTTTGGCTTGGGTCATGATCTCACAGTTCATGGGTTCGAGCCCCACGTGAGGCTCTGCGCTGACAGCTCAGAGCCTGGAGCCTGCTTCAAATTGTGGGTCTCCTTCTCTCTCTGCCCCTCCCCGCTCACACTCTGTCTCTCTCTTTCTCTCTCAAAAATAAACATTAAGAAATGTTTTTAAATAAGGACAAATTAAGTTTTGGTACTATATACACAGATGACTGCAGCCCCTCAGGTGTCAGGTAGGAAATGGACGCATTCCCAGGGAACAGTGGGTGATCCACAGTCTTGAGTACTTAACATCGTCACTCTTTCACTTCTAACAATCGTACTTCCTTTTTAGATTGAATGCACCTAGTTAAGTGAATTTATGACCTTATTTTCTTTCTTTTTTAAATTAATGTTTTATTTTTATTTTTGAGAGAGAGAGAGAGAGAAAGAGCACGTGAGCAATGGAGGGGCAGGGAGAAGGGGACAGAAGATCTGAAGTAAGCTCTGTGCTGACAACAGAGAGCCCAACTGGGGGCTCAAACTCATGAGTGTGAGGCCATGACCTGAGCTGAAGTTGGACGCTCAATGGGCTGAGCCACCCAGGTGGCCATATGGCCTTATTTTCTTAACACATAGGTGCCATATGAGAGGGCAGAGTGACCCTAAAAATCTACTATACCACATGGGATTCATTGTTAACTGAGGGCAAAGTACTTAAAAGCATTACACATTTTTCTTTCTACAAAAAGTCAAGTGAAAAAAAAAATGTGCTGGCCTTTTGTGTGATTTTTTTTTTAACCTGGAAGATACTTTTAAAAGATGACTTTATAGGGACTCCAGGGTGGCTCAGTCCGTTGAGCCACCTCTTGATTTTGGCTCAAATCATGATCTCACAGTTTGTGGGATCGAGCCCTCTGTCGGGCTCTGATCTGACAGTGAGGAGCCTGCTTTGGATTCTCTCCTTCCTTCTCTCTCTCTGCCCTTCCCCCACTTGTTCTCTCTCCCTCTCCCTCTCTCTCTCTCTCTCTCTCTCAAAATAAAAAAATAAACATTAAAAAAAAGACAACTTTATAACTGCTCCTTCAAGGGGCACCTAGGTGGCTTAGTTGGTTAAGCATCCAACTTTGGCTCATGTCATGATCTCACAGTTCATGGGTTTGAGCTCCGAGTCGGGCTCTGTGCTGACAGCTCAAAGCCTGGAGCCTGCTTCAGATTTCTGTGTCTCCCTCTTTCTCTGCCCCTCCTCTGCTCATGCTCTGTCTCTCTCTTTCTCTCAAAAAAATAAAAACATTTTTTAAAAAATTTTAAAGAATTATAACTGCTCCTTCAGGATAAAGGTGATACTTCACTAATTAATGTTGTTTCTCTGAAGAAATTTGTGCTTTGGAAATGACCTTTAGAAACAGGTATTTAAAAACATTTCCAAGTTATGTAATCTTCCTGATGAGAATGGTGAATATCACTTATGAAAATTATGTTTGTTAAAACCAGAAATTGAATTTTATCCTTTTTAAAAATATTTCAAATCAATAATTACAATGGTCTTAAAATCCACGTGTATAAAATATGAAAATGACACATGCATAGGTTAGTGTGCAAAAACAACTGATGGACATCCAAGAATATGAATTTCAATAAAAAACTTGTATTTAGTTCCTGAATTGGATTGAGAGTTGAGAATCTTAACTTAGTGAGTACAGCCATGCCTGCCTTAGTCCATGGGGAACCATCTATCTTTGTGAGGTGACTTTTTCACTGACAGCCACTTAAACCTAGACTGAAACAGATGCAGACCTCTGAATAGCTATATCAGAAAGGGTTAAACAGCAATTTTCAAAATTAGTGAAGTATATTTAATTACAGTGCTTTCACTTTAGTGAAATTTTTTTAAAAGGTTACTCGGGGCGCCTGGGTGGCGCAGTCGGTTAAGCGTCCGACTTCAGCCAGGTCACGATCTCGCGGTCCGTGAGTCCGAGCCCCGCGTCGGGCTCTGGGCTGATGGCTCAGAGCCTGGAGCCTGTTTCCGATTCTGTGTCTCCCTCTCTCTCTGCCCCTTCCCCGTTCATGCTCTGTCTCTCTCTGTCCCAAAAATAAATAAACGTTGAAAAAAAAATTTTAAAAGGTTACTCATTTATTTTCATCTTATCCTTTTAAAATGTATGTTTAGTGTGTTTTATAGTGTATATAACATGGTATTACAGTAATGTGTGCATGGAGATCATAAATGTACACAGGTTAAAGGCACATACTCAGTTTTTGCATGTGAATATGTGACCTTGGAAGAATTTAAAGACCAATGATGTAGACTACGACCACTCAAATCGGGGCCACTACAAGGTGAATGGCTAGCCCCAGAATGTACATCAAAATACAGCTTCTTTTATGGAGAAAATCTTCCCATAAAAGCAAAGTTGCCCCAACTGAACAGTGTGCTTCATGAAGTCATTGGCTTGCCTTACAGTACAAGCTTCTTACATTTGTCAAGGACTCATAAGAAACAGTTGGCCAGTGGGCACCAAGCTTTGAGTAGCACTAGTCTAGATGACAAGAGCCTCCAAATCTCCCTTTGCCTTCTATCTCGGTCCCTCTCAATTCCGTCTTCCCCAAGCCTGTGTGTGTTAAAATGCAAATCGGATGTTAACACTAATTCTGGTCTCCTGTACCCCTCAGGATAAAGACCTTGGTGTGGCACGCAAGGCTCCATTATAATCTTCAGCTTTGTCTCTCACACCACTATACACCCCTGACCAATGATCTGTCTGTATTAGCTCTCCTAATACTCCAACCTACTTACATGGCTATGTTAAACTCTTTCTTCGTTCTGCTTGGAAAACCCTACCACAACCTCATCTGTCTGATTAGCACCTACTACCATTTTATCTTTCAACCAAAAACCTCCTCCTCACTGAAGTCGTTCTTGACCCTTATTCTCCTTAGGGAAAGATAACCATTTCTTCTTCTGTACTCTAGCCCCTCTATGTATGCATCTCAAAGCAACAGTAGTATGTTTCTGTCTATCTCTCCAAGAGCTCTTGAGGGCAGGGTTATGCCTGTCTTGTTTCTACAGTTCTACTTCGTTTTACCATGCCTAAAACATAGTACTAGCTTTAAAAATGTTAGCAAAATTAATACGGTATACAATAAATACTTGAATCACACTTCTGTAAATGCTGTAGCCTTTAAATAGCAGTCACATTTTAAAGATATTTCAGTACTTTGTCCTTAAGGGAGAGTGTCCATTTATACTTCTAAGTGGTAAATTAATGTATCTATTTGTTTCTGTTGCTTAAAAGTTGTTTTGATAGTATTGGCAAGATTTTTTTTTTTTCAAGGCTCTCTGGCCAAGTTAAGAGCAGCTGTGCAAGTACTTGACAATGCAATTCCTGCTTCTGGACACAGGCCAGGTTGTGAAAAGTGAGCTAGATTAGGAGTGAGGCCTGGACTTGACTCCTGCTTTCATCACTAATTGTGAGACCCATGTCTCAGTGATCTTATTTGTCAAAGCAGAGTTACTAAAAGTAGTGAAGCTTAAGTAAGAAAATAAAGTAAAAGCACTTTGTATATGTCTCACGAATGTTAAGCATTGTGATTACCTTCGCTTCTTCCTGCCTCTTGATACTTCATTATTCTTACCTTTCTAAGTCTTTCTGTCACTCCTTCCTAATCTTTCTCACTAGCGATCACTGCCCCCAGTATTTCAGTCCCGAACTCTGGCTCTTTCTCCTCTCTGTCTCTCCTTTGGTTAAATCACTTGTTCTCAAATATTATGACAATATGAGAGAAATTTTCTAATTTCAGGTTTTTCAGAACTTAGCTCCGATTTAGTTATCTCACTTGCCTGAAATTTCTACTCCTTCCCTGTCATTCTGATCCATTTGCATCAGTTTGATTAAATTCTTCCTAATCAACCTCTGAAAATGTACAGTAAACATTTATTGATCATAGGCTAAGCTTCGTTAGGAGCTTTTGATAGGGGGGGTTCCTATTTTGACAGGTGGTCAGGGAAAGCCTCTTTGAGAAGGTAACAATTGGGAAAAAATATGAAAGTCATAAAGGAACAAGGCATGTGACTACCAGAAAGAAAAGCATTCTAGACAAAGTGCAAAGACCCCCGGGTAAGAACATTCCTGGCATGTTTGAGGAATAGCAAGGAGGCTGTTGTAGCTCAAGAAGAGTAAACTAAACAGGAAAAAGATAGAAGTTGTGGTCAAAAAGATAATGGGGTGGGGAGAGCAACTTGTGGATGGCCTTAAATGTCACTTTAAGGTCTTTTATTTGCTCCTAGATACAGAGGAAGCCATTGGAGTCTTTTGCCATGATCTGGCCTTTGTTTTAGTAGGGTCACATTGGCTGTTGTATTGAGAGTAGGGTGCCAAGTCTGGGAGCTGGGACACCACTTAGGAATGTATAAAAACAATGTGGGCATGAGGTGATAGCAGCTTGTAACAAGGTAGTAGCAGTGAGGGCATAAGAAACGGTCAGTTCAGACTATATTTTAAAGGTAAAGCCAATATGATGTGCTGATGGAATGTACATAGGGAATGAGCAAAAGAGAAGAATCAAAGACAACTGCAAGGGTTTTGGCGTGAGCAGCCAGACGAATGGGATCACTACTTCCTGCGAAAGGGAAGACTGTGGGAGGAGTTGGTATAGTGGTGAAGAACAGTCTGAGGTGTGTGTGACACATCCAAGCAGACTGTGATAGCTACAGATGGGAAAGTAACACAAGAGATCAGGGCTAGAGATGTATTTGAGATGCTTTGGAATGTAGGTGGTAATGGGAGATGTGATTATGGAGGAAATCTCAATAAATGGCTAGAATGGAGACTTCTGATAACCCTCCCCACCAAGAGAGCTCCAAGAGAAAGTTCTGGAAATAAAATAGATTGATACATTATCTGACAGGATTGGCTGTATGAACAACTATTTTGATAGATGTTTTAGAGAACTATAGAGCATGTGCAAGACTTAGCAAGAAGTCCATCCAAACAAGGTACATAAATAAGAGAGATGTTTCATAAAGATGTTTCATAAGGAAATAAAGCTACACAAGAAAGGAAATGAAATCAAAATATGCAGAGTTGTAATAACCAAAATACTAAATATAAGCTTAACCAAATATGTCCTAAAACTGTTTCAGGAGATTAGACGGGGTGTCAGGAGAATTTGTGTGTAGGGTGATAGAAGAGAGCTAAATCCTCATCTTCCCTAGCAGGAAGTCAGTGGGTGAATCAAAAGCCAATAAATCAAAATATATTTACAATTATGGGAAAAAAAATACCAGTTAAAAGTTAAAAGTAGTTGTTTTCAGGGCATCAGAAAGCAGACTGCAGGGAGGAATTGCACCAGAGCCTGTATAACTAAGCTTCCAGTGTAGTTTGCTTTTTAAAAATAGGTCCACACATTATTTTAATGAAAATTAGAATTTAATTTAAAAAGAAAACCATAAAGCACAGGAAAAGAGGACAATGGATATGGCAGCATTTGAAATGCCAGTAGCAGGAAAGTAAGAAATGAACAAAGAGTTCAATCTCACCCTTCAGATTTCAGGCAGTTGTCTTAAAGAGCATCTAGTAACTACTCATGAATGGCTTTGCAACATCACCATGTACCTCTTGTCTTGAACATTTGTCAAAATCTTTATCACTGTATTTCCCACAGATCTTCTCCCTATTAACCAGATTTTAAGATCCTAAGGAAATCGACAATGTCTTACACGTTCTGTAATTTCCCTGCTTCAAAAGACAAGACAGCAAGTATTCAATAAATATTTGATAAGTTGTAACTGAATACCAAATAGCCATGATTTGGGTGTGAGTTGGTGTTAAAGCCAACTTGGAAAACCTTAAACTCCAACTAAAGAGAAGAAAAATGGCTGGTATATATTTCTGCTTCATAAAGATATTTAAGAAAGAACACAGTCATTTCTAACAGTCAACAAAAACAGTAAATTTGCCCACTTAGTTTACCATCTTTTCTCAAGGTCATTTCTCAAAAAAGAATCTAATTCAAAACAGGTGCAACATCTAAAGTACGGCCTGTTCTCCACCCTTTCCTATTTTTTAAAGCCTTTTAATATAGTTTGGGAGTTCAATAACATTTATTACCTATTGTTTTTCTAATCAAGACATGCAATCTCATTTTCTATTTTTATGCTTTTCATTTTTGATTATCTTGTTTTCTTTTAATCTTATTTTGAAAGAGAAGCTCTCGGTGTTTATAATCCCAAAGGAAAGAATGCACTGAAATGCAATGCCTTCCATAATAACCAGAGTTCTCTAAGGTCTAAATTATGTAACTTACGTTAATAAGCATTTAACCTACCACTGAAAATGACGGGGCGCCTGGGTGGCGCAGTCGGTTAAGCGTCCGACTTCAGCCAGGTCACGATCTCGCGGTCCGTGAGTTCGAGCCCCGCGTCAGGCTCTGGCCTGATGGCTCAGAGCCTGGAGCCTGTTTCCGATTCTGTGTCTCCCTCTCTCTCTGCCCCTCCCCCGTTCATGCTCTGTCTCTCTCTGTCCCAAAAATAAATAAACGTTGAAAAAAAAAATTAAAAAAAAAAAAAAAAAGAAAATGATTATAATAGTCCCAGTCACTATTATAAGTATCTCCTAAGAAGAGAACAGCTCTGTAACAATATCCTTGAGTCTGTGTAACATGCCTCAACAAAAATAAACTATTGTTGCTATTAGCTGATCAAATGAATTATTTAAAAATCTAAAGATCAAGGCACTGCCATCTGGGTTTACAGAAGAATAAGCACCTTATGTTCTTATCTTTTACTCAATGATCTTCACAAAATCATACTATTAGATGGCTGAAAAATTGTGGCACAGTTCTTTTGGGCATATCTGAAGTCCACTGGTGTGTTGAATGCATAATTTTCTAGGTATGAGCCTGGACAAATTTATTTTTTTATTGAGATATAATTTCCATACAATAACATGCAGTTTTCAAGTATACAATTTGATAAGTTTGGGCAAAATTTTGTTATCCTATCTTAGTCAAGGCTTCAAACATTTTCATCAACCAGAAAATTCCCTCATGCTCCACCTTCCGTATACAACCACATATCTATGTATTTTTCTAATGTAAAAGACTAGGAGTAAAATTGTTAGGTCACAGGACAGATTACATTTAACTTCATGGGAAATAATGCCTACCAAAAATCCCATTTTCTACTCAAACCAGAGAGGTATGAAAGTTTGATATTTGCTTACTCATTATATTGTCAGTCTTTTTGATTTAGCCATTCTAGTTGCTATAAAGTGGTTTCTCATTATGGTTTACTCTGTTTTCCCTGATTATTAATGATGTTGAGTACCTTTTCATGTACCTCATAACCATTTGTATATTTTCTTTTGCCAGGTGTCTGCTCAAATATCTTACCTTATTTGATTAGATTGTCTTTTTGTTGTTGAGTTGCAATCCTGAGTACATTTTAGTCCTAAATGAAATCAGCTTTAGTCCTGACCCCCCAGGCCATCACCATGCATAGTTGAACCTCTCCTTTTCTCTTTCCTTTCTAAGGAGAAATAGCTAATCTGAAGCAAACTTGTAGGAGTGCCTGGGTGACTCAGTTGGTTAAGCGTCCAACTGTGGCTTAGGTCACGATCTCCCGGTTCATGGGTTCAAGCCCTGCGTCAGCACAGCCCTCTGTGCTGACACATCAGTGCCTGAAGCCTGTTGCGGATTCTGTGTCTCCCTCTCTCTGTGCCCCTCCCCTGTTCATGCTCTGTCTCTCAAAAATAAATACACATTAAAAAAATTTTTTTAAGAAAATGAAGCAAACTTGTGCAAGGTGTTCATTTACTCACTTATTCTACATTTTCCTGAGCACCTACTGAACTCCATGAATGTTATAAGCATAAGACATAACTTCTGCTTTTAAAGAGGTGACAGCCAAATTTAGGAGAAATGTGAGTAAATAACTGTAAGTTTGATGTCAAAAGAGCCATGACAGATATTTAGAGAATCAAGATACCATTTCTAGGTAGGGTGACCAGCAAAGGCCTCATTAAAGAAGATGGTATTTGATGGGCTTCAGATAAGGGGTAGAATTGCAACAGACAGAGATGGAGAAAGAACAAAGGCAATTCTACGGAAAAACATAGGATGTGTTCAAAGAATAGTAACAATAACAGCAACAAAACATAATTTGGGGCAAAGGATAGTGTTGGAAAAGTGTATTGTGTTGAAATCATGTTGTGAGGAACATGACCTGACTCAGCAGGTCAAGGATGGCCCACTGAAGAATTACTATGGAAATATTAGTAATAGTTATATAACCCATTACAGTTTGTGGCCCTTTTCAACTCACCCCCATGCCTTCTTCCTTTCACCCTCACCCACCCTTGGCCCTGACACTATTAGTCTTGGATACCGCTGTCCCAACAACTGTGCTGTGACTGCTCATCTATATCTCCTGGCTATTTGGCAGGCACTGGACCTCCAAAGAGAGGGACAAGATCAAATCCAAAGACCTAATCAGCCTGGCACTCCTTGTCTTCCTTTCTGTGTTTGTCAAACAGAGCCTTTGGGGCAGCTCTCTTGGACAGGAAGGGAACCTCCTAGGGGTGGAAAACCAGAGGAGGTTTGTCTGCTAGGCTGCTCTGCTCACTGGAGTGATAAATGAGTTGCAAAGGTAAACATACTCTTACAGTTTCTGGCTCGGGCATCAAGCCATCAAGCCAGCAGACCTTTGCCAAGGGATCCAAGTTGTTGGGGAAGCAACCGAAGTGGGTCATCCCTCCTAAGACACACACCTGTGTCTCCAGAGGCAAGGAGATGGCTTGCGACCATTTTGTTCAGTCCTTGAGAGCTACAAGGAAGGTCACAGAAGAATTTGAAGAGAAAGAGTAGATAGAAACCTTTCCATAATTGTGTGCATGCTGGCTTCTTGAAGTAGGATGGCCTACTTCAGTCCTCGGAATCTTCAGACTGGAAGACTCGTGTCAACAATTCACGAGAGTTGGATAACAAAAAAATCCAAATTTATTGATCAGTAGCATCTCTTACTACCATAGCCACTGATATGAGAAAACAGAGCTAATACTTTAAGTCACAGCAATCTATCATGGTAGGGTTACTTTTTATACCTAATGAGAAAACATTGCAGAGAATTCCTAAACTAGGGGGCTGACTCTTGGTGGGAGAGAGGTGATGGAGTTATTACAAAGGTCCTCAAAATCATATGAACCTTTGCATTTCTTCAACTGACTAAAATTTCAACTACTATAATCCTCAAAAGTTTTTTTACTTTAACTGAAAGAGAAGTTCTCCAAAGCACCAAGAGCCAGTGTCCTGGAGCAATGGCCTCAAATGATCATGCGTTTTCCACCAGGGGATTCAGTCTGAATAAATGTTCTCATATCTATGCCAATATGGACAGTAAACTGGGATGACCTTTCATCTATAAAAATGAATAATTCACAAACCCATTAACTGTTTCTTGTAACATGGTTTTGCTAAAATTAGTTCTTTAAGTAAGGGCTTTTTACTTTGGTCAAAACTGATAGAACATAAAAGAATATTTGCTGAGTCTGAATTCTAGGAAAACAATGCTTACAAAATGTTCTAAAACATATAAATTCTGAACAGTTTTATTAACTAATCACTGCTCTTTAGTCAGGAGTCCTCAACCGTAACGAAGTCAGAGCACATCTTCTTTGCAATTTTAAGTATAAACAATCTACCTTTAAGTAAGCGCCTACTAGGCTGTCTGCTAAATATTTTGTATAAATTATTTTATTTCATCCTATCAATCCCAGAGGATTCTGACCCCTCCAACACTACTCCTCTCAGAGTTTTTGGTGATTTCCCCACATAAAGTTTCAATCAGTCATGGGGTGAAAAAAAGATTGCATAGAGCCAAATAGATGAGGCAAAAATCATTATTCTATAGCACGTTTTACTCATGATTTTACAATTAACTAGAAGATGCTGACAACAGACTTAGTGATAGGAGGGGAAAATTAACCTAGGATTAAAATTTTCAACAAATAACCCACAAACATAAGCACATGAAACAGTTTTTGGTGTGCACAATTAGGCACTCAGTTCTTCCCAAGTAAGTATAGATGAATGCTAAATTCTTTGACTCTTCTGAGATTTTTACTCTTGCGACAGGAAATAAGGTAGTTAAGGATTATCATTCTGACACACTATTTCTGCCAAGTCACTGAAATCCATTTTGTTAATTATGTTCTGTTTCTGAGTCTAAAGGAAATAAACACCTTAAAAGAAAGTGGACTTTTCACGTCTCACCAGTAGCATTGAGGTCCTTTAGCCACTGTGGTGATGGTCATTTCGTATGTGTTTTGGGGAGGAGAGGGAGAGGATTCAACACTAAGGACAAGGATAGGTTTTTATTTCAGTATCTGAATATTGGCAATAAATTGCCATCATTTCCTCTTGTCATTGTGTGGTGGAGAGCTGACCATACTGACTTACAGTATATGGGTAGTTTGTCTTTGAAGAATCCATTATGCTTATATGGTAAGTTCCATGGGATTTCATAGGTCACAGAAGCAAAAGGCTTAAAAGAAATATAATTATACAAACTTGAGAGATAGAGGAAAGGTTAACAGTGATTTCTGAGTTACAAAGCAATTATATTTTTGAGCTTCAGCTGTGTTCTCTGTTCTTTACAGATAGTATATCACCTTTACCCTTTTTAACTATTCAGTAGCAGGTGTTATCATCCCCATTTAACAAAGAGAAACTGAGGTGCAGAGATAATAGGTAAGTCCCCAAGGTCATCTGGCCATAAGCAATGGTGCTAGAATGCAAACCAGCACTAACTAACCCAGAAACACCGTCTCTTCCTAGGGGCACAAAGAGGCACAAAGTGAGCCCCTTTCACATATGATTGTTCTTGCACCTGTTGTAATTCTCCAACTTTCCTAGATCATTTTCTTCAATTTCTGCTTAAAATGCTCCAGTTCTTACAAATAGCAAAGACTTTGCTGAAACAGCTCCCTATCCATGATCTGTTCTCTGATTCCATCTCCTACTTCTTTCCTACTCAACTCTCCACACCAGCCACACTGAACACATCCCCCTCCAACATGTTGCCACCTAGGGGTTGTGCACTAACTGTCTTCTCTACATAGATGGCTTTTCCCCCAGGTATCCATGGGACTTGCTCCTTCGCCTCCTTCAATTTTTGCTTAAATGTAACCTTCTCATCGAGGTCTTCCCTGAACACCCTATTTAAATTTGCAAGCTGCACACATTGCACTTCCTTCCTGTATGTTTCTCCTGCATGCTTATCACTATCACCATCTGGATGTCTAATAGGCATCTCAAACTCAACCTGTCCAAAACTGAACCCGTGATCTTTCCCTCCATACCTGCCTCACTTCCCCATTTCAGGAAATGGAAAGTCTATTTTTTAGTTGCAGACCATAAATCTCAGAATCATTCTTTTTTTAACCTTTTGTTTAAATTTTCTTTAATGTTTATTTATTTTTGAGAGCGACAGAGATAGAGCATGAGTGGGGATGGGCAGACAGAGAGAGGGAGACACAGAATCTGAAGCAGGCTCCAGGCTCCGAGTGCCTGGATGTAAGAGCCTGAGCTAAGGCTCAAACTCATGAACCACAAGATCATGACCTGAACCTAAGTCAGATGCTTAGCCCACTGAGCCACCCAGGCACCCCTCTCAGAGTCATTCTTGACTCCCCTCTTTTCCCACCCATATCCAATGCATGAGAAAGTTCCATTGGCTCTACCTTTTCAATCTATAGAAACTCCAACCATTCTCAGCAGTTCCAGTGCTACCACTCTGGTCCAAGGCACCTTCCTTGGACCTTGGTCTTCTTGTTTCTACCCTTTGCTCTCTTTGGTTTACTTTCAAAGCAGTATCCAGATTGGTCCTTTGAAATCCTTGGTCAGATTACACCATTCCTCTGAAGACTTCTGATCTCACTCTGATAAAAGACAAAGTCCTTCTGATGGCCTACAGCCTTGTAGGAATATGATCTAGCTCCCCGTTACCTCTCTGATTTCACCCACATTTTCGACTCCCCCACTGTCTCAGCTCCAGCCACACTGGCCTCCTTGCTTCCTCAAACATAGCAGCGCCTATGACACTATCTGGTCTCCCAGCCTGCACTGTTCTTGCCTCAGGCATCAACATGTTTCTCTCTCTCCCTCACCTCCATTGGACCTCTGCTCAACTATCTCCTCCATGAGGCCTTCCCTGACACCCTCCCCAATTGTGACCCCATTCTTAAGCTCTTCCTTTCCTCTTCCCTGTCTTCCTCTTTCCCATAGTACTTATTATTATTATTATTATCAAATATACGATTTTTTTTTTAATGCTTATTTATTTTTTTGAGAGAAAGAGAGAGACAGAGCATGAGCAGGGGAGGGGCAGAGAGAGAGGGAGACACAGAATCTGAAGCAGGTTCCAGGCTCTGAGCTGCCAGCACAGAGCCTGAGGCAGGGCTCAAACTCACAAGCCATGAGATCATGACCTGAGCTGAAGTCAGATGCTCAACCAACTGAGCCACCCAGGTGCCCCAAATATACTCTGTGTTTTACTTATTTTTTTTTTATTGTCCCTCTCTCTCCACTAGAATATAAGCATGAGAGGAACAAGAATTTCTTCCCATTTACTTCACTGCTAGAGACCTAGCTGCTTGTATCATAGATCAATACATAAAAAGCAATCAATAAATATTTGTTGAATAAATGCATATCATGTTTTAAAATGCTCATAATCAATCAGGCTCACTCTTGAACATATAGCTTTTAAGCCCTTAAGCTTTTAAGCCCTTTCTGAGTCAGTATTAATAAATTAAACTGCCTTTTAAATGGTAAATTAATCTTCTTTCTGTTTTAGATGCATTTCATCTACCAATTTGCAGATGTGACTATACATTTTTAATGGGTCAGCTTCCACCTATTGACCTTTAGGAAAAGCCCACATTTATTACAAGCAAACATTAAAGAGACTTGAAATTGCTGCTGAAACACTGGCAGGCTAATTAGTGCTTATTTAATTTACAACTGGGGGCGCCTGGATGGCTCAGTCGGTTAAACATCCGACTTCGTTTCAAGTCGTGATCTCACGGTTGGTGGGTTGGAGCCCCATGTCAGCTGTGCTGACAGCTTGGAGCCTGGAGCCTGCTTTGGATTCTGTGTCTCCTTCTCTCTCTGCCCCTCCCCAGCTGGCACTCTGTCTCTCTCTCAAAATTAAATAAACACTAAAAAAATTTTTCATTTACAATTGAATTCATCAAAGGTTCATCTTAAGTAACAATGACAATGCATATCACAAAAATGGAAATTATTTCCATGTTTGGGGATGTTAGAATACATAATTGCTTGAGGAGAAATTTGTTCTTCTGATGACACCGAATATCAATTGGGTCTTTTTTTTTTCCTGGCATCATTAAAATTCCATGATATTCTTGCCCTGTATATAACCCTGCAGGTCTCACTCTTTCCAAATTCATGTCCTGTTACTTTCATTAGACACATAACTTGAGGTGGTTCCCATGACCTAGACAATTAGATTTCCTACTGTCTGCCAGGCTTAGCTCCGCTGCATTGTTTTGTGAGTAAATACTTGCTAGAGACAAATTCTCAGGAAGCTTGGTACCCAACACTTAATGAGCTCTTTGTGGAAAGTGCCAAAGTCACTAAGAGAGAGGGCAGCCCTCCAGCCTGTAGGTCTCCATCCATTTGGCTACACTCACAAATCATTTTGGGCCCCTTTAGTGCTGATAGCTGCTCTCCATATTCTCTCACTCCAAAACAAAATGTTTAAATCTTGCTACGTTTTGCAAGTTTTATTTTAGGAAAGAAGGTACACTGTTAGTAAATCCTGGATTCAAAGTGGTCAAATAAAAAATTAGGTGAATGAGGAAAGATACAGCTTCAAATAACTTAAAATGATCCCTGCCTTGTTGAGTTTGGGGATTTTGCCAGACTGAGGCTCGTTCTCTCCATCAACACCAGAGATGGGAATCTGCCTAGTTGTCTAGTTGTCTGGCTGACTCAACACTCAACAAGTATCTGTTCTAAGCTCTTGCACAGATCTACGTATTAAATGGAGTAATGACTAAGAGTTAAGGTGATAAATTCAACCTAAGCTTTTATTTCCTCTCCCTCTTGAGAGGCCCCTAAAATGACGGGAATGGCATTTTGATATACATAAATCCACAAGGACGGAGAGGACAGATGAGAGTGCGTGGGTGGTCTGGTGAGCTACAGAATTCTGAATGAGAAAAGGCAGAAGAGAAGGAGACAAACATGAGTACTCAGAGGAAGCACACCTGAGGAGACAGCTGCCTTGCCTTGCAGAACCTCTGAAGGGTGTGGGATTTGGAGGTGATGGGGGTGGCAAGTGGCAGAGTGAAACGTGGGGCTATAAACAGAAGGATTTATTGAGGGTCTGCATCTGAAAATGTTAGCCCACCGCCCTATTCATGTAAAATGCCAGCAGCCAAGAGTACCTTCCCTCTAGGCTAGAAATGTGAAGTCTCTTTTCTGAAGAAGTTGACAAATTGTAAAACAAACAAACAAAAAGCCTCCATATTCTGGCATTTTTAGGATACACCAGCATATAGGCCACACAATTGTCCTAAAGCAGACTCTCGCCAGTGGATAAGCTCCCAATTAGATTTTCAGTGCCTTGTTTTTAAGCATGAGCATGCAACCTAGGATCACCGGCCAAAGAACGTTTGTGACTTGAAAGATCAAAACCAAGATAAACAAGTGGGGTGGAAATAAGCCTGGAGGAGCCAAACACATTGAAGAGAACAGGAGAGAACTTTCAACAAAGCAACCATTAGTGACCTGAGATAAATCTGAGAAGACATGTCTCATTGCAAGGTGACAATATTGATAATAGATATTTATTGAGAACACACTGCCAGCTATTGTTCAACAAACCCGACATAAAGAAACTAAGGCACAAAAAGGTTAAGTGACTGGTAGTAAGTATAGAAGCCAGGATTCAAATCCAGATAGTCTGAATTTAAAAGCCATTCTTCTAAACATTCTAAACATAGTGTGCTTCCTCAAATACGCTATAAAAAAGGAAAACATGAAAGCTCTTCTTAAAATGTATCTTTGTATTTGACAAATATGTAGTCACAACTTTCTGTCTTTCAAGCACCAGTCTAAGTGCCAAAAATACAGCAATGAACAGAATAGGCAGAGTCCCAGCTTTCATCAAACTAAAACTAAAAATTCAAAGCCAGGCACAGGAAGACAAATCCTGCATGATCTCATGTATATGTGGAATCTAAAAAATTGAACTTATAGTAAAAGAGTAGATTGGTGGTTGCCAGGGATTGAAGGATGGGGAAATAGGGAGATATTGGTCAAAGGGTACAAAGTTTCAGTTATGCAGGATGTATTAAGGTCTGAGGACCTGATGTACACCAGAGTGACTACAGTTGATAATACCATTTTGTATACTTGAAATTTACTAAGAGAGTAGATCTTAAATGTTCTCCCCATTAAAAAAAAAAACTGTGTGAGGTGATGGATATGTTAATTGGTTGAATTGTAATTATTTCAAAATGTACACATATATCAAAACACCACATTATACACCATAACTCTATACAATTTTTATTTGTCAATTATACCTCAATAAAGCTGGAAACAAAAGTTTAAGTTTTATTTATTTATTTTGAGAAACAGAGAGAGAGAGAGAACAAATGTGAACGGGAAAAGAGTAGAGAGAGATAGAATCCCAAGCAGGCTCCTCACTGTAAGCACAGAGCCTAATGTGGGGATTGAACTCATGAACCGTGAGATCATGACCTGAGCTGAAATCAAGACTCCAACACTTAACTGACTGAGCCACCCAAACGCCCCTGGAAACAAAATTTTTTAATTAATTCTTTAAATTAAGTAGAAGAGATGGATGATATGGTCAAAGAATTCTACCATTAGATTCAATAAAAAATAATAGGAGAAATCACAAGAAAAAATGGGAATAAGTCTGATGAATATAGGAAGTTCCTTTTTCACTTCCTAGGAATTACAGAGAGGGAACAAAGAAAATACAAGGAGTAAGTTATCCTGGAAACAATACCAAAAATTGTCCGAAAGCTGAAGAACATAGCCCTCCAGATTGAAGGCTCCACCCCCACCCTCAGTGGCCAGCACAATAAGTGCAAAAAGATCCATATCAAGGGTTACCTTCATGAAATCTCACACTGGGAACAAAGAGAGTGCCGTATAATCATTTCACAAAATATACATGTATCAGATCATCATGTTGTATACCTTAAACTTACATATGTTATACATCAATTATATCTCAGTAAAACTGGAAATTAAAGAGAGAGAGAGAGCCATAAAAGCTACCAGAGAGTAAAAACCAGTCAATGACCAAAGAATAAGAAACTAAATCTCATCTTTCTTACCAAAAGCAACAATGAGTGATAGAATTCAGTAAAGCCTTTAGAATTCTGAAGAAAAACTACTTACAACCTGAAATTTTACAGCCAGGTGAAGTATCAACTGAATATAAGGATGGGGAAAAAAAGCCATTTTCAGACACGCAAGAATGCAGAAAATATCTCTTTCATATATAGCCTTTCTAAGAAATTACTCAAACATTTCCTCCAATGAAAGGGAAAAAATCAAGAACACTACACAAGATTTAGGAAGAAATTTCCACTGGGGACAAGGAGCAGTCTTCTCAGAAGCTAGAATTGTATAGACTTTGGAGGAACCATGGCTTCCAGCTGGAAAGCAATACGTTGAGATCCGAGTTTTAGAAAGAACATTCTGTCTTTAAGTCTGAAAGTGGGATTAGTAGAAGGTTTCTAAGACCAGGCAGAAAGTTTTTGCACACCTCAGGTGAAATGTAATTCACACCTAAACTAAGGTGGTTGTAATGAGAACTAGGAGACTGTAAATGGCTAGACTTATAAACAACTGAGCTATCCTCTGATGAGGGGTATAGCTCAATCGCATCTTAGTATAGACATTCATGGCATAAATGTAGGGCAAGAGCAAAAGAGACTCCATGAGAACACAAGCCCCACAAGATGGTAGACAGAAAATAGGAAATAAACACCAGTAGGCTTGGAGGGAAGAATCAGGAATTCTTTGAGTGGAGAGTCAGTGTTACAACCGTGTTCAAGTATAAAGGAACTACCTTCCTTTCTGATAGCAGCCAGATTATATCTGATTAAAACTGTAGCTCTCTGCAAGAGGGGTTAAATCCCCAATAACGAGAAAAAGCAGTCAGTCCTCTTGCTTGACTCTATAAAGTACCAAAGTAGCATGAGTGGAGCGACCTACATCAGGAAAGAGCAGCAGCTCAGGAGCACTTTAGGTAACAGTAGGCCTAATGGATAGTTAGCGCTTCATCAAGTGGCTCTTGACAGCAGGGAGTCACATGGTTCCAATAGATTCTAATTTGGGCTGTAAGTGGCCTTAGGTGCCTGAGATGAGTGCATAGGCCAGATCTGTAGGACATTAAAGAGCATGGCAGGAAGAGTAAGTGTTATTCATGGTACATTGGAAAGTCACTGAAAGGTTATTCAACCCATATGTTATGACTCAACCCATATATGATGACTACTTTGGCTGCTATGTGAAGGATGGACTGGAAGGGAGGAAGGGTAGACAAGAAAGCTATTGTACCAACAGATGGCATTAGCTTAGACTAGAGAGTTTAAACTGGAGATGGAAATACATGGATTCAAAAGTTTTTTGGATGTTTGTTTTGTTTTGTTCTGCTAGATTTAATGGAAAAGAGTACGTTGGGTGGGGATGGGGAATCAAAAGCTAAGTGTAGGATGGACCTGTTAAATTGAAGTTGCCTATGAGGCATCCAGGATGAGATATCAAATAAGCAGTTGGATATGTAAGTCAAGATCTGGCCTGGAGCTATATTTTCTGGGTTCCTTGCTTCTGACTCAAGATAAACTCCAAATTGGGCAAGACGGGAATTGACATTTATTGAACACCTACTATATGCCATGTACCCATTATGTTACAGATGTTTCTATCATAAGTTTTACACATTTCCCAACACCTGCTTTTCTCCATGCATGTCCAAGCACCCTCCCAATTCAGCCCCTCTGAGACCCAATTGGTGGCCATCTGAGATATGCTTGGGTTGCAGACACTCAGACACAGCATGGAATCAGTTTCTCCCCAACAGATTCCTAATGAGTCCCTGGAGGGTTACTGCGCCTGGATATATATTCAAAGACTCCAGAGACCTGATTGATGATAGGGAGTAGAGAAGAGTTCCTGGAGCACTGAACCTGAACTCTAGATCCAAACTATAGTTACCCTTGTTTGCTGAGTCTCTTTGGATATAACATGCCTCATTTCTTTGTCTTCGATTTAATTTCCATCTGCTTCATAAAAATGTTCTGAGAATTGAGGTAGATTCTAAATTACCTAGAGAGCATCTTAAGTAATGCAGATTCCTCCTGTTGGTTTGGGGTATGGCTCAGGAGTCTGTATTGCATGTAATTCTGATGCTGGTCCACGCTGGTGCCTGGACAAGAAACACTGATTTACAGAATGGCAAATTGGTAGTTTTCACCAAATATCTGCCTCAATCCTATCCTCACCACATGGATTACTATAGCAGTTTGTTTGTTTGTTTTCAACGTTTATTTATTTTTGGGACAGAGAGAGACAGAGCATGAACGGGGGAAGGGCAGAGAGAGAGGGAGACACAGAATCGGAAACAGGCTCCAGGCTCTGAGCCATCAGCCCAGAGCCTGACGCGGGGCTCGAACTCACGCACCGCGAGATCGTGACCTGGCTGAAGTCGGACGCTTAACCGACTGCGCCACCCAGGCGCCCGTTTGTTTGTTTTTTAACTAAGGCCCAAATTCTTTGACACTTCTCCAATTGTGAGATGGGTTCTATGTTCCCCACCTTTCAATCTACTAGTTCTCTTGGGACACCCCAGATGCTTCCTCTCAAAATGTTCCCTCTCAGAACCTGACTGCCCTGATGTGAGAAGCCCAAGCCCCATGGAGAAGCCATCTTAACAGTCCAGCTGAGCTGAGCTTTGAGTCGTCTCAGCCCTGGCCCAGGCATGTAAGTGAAGGAGTCTGCATATAATACCAGCCCCCATCACTGACTTGCCCTGGCAAGTCTTCCTAGCTGAGCCCCAGACATCATAGAGCAGAGATAAGCCACCCCTGCCACGCCCTGTTCAAATTTCTGACCCACAAAAGCTATGCTAGCAATAAAAAGACTGTTGTTTGATGCCACTTAGTTTTGGGGTGTTTTGCCATTCAGTAATTGGGATGGTTCCTAAAGTATTTTCTCAAGAAATAGCTATTAAAATGCAAACGCAGTACTTGGAAGGATAAGCTCTTTCAGATGAACACATGCAATCAGTGTATCCAACAGATAGCAAAGCAGGGAAAATGAGCCAAGAGATGCTCTCTTGTTTCACTGACATGACTGCATCACTGCATAAAGAGACACATAAGTTGCTTTCAGAAAACCGAAGGCAGGAAGATAGCAACACCTTGAAGACAGCATGTCTAAAAGGGAAAATACAGCATCAACAGGACAGATGAGGCAGAAGAGTAACGTCTAGCTTCACTTACTTCACAATTCCCCTTATGGTTGGCTCTAAAATCCCTCAACTCGCTCATTAACTGCAAAGTGGTTCATTTATGCCAGTTTCCCACACATACTTGCTTAGTTTTCAAAATTAGCTGGGATCATATAGTAATGAGTGCCAAGGGTAATTCTTACCACCAGGCAAGTTTGAGAAATGCTGAATTATAGAATTTTTAAAGTACATACAACACAGAATAGCAAATGTGGCACCCTTCCCTGAGAATTACAGCTCTGTAGTAAGAACGGACTTAATGTGAGAGCTTTGTGTTTGTAAAAAATGACTAGCATGTTCTAGCAGCCTTGAACCCAGAGAATGTAAATCCCAGCTAAGTCCAATGGCAATGACATGGAGGAAGAAGCTGTAAATATTGGAATTCACTTGCTAATCAGTACTACTAACTATATTAAACATTTTAAGTGTAATTATTTAAAAAATCATAATAAAAAAATCGTGTAAAAATCATGTAAAATCTAAGACTATTCAGTGACTATTTTAATTGATAAAATATAAAATGAGATATTAGGTTAAATGTTCATGGTTTTATTCAAGCTATTATTCAATGCAAGCAAGACAAAACGATGGAGAGGATATATAATCTGGACTGTCTGGGTCTGAGAAAAGAATAGGAAATGCTACACTACAATGTGAATTACTTCTACTTGAGTAACTAACACTAGTGTCTGTGTTGCTTCCAGCCTCACCACCTTCCTCATTATTTTCAGAGGTGACTTGATTATAATGTAAATACTGGAGTTTTCTTTACAGGAAATATGTTGACAGCCTCCTAAAGGAAGCGTAGGGAGGTTGTTCAGAGTCAGGAATTCACTATATAACTCCCAAGCTCTGCATCATTAGGAGAAGATTTTCATAACACTGGTGTTGGCCCATATCAGTGAACAGCTTATTAATCCCCAAACCCTAGACCCCATAGAGACTGAGAGCAATTCAGGCCCCTTTAAACCCATTCAAATATATTTCTCTTATGTTGTGAGACACTTTAGTAGTTATATGTTGTAATTTCTGGAATAAAATTGATATCCATCTCAGATTCCAAGAGTTTGCATGTATTGCAATGAATAAAAGAAAATGTCTGTGAAGCTATTATCTGTATCGATGCATACTGGAATTCCAAGTGACAAAAATGGGGGGTCCTTTGTAACATATCAACTTAGAAACCAAATATTCCTCTTTCAGCCGGTGGCAGTATCTAAAGAACTGAGTCTATATTCAACAGCAGAAGAGAACACACCCCTGTTAATCTCAGGCCTGCCTGACTTTCTAGCCAAGAAGTAGAAGGTTCTGGCTGCTCACCGCCTCTCTGAACTACTCTGTTCTGTCCTCCCTAGGGACGTCTCTTACACCAGTGTCACTGCCCTGCCATCCAAAGGCCTGGAGCACCTGAAGGAATTGATAGCAAGAAACACTTGGACTCTAAAGAAACTTCCACTTACCTTGAGTTTCCTTCACCTCACACGGGCTGACCTTTCTTATCCAAGCCACTGCTGTGCTTTTAAGAATCAGAAGAAAATCAGAGGGTAAATACAGGTGTCTGGAAAAAGCAACAAAAGGTTTCAGTGCAAGTTGAATTAATTTCTGGGTTTGGGAAAGGTCTGTGGTTTGAGAGCCAGGTAGAAAGAATGGAAGCATCCATGAGCATCATGAAATCCGTGGGACACAATGACTGCAGATTCAAAGTGACTGCAAATGTGAAATAAGACCAGTGTCACCGGATCACAGCAGGGAGGTGGTGGGGGGGGGATCATATAGAATCTTGTAGAGATCATACTACATGATTCCTAGTCAACTGGCTTTGTACCCTAGCTCGGCCACTTTCTAGTTGTGTTATTCCAGCTTGCTTACTCAACCTCCCTGAGCCTCTGTGGAGACGGTAATGTTACTATTCACAGAGGGTTTGAGAAGAGTAAATGAGAAACTGAATAGAAAACACCTATCACAATTACCTGGAATATTTTAAATTCTCAAAAAACATTAGCTATGGTATGTATTATTTTATTATCAGGCTGCTTACGAGCTGCAAAGGAGGAATGGCCTCTTCTCTCTGTGCTTTGTCTGAATCTTTTCTTCACTTACATTTTTACTCTGCATTATTTCCCCTCTTGTGTCCTAACACCACCTTCATTTATCATTTACTCACTTCTGCTCAGTTTCTATATAATATCTACTGGCTGACTTTCTGACTCATATTTGTAGTCAGAAATAAAATGGGATCTAGGGGCGCCTGGGTGGCTCATTTGGTTGAGCGTCTGACTTCGGCTCAGGTCATGATCTCATGGGTTCATGAGTTCAAGTCTTGTGTCAGGCTCTGTGCTGACAGCTCAGAGACTGGAGCCTGCTTCAGATTCTGTGTGTGTGTGTGTGTGTGTGTGTGTGTGTGTTCCTCCCCTGCTCGTGCTCTCTCTCTCTCTCTCTCTCAAAAATAAATAAATATTTTTTTAAAAAGAAATAAAATGGGATCTAGTTGTGGGGGCAGAAGCAAAGGGGAAAGTTGAACACCTGTGCAAAGAAGGCCAGTATGGCCTAATGCCTGCAGAAAGCCAGAAGTCAGGTATGGGGTGGTGAGAGCAGGCTTGATACTGAGGCTGTGTGGCCTCAGGGTAGGAAAGCACCAGGGGTGGGTGGGAGGCTAGAGCGTACCTCAAGGGCAGGGTCCAGTTTTCTCGTTAACCTCTAAACAAGCTGCAATAGGCAGTCCTTTAGGCATTTTAACCAGAGCTCAATAGATGAATTAACATCTGCTTCTGCAGCTGAAACAAATTAAAGAATCCCTTTTGATGTCAGTATGGCAGGCTAGTGAAAAACTAAATCTCACTTCCATGAGCCTGCCTGCATGATCGTGTCCATTTATTCATTTGTTTGATAAGTATTTATTAAGCACCTAGCACGTGCTTGGCACTGTCCAATCCCCTAGCAATGAATAGGTCGGGCAAAAGCCCTCCCGCATTTTGTTCTCAGTCTAGTGGGGGAAGTCAGAAAATAAACAAGCAAGTAAGAAGATATCAGATACTACTACAAAGGAAATAAACACAAAGTAGGACAGTTTATTTAAGGAGATCAGGGAAGGCCTCACTGAGAAAGGAACATTTGAATTTAAAACTGAATAATGAGTAGAAGCAGCTATGCGTTTTTCGGGCAAAGGGAACATGGAGTTCAAAAGCTCTGAATAGTAATAATAATAACCAACACATACATGGCATATCAATGTTCCAGGTGCTCTTTGTAAGAGTTTTAAAAAAATATACTCATCTGATCCTTTAACGACCCTATATGAAATAGATACTCCTTCCACTTTAAAAATGGGATAAGCCAGGGGCACCTGTGTGGCTCAGTCGATTAAGCGTCCAAGTTCAGCTCAGGTCATGATCTTGTGGTTTCTGAGTTCAAGCTCCACATCGGGCTCTGTGCTGACAGCTCAGAGCCTGGAGCCTACTTCAGATTCTGTGCCTCCCTCTCTCTCTCTGCCCCTCCCCTGCTCACGCTCTGTCTCTGTTTTTCAATAATAAATAAACGTTAAAAAAATTTTTTTTAATAAATAAATAAAAATGGGAAAAGCCAAGCTTCATAGGCCTGCCCAAGGTGAACAGCTAGTAAATGGTAGAACCAAATCCTAACCTAGGCAGACTGACTCTACCATCCATGCTTTTTTACTCATTATTGTTCTTGAACTGGGTGCAGATGAGAAATAAGGGCCAATGTCACTGGAGTACAGCAGGGGAAGGGGTAGGGTGGGTACTAGGAAGTAATGAAGGAGAAACAAGCCTGACTATGTAGAATCTTGTCGACTCATGTAGATCACAGTAAGTATTCTGCATATTTTGCTAAGTCCTGGGGGGACCATTAGGGGTTTTCAGCAAGCAGTGACTTCTTTCTGTTGCCTTACAGAATCCTTGAGTCCTTCATGTGTAATGACAGCAGTATTCGGAGCCTGCGTCAGAGAAAATCTGTGAATGCTTTGAATGGTCCCTTCGACCAGGAATATGAAGAGTATCTAGGTGACAGCCATGCTGGATACAAGGACAACTCTAAGTTCCAGGATACTCGCAGCAACTCTCATTATTATGTCTTCTTTGAAGAACAAGACGAGATCCTTGGTTTTGGCCAGGAGCTTAAAAACCCACAAGAAGAGACCCTACAGGCCTTCGATAGCCATTATGACTACACTGTTTGTGGAGGCAATGAAGACATGGTGTGTACTCCCAAGTCAGATGAGTTCAACCCCTGTGAAGACATAATGGGCTACAAGTTCCTGAGGATTGTGGTGTGGTTTGTTAGTCTGCTGGCTCTCCTGGGCAATGTCTTTGTCCTGATCATCCTCCTTACCAGCCACTACAAACTGACTGTCCCACGCTTTCTCATGTGCAACTTGGCCTTTGCAGATTTCTGCATGGGAATGTATCTGCTCCTCATTGCCTCTGTAGACCTCTACACTCATTCTGAGTACTACAACCATGCCATTGACTGGCAGACAGGCCCTGGATGCAATGCGGCTGGTTTCTTCACTGTCTTTGCCAGTGAATTGTCAGTGTATACACTGACAGTCATCACTCTGGAGCGCTGGTATGCCATTACCTTCGCCATGCGCCTGGACCGGAAGATGCGCCTCAGGCACGCATATGCCATCATGGTTGGGGGCTGGGTTTGCTGCTTCCTGCTGGCCCTGCTCCCTTTGGTGGGAATAAGCAGCTATGCCAAGGTCAGCATCTGCCTGCCCATGGACACTGAGACACCTCTTGCCCTGGCATATATTATCCTTGTTCTGTTGCTCAACATAGTCGCCTTTATCATTGTCTGCTCCTGTTACGTGAAGATCTACATCACAGTCCGAAATCCCCAGTACAACACCGGGGACAAAGACACCAAAATTGCGAAAAGGATGGCTGTGTTGATCTTCACTGACTTCATGTGCATGGCTCCAATCTCATTCTATGCTCTGTCAGCACTTATGAACAAGCCTCTCATCACTGTTACCAACTCCAAAATCTTGCTAGTTCTCTTCTATCCACTTAACTCCTGTGCCAATCCATTTCTCTATGCTATTTTCACAAAAACCTTCCAGAGGGATGTATTTATCCTGCTCAGCAAGTTTGGCATCTGTAAACGCCAGGCTCAGGCATACCGAGGCCAGAGGGTTTCTCCAAAGAATAGCACTGGTATTCAGGTCCAAAAGGTTACCCGGAACATGAGGCAAAGTCTCCCCAACATGCAGGATGACTATGAACTGCTTGAAAACTCCCATCTAACCCCAAATAAGCAGAGCCACATCTCAAAAGAGCATAATCAAACAGTTTTGTAAGCTGTCCCTACACTAGCCGCAGTGGTATGGGACTTATAAAAGGCTGGTTTCTTGAACATGTATTCCTAACCCATTACATACACAAGATGACTGACCTAACCCTTGTGCAGGTGATGTTTCATGGGGCAAAATTTCATCTCTGGAGAGAGGTAGCATTAACCTAATCATCTCCCAGAAGGAAGAGAAGCTACCAGCACGTCTGAATCCCAGGTGATATCAAAATAACTGACACTTTCTAGAAGACTTGCTTGATGCTAACTGCAGTGACAACATTGTGTAAGATGCTCAACAAATATCAACTGAACTAGGTCAACACTGAGCTTCTCACTTTTAGATAGAGTTTCATACTGAAGATTCAGCAAATGGCAAATGCTATTAACTTAGCTGGTGACCACAATATAAAATTAGCTTTATGTTGGCTTGGTCCATTTTCACATTCCCTGATACAACCAAAGAGAATGTGAATTCCTCAAAACTGAAAAGTCAAACAGGATACAGGAGCAGCTATTATGAGGTGAAGGAGGGGAAAGGCTTAGCTTTGTTTTTTCAGACTCTGAAACTACTAATCATCTCTTCACAAGAATCTACCTGATGTGACCCAACTGTTATGTGTTGCCCAGAAAAAAACTGGCAATTTCAGTTTTTATGTGGCTGAGCAAACTAAGAATTGTTCTTCTTGGCTAGTCCCATAGCATAAAAGACGTGAACTCTAGAAATATTTCTAAGCAGCAGCAAGTGGGAATTATGAGCAGAGCACACTAAATCACCCAGTGATTAACAAAGCAGGCTGGATGCGAGGTAACTGCTGGACCTTGTGCAAATCACTGGGCCACCTCTAAGTCTGTAGAAATGAAGGAGCCTAGGGCACCTTGTGACTCAGTTGGTTAAGCATCCAACATTTTGATCTCGGCTCAGGTCATGATCTCACAGTTCCTGAGTTCAATCCCCACACTGGGCTCTGCACTGACAACTCAGAGCCTGCTTGGAATTCTGTCTCTCCCTCTCTCTGCCCTTCCCCCCAATATGTGTGTGTGTGCGCGCGCACACGTGTGTGTATATGTGTGTGTATGTGCTCTCTCTCTCAAAATAAATATGCTTAAAAAAAGAAAAAGAAAGAAATGAAGGAACTTGATGGCCTCTTCCAGTTTTAAATCTCTATGTGTATCCCTTTCCCTTAAAACATGTTTCCATGACAAAGGAAAAAGAAAAGCACTAAGAAAGTAGAATCTGTTTTTCCTATCTTGTAGGGCTGCCATCTATTTCTCTTTGGAGTCTAGAGGTACAACACAGGAAATTTCTTGGTTCATTTTTGGTTGTGAAATCTGAACCAAACGTTCTATGGACTGACCCAATTGGGCTGGATCTGAATTACTCATCTAATTACTAGATCTACACAGCTACAATTATCAGGCCAAAACAGGTTAGTATTCATATTATAGAATAAAAGTTTTGCACATTTTGGTTATTTGGAGTTACTATGTCACTGTGCAGATTCAATTGACAACATTTAACTTGTCTTCAGGGATTGGTTTCTTTACTTACCTGTTTCCAACCCATAATATAGTACTAAAGCTGTCAAGCACTCAGGTAAAGTGACACTAAAGCTATCAAGAGAAGTTTCTTCTTTCTGAAACTACTAGCTCTTTCCAGCCTGTTGATCATTGGACATAAAATCTGTTCCCCAACAGTGCTCCCTTACTTAAAATGGTTAGGATCTATCTTTATCTATAGATGTACTCTCCAGATTATCTGTCAAGACAGCCCCTTCATTACATCCCCAGCAGAGATGGCATTTGCTTCTCAGTGCTCATGAACCACACCAAGGAATTTGAAGCTTTTGTTGTTGTAAGTCTGTGGAGTGGGGTTAGTGGACCCAATGGGGCCCCAGAGATGGTCCCCCTGATTCACCTAGAATCTCCCCATAGCAATACCCATTTCCGATCATCACTGAGACCTCAGCATCTTAATAGAAATACTCTACACACTGAAATCATGACTTATCCACCAGTTCACTTGTAACTAATGAAATTAAACAGATGTGTGATGCTTGTGTTTCTCACCTGTAACATTTTGAAATCTCACATCCTGATAGTGAGTTTTATCTCGAGTAGTTGAGATAACATTTTGGAAACAGTCCTAGAAAAGAAACTTCAACACAGTTGTTACTAAAATTTTCATTCACAACATGAAATAAATTTTCTTCCTTTGAAATGATTGTGCTGAATCCTAGAGTATTGCTTTGTCTAATTTGTGAGTTTCTTTTAGGGTTACCATTACATGTGTTAAAACTCAAGACAGGAAAAAAAAACAGTTGAAAAATTTGCTAATTAAATCATATTAAAACAAATTATTGGCTGCCAATAACTTAAGTATAAAATTGTGTCTTGATAATAAATAGTATTTATGTAAAAAACTTATTCATGAGAAATTGAATTATGATCCATTGACCTGCAGTGATGGCTAAGAGAAAAAATGTGATTAGTGTTGACATTAGGAATTTAAATAGTGCTCTAGTGAAGGTAATAAATCTATAATGCCTGGTTGGAGTTTAATTTATCTGGCAGCTTTCAACTATCTGAAGATAGACCCAAATAACAGGATAAACAGTGTCAGGCCAATCAGAATAGATGTCACAAACTTCATGCCCTAAAGCTTAGACATGTTGCCCATAGGAGTGTCTCTCAAAACACCCTCAAAGTTTATGATTCTTGCTTTATGGATAACCTACTGTATACTAGAAGCAGCCAATTAGAAGAAGAGAGTATAATTCTGGGAAGTACCATGAGAGTGGCAATAAGGCAAAAGTGAGGGCAAAAAATGAAAACTGTATTCACAAGAATTCAAAACAATAACAGTTTGAAAATAAATACTCTTAACTGCTTGGAGTCTTTGGGGGAAAATGTATAATAACACAGTAGAGGGGACAGGTAAAACTTGGTAGCAATGCATTCTGTTTTAAAAGATATAAATGTTCTAGCTCAGAGCAGTGAATGGAGTCCTGGCACCTACCGACCTTCTCTTTCAAATTCCACTGAAATGACAATGAAGAAGTAAAAACTGGGACCAAGCCAAAACCATACTGTGAACAGGGGGAATCGCACCAGAACAGACCAGCCTCTGTGGCTTTCTGAAGGATGGAAAGTCTATGGCCTTGAGTTGATAGATAACCGACTGGAGAAGGCTGTGGCCCAGAACGCAATGACCGAATAAGGCTGCAGTTCTAGAGGGATGTGTTCTTCCCTGCATAGTCCTAGACAGACATCTAAGCCTGAAAGTCACAGGACCAAGGGGCTAATTAAAGTAATTAATTGCAAATCTGTTTCATGTGGCCCCCCTATTGACTCTTCCTATGTTAGTTAGAATTCAGTGTTTGCCCCAGGCTGAAATCAACAAAGTGATTGTAAAGGAATTAAGTGATCAGTGTAAACGGGGCCAAGTTCCTGGTCTGGGGCAGTGGCAGATGCAGCCCACTCACCTACTTCTGCTCTCACATCATACAACAGAGCCTCGACATTGACATAGACATCACTATCAGCCCCCCAGTCACGGAAAGGCATCTTGGAGAAAAATATACAACATTAACCTGAGTTATCAATCCTTATCTTTCATTCAAAAATATAGGTGAATGACAACAATTACCAGACATCTGAAGAAAATGAACAGCACATCAATAGCACACAAAAAAAGACCAAATTGAACAAACAGGTCATTTCTCCAGTGGGGGAAAGCATAGTTCAGAGACAGAGTATTTTTTCTTTAATTCTAGTTAGTAACATCAGAGAAATTTGACAAAAAACTGGATCCTAAAACAATAGCAAGATACTTAAAAAAAAGTAGTAATGAAAAATGAGGAGTTTTGGCAAATTTAAAATGGGATTGCCAAAGCAAGAGTTTTTGGTTTTTTGTTTTGTTTCTTTGTTTTGAGAAAGAGAGAGAGAGAGAGAGAGAGAGAGAGAGAGATGGTGAGCAGGTGATGGGCAGAAGGGCAGAAAGAGTGAGAGAGAGAGAGAGAGAGGAGAGAGAATCTAAAGAGGGCTCCATGCTCTGCACAGTACCCGATGCAGGTCTCAGTCTCACAACTGTGAGATGCTGACCTGAGCTGAAATTGAGTCTGACACTCAACCCACTGAGCCACCCAGGTGCCCCTCAAAGCAAGAGTTTTAATAGAAAGAATGGGAGTTGAAGTAGAAGAAATCTCCTAAATGTTGAACAAATAAACAAAAGATGTGAAATATGAAACAAAAGTTGAAAGATATAGAGGATCAGTCTCAAAGTCCAACATCTGTGTAACAGGAGTTCTAGAGAAAAATGTAGAAAACACAATAACCAGGGAAACAGAAGGAGAAAATCTTGAGCCGATAAAGTGAGCTGATAAAGATCAAAAGTGTCCCCTTAGCGCTAACAGGGGTGAATGAAAAAAATTCACATGAGAACAGTTCTTATAAAATGTCAGAAAGGGGAGATCTAAAATATTTGAGAGAGAGAGAGTGAGAAGTTGGGTATCAGAAAGGATTAACACTCAGATTGACCTTTAACAACACTGTCTATCAGAAGACAATGAAGCAATGCTTTCAATGTTTTGGGGAAAAAAATGTTTTAAACCCAGGACGCTCTACCCAGTTAAATCACCATCCAAGTATAAGGGCAAAATAACAACATGTTTATATATGTAAGTACTTGGTAAGATTACTTATGTCAAAATTCACAACATGGAAATAAGCAAGAAGATAACTGGGTGTTGTTTTGATGCAGTGCTGGGTTTGACTTCTTATTGCCTAGGCTATTTTATAACTCGGTCAGGACAGAGGCTAACTTGTCCAACAGATTTTCGTCTCATGGAGATTCAAATAACTTCTGCATGGTGTATGGCCCAGCTGGACATTAACCAGTTTTTTATCTAACCCAGCAGTATCATCCTAACATTTGTACATCGCTAATACATACTTAGCTTCTTAAGTGTTTCTTTGGACCAGTTTTAACATCTTGCTAGTTTCTTCATTAAATTATACATTGAATAAAATCTTTGAAAAATGTTCATTTTATATTTACATGAGAATCATTTGTTTAATGTTCCTTATATCCTCCTTCTGAAAAATTACTTGAAGTTGTACTTTAGAAAATCATGTATTTCTTTCTCAATGGATCTTAACATACTATTTGTTTTATAATTAATAATAGTTGTATGCCATCATACTGTAATTGTTTTAAAATCAAATTATATGACTCACTTATATTTAACAATAGAATATAAATATTACAAATCCTGGCAAGTCAAAGTAATGGTATTGCTGACAAAAGTCAGAAGGGGGAGGGAAAGAGGAGAGGTATAGGACATGGTAAAGGAGATAATTTCTTCTTTTACACCATAGAAAAGAGAGAATGTCTACAGTTAATAGAATAAGAAACCGAAATTTGTTTTTTACAGTTATAAAATCAACCAACTGAAAATGTTAAAATTAATACTAGCAAAGATTTTTTTTTAAAGCTGGGAGTTAGCAGATAATGTTAAATCAACTAATTTCCTATTCTTCATTATATCCAGCCAAAAGTTATATTGTCTAAATATCTATACTCTAAAAAACCAGATGTTTAAGTATATAACAGAATTATAAAAATAACCACCAGAAGAATTAAAGTAAAAAATTGACTGAAAATGGTTTTCTCTGGAGATTGAGACTAGGGATTGAGTGGTGTTATAGACGGAATTATGTTCCCCTGCCACAAATTTATAGGTTGAAGCCCTAACCCCACCCACCCCGTGTGACTATATTTGGATACAGGGCCTTTATGGAGATAATTAAGGTTAAATAAGTCATAAGGGTGGGGCACAGACAAAAGGTTACCGGAGGACACAGCCAGAAAGTAGCCATTGAAGACAGCCCACCCCAGAAACTAAATCTGCAAGCACTTCCGTTTTGGACTTCTCAATTCAGAGGTTGGAGTAAATAAATTTCCGTTATTTGAGTCACCAGCAGGTGGTACTCTGTTACAGCATCCCGAGCAAACTAATACAGATGGAAAATTTTCAGCTGGTGCCCTTGTGTACTGCTGGTTTTTTTAATCATGTGCATACTTTTTTAAGACAGTGGAATGGAAATTATTATAATAGTATTACGCTTTAAGATAATTAACATTAAAAATGTGGCATTTAGGGACACCTGGTTGACTCAGTCAGTAAAGCCTCCAACTCTTGATTTGAGGTCATGATCTCTTGGTTCGTGGGTTGGAACCCTGCATCAGGCTCAGCACTGGCAGTGCAGAGCCTACTTGGGGTTGTCTCTCTCCCTCTCTCTCTGCCCCTCCCCTACTCTTGCTCACTCTCTCAAAAATAAACAAACAAACAAACAAAACTTAAAAAACATGTGACATTTAAAGAAAGGTGCAGATTGGGCAATTTTATCATAGTGTTGAATTATTATGTCTTAAGAATTATAAGAGAAGGAGGCAGACCACATTTTTGAAAGTGACTTGAACAAAAATCTAGCCATTGCAAAATTTCGACTTTTAGGTTGTAATAAATCTAAGTTAGTGAGTCTTTTTTTTTTAAGTTTATTTATTTATTTTGAGAGAGAGAGCACAAACACGGGAGGGGAAGAGAAAGAGGGAGAGAGAGAATCCCAAGCAGGCTCCACACTCCCTGCAGATCTTGACGCGGGACAGTCTCATGACCATGAGATCATGACTTGAGGCAAAATCAAGAGTTGGACACTTAACTGACCAAGTTACCTAGGTGACCCCCTCTTATTTTTAAGTTTATTTATTTATTTTGAGAGAAAGAGAGAGCAAGCCAGTGAATCTTAAAGTGCCTATTTGGTAGCTATATCTGGCAAAAAAGTAAAAACCCTTTGTGACTTATTCTATTGGATGGCCTAATCATATTAAATTAAAATTTTCTCCAGTAGGAAAATTAAGCAACTAATTATTATCTATCATATGAATTTAGTAAGTAAAAAGTAAAACTTTAAACAAAGTAGGGTAATCAAGATAGTATAAACAGCTTTGATTCTGTCACCCATTTAGTATAATTTTGGAATATATTTTGAGAATTTGGTAATATTTAGGAATATTCTATTTCATTTATTGAAGTATTTTAGAGGGGATTAGGGAGGTGATGGCAATTGCTATTTGACAGGACACAATAAAGAGTCTAATTGTACATCAATCATGTGCCTCTCAGTCTTAAAAGACAACAACATGTTTCCTTGTGGCCCATTTGGGGGTATTAGAGTCACAATGCACTATAGAAATAGCTCAGGCCTATGGGAACCATGTAATGATGTATTAATAATTTACCATAATAGGGTTTAAACAAAGGATTCTAATCATTAGTAAATTTACAATCAAAAACAGCACTACAGATCTGACCCTCAGGCAGGAAGTATTCTGACAAAAGCCTATTTATAACTTATTCCCATGACTCTGTTTTCTTCCACCACAGGCATTACATCTAAAGGTCTAACCCCAGAGAGAGTTGCAAAAAAGTCTTAAAGATCCTCAGTTCTGTAGGAGGCTTGTAAATTTCTTAATAAGGGCCATAGTAAGTAGATGAAGTAAAAGTTTGAGAAAAATAAAACTATATCATCCCTATTTCTTTTTAGCAAACCCCAGGTTTAAATTTTCTTACATTCCACCTCAGTTCTCCAGACATCATGTGAAAAGGCTTTTGGTATGATAGTGGACAAATCTAGCTATTGTCAAACTAGATATTGGCAAATGATTTGTGGATCTCTGGGAATATGGGACTCCTAGGATTTGTTATTAATAACAAATAGAACCAATTCACTCTATTTGTTCTCAGATATTTCTCTGATTTCTCAGTGTTCCTTAAGCATTCTGACAGAAAAAAGAACTGGGGGAGGTATTAATAGCTTCAACAAATGTTGGAGAAATGAGATACCCTGACCAATCGAAGCCACAGTCCAGATGAAAAAAGAGATGCCTGATGTCATACCTGTTTTCACTATCTGTGGGCCAACTCTGGAGAAAGGGAAAAAGTGAGCACACACCTTTGGCACTCTCAGGTCTTCCCAGACATCCAAGTTGCTATGTGGTTTTATTTTAATTGGTGCAGTTGAGCCACTAGTGGGAGCAATAACTGAAGGAAGTTAAAGTATTTTCTTCTCCTTCTTTAACCGACCATCCAGCCTATATGGTACTCCTAAGTTCTCTCCAAACGCACTCACCCTGTAGCCACACTCTGTCTACCATCTGGAAGAGCCTCAACCTATACCAACTCTTCTATTTTATCCTGGTCCTAATACCCTCTCTCTAACCACTCATTCTATTCTACCCTGAGTCCCAAAAATACCACTTCTATACCCCTCATGCCATGATTATAAAGGGTAAAGGGGCCACTGGTGATAGATGTATTATCTGGGGTATATACAGAAATTTTCAAGAATCATCATAAGCTGGCTATGGCAATAGTACAGAGTATGGGAGTAGGAATGATTGGTTCAAGATTAGAGATGGTAATTATACAGAATGAAAAGGAAACCTGTGGCTGTTGCTTAGTATTGTCTGCTCCAGTTAGCTGAAAAGGAAATGCAGGGGCTGATAATTTCATATTTACATTGTTGCCTCAGAAATTGTATAGTGTTGTCCACCATTTTCAGAGAAAGATTCTTTACCTTTTTTGATATATTAATAACAACCATCAAAAAAAAAAATCAGGGGCACGTGAGTGGCTCAGCTGGTTGAGGGTCTGACTCTTGATTTTGGCTCAGGTCACAATCCTAGTGCTGTGGGATTGAGCCCTGTGTGGTGTTCTGCACTGAGCATGGAGCCTGCTTAAGATTCTCTCTCTCTCTCTCTCTCTCTCTCTCTCTCTCTCTCTCTCTCTCCCTCTCTCTCTCTCTGCCTTTCCCCTGCTTGTGCACATGTGCTCTATCTCAAAAAAAAATGTTTAAAAAAATCAATACTTGGAAAAAATGTGTGGGAACATCTAATCCACCTATTTGCTTTAAGGTTTTACTGAATAAACCTTCTCAAACATGCCTAAGACAATCTTCAGTTTTGTCTTATACAAAGCGCTCTTATGTATTAAGAGATGTCCTAATTTAAATGATAATTAATTGAAAGACAAAACTCAATTTGTTTATTCAAAGTCTGATTTTAGGGAGACACCAGTAGGCTGGAAAATCAGTAGATTATCTAATGTTGGTCTTAATTCCATAGAGAGGTTTGGAAATTTCTTTTCAAAACTGTCTGCTAAAACTTTATAACTATTTCTATGACTTTCGCTTTCCAATTACAAAGCCTTCTGAAAATTGTCAACTAAGTGTTAAATGGGAACGTGGAAGTTGACAGTCACTGATTTGTTTCCTAGTCCCCTGCATTTCCTCTGATTGTGCTTGCTCTGAACTAAGAAGGGGAGGACAAAGTGTACAAATTGGTATTAGCCTTAACATACAGAAATATTTCTCAAGGGAAAAATCATCAAGTTGTTGATAATAAAATCACAGGTAATTAAGGCTAAGTAAGGTCAGTGGAATGACATCAAATGCCTATACTACAGGAACATTTAATAAAGAGGAAAATTAAGGCATCAGGTCAGCTTCTATTTGTGTTTAGATTTATTTATTTATGCAATCTCTACACCCAACATGGGGCTCAAATTCACAACCCCAAGATCAAGAGTTGCATGCTCCAGGGGCACCTGGGTGGCCCAGTCAGCTGGGTGTCCAACTTCGGTTCAGGTCATGATCTCACAGTTTGTGGGTTTGAGCCCCGCTTTGGGCTCTGTGCTGACAGCTCAGAGCCTGGAGCCTGCTTTGGATTCTGTGTCTCCCTGTCCCTCTGCCCCTCCCCAGCTTTCTCTCTCTCTCTCTCTCTCTCTCTCTCTCTCTCTCTCTCTCTCTCTCTTTCTCTTTCTCTCAAAAATAATAAACATTCAAAAAATAAATAAATAAAAGAGTCGCATTCTCCAATGACTGAGCCAGCCAGCACCTCTAGCTCAGCTTCTTTAACAGAATTGGGTCATATAACTTATCCCAAAAGAAACAGTCCTAAATTCTAAGGTAGCAAACAAAATTGCCAATTAAACATCAAAGACTTTGGGGCGCCTGAGTGGCTCAGTGGGTTAAACATCCAACTTTGGCTCAGGTCATGATCTCGAGGTTCATGAGCTTGAGCCCCACATCAGGCTCTATGCTGACAATGTGGAGCCTGGTTGGGATCCTGTCTCCCTCTCCCTCAGCCCCTTCCCCACTCACGTGGCATGTGTTCTCTCCCTGTCTCTCTCTCAGAATTCAATTAACATTTTAAAAAATCAAAAACTTTTTACAGCTCATTATTCTAATTATTTTTGTTATCTATGTATATTATTTACCTTGTGTAATTATAGACAAGGATACCCATATTCTAGTTAATGGAGTATAGATGTTCCTCTTTGAGTTATTATAAAATAATAAAGTTATCATACTTTGGATTCTCCTTCTCTCTTGTTACCCCCATCAGCATACAAACATGACATTATTTTTCCTATGTTAAAAAAGTCTCTCTTGACTCTACTTCTCCCCCATCGTTTCTCTGGCATTGGCTCCTTTGTCACAAAGCTAGAAAAAAAGAATTGCCCTTCTCACTGCTGCAAATTGCTTTCCTCCTATCCTCTGTTAAACCCACTCTTAACTAGGTTTTCAATCCCACAGCTCAATGGAAACCAATCTCATTAAAGTCATCCATGAGTCCATGTTGCTAAATCCAATGGTCAATTTTCAGTTCATCCTAATTGATCTAGCAGTATATTGTTATAGCAGTATCTGGTATATTGTTCACTTCTTCCTCATTGATTCCCTTTCTTCCCTTTGCTTCCAGGACACCACACTATTTTGGTGTTCCACTTAACTTACTGACTGCTCCTTTCTCTCTTTGCATCAACCTTTTAATGTTTTGATACTGGGGTTCAGTCTTCAGTTCTTTTGTCTTTTCTATTAATGTTTATTCTCTGGCTGATCTCACACAGTCATAAGGCTTTAAATATTATCTATTTGTGATGATTCCCCAAAGAATATCTTCACACCACACTTTTCTTCAAACTCCAAAGGTGTATATCCATCTGCCTCCTCACCATCTAATAGGCATCTCAAAGTCAACATGTCAAATGAAACTTCTGATCTTCTACCCTAAAACCCACTTCACTTACAGTCTTCCTGTGAGAAGTAAGTGAGATGATTCATTTTCAGAAATACCAAATAAAAACTGTGCTGTCTAGTTAACAATAGGTCTACAACCTATTGGAAATATGTACAAACATCCCCATCCCCACCACATTGGAGTCCCAAGCCCTTAGACACTTCAGTTTCTGGTTCTTCTTCACCTCTTCATTTCACAGGCTTATTTTCTACAGGCTTTGCAATGAGCATGAGCCAAAGAACTGAAGTCTCTGCATCACCTCAAGGAATGTACATTTGTTCCAATCAGACTACTTTCTGGCCTTACATGGGCATAGGTGACTTCCAGGTAAGGCTGTAATCTCTGTAGTACTCAGCCAATGAGGAATCAGGGAAAGGACTTCATGCTAGGAGACAAATTGCCTGCTGTAACTGCCCCAAGTGTGCCTGTCCATTAGACACCTGCTCTTGCAAGAACGTTGATTAAGGCTTCACTTCATTGTGCCCCGAGTCTCTGTGTCACTCCTTTGATTGGGTCAATGGGCTTAGTTCTCACACTTCCCTATCTCAGTTGATGGCAACATACCCTTCAAGGTGCTCAGATGAAAATCCTGAGCTTCCTTCATTCTTCCTTTCTCTCATGACCCACATCCAAATCATCAGCAAGTCTTTTTGGCTTAACCTTCAAAACACATTTAGAATAGGACCACTTCTTACACCTTAACTGCTGTTCCCTTGGTCTAAATTATCATCATCTCTCTGCCTTGGATTACTAAATGGTCTCCATTGTTCTTTTATCCCCTTACAATCTATTTAAGAGGTTGACAAACTACTGCCTACTGGCTAAATTGGTCCAACTTCCTGGTTTTGTACACCCTGAGATCAAAATGGTTAAAGAAATCAAAAGAAGAAGACTATTTTGAGGCTACATGAAAATTATATGCAACTCAAATTTTGGTCCCTATAAACAAAGTTTTAATGGAACACAGTCGTGGCTCATTCATGTGTATGGATAAACATATGCTACAATAGCAGAGTTGGGAGAAAAACTATAAAGCTCACATAGCCTAAAATATTTACTCTCTGGCTCCTTCAAGAACAATTTGCCAACCTCTGGTACATTCTCAACAGATTGAGTAGAGTGGTTCTCTTAAAACTTCAGTCAGATCAGGTCATTCCTCTGCACAGTCTCGTAAGTGGCTCTCCAGTTCTTTCAGCAGAAGCCAAAGTCCATATGATTTGGCCCCAATTGCCTCACTGCTTTCATTTCTTACAATCCTCTTTATTGACTTTTTTCCAGCTGCTCTGCCTTCCTGCTACTCCTTGATCACACCAACAGACTCCCTAACCAGACCCCTGGCATTGACTCATCATTGTCTGGAATACTTTTGCCTGAGATAGCTCTATGAACAAATCCCTCACCTCCATCAAGTCTTTGCCTAAGTGGTACCTTTTTAGTGAGTCCTGTCATAACCATTCTACTTAAAATTGTAACTTGTTCCATGTTCCCCTATTGTTTTCTGTTGCACTTATCATCTCCTCGCATAAACAAAATTGATAAACCTTTAGCCAGACTCATCAGAATATAAGAGAGAGGACTCAAATAAATAAAGTCAGAAATGAAGGAGGAGAAATAACAATTGACACCACAGAAGTAGAATAATAAGAGAATGCTATGAAAAATTGTAGGCCAACAAACTAGGCAATCTAGAAGAAATAGATAAATTCCTGGAAACATACAGTCTTCCAATAATGAATCAGGAAGAAATAGAAAATTTGAACAGATCAATTACTAGTAACAAAAATGAATTGATAATCAAAAAACTCCCAAGAAACAAAAGTCCAGGACCAGATGGCTTCAAAGGTGAATTCTACCAAATATTTAAATAAGAGTTAATGGGGCGCCTGGGTGGCTCAGTTGGTTAGGTGTCCGACTTCGGCTCAGGTCATGGTCTTGCAGTTCATGAGTTCAGGCCCTGTGTCAGGCTATGTGCTGATAGCTTGGACCCTGGAGCCTACTTCAGATTCTGTGTCTCCCTCTCTATCTTCCCCTCGCCTGCTCACACTCTGTCTCTCTCTCAAAAATAAACAAACATTAAAAAAATTAAATAAGAGTTAATAACTATTCTCAAACTATTCCAAAAACTTGAACAGGAAGGAAAACTTCCAAATTCATTCTATAAGGCCAGCATTATCCCAATACTAAAGCCAGTTAAAGATACTATAAAAAAAATAAAACTACCTGCCAATATCTGTGAAGAACATAGATGCAAAAATACCCAATGAATCATGAGCAAATCTAATTCAACAATACAATGAAAGGATCATTCCCCACGATTAAGTGGGATTTATTCCCAGGATACAAGGATGATTCAATATTTGCAAATCAGTCAGTGTGACATATAACATTCATTAATAAGAGGAAGGATAAAATCATATGATCATCTCAATAGATGCAGAAATATTATTTGACAAAATACAACTTCATTCATGGTAAAAACTCTTAACAAAGTGGGCTTAGAGAAAACATACCTCAACATAACAAAGGCCATACATGAAAAACTCTCAGTTAACATCATACTCAATGGTGAAAAACTGAAAGCATTTCCTCTAAGATCAGGAATAAGACAAGGATGTCCATTCTCACCACTATTACTCAATATAGTACTAGCTGCAGAAATCAGACAAGAAAAAGAAATAAAAGGCATCTGAACTGGAAAGGAAGAAGTAAAACTGTCACTACTTGCAGATAACATGATACTACATATAGAAAACACTAAAGACTCCACCAAAAAACTATTAGAATTAATAAATGAATTCAGAAAAGTTGCAAGACAAAATTAGTATTCAGAAATCTGTTGCATTTCTATACACTAATAAGGATATAGCAGAAAGGGAAATTATAAAAACAATCCCATTTACAATTTTCCCCAAAAGAATACAACTCCTAGAAATAAATTTAACCAAGGAGGTAAAAGACCTATACTCTAAAAAGTGTAAGACACTTATGAAAGAAACTGAATATACCACAAACAAACAGAAAGATATAACATGCTCATGTATTGAAAGAATTAACATTGTTAAAATTTCCATACTACCCAAAGCAATCTACAGATTCAATGCAATCCCTATCAAAATACCAATAGCATTGTCACAGAACTAAAATCAACTCAAAATGGATTAAGTACCTAAATGTGAGACCTGAAACCAGAAAACAAATTGAGCAAAGAGAGTAAATATTTTCAGCTTTGCAAGCCATACTTACTCCTGGCCCAGAGAATCTGTTTGGGGGATCATAGAAGTCTTAAAGGTCATCTTTAACCTTGGATTTAAAGGACAAGTAAGACTTCAAATATATTAATATAGGAGGGTAGTGAGAAAGGAGTTCTTACATAAGGAGCTCATACATAAGTATGAGCAAATTCAGAGAAGTGTGAACTGCCATAGTACCATTAAGAAAAGCAACCAGCATGACTAATGCATAGGATTAGAGGATTAGAAAGAAGCAAGGAATGTGCTGGTTATTCTCCTAGAGGCATTCCCAATATTTTCTGTTCTGCAGAGGCTGACCCCTACAGACTACATCACCCACGCTCTGTTGCCCTCTTGATTCCAGTTGGTTTGGCAATGGAGACACTGGCTTGAGATCAGAGTGCAGGAAGAGCAACAGTTTGGGTATTTATCCCCAGATGCCTCTCTGCCTCTTGACTGTTTTAGCAGTAGTAGTTCTTTGGTTACAGCTTCTGTCTAGGATGTGTCTCTTCTTTGGCTCCAAGTTCTTTCCAGGGTCTACTATCACGCCTGCTTTCCTGTCCATTTAGCCCCAGGGTGGTAATTACTTTACTGGGGCTAAGTCCTGGGTGTTTCATCATCCCTGATTGGTTCTTTCAACCTTATCCACCACTCTGGAAGTCTGCTCATTCAATTCTCCTTTAAACTCTTTGAGTGACTCATTCGTTTCCTGCCATTATCTTCACTGGTTTGAGTAGACTGAAGCCAGATCACGGAGGTGCCAGACTGTAAAGTTTGACCTCTACTCAGTGGACACCGCATAACTATATGTCAAGGGCCTGACTTTTAAGAAAGGGGTGCTATGATTTAGGAGAATATAAATGAGGAGGCTGGCCTGGGGACATTTCAAAGAAAGAATGAACACAGTAATGTTATCAGTAGCTCAGATTATCATAGGTACACACTACTAACACTGGTAAGAGTAAGAATGGTTTGTCAGCTTTAAATAGAGACTGTCACAGCTACTTAACTCTGAGTTAAATAGCTCATATTCTCTCCAATGTTCCAGATTTCATCCTTTGCAGCAACCTATGCATGTTCACTGCAGGATCCTCCAGCACTTCTGCCTTAGAAACTCGCTGAAGGTCAAGGTTATTTAGCAGACATTTTCCTACTTCATCACTTTCTAATGTTTGTTTGTGGTCATTCTGGGAAACAGATAATCAGTACGAAGAAGACTAGTTATTTCCTTCAAGATATAAAACCCATGTACTCTGACAAGTGATACCTTACAACAATGTTCCCCAAACTTGTTCACATCATGGCACACTGCGAACACAATCATACTGCATGAACACTAGGTAAATGAATGAGGCTACTCTCAGCCAGAGCTGCCCCACAACTTGGCCAGCTTCCCTAAGGATTGATTCAACATTGAGGCACATTTGCAACACATTTCATACATACTAATTATGCAATTCTGTATTAGGGCTCCAACACCATCTGCAGAAGATTCTCTTCCTCTTGGGGTTCTCTCATGAATTATCATTGACCTCAGGCAGGGCCTGGTCCTCCTGTAGCGTTTGATCCAGTCACAATCATAAGACTCCTCCCTTGTTCCTCATAGCACATCCAAGGCCACAGCTAGCCCACACTAGACACTTAAACAAATTAGAAAAAGGTGTCTTTGTTCTGGATGGACACTGCCCGGTACTGGGGTATGACAGTAGCCAGTTGAGAACAGGAATATTTAATTAAGCCTTATTAAAAACCCATGGGGTTATAGAAATAAAGAAGTAACATGACTCAATAATCAACCTGTTTAGTTGTGATGATCTCAACTGCAGGCCTACAAGGAGGCAAACTGCCTCCTTACCTTGCTAGATACCTTTCTAGCTCTCTTGCCAGTCACACTGTTCTTGCTATCCTTTTAGCTGGGGTATTGGCTTGTTCTTCCCTAGGTAGCTTGACCTTCTATGAAAGTTCATACTTGTATATCACATACCATGATACATTTCCAACCTCCAATATTACACTGAGATTTAGGATCTATAGGATCTATAATACCCAAGGTTTCTAGAAGTTGGGCCATTTCTACATCTTCTTTCTTGAAGCTGCTACTCCTACTTCTGCATCTGGGTCACCCAGTAGCTAGCCTTATCCTATTAATCCAACCACATAATCCACCAATCATATTGTAGAGTATCAACACCTTATCAAAATCAATCCCTTGCCTGCCAAGATTAGTATTGAGAAGACAAGGAGAGGAAAAATAGAAGTTGAAGCTTTAAAGTTCAGGTACCTTCTCTTCATGGAAGGTCTTGCTCCTTGGCCAATGTAAATATAGGTTTATTAGAGAATTGACAGAAAATTTTAGTTTTACTTTATGTAAAGTAAGTAGTAGAAGGTCTCCCATGAGTCAAACACATATTCTCTTACACTGGGATCAAAAGGTCTCTTAACTTGTTACATGCCACATTTGTGTACATCTAAGTTCTCACCTGTGTCCTGGGTAAGTCCAGCTGCTGGACAGATGTGCTTTTTAATAGCAGCTCCAAACGGATCTGGCAGACCCAGTCTCAGAGTCAAAATGTGGCAAGGGATGAAGTTCTTATCCAAATGTGGGTAAGGTTAACATGACCTAAAACCAAACTGCCAAATATGAATGACCTTTTCAAGAGGAATAAAAAAGAGAACCTTGATGAAAGATACCTGCGTCACTAGGTGTGCTTACCAAAGACACTTACTCAGCTAGTCTGTCAGGTCAGTGAATGAGGTCAAGAACTTGCCAAATTGAAGGGTCATCATCAACCAATGGAACAAAAAGAGGAGGAGGAGGAGAAGGAAGAAAGTTAAGTAGCTTTGAGCTAGACGAGTACTTAGAGCTACTTGAAAATATGTTTCTCCCCTCTGCTCTTGCCAGAGATTCAGGGCCCATCAATGTATTCACAGTTGATGGATGTCACAGATCAAATCCTCACCTAGAGAGCACTCTTTCCCTCTGAAGGCTGCACAGCTGGGACACAAGGAAGACATGTATCCTCAGCTCTCCCCAAGTGTGATTGACAGACATGTCTCCTGTGTCCCTTACCCTTTGATGTCATTCTCCCAGCCAGGATATTATAACAATGACTAATTGTTCTGCTGCTGATTCACAGGCCAGGGAACACAAAGCCATGGCCAGACAGTGTACGGGCCTGAAACACAGTTCTGCTTCTTTATATTTTCACCTTGGTCTGTAATATAGGCCATGATTTAGACACAAACTTGTTAGCATGGCCTCATTGGTACCAGAAAATGCCAAATTCAGGGGCTTCCTCACATTCCATGAGAGCTTTCAGCACCTTCTTGTTTTAGTTAAAACTCTCCAAGATTTCTGGTCCCATTAGATAATGATGGTTGAAATGGGAAATGGTAGATTGCATCATTCACCCTTGCCCTCCTCCCCCTGCTGCAAACTACTGGGGTGGTTTGGAAACAACTTCCTTTCTAAAGAAGGGTGAGCATTGGAAGTCCTAGCCCCAGTAATCAGACAACACAAAGAAATAAAAGGCATCCAAATAGGCAAGGAAGAAGTCAAACTTTCACTCTTCACAGATGATATGCTACTCAATGTAGAAAACCCTAAAGATCCACCAAAAAACTCCTAGAACTGATACATGAATTCAGCAAAGTTGCAGGATATAAAATCAACATACAGAAATCGGTTGCCTTTCTATAAACCAATAATGAAGCAGCAGGAAGAGGAATCAAGAAATCAATCCCATTTACAATTGCACCAAAGACCATAAGATACCTATGAATAAACCTAACCAAAGAGGTAAAAGATCAGTACTCTGAAAACTATAGAACATTTATGAAAGAAATTGACAAAGACACAAAGGAATGAAAAAACATTCCATGCTCATGGAATGGAAGAACAAATATTGTTAAAATGTCTACACTACCCAAAGCAATCTACACATTCAATGCAATCCCTATCAAAATAACATCAGCACTTTTCACAGAACCATAGCAAACAATTCTAAAATTTGTATGGAACAAGAAAAGACCCTGAATAGTCAAAGTAAGGTTGAAAAAGAAAAGCAAAGTGAGAGGCATCACAATTCCAGACTTCAAACTATATTACAAAGCTGTAATCATTAAGACAGTAGGGTACTGGCACAAAAACAGACACATAGATCAATGAAACAGAACAGAGAACCCAGAAATGGACCCACAACTATATGGTCAACTAATCTTCAATAAAGCAGTAAAGAATATCCAATGGAAAAAAAGACAGTTTCTTCCACAAATAGTGTTGGGGAAAACTGGACAGCAATATGCAGAAGTATGAAACTGGACCATACACAAAAATAAATTCAAAATGTATGAAAGACCTAAATGTGAGACAGGAAACCATCAAAATCCTAGAGGAGAACACAGGCAGCAACCTCTTTGACCTTGGCCACAGCAACTTCTTACTAGATATATCCCGAGAGGCAAGGGCAAAAGCCAGAATGAACTATTGGAACTTCATCAAGATAAAAGGCTTCTGCACAGCAAAGGAAACAATCAACAAAACTAAAAGGCAATCTATGGGATGGGAGGAGATATTTCTAAATGACATATTGGATAAAGGGCAGATCCAAAACCCATAAAGAACTTATCAAACTCAACACCCCCAAAATAAATAATCCAATTAAGAAATAGGCAGAAGACACAAATAGCCTTTTCTCCAAAGAAGATATAAAAATGGCTACCAGACACATGAAAAAAATGCTCAACATCACTCATCATCAGGGAAATACAAATCAAAACCACAATGAGATACCACCTCACACTTGTCAGAATCGCTAAAATTAACAATTCAGGAAACAACAGATTGTGAGGATGCAGAGAAAGGGGAACCCTCTTACACTGTTGGTGAGAGTGGAAAACAGTTAAAAATAGAACTACCCTATGACCTAGCAATTGCACTACTAGGTATTTATCCAAAAGATATAAAAATACTGGTTCAAAGGGACACATACACCCCAATGTTTATAGGAGCACTATCAACAATGGCTAAATTATGGAAAGAGCCCAGATGTCCATCAACTGATGAATGGATATAGAAGATGTGGTATATATATATATATATATATATATATATATATACACACACACAATGGACTACTACTCAGCTATAAAAAGAATGAAATCTTGCCATCTGCAATAACATGGATGGAACGAGAGTGTATTATGCTAAGCAAAATAAGTTAGAGAAAGACAAATACAATATGATTTCACTCATGCATGGAATTTAAGAAACAAAACAGATGAACATAGGAGAAGGGAAGGAAAAATAAAATAAGGTAAAAACCAAGAGGGAGACAGACCAAAAGGGACTCTTAACTTTAAAGAACACATTGAAGGTTGCTGAAGGGAAGGTGAAGGGGGGATGAGCTAAATGTGAGATGGACATTAAGGGGGGCTCCTGTGATGAGCACTAGGTGTTCTATGTATGTGATGAAACACTAAATTCTACTCCTGAAACCATTACTACCCTATATGTTAACTAACTTGGATTTAAATTAAATCTTGAAAGAAAAAAGAGAGAGAGAGAGAGAGAGAGAAAAGGGTAAGGCATTGGAATCCAGGAAATCTGACACCAAGTTACCTTGTGACCTGTCAAGAGGCAAGAGCTATTCTAAGGAAAGAACCACACAAGATAGAGATGTTTCTTGCAGCCTAATCACTTACATTTTTCATGTTGAGCATTAGACATTCATGAGACTATCTCTCCCCACATTTCCCACAAGAATCAGACTGTATTCCTTGGTTGAAGTCAAACCCCTTTACATGCCCCTCTTCCCCGCTTTCTGTATACTGAACTCCTGTGCCCAACTGTTGTCAAATCCAAAGCAACATTCTTCTGTCAGGTGCAATCAAAGAGAGTAGGCAGACTTGAAGAGTTTCTCTATTTCTGCCTTGTTGGATAGCTTTCCTCCTTTATGAAAATTTACAAAGTTTGTAAGTGAAAGGGCTTAGTGCTGCCCAAAATCAAATCACACTCCCCAATTACAGGGAGGTCCATGACAGCAAACACCATGAAGTGTCAATAATTAAGCTTCTGTTGAAGAATGTGATGCTTTTAAATATAGAATGGAAGATGATGCGTATGTATAAATAAATTAAACTTACAAGACAAAATGCTGACAAAGTGTAATTAAATGTTGCATTCAACATATATACTCTATTCCTCACATAAAATAAGAAGCAAGCTGCATATTAAAACAATGAGTCGTTCAAACATGTAAATTAAATAGTGTTTTGTCTCTAGGACTCATGTCGATGGCTATCAGGAAATAATTGAATATAATTAACTTGTTAAAACTGTCTGTGATAATTATAAATGTGATCACTACATATTTTAATTATTCCTGTTGTCTTTTCTTTTAAAAAAAATTTTTTTAACATTTATTCATTTTTGAGAGAGAGAGACAGAGCATGAGCGAGGAAGGGGCAGAGAGAGAGGGAGACACAGAATCTGAAGCAGGCTCCAGGCTCTGAACTGTCAGCACAGAGCCCAACGTGGGGCTCGAAGTCACGAACTGCGAGATCAGACCTGAGCTGAAGTTGGATGCTCAACCGACTGGGGCACCCAGGTGCCCCACTGTTGTCTTTTCATACTTGCAAACACGATTAGCTATTTTATGGCAAACATGAGGCTATGTATTCACCATTTTCCCTACATCCTGGGTGCACACTTACATACAAATCTCCCACCCCTCCTTTCATTGACTGAAATCTGGCCAATGGAATAGACAGGTATAAGGAGTGACACATCCAGGTATATAAAAGCTCCCACACAATCCTCCTGTGCTTTCTACCTTCCTTCTGTGTTAGACCAACACAAAGGATTCTGGAAAGAGGGAGAGAGTCAAGTCCTAAGGAAAAGTAAAACCACTCCATTGAAGGAACTTATGTTCCTGAATTACTGCATGGGGCAGAGCCAACCCTACCAATCTGCTGTACTGTGACATGCAGAACCAAACCTTTACTGAGTTAAGCCACTGAAATCTTGGAGTTTAAGGAACGTTACATAAGTTCACCTTCCCTGACTAATTCATATTCTCACATTGCATTCTTATCTCTGTACTTCAGAAATTGAGCAGCTGTGAGCAACATATATTTATTTTTTCCATAGTCAGAATTTATGTGCACTCTTTGTCAATGTTACTAGAATTCCTTCCATGTCAAAACAATTTGACAGCAAATAAATAATACAGAATTGTGCCATCACCTTTTATGCAGTCCTTTAGACAATCATGTTAACTCATGATGCTAAATCTAGAATAAAAATGCATAGAATCCAAATATAAGGAGTTGGAAAAAAATCTTTTAAATAGTGTTAGATTCCGCTAATAATAATCCTATGAGGTTCACTTCATGGAAAAGTAAATTTTTTCCTTAACGTACATTACTGTCAACAAAACCGTGCAAATTACACAGGAAATCACTGCTACTGCCCATACAAGGACAAGGAACTTTCAAAAAATGTTTTCTTAAAAGGAATAATTTTGACATTTTTCACACCTGTGCTAAAGGTATATGACCAATAAAACCATGTGAAGTATCTGGACTAAATCAAGGATCAGTATGTGTCCGGAGTGAACACAAGTCAAAATGCTTAAGAGGGAGGAACATATTCTTCATCACCTGATGGCACCACCAGTGCAAGGTAAAATAGCAAGACTGGAATAACCAAAATGTGCATTTTCCCAGTAGAATCAACTTAGAAGGCTAACAATGGCTAATAATGTCATCCACAAAAAAAAATTTGACACCACTATTTTGTTATCTTTGAATTTTTGTTACATATACATAAGAAAGGTTTATCAGGCTATCACCTCTGAGGAGAGACAACTTAACGGAGCTAAAAGCTAAAAATAGTCTTCATTTATATAAAGGAATTCCATTATCTACAGTTCGTGGAGTAATTAAATTTTGTTATAATTCTACTTGTTTCACTTTCTTTTAAAAGTTCCTACATGAGGCGCGCATGGGTGGCTCAATCAGTTAAGTGTCTGACTCTTGGTTTGGCTCAGGTCATGACCACATGGTTTGTGAGATTGAGCCCCACAATGGGCTCTGTGTTGACAGTGCAGAGTCTGCTTGGGATTCTCTGTTTCCCTCTCTCTCTGACCCTTCCCTGCTCATGATCTCTCTCTCTCAAATAAATAAACATTAAAAATAAAAATAAAATTTCCCACACAAATGTTTTTCTCATGGTTAATAATTAGATTTATCTATCCACACCAGTTTTCTTGCTCTCCATCCCTTCTCTCCCTACCCAACCCTCTTCCCACTGCCCCCTCCATAATCCTTCCATGATCTTTTTTCCTGAAATTCATTATTTAGTAGTTTTTTCAACCTGGGCCTTAATAAATAGTAATAACGTTCCATTTTTATCTAAGCTTATCTTTATTTCCGCTATATTCAGTAATAGTTTTGGCTGGAGATAGGCTTCTAGGTTGAATTATCCTCTCTTGGGGATAATGACGTCTACTTCATTACTCTTTTTGTTATTTTGTTTTTAATATTCATATATTTTTTTGGAAGAGCACAAGTCGGGGAGGGGGAGAGAGGGGGACAGAGGATCTGAAGCAGGCTCTGCGCAGACAGCAGTGAGCCCAATGTGGGGCTTGAACACATGAACCATGAGATCATGACCTGAGCCAAAGTCAGACACTCAACCGACTGAGCCACCCAGGTGCCCCTCGTTGCTCTTCTTTTGAGAAGGAATCTACTCTTAGTGGGTAAGTAGTTGGTCTCTAAGGTCAGCCTGGATCCAAGCTTGGCTTTACTTGCTGTGTGGCTTTAGACAAGATACACAATTTTTCTGACTCAGTTTCCCTATCTGTAAAAATGATGGCCAGGGGGCTAGGGATGGAATCTAAAGTATACTGCACTAATTTAAAATTTTTTTTTTAATTTATTTATTTATCTTGAGAAATAGGGAGAGAGAGAGAATGCCAAGCAGGCTCTGCACTGGCAGCACGGAGCCCGACGTGTGCACTGAGTAATTTAAAGATTCATATGTGTCCACTACCTAAAACATAAAAATCATCTGGCATTGTCTTTTTTATCTTGCCCAGGACTAGATGTCTTCCTGGAACTGTGAATTGTTCTTACATTTTTTCTAGCAAAGTCTTGGTGAATATCTCTTCAAATATTACCTTTCCTCTATCCTTTCCTATGGGAACTCCTGGTAGATGTATGCTAGGCTTTCTGGCTTTCTCATTACCACTTCCATGTCTAGCAACCTCTACTGCTTTTAATATCTTTACTCCTCTGTGCCATGTTTTAGGTAATTTCCTTAGAACTAATACTCTTCGTTCACTAATACTCTTCAGTTATGACTAACTTGCTGCTTAGCCCATCCATTACTTTTTTTGCTAATTTTAAAGACATAAATTTTCAGGTGTGTGAATTCTAGTTGTTTTATTTTCAAATATGCCTGCTCTTTTTTTCATAGTGTTCAATTATTTCCTTGTGAATATAAGACTTAATTTATCTATTTAATCATTTTATACATGCTTGTAGTCTTTTTGATATTTTTAGATTGAATTTTAGAGTGTTAATCCTCTTGCTTGTGATATCTTCTGATTCTCCCTCATAGTGAACTGGTTCCTCATGTAATTTATAATTTTTCCCTGTGTTCAACTCTTTAGCCAGGGTTGGCTTTTTCTATGGGAGTTCCATGTACCTTAAGAGGTGGTAACATTGTGGAGAGAAATTTTGCATTACTTCTGCTATGCACTCCTTGTATATCTGGGATCAATCTTTATATGACATTTTTTGGCTTCAAGATTCTTGAGTCAATGCTTAATGTAAATTAGATTCTGTATGTATACTTAGAACTTTGAGTTTCCATGGACAGCTTTTTGTCCCACCAGAGCCCTGAGCAGATAGATGCATTCTTCCTTGAAAGGTAATACAGGATACAGACTAAAAACAGCAACTCTACACACTTCCTGGGTTTCAATCTTCACTTGACTTTTTTTTCTTAAGTTTATTTATTTATTTTGAGAGAGAGAGAGATAGAGGGAGGAGCAGAGAGAGAGAGAGAGAGAGAGAGAGAGAGTCCCAAGCAGGCTCCATGCCCAGCATGGAGCCCAACATGCGGCTCAATCTCATGACAGTGAGGTCATGACTTGAGCTGAAATCAAGAGTTGGACACTCAACCAACAAAGCCACTAAGGCGCCCCTTTACTTGACTTCTTAATAACACTGAACCTCAAGCATATTCTTAAAAAGCAAAACAAAATAAAACAAAACAAAGTAAAAAACCTGTGATAATTTCCCTGTCTAGAGTCCTTCAGTGTAGGGGAATTAGAAACCTCCATATATCAGCACAGCAATATGGCAATCACAGCTAACACACAGCATGTAATATATGCCCTGACCCATTCTAAATGTTTGACCTATATTAACTCATTTAATACTTACAGCAATCTTACAGGTAGGCAATATTATTAATTTAATTTGACAGAGAGGAAAACTAAGTCACAGGGGTTTTGTTTTACAATACGCCTGAGGTAGTTCAGGGGATTCCCTTTCCATTCTTTCACATGCAGTTCTGTACATAATCTTTTCTCTTCTTTCGTACCAGAAAAGGCTTGGAGGAATAGTTGAGGTAAGCATTGAGGATTGGGGAGTAGGGAACACAGTTCACACTAGCACAGTCTGCAATGTTGCTAGAATCCAAAGTCTGCAATCAAATTTTTAACACTCTTTCCACTCCATTTTCCATTGCTGGAAAAGACCCATTTTTTTTTTTAATATTTTTTTCAACGTTTATTTATTTTTGGGACAGAGAGAGACAGAGCATGAACGGGGGAGGGGCAGAGAGAGAGGGAGACACAGAATCGGAAACAGGCTCCAGGCTCTGAGCCATCAGCCCAGAGCCTGACGCGGGGCTCGAACTCACGGACCCTGAGATCGTGACCTGAGCTGAAGTCGGCCGCTTAACCGACTGTGCCACCCAGGCACCCCAAGACCCATTTTTTAATACCAAAAGTTCTTTCCGAAGTCATTTCTTCCCTAAAGTCATTTGAGAGAGTGCTTTGATTTTCTAAAAGCTCATGGACAACTTATGGCCATTGCTAAAGCACATCATTCCTCTTCCCTGAAAGTGCTTCTAATCTGTAGGGCATGTACAAAGCAGCTAAAATGTGCAAGTGTACCCAAAGTCACCTCTGAAATCCCTAGCCTCTTCTCCCAAATCACCTATCTTAATTGTTAAACAAAAATAATCCTCCTAGATTCACTAGAATCATTTCATATAATGGAAAAAAATACTATAATTAATTCGTCAAAAATATTTTGCTTAGAAGTTCAAAAAAAAATGAGTCACATGGGAGATTTTTTTTTTTTCTGATAGAAACAGCTTTTGTTGTCTACTATGTGTAGGAAGAAATAAAAAAGAATATTGGGAAGGAAAATAATGTCAATAAAATTTAAGCATCTAGAATTTAAAATGGCTAAATTTAAATATTGCTCATAAAACCTGCTATGATTTTCTAAACCATTTCTCTGGCAACTGCAAAACGACAGTGGGTAGGACCATCTGTGAAACTAGTCCATGGTGCCCTTACACAAGCTCCTGGTGACAGAAGTTCTTGGCAGCCGAGGTGGGGTGGGATGGAGTATCACAGTCCGCCCTTCAATGAGAATCACTGAGCAGATCAAGGCTCAAACCTGGAACCTGCTGCATTCAGGTCACTCAAAGCTACTGGGTCTCAGGTTCTTCGTTTGTAAAATGGGGGACAACCTAAGTGTTAACCAGTCACCTGATGATATCCCAGTTCTCCAGTTTTAGAGGTCACCATTTCTTTAATATTTAAATTAAAATAGTGTAAAGTCCCATTCAAACACAGAGAAGAAAGAGCATGCTGGTTCCCCCTCCCCCCCCTCCCGGAGATACTTAAGAGTATCAGTTGCCTCTGGTGATCTTCTGCTCACATTCCATTGAACCCCTGAATCTTCATCTGCACTCACATCTTGCCTCCTGTAGTTTAATCTTCCCTTCACTCTCAGTAGCCCAACACATAAAAAAAACGTCTTTTTCCTTCAATTCCCCACCACGGTGACAAGCTTTTTTAATGTATCAAATCATTTTTTGAAGGCTTAAAAGTAAAAGGGATGTGGTGATGAGGGTGGGGGGATGCCTCACACCCAGAATCATACTCTCATATGCATTAAATTTGAACCATAGATACTGCTGTTCTCAAAAGTCCCTCAACCATCCTCAATTATGTTTTTCTTCTCAGCGAACTCCATGTGGGACAGGACTAGCCCTCTCTACTTCTCTTCCTTCTTCTCTAAACAACCTTCAGGTTCCGACAATGTCACATCATTTTTCATACAACAGTCCTTTACTCGTTACCCTAAAACTTCTGCAGCCTACTTTTTAACATGGGAAACTCATTAAGGTGCTTCAAAAATAAAAGGCCAGCTATCTTTCCCTATTCCTTTGCCTCAACCCCAAACACAGCAGAAGCTGTGATATTAGTCTTTACAGGATCACATTCCTGGAAGTGGCTAAACTTGTGCATCAATGTCTTTAAGGAGAAAGGGAGCAGTATAAAGACACACCCTTCCTCTACAATGGATCATGCCACTCCTCCTGTTATCTCCTTGAAGAACCAGACAGTCCTTTTTTGTTTGTTTGTTTTAAATAGCAATGTATCCCTTCCCACTGCAGGGAATAACGTCTGTTCTGCAGTGGAAGTGAGGATCACACATGTGGACAAGCATATGAAAACTGCTAAGACTGTACTAAGTTGTAGGGGCATTTTGGTTTCTATGATTTTTGACTGGTATTATTATCATCCACCCTTTTTTGGAAATATGTAATGATGTTTTTTAAAAAAAAACGGTAGGGGGAGGAAATAAATCATGTTACCCTCTGCTTTCAACTATCCAATAAACTGCCATGGACTCAGAATTTAATCCAGTGTCTTAATCACCAGGGCCTACAGTCCCTACCTTTAGCCCTTCTTACTCCTTGACCTCATCTTCTTTCATTCTTCCTCTTATTTACAACACTCCAGCCATGTGGGCCTTCCTTCAGTGCTTTCATTCAAGGCATGTGTACTGAACATCAGCTATGTCTCAGGTAATGTTTTAGATACTTGAGGTACAATCAATGAACAAAACAGAAAACACCTTCTCACCCAAAAGACATTGTCGGTGCTATTTCCTCTTCCTAAAACATGTTTACCCAAGAGTTTAGCACAGTCTAGCTCCTCTTGACCCTTCGTGTCTCAGCTCAAATGTTACTTCCTCCAAGAAGACTTCCCCAGCCACACTTTCTGGAGTGGTACCTATGCCCCTGATTGCTGTGTATTTCATCATCCTTATTTGGTCTCAATTGTACTTACTATTTCCCAATATTATTTTATTCACTTATTTATCGATTTATTTAATTTAAAATTTTTACTTATGAATTATCTGTCTTTCTCAATTAGAAGGCGAGCTCCATGAGATCAGGGACTTGTATTCCTAGCACCCAGAACAGTGCCTGTCACATTGTAGACACTCAATAAATTGTATACACTAAATGAGTGAATGAATGGATAAGTGGATGAATTAAAGAAACCATACCTCCTTTTGCTTCAGGACATTTTTCCTGCTCCGTGTGGTCCTTACTCAGTTGTCAATAGTGTTCCATCCCTGCCATCCTTAGGTAAAAGTGGACATGTGACCCAGCTTGGGTCAATTATGGACTTGCATTCTTTTGGATATGGTGATTAGTCCAAGATTGGGCATAGGATCCAAGCCAGGCCAATTGGCGCACTTGTCCAAAATTTTCAAAATAGGAAGTTAAGAGAGGTATACAAACTTTAAGGATTAATATGTAAAGTTACTGGTGGCTACCATCTTCCTCTGACATAGTCTGTCAAGGGTAGACCAGAATGAGATTAAAATGCAAAGTGAAACTTTACATTTAGATGGAGCTAGAGAGAAAGTCTTGATAACATTAGTTGAACCTGTGCTTCCAATCTTGCTTAAAGCCTGGTATCCCAAGTCATTAAATTTCTCTTTTTGCTTAAGCCAGTATGGGTTGGATTTTTGAACCATGCAACTGAGACTCCTGACTATGAGTTGGTGTTTACACAGGTAACTCCCAGCCTTCCACTCCTCTTTTCCAAATGGAACAGTCAAGCACAGCAGCCCCAAGCAATAGCCCTGGCATTTGGCCCTGTCATCCTCGAGTACGGTTTAATGTCTGAGCTTGAGAGAGGCAGTTACAAGTGTACTCCCCACTTCAGAGAAGCTGCATGTTGCTTAAGAGGCCACACCAACTTTCCCTTCCTCTTGTTACTTAGTAACAAGGAGCAAGGCTTATGATCAATGCAGAGTGGCTTTTTTATCCCACCCCAGACCTACCTGCTCTGACAAGCATCCTGTGCCAAGGTCTAGCAATGGTTATTTTCCTCTCTCCATTTTCCCTCAACCCCACCCCCCCTTCCCAAAGGCCAGAGATGAGCAGCAAACCAAAATCTTACACTTAAACACAGAGTGTGGCTGGCATATTTATTCTACTCCTCTGTGAAACGACAAAAAGCAATGATACCAGTTGGGTTGATTATGCACTGGTGATTGCAAAATTCCTTTCCTGCCAACAGCAGAGCTTGAGCATTTCACACTGGGTGATTTAAAGCTAGTCAGAAAACCCAAAGCAAAGGGCAGCAAAAGTCAGACAGTAGAAACAAGGCCCTGATGTTACATGCTTAGCACTTGACTGGGCCACTTGACTTTTTGATCTAATTCTCTTTTCTCAAATGTATTTATAACACGGCAGGGACTGTTTCATTAAGTAGAGCACAAAATCAAGAGTGCATCAGAAACAAAGGCCTCCTCACCTTCCTAATCATGAACTTTCTTTCTATTTTTTTTTAACTTTTTTGTAACATTTATTTATTTTTCAAAGAGAGAGAGTGTGAACGAAGGAGGGGCAGAGAGAGAGGGAGACACTGAATCTGAAGCAGGTTCCAGGCTCTGAGCTGTCAGCACAGAGTGGGACGCAGTGCCCAAACCCACGAGCCGTGAGATTATGACCTGAGCTGAAGTCAGACGCTCAGCCGACTGAGCCACCCAGGTATCCCATGAACTTTCTTTCAGTTGCCAAGATCTAGGGGCAAGAAAATACTGAAATGAAGGAGTATTTAAGGTCTACCAAATTCTTTGAACCATAAAGTGAAAAGAGAAGACAAAGAACCAAATCAGCCCTGCCATGTGACAAAAGAGGCCTGAACTCTTTCTGGGATATACTCTGCACAGAGCCCAATATATATTCAGTGTTTAATATTCATAATACCATTGGCTAGCTGTAGCAGGTTGACTGGTGGCCCCCAAAAGATATGGCGATGTCCTGGAACTTGTAAATGTGACCTTATTTGGAAAAAAGGTCTTTCAGATGTAATTAAATTAAAGATCTCGAGATGAGATTATCCTAGATTACCCAAGGGGGCCCTAAATTCGGTGATGAATGTCTTTTTCCTTTTAATGTTTTTTATTTATTTTTGAGAGAGTGAGAGAGGGAGGGGCAAAGAGAGGGGGAGAAAGAATCCCAACCAGGCTCTGTGCTGTCAGCGCAAAGCCTGACATGGGGCTTGAACTCACAAATGTTGAGATCATGACATGAGCAGAAACCAAGAGTCAGATGGATGCTTAACCAGCTGAGTCACCCAGGTGCCCCAGTGATGAATGTCTGTATGAGAGTGAGGCAGGGAGTTATTAGACACACTGAGGAAAAGGCCAAGAGAAATGAGGCAGAGATTGGAGCTATAATTCAAGGAACATCTGGGCCACCAGAAGCTGAGGAGGCAAGGAGGGACTCTCCCCCCTGGAGCTTTCAGAGGGGACACAGCCCTGCTGACCCCTTGACTTTGATTTTCTGATCTCCAGAACTGTGAGAATGAATTTGTGTTCTTGTAAGCCACCTGGTTGGTGGGCCCAAGGAAACCACTGCACTAGCACATATCATGCTTACTCCATCCTATACCTGTGCTAGGTGCTTTGCAGTCACTTTCTCCTTTATTCAGGGCAAAATATCCTTACAAGAGAGGTATCCTTATCCCCCTTAAGCAGATAAAGGGTTTAAAAGCCTTGCCCAAAGTCTGCTGAGGAAAAGTAGAGTCTGAATTCAAATTCAAATCCATCTAACTCTGAAGCCCAGGCTCTCCCCACTGTGCCACTATTTCCTTAGTTAATGTAAGTGTTTGTTTTCAAATCATTAAAGAATAGGGTCTGATCTTGATGCCCAGTTCCTAGCATATTTGACACCCAGAACATTTCATTTTTAACACCTCCTTCTCCCATATATGACACAATTATTTTCAGTAATAGTCATGAAATGAAGCAAATATATTCATTTATGGACTAAATTTACATTTACCAAATGAAATGATTGTACTTCATAGTTGACACTGTTTCACTGTTTTATATTTAAAAACAAATAAAAATTCCCAGTGGTCACATTGAAGGACATAATTTAATAACTAAATTCTGTTTCTGTTCTTAAAATTGTTGAGCTCCTACTGTTTCTTTCTAATCTACTGTCTAAACACAGATATATGTAACACCACCAGAGTTGGATGCAGGAGCTTAGCCCCAAATGCAAACAATTTGGAGCCCAGGGGAATTTAGTTTCAAAACAGGTGAGTATGGGGAGGAGCCAAGATGGTGGAACAGCATGGAAGTTTTATTGTGTCTCATGTCCATGAAATACAGTCAGACCAACACTAAACCATCCTGCACACCTAGGAAGCTGATCTGAGGATTAACACAAAAATCTGCACAACCCAAGCCACAGAATTCAGCAGGTATGCAGCATGGAGAGGTGAACTGAGGGAGAGAGAAGCCACGAAAGGCAGGGAGCTGTTTTTGCATGCAGAGAGAGGACAGAGACGGTGTGTGGGGGGGAGAATATGGCAAAGCATCCCCCCCCCCCCCCCAAAAAAGCGCGGGGGGAAAGTGGAAAAGTGGAAACTGCCATAGGGACTGAATTAAAAAGGGAGAAAGGAGAAAGAAGAGGGTTTAAATTCCATTAAGACTCTATAAACAGGGGGAGCACAGAGTCTGAAACTCTGTAGCTCGATACCTGCTGGTGCTCTGGTGAGGATGGTGAATCCCAAGGAGCAGAGTGAAGTCTGTGGTCTTCAGACCACATGGGGAGAGGCGGTTCCCCTGCTGGGAGGACATCTGGTAGAGGCTATGTGGACCCCCAACAGGCAAAGGCCCCAGTGGACCTGGGAGAACAACCACATTTCCTGGTGCTGGAACAAGATCACTGGGAGTGAAGCCTGGTACCAGATGTGTGTTGTGATTTACCATAATCCCTGAAATGCTGCTGCTACACAATCGCCTGAACGTTTTCTGGAGTGGGCTGGCACCCGACCAGTCTCTGGACATTGGCAGCTGCATGGTGCCACAAACGTTCCTGGATGCAGCTGGCACCCAGCCATTGCTCAGTGTGACCCTCCCGCAGAGGGGCAGAACGGGTCAAAGCCGCAGTTCCGCAGAAATAAGGGGTCGGGAAAAAGCCGCATCTGAGATAAAACTCAGGAGGGAGGTGCTGCCTGGGGCTTGGTCATGGACAGTGTAACAGCGGGGAGTGGATGGAAGCCAAAGACAAAGGATGGGTGCATGATTGCTGATAAGGGAGAACAGAGTTCTAATACTAGACACTGGGTAGCTGGGTGACGCCATTATCACCACTCCAGTGCATGTGCATGTGCACCTACAAGTGCCACAACAATCCACCCCAGTAAGCTAAGCAGCGCCATCTAGTGGAGAATGGAGCCATTACACTAAGCCCCACTCAAGTAGGCCAACCTCACTCTTCAGGAACACAAGTCTCTCCACCTGCTTAGTTTATGGACTATAAAGCATTTCATAGTTCGACTTCCTGGGGAAAAAGAAGTAATTTCATTCGTATTTCAGTCTGCTCACTGGTCCATCTATTCAATTTTCTTTCTTTTTTTCTTTTTTCTTTTTTCATTTCTTTTCTTTTTCATGAATACAGAAAGATATAAAATTCATTTTTATTTTAAATTTTTTTTAAAAATATTTTTCTTTAATTTTTTTCTACTATATTTTTAACTTTTGTGTAAATTTTTTCAAATTCTATTTTACTTCCATCACTTGTTTTAGTCTATTTCAGTGTATTCATTTTTTTTTCAAATTTTCAAAGGATTTCTTTTTTTTCCTTTCCCCTTTTTTCCCTAATCTATCAAGCCCCTTTCAACACCCAGACCAAAACACACCTAGGATCTAGCATCACTTATTCAATTTGTGTGTGTGTGTTTGTTTTTAAGTTTTTAATTTTAATATTTTTTTATTTTAATTTTTTTTTACTTCATTAATTCCTTTTCTCCCTTCAAAATGATGAAACGAAGGAATTCACCCCAAAAGAAAGAGCAGGAAGAAACGACAGCCAGAGACTTAACTAACACAGATACAAGCAAGATGTCTATACCAGAATTTAGAGTCACAATAATAAGAATACTAGCTGTAGTTGAAAATATACTAGAATCCCTTTCTGTGGAGATAAAAGAAGTAAAACTAGTCAGGATGAAATAAAAAATGCTATAACTGAGCTGCAATCTTGAATGGATGCCACACCAGGAAGGATGGATGAAGCAGCAGAGAGAATCAACAACATAGAGGACAAACTAATGGAGAATAATGAAGCAGGAAAAAAAAGGGAGATTAAGGCAGAAAAGCATGATTTAAAAATTAGAGAAATCAGTGACTTATTAAAAAGGAACAACATCAGAATCTTAGGGGTCGCAGAAAATGAAGAGAGATATAAAGGGGTAGAAGGGTTATGTGAGCAAATCATAGCAGAAAACTTTCCTAACCTGGGGAAAGACACAGACATAAAAAATCCAGGAAGCACAGAGGACTCCCATTGGATTCTACAAAAACTGACCATCAACAAGGCATATCATAGTCAAATTCACAAAATACTCAGGCAAGGACAGAATCATGAAAGCAGCAAGGGAAAAAAGTCCCTGACCTACAAGGGAAGACAGATCAGGTTTGCAGCAGACCTATCCACAGAAACTTGGCAAGCCAGAAAGGAGTGGCAGGATATATTCAATGTGCTGAATTAGAAAAATATGCGGCTAAGAATTCTTTATCCAGTAAGGCTGTCATTCAAAACAGAAGGAGAGATAAAAAGTTTCCCAGACAAACAAAAATTAAAGGAGCTTGTGACCAATAACGAAATTCTAAGGGAGACGCTCTGAGGGGAGAAAAGATGGAAAAAAAAAAAACCACACACAAATAAATAAAGACCAAAAGCAACAAAGACTAGAAAGGACCAGAGAACACCACCAGAAACTCCAACTCTACATGGAACATAATGGCATAAATTCATATCTTTCCGTACTCACTCTAAACATCAATGGACTCAATACTCTAATTGAAAGACTTAGGGTAACAGAATGGATAAGAAAACAAGATCCATCTATATGCTGTTTACAAGAGACCGACTTGAGACCTAAAGACACCTTCAGATTGAAAGTAAGGGGAAAGAGAACCATCTATCATGCTAATGGTCAACAAAAGAAAGCCAGGTTAGCCATACTTATATCAGACAATCTAGAGTTTAAAATAAAGACTATAACAAGAGATGAAGAAGGGCATTATATCATATTTAAGGGGTCTATCCACCAAGAAGACCTAACAATTGTAAACATTTATGTGCCAAATGTGGAAGCACCCAAAATATAAATCAATTAGTCACAAACATAAAGAAGCTCATTGATAATAATACCATAATAGTAGGGGACTTCAACACTCCACTCACAACAATAGACAAATCATGTAATCAAAAAAATGAACAAGGAAACAATGGCTTTGAATGGCATACTGGACCAGATGGACTTAACAGATATATTCAGAATATATCATCCCAAAGTAGTGGAGTATACATTCTTCTCCAGTGCACATGGAACATTTTCCAGAACAGACCATATACTGGGACACAAATCAGCCCTCAACAAGTACAAAAAGATCGAGATCATACAGTGCATATTTTTAGACCACAATATGAAACTTGAAATCAACCACAAGAAAAAAATTGGAAAGGTAACAAATACCTGGAGACTAGAGAACATCCTACTAAAGAATGAATGGATTAACCAAGGAGTTAAAGAGGAAATTAAAAACTTCATGGAAGCCAATGAAAATGGTAACACCACAACCCAAAACCTCTGGGACACAGGAAAGGCAGACATAAGAGGAAAGTATATAGCAATCCAGGCCTTCCTAAAGAAGAAAGAAAGGTCTCAGATACACAACCTAACCTTATGCCTCAAAGAGCTGGAAAAAGAACAGCAAACAAAACCCAAAACCAGCAGAAGACAGGAAATAATAAACATTAGAGCAAAAATCAATGCTATCAAAACCAAAAAAAAAAAAAAAAAAAAAAAAACCACAGTAGAACAGATGAAACCAGAAACTGGTTCTTTGAAAGAATTAACAAAATTGATAAACCACTAGCAGTTTGATCAAAAAGAAAAAGGAAAGGACCCAAATAAATAAAATCAAGAATGAAAGAGGAGAGATAAAAACCAACAAAACAGAAATAAAAACAATAATAAGAGAATATTATGAGTAGTTACACACCAATAAAATGGGCAATCTGGAAGAAATGGACAAATTCCTAGAAACATATAAACTACCAAAACTGAAACAGGAAGAAATAGAAAATTTGAACAGACCCATAACCAGTAAAGAAATCTAATTAGTAATCAAAAATCTCCCAAAAAACAAGAGTCCAGGGCCAGATGGCTTTCCAGGGGAATTCTACCAAACATTTAAGGAAGAGTTAACACCTATTCTCTTAAAGGTGTTACAGAAAATAGAAATGGAAGGAAAACTTCCACACTCATTCTATGAAGCCAGCATTACGTTGATTCCAAAACCAGACAGAGACCCCACTAAAAAGGAGAACTATAGACCAATTTCCCTGATGAACATGGATGCAAAAATCCTCAACAAGATAGTAGCCAACTGGCTCCAACAATACATTAAAAAAAATTACTCACCACAACCAAGTGGGATTTATACCTGGGATGCAGGGCTGGTTCAATATCTGCAAAACAATCAATGTGATGCCTCACTTCAATAAAAGAAAGGACAAGAACCATATGATCCTCTCAATAGATGCAGAGAAAGCATTTGACAAAATACAGCATCATTTCTTGATAAAAACCCTCAAGCAAGTAGGGATAGAAGTATCATACCTCAAGATCATAAAAGCCATATACAAAAGACCCAACGCTAATATCATCCTCAATGGGGAAAAACTGAGAGCTTTCCCCCTAAGGTCAGGAACAAGACAGAGATGTCCACTCTCACCACTGTTATTCAACATAGTATTGGAAGCCCTAGCTTCAGCAATCAGACACACAATGGAATAAAAGGCATCCAAATCAGCCAGGAGGAAGTCAAACTTTTACTCTTCGCAGATGACATGATACTCTATATGGAAAACCCAAAAGATTCCACCAAAAAACTGCCAGAACTGATTCATGAATTTGGCAAAGTTGCAGGATATAAAATCAATACACAGAAATTAGTTGCATTCCCAGTCACCAACAATGAAACAACAAAAAGAGAAATCAAGGAATCGATCCCATTTACAATTGCACCAAAACCCATAAAATACCTAGGAATAGGGGCGCCTGGGTGGCGCAGTCAGTTAAGCATCCAACTTCAGCCAGGTCACGATCTCGCGGTCCATGAGTTCGAGCCCCGCGTCAGGCTCTGGGCTGATGGCTCAGAGCCTGGAGCCTGTTTCTGATTCTGTGTCTCCCTCTCTCTTTGCCCCTCCCCCATTCATGCTCTGTCTCTCTCTGTCCCAAAAATAAATAAAAACGTTGAAAAAAAAGAAGAAAAAAAAATTAAAAAAAAAAATACCTAGGAATAAATCTAACCAAAGAGGTAAAAAATCTATATACTGAAAACTATAGAAAGCTTACGAAAGAAATCGAGGACACACAAAAAAAATGGAAAAATATTCCATGCATCTGAATAGGAAGAACAAATATTGTTAAAATGTCAATACTACCCAAAGAAATCTACATATTCAATGCAATCCCTATCAAAATAACACCAGCATTCTTCACAGAGCCAGAACAAATAATCCTAAAATTTGTACGGAACCAGAAAAGACCCTGAATAGCCAAAGCAATCTTGAAAATGAAAACCAAAGCAGGAGGCATCACAATCCTAGACTTCAAACTGTACTATAAAGCTGTAATCATCAAGACAGTATGGTACTGGCACAAAAACACTCAGATCAATGGAACAGAAGAGAGAACCCAGAAATGGACCCACAAATGTGTGGACAACTAATCTTTGACAAAGCAGGAAAGAATATCCAATGGAATAAAGACAGTCTCTTCAGCAAGTTGTGCTAGGAAAACCAGACAGTGACATGCAGAATAATGAACCTGGACCACTTTCTTACACCAGACACAAAAAGAAACTCAAAATGGATGAAAGACGTCAATGTAAGACAGGAAGCCATCAAAATCCTTGAGGAGAAAACTGGCAAAAACCTCTTTGATCTTGGCTGCAGCAACTTCTTAGTCAACACGTCTCCAGAAGCAAGGGAAACAAAAACAAAAATGAACTACTGGGACCTCATGAAAATAAAAATCTTCAGCACAGTGAAGGAAACAATCAGCAAAACTAAAAGGCAACTGACGGAATGGGAGAAAATATTTGCAAACAACATATCAGATAAAGGGTTAGTATCCAAAATCTATAAAGAACTTCTCAAACTCAACACCCCAAAAACAAAGAATCCAGCGAAGAAATGGGCAAAAGACATGAATAGATACTTCTCCAAGGAAGACATCCAGATGGCCAACCAACACATGAAAAAATGCTCAACATCACTCATCAACAGGGAAATACAAATCAAAACCACAATGAGATACCACCTCACACCTGTCAGAATGGCTAACATTAAGTTAAGCAATAACAGATGTTGGTGAGGCTGCGGAGAAAGAGGATCTCTTTTGCATTGCTGCTGGGAATGCAAGCTGGCGCAGCCACTCTGGAAAACAGTATGGAGGTTCCTCAAAAAATTAAAAATAGAACTACCCTTACAACCCAGCAATTGCACTACTAGGTATTTATCCACGGGATACAGGTATGCTGTTTCAAAGGGACACATGCACCCCCATGTTTATAGCAGCACTATCAACAATAGCCAAAGCATGGAAACAGCACAAATGTCCATCAATGGATGAAAGGATAAAGAAGATGTGGTATTTATATATAATGGGGTATTACTCGGCAATCAAAAAGAATGAAATCTTTTTGCAATCCATTTGCAACTCTGTGGATGGAACTAGAGAGTATCATGCTAAGTGAAAGTAGTCAGAGAAAGACAAAAATCATATTACTTCATTCATATGAGGACTTTAAGACACAGAACAGATGAACACAAGGGAAGGGAACCAAAATTATATAAAAACAGGGAGGGGGACAGAACATAAGAGGCTCTCAAATATGGAGAACAAACAGGGTTACTGGAGGGGTTGTGGGAGAGGGTATGGGCTAAATGGGTAAGGGGCATTAAGGAATGTACTCCTGAAATCATTGTTGCACTATATGCTAACTAATTTGGATTTAAATTAAAAAAATAAAATTAGTAAAAAAAATTAAAATTAAAATTAAAAAACCAAACAAACAGGTGAGTATGGCTGTGCCCCAAGTATTGGGGTCTGATTGTATAATCGAGAGTTGTCCAATTAATTTCTATACTGAAGACAATGTTTATTAAAAGATACCTAGGCTTATTATTTTTTTTTTACTGTGATAAAAACACATTAAAAAGTTTACCATCTTAACCATTTTTAAGTATATACAGCTTAGTAGTGCCAAGTATATTCACACTGTTGTGCAACCAATCGCCAGAAATTTTTGATCTTGCAAAAATGAAATTCTGCTCATTAAACAACTCCCCATTCCCCCCTCCCTCTAGCCTGTAGCAACCACCTTTCTAATTTCTGTTTCTATGTATCTGACATCTTTAGATACCTCATATTGGTGTAATCATATAGTATTAGAATTTTTGTGATTGTCTTATTTCATTTATGTCAAATGTAGAAAATGTAAAAATGTTTTTTTTTTTAAACGGAACATTTTTGGCATCAAATTATACTTCGCGAGTAATTTTATTTTATTTTTTAATTTTTTTTTGACGTTTATTTATTTTTGAGACAGAGACAGAGCATGAATGGGGGAGGGTCAGAGAGAGGGAGACACAGAATCTGAGACAGGCTCCAGGCTCTGAGCTGTCAGCACAGAGCCCGACTCGGGGCTCAAACTCACGGACCGCGAGATCATGACCTGAGCCGAAGTCGGCCGCTTAACCGACTGAGCCACCCAGGCGCCCCTAAAAATGTTTTTTTAAAAAGTATGTAATACAAAGGAAGCTAACAAGTATATTTTTATTAAAACTCAACACAGGGCCCCTGGGTGGTTCAGTTGGTTAGGCAACCTACTCTTGATTTTGACCCAGGTCATGATCTCACAGTTCATGAGTTTGAGCCCCACATCGGGCTCTGTGCTGACAGTGCAGAGCCTGCTTGGGATTCTCTGTCTCCGTCTCTCTGTCCCTTCCCTTCTCAGTCTCTATCTCTCTCTCTCTCAAAAATAAATAAATGAACATTAAAAAAAAAAAAAACACAATACTAACTGTGGTATTTAGATCAATTCAAACTTATACCAAAAACCTGATCCTTCCTCAGAAGCCACTTCAATTGCATTAGGAAGCTCTTGGGAATAAACCTGCAGAAGAGAAGTGGTGTGAGCTGAATATAGACAACTTTCCCTCGGGCAAACAAAAATATTGATTTTTTTTTTTTTTTTCTGAAAAGGCACTCTTTTCCTTTAACTCATTTAACCTGACACCATCAGTAGAGGGAAGAAAGCAGTAACTCTCCACTTTGCTGATGCCAGCTCAGCACAGAACCACTCTCCAGACTGACTTTGCCATCATGGCCCTGGTCCGTTGTGTTTGTTTCCCTGCCTTTTCAGAGCGGTAAGTACGGACAGTAAGGACTGGAGGAGTGCTCCCAGAACACAAGTGCATCCTCTGAACATAAATAGCAGACCAGGCTGCCACAAGAGCCACAGCCTCTTGCCAGCAGGTTTAGCTAAAGTGGACACCATTTATTCCTGAAAACTCAGTGACAGAGAGACCAACTAGTCCTAACTAGGACCTTAATTTTTTTTTTTAATGTTTATTTTTGAGAGAGAAAGAGAGACAGAATGTGAGCAGGGGAGGGGCAGAAAGAGAGGGAGACACAGAATCCAAAGCAGGCTCCAGGCTCCAAGCTGTCAGCAGAGGGCCCGATGTGGTTCTCGAACTCACAAATGGCAAAATCATGACCTAAGCCAAAACTGGATGCTGAACTGACTGAGCCACCTAGGCACCCCTAGTCTTAACTATGATCTTGACCTCACTCGAGCAATGGGTCCCAGCCTCACTATCATTTTGCCATGTGATCTGAGGCAAATTACTTAACCTCCATAAAGCTCAATCAACCATCTGTAGAAGGAAGATAAAAATAATCACCTTGAGGACTATTACGGGAATTAAGAAAGTAGGGAAAGCACTTGGCATTCAAATATTCATTCTATTTTTAAATCTGTTTTAATGTTTATTTATTTTTGAGTGAGAGAGAGCTCAAGTGGACGAATGGAAGAGAGAGGGAGACATAGACTCTGAAGCAGGCTTCAGGCTCTGAGCTGTCAGCACAGAGCCTGACACGGGGCTCAAACTCACAAACTGTGAGATCATGACTTGAGCCGTAGTTGGACGCTTAACCAACTGAGTCACCCAGGTGTCCTAAGAAATGTTCATTCTTAAGTCTCTTTCAGGGTTCCAGGGTGGCACAGTCATTTGAGTGTTCAACTCTTGATCTCTACTCAGGTCATGATCTCACTGTTAGTGAGTTTGAGCACCACATTGGGCTCTGCACTGATGGCATAGAACCTACTTGGGATTCTATCTCTTATCTCTGCCCTTCTCCACTTATGTGCTCTCTCTCTCTCTCTCAAAATAAATTTAAAAAATTAAAAAAATTAAAAATCTTTTAGTGACCTTCTCCTTCCATCTTTAATGCCCTCTTTGAGAACAAGAACTCCCCATACAAGGTCCTTTGATGATGGGAAGTGGAATTCTATGGGAAAGCTCCAGAATATATGAAACATGTCAAAAAGAGGATTTTAAGAACATGAAAATAACATTAAGTACATATATACATACTCCTTATAATGTAGAATATATAAACTGAATGACATGTCAGGATAGGGCCTGGGATCTTGATATGTGCTCACACCAAGAAAAGAGAGAACGTTTTGGAGAAAGGACCCAGTCAATACAAGCAGACTTGGGCTCAAATAGGTTTAGGGAGACATCGATGACTATGGATCCTCAATACGCTCCTTCATTCCCAACAAATGGGCCTCCAGTGGCCTCCTCCAGACAAGCCCCAGCTTGGCCTCCGATGAGCAGCTATGTGAGGGATGAAGCATCCTGACCTGACGCTTCCATCCCTCACAACTAGTCATTCCACCAAGACTGTGTTGGGTTGCATTTGGGATCTAGCTCTCATTGCGCACAGAGTAGGTACTCAACACATGAATAATACAACAAGTAAAGGACAAAAATGTAACTCTTTTGTTCTCAAGGATAATTAGCCAACCACAATCATAACAAACAATAACTAATATTCATAATAATAGTGTCTATACATTGCTATTTTGTGTATCTCATGAAGATTAGGATATTAAATGCTTAATGGGAAAAAAAGTTAATATAAAGGTAGAAGCCTCTCTGCAAGGGGAGGAAGGTGATTCTTAGGACATGCCTCATTATTTCCACAGTTTTGCTAAATCAAATCTTTTTCCCCCTCTTGCCAAAAGATAAATGTGGAAGTGTTTGAATACTGTATAGAAATGTAACTGACCATGAAACTTGCTACTGAGCCATGCAACAGATACTCCTTTGCATGATTAATAAAGCTTTTCATGCCAAGTAAATGCTTAAGGTTGCTCATTCCCAGGTGAACTGAGCTATACCATCAAGGTTCTTGGTTGCAAATAAGAGAAATAAACTCTGGTTGACTTAAGTGGAAAGGGAATTGGCTTGAAGGCTACAACAGTCTGCAGAATTAACAAGAAGGCTGGGAAAGCAATCTCAGGCAGGAATAAGCAAAGGGAGGCAAAAACCACAGACCTGCTCTAGCAAAAATTGTTTTAGAAGGCTGCCCTTGCCCCAGAGAGTCACTCTCAAACCACTGGACTTGAACATATAAAGGACCTCTGACTGCTCCTATAATTTCATTTCATGACCCCAAGATTCAAAGTCCTCTGATTTTAAAACTTACTACAAAGCAACAGTAATTAAAACAGTGTAGCACAAGTATAAAGACAAAATACACACCATGGAAGAGAGATCCCCAAAATAAACCCTTACATACATGGTCAAATTATTTTTGAGAAGGGTTCTAAGACTATTCAATGGGAAAAAGATAGTCTTTTCAACAAATGTTGCTAAGAAAACTTGATGTCTGTAGGCAAAAGAATGGAATTGGGCCCTTGCCTAATACCATATGCAAAAACTAACTCAAAGTGAATCACGTACCTAACGGCAAGACACAAAACTATAAATAGAAGATACCCTAGGGTAAGAGCTTCATGACATTGGATTTGGCAATGATTTCTTGGATATGATACCAAAGGCACAGACAAGAAAATTTAAAAAAAATAGGCAAGTACGACTTCATGAAAACTAGAAAATTTTATACATCAAAAGATGGTATCAACAAAATAAAATGGCAAACCACTGAAGTGGGAGAAAATATTTGCAAATCATGTCTCTGATAAGGAATTATATCCAGAACACTTAGAAAACTTCTAAAACTCGGGGACCAAGGGAAGATGGCGGCGTAGGAGGACACTGGGCTCACCGCGCGTCCTGCTGATCACTTAGACTCCACCTACACCTGCCTAACTAACCCAGAAAATGACCAGAAGACTAGCAGAATGGAGTCTCCAGAGCCAAGCGCAGACGAGAGGCCCACAGAAGAGGGTAGGAAGGGCGGAGAGGCGGAGCGTGCTGCACGGACTGACGGGAGGGAGCCGGGGCAGAGGGGCAGCCTGCCGGCCAAGCAGAGCCCCCAGGACTGGCTTGCAAAAGCGGAGGGGCCAGACGGAGTGTGTTCCGACAGCAAGCGGGACTTAGCATCTGGGAGGTCATAAGTTAACAGCTCTGCTCGGAATGCGGGAAGGCTGGAGGACAAAGGGCGGGAGAGTTGCTGAGCCCCGGGACGACAGAGCTGTTTGCCGGGGAACAAAGGCGCTCACCAGCACCATCTCCCTCGCCCATCCCCCAGCCAAAATCCCAAAGGGAACCAGTTCTTTCCAGGGAACTTGCTTGCTCCACACAAATACCCAACGCTGTGCTTCTGCAGAGCCACCCTTCCGCAGCGGGTCTGACTCCCTCCCACTGCCACAGGGCCCCTCCTGAAGTGGATCACCTAACGAGAAGCGAGCTAAGCCTGCCCCTCCTGCCCCCATGCACCTTGCCTACCCACCCCAGCTAAGACGCCAGATCCCCAGCACCACAAGCCTGGCAGTGTGCAAGTAGCCCAGACGGGCCACACCACCCCACAGTGAATCCCGTCCCTAGGAGAGGGGACGAGAAGGCTCACACCAGTCTGACTGTGGACCCAGCGGTGGGCTGGGGACAGACATCAGGTCTGACTGCGGCTCCGCCCACCAACTCCAGTTCTACACCACAGCACAGGGGAAGTGCCCTGCAGGTCCGCACCACTCCAGGGACTATCCAAAATGACCAATTCCCCTCAGAAGAATCTCCAGGAAATAACAACAGCTAAAGAACTGATCAAAAAGGATTTAAGTAATATAACAGAAAGTGAATTTAGAATAGTAGTCATAAAATTAATCGCTGGGCTTGAAAACACTATAGAGGACAGCAGAGAATCTCTTGCTACAGAGATCAAGGGACTAAGGAACAGTCAGGAGGAGCTGAAAAACACTTTAAACGAAATGCAAAACAAAATGGAAACGATGACGGCTCGGATTGAAGAGGCAGAGGAGAGAATAGGTGAACTAGAAGATAAAATTATGGAAAAAGAGGGAGCTGAGAAAAAGAGAGATAAAAAAATCCAGGAGTATGAGGGGAAAATTAGAGAACTAAGTGATACACTAAAAAGAAATAATATACGCATAATTGGTATCCCAGAGGAGGAAGAGAGAGGGAAAGGTGCTGAAGGGGTACTTGAAGAAATAATAGCTGAGAACTTCCCTGAAGTGGGGAAGGAAAAAGGCATTGAAATCCAAGAGGCACAGAGAACTCCCTTCAGACGTAACTTGAATCGATCTTCTGCATGACATATCACAGTGAAACTGGCAAAATACAAGGATAAAGAGAAAATTCTGAAAGCAGCTAGAGATAAATGTGCTCTACCATATAAAGGGAGACCTATAAGACTCGTGACTGATCTCTCTTTTGAAACTTGGCAGGCCAGAAAGGATTGGCATGAGATCTACAATGTGCTGAACAGAAAAAATATGCAGCCAAGAATCCTTTATCCAGCAAGTCTGTCATTTAGAGTAGAAGGAGAGATAAAGGTCTTCCCAAATAAACACAAACTGAAGGAATTTGTCACCACTAAACCAGCCCTACAAGAGATCCTAAGCAGGATCCTGTGAGACAAAGTACCAGAGACATCGCTACAAGCATAAAACATACAGACATCACAATGACTCTAAACCCGTATCTTTCTATAATAACACTGAATGTAAATGGATTAAATGCACCAACCAAAAGACATAGGGTATCACAATGGATAAAAAAACAAGACCCATCTATTTGCTGTCTACAAGAGTCTCATTTTAGACCTGAGGACACCTTTAGATTGAGAGTGAGGGGATAGAGAACTATTTATCATGCTACTGGAAGCCAAAAAAAGCTGGAGTAGCCATACTTCTATCAGACAAACTAGACTTTCAATTAAAGGCTGTAACAAGAGATGAAGAAGGGCATTATATAATAATTACAGGGTCTATCCATCAGGAAGAGCTAACAATTACAAATGTCTATGCGCCGAATACCGGAGCCCCCAAATATATAAAACAATTACTCATAAACATAAGCAACCTTATTGATAAGAATGTGGTAATTGCAGGGGACTTTAACATCCCACTTACAGAAATGGATAGATATTCTAGACACACTGTCAATAAAGAAACAAGGACCCTGAATGACACATTGGATCAGATGGACTTGACATATATTTAGAACTCTGCATCCCAAAGCAACAGAATATACTTTCTTCTCGAGTGCACATGGAACATTCTCCAAGATAGATCATATACTGGGTCACAAAACAGCCCTTCATAAGTATACAAGAATTGAAATTATACCATGCATACTTTCAGACCACAATGCTATGAAGCTTGAAATCAACCACAGGAAAAAGTCTGGAAAACCTCCAAAAGCATGGAGGTTAAAGAACACCCTACTAAAGAATGAGTGGGTCAACCAGGCAATTCGAGAAGAAATTAAAAAATATATGGAAACAAACGAAAATGAAAATACAACAATCCAAACGCTTTGGGACGCAGCGAAGGCAGTCCTGAGAGGAAAATACATTGCAATCCAGGCCTATCTCCAGAAACAAGAAAAATCCCAAATACAAAATCTAACAGCACACCTAAAGGAAATAGAAGCAGAACAGCAAAGGCAGCCTAAACCCAGCAGAAGAAGAGAAATAATAAAGATCAGAGCAGAAGTAAACAATATAGAATCTAAAAAAACTGTAGAGCAGATCAACGAAACCAAGAGTTGGTTTTTTGAAAAAATAAACAAAATTGACAAACCTCTAGCCAGGCTTCTCAAAAAGAAAAGGGAGATGACCCAAATAGATAAAATCATGAATGAAAATGGAATGATTACAACCAATCCCTCAGAGATACAAACAATTATCAGGGAATACTATGAAAAATTATATGCCAACAAATTGGACAACCTGGAAGAAATGGACAAATTCCTGAACGCCCACACTCTTCCAAATCTCAATCAGGAGAAAATAGAAAGCTTGAACAGGCCCATAACCAGCGAAGAAATTGAATCAGTTATCAAAAATCTCCCAACAAATAAGAGTCCAGGACCAGATGGCTTCCCAGGGGAGTTCTACCAGACGTTTAAAGCAGAGATAATACCTATCCTTCTCAAGCTATTCCAAGAAATAGAAAGGGAAGGAAAACTTCCAGACTCATTCTATGAAGCCAGTATGACTTTGATTCCTAAACCAGACAGAGACCCAGTAAAAAAAGAGAACTACAGGCCAATATCCCTGATGAATATGGATGCAAAAATTCTCAATAAGATACTAGCAAAGAGAATTCAACAGCATATAAAAAGAATTATTCACCATGATCAAGTGGGATTCATTCCTGGGATGCAGGGCTGGTTCAACATTCACAAATCAATCAACGTGATACATCACATTAATAAAAGAAAAGATAAGAACCATATGATCCTGTCAATCGATGCAGAAAAGGCCTTTGACAAAATTCAGCACCCTTTCTTAATAAAAACCCTTGAGAAAGTCGGGATAGAAGGAACATACTTAAACATCATTAAAGCCATTTATGAAAAGCCCACAGCTAACATCATCCTCAATGGGGAAAAACTGAGAGCTTTTTCCCTGAGATCAGGAACACGACAGGGATGCCCACTCTCACCGCTGTTGTTTAACACAGTGCTGGAAGTTCTAGCATCAGCAATCAGACAACAAAAGGAAATCAAAGGCATCAAAATTGGCAAAGATGAACTCAAGCTTTCGCTTTTTGCAGATGACATGATATTATACATGGAAAATCTGATAGACTCCACCAAAAGTCTGCTAGAACTGATACATGAATTCAGCAAAGTTGCAGGATACAAAATCAATGTACAGAAATCAGTTGCATTCTTATACACTAACAATGAAGCAACAGAAAGACAAATAAAGAAACTGATCCCATTCACCATTGCACCAAGAAGCATAAAATACCTAGGAATAAATCTAACCAAAGATGTAAAAGATCTGTATGCTGAAAACTATAGAAAGCTTATGAAGGTAGTTGAAGAAGATATAAAGAAACGGAAAGACATTCCTTGCTCATGGATTGGAAGAATAAATATTGTCAAAATGTCAATACTACCCAAAGCTATCTACACATTCAATGCAATCCCGATCAAAATTGCACCAGCATTCTCGAAACTAGAACAAGCAATTCTAAAATTCATATGGAACCACAAAAAGCCCCGAATAGCCAAAGTAATTTTGAAGAAGAAGACCAAAGCAGGAGGCATCACAATCCCAGACTTTAGCCTCTACTACAAAGCTGTCATCATCAAGACAGCATGGTATTGGCACAAAAACAGACACATAGACCAATGGAATAGAATAGAAACCCCAGAACTAGACCCACAAACGTATGGCCAACTCATCTTTGACAAAGCAGGAAAGAACATCCAATGGAAAAAAGACAGTCTCCTTAACAAATGGTACTGGGAGAACTGGACAGCAACATGCAGAAGGTTGAAACTAGACCACTTTCTCACACCATTCACAAAAATAAACTCAAAATGGATAAAGGACCTGAATGTGAGACAGGAAACCATCAAAACCCTAGAGGAGAAAGCAGGAAAAGACCTCTCTGACCTCAGCCGTAGCAATCTCTTACTCGACACATCCCCAAAGGAAGGGAATTAAAAGCAAAAATGAACTACTGGGACCTTATGAAGATAAAAAGCTTCTGCACAGCAAAGGAAACAACCAACAAAACTAAAAGGCAACCAACGGAATGGGAAAAGATATTTGCAAATGACATATCGGACAAAGGGCTAGTATCCAAAATTTATAAAGAGCTCACCAAACTCCACACCCGAAAAACAAATAACCCAGTGAAAAAATGGGCAGAAAACATGAATAGACACTTCTCTAAAGAAGACATCCGGATGGCCAACAGGCACATGAAAAGATGCTCAACGTCGCTCCTTATCAGGGAAATACAAATCAAAACCACACTCAGGTATCACCTCACGCCAGTCAGAGTGGCCAAAATGAACAAATCAGGAGACTATAGATGCTGGAGAGGATGTGGAGAAACGGGAACCCTCTTGCACTGTTGGTGGGAATGCAAACTGGTGCAGCCACTCTGGAAAACAGTGTGGAGGTTCCTCAGAAAATTAAAAATAGACCTACCCTATGACCTAGCAATAGCACTGCTAGGAATTTACCCAAGGGATACAGGAGTACTGATGCATAGGGGCACTTGTACCCCAATGTTTATAGCAGCACTCTCAACAATAGCCAAATGATGGAAAGAGCCTAAATGTCCATCAACTGATGAATGGATAAAGAAATTGTGGTTTATATACACAATGGAGTACTATGTGGCAATGAGAAAGAATGAAATATGGCCCTTTGTAGCAACGTGGATGGAACTGGAGAGTGTGATGATAAGTGAAATAAGCCATACAGAGAAAGACATATACCATATGGTTTCACTCTTATGTGGATCCTGAGAAACTTAACAGAAACCCATGGGGGAGGGGAAGGAAAAAGAAAAAAAAAGAGGTTAGAGTGGGAGAGAGCCAAAGCATGAGAGACTCTTAAAAACTGAGAACAAACTGAAGGTTGATGGGGGGTGGGAGGGAAGGGAGGGTGGGGGATGGGTATTGAGGAGGGCACCTTTTGGGATGAGCACTGGGTGTTGTATGGAAACCAATTTGACAATAAATTTCATATATTGGAAAAAAATAAAGATGAGAAACTTGGAAGTTGGGAAAAATTAAGCAATAAATAGAAAGTGGTTCTCTCTTAAAAAAAAAAAAGAAAACTTCTAAAACTCAACAACAAAAACAATTTGACTCAGAAATGGGCAAAAGACTTAAACAGACATTTCTCCAAAGAAGGCATACAGATGGTCCATAAACATATGAAAAGATGCTCTATATCACTAATCATTAAAGAAATGCAAACCAAAACCACAGTGAGATACCACCTTATGAGGATGGCAACAAAGAGAAAAACAAGCAAACAAAAATCAAACAAGTGTCCTCAAGGATGCGGAGAAATTGGAACCCTTGCACACTGTTGGTGGGAGTACCGTTGCTGCGGAAAACAGTATGGCAGTTCCTCAAAAAATTATACATAGAATTACCATATGATACATCAACGTCACTCCCTCCCTACCCCTGCAAAACTGGAAGCAGGGTCTCAAAGAGACATTTGTATACCCATGTTCATAGCAGTATTATTCACAATACCAAAAACAGAAGCAACCTAACGGTCCATCAACGGATAAATTTAGATAAGGAAACTGTGGTAAATACACACAATAAGATATTATTCAGCCTTAAAAAGGCAGGAAATTCTGACACATTTGACAGCATGGTTAAACCTGAGGACATTGTGCTAAGTGACATAAACCAGTCAAAAAGAGATAAAAAATGCATGAGTTCACTGAGGTGCTATACTTAAAGTCACAGAAAGTAGAAGGGTGGTTATCAGGGGCTGAGGAAAAGGAAGAATGGAGGTTACTGTTTAATGGGCATAGAGTTTCAGTTTTATAAGACGAAAAGAGTTCTAAAGATGCATGGTGGTGAGGGTAGCTCTTTATAAATGTGTTTAATACCATAAGCTGCACACTTAAAACTATTAAAATGGTAAATTTTATGTTTCTATCCTTTAACACATTAAAAGAACTGAAAAAAAAAAAAGTCAAAGTCTTGAGTGCAAGCATCAGACTGGGTACCTGGAGATTTTGTCACCTGTTTCGAGATACAGAGGCTGGTAAGGAACCACTTCCTACTTCCAGAAACAGAGGCACAGCCCTGCCCTCCATCCTGCTTGGCATGAAACGAAACAGGCAGAGTGTTCTGTGAAGACTAAACCACAAAGATCTCTCATTCATCCTGTTGAAATGAAACAGCCATAGGGAGCTTTCATTCTCATCATCTGTCAAAACTAAGCTGGCTGGAATTCTTGGTTTTCCTGGACCGCTTGCCCTGCCCTGCACTGCCACCCTCCCCTGTGCTATCCACAATGTGGAAGTCCCCATGGCTGTGCAGGAAAGTCAGCGAGCTCTTTTCAAAATGAAGGACATAGGTCTCTGACTTCCTTCCAATTAACCAATGCATCACTTTTATTCACTCATCACTCATTCATTCAACACATGTGTACTTCTACATGCCTCGCACAGAGTCCAGTCCTGGAAATATAGTTATGAACTTGAAAGACAGTCAAAGCCCTAATGGAATGTATAGTCCAGTGACTCAATATTCACCCCTATGGAACCCTATAGAATATTCTTCTCTGGAGGCTGCTCATAATCCCCTAAATTGTGATCAGCTTCATGGCCTCCAAGCAGCTATCCCTAAAACAAAACAAAACAAAACAAAACAAAACAAAACAAAACAAAACTGACCCAAATGACTCCTAAATTTCCCTCATCCTATGGGATATGTAAAGTTTTCAGATGTTGAGCTTTTTCATATTTTTAGAACTCTTGTAAACAGGTGACTATGAAGGAATAGAAATTACTCCATTAAATGGAGTTCCCTGAGATTTAAAACAGCAAAGCAGCCAGCTGTGGCTGTTTCTCTGATTACAGTTAGGCGTATTTCACACGAGGTACAAGGCTAAGTAAACACAGACATTCTGATGGTCCCCAGGTATCCCTCTCTGGCCCCCAAAGCTTGCCTTTCAGAATAAAGTTGACTTTTATTTTGAAAAGACAACAAAGCTTTCAGCAGCTTCTCACCAATAAGCCTTGGAGAAGATAGAAAGTCTAGGAGGGCAATTACTTGACTTTGAGTTAAATGGGATATATATATAAATTTATTTATGAGGTATTTTTATAAATCATTTTGTATCTGTTCTTAAAACCAACAGGACGGGCTGACAGGTTGTCAAATGGGACACAGACTCAATGCCAAGGAACACATGCATTTGGTATAAATACATAAAGTAGGCTGGGTGTAGGAAGAGAAGTCCTATTCTTGTATTGCAAATAAGAATAAGCACTATTGTATATGATTCATCAAGTTCAACAAATCATGGTCATGTAACATCACTATAGGTTGCGTGCCTCGAGAAATGGAAAGGCAACCTACCTAGGTAGACCTTCTGGCTATACCTTTTATTAGTCGCACAACATCGGCCACTTTGCATCACATTTTGGCATTTTAAAGATTCAAGTGTAGAATATGAAACTCAAACCAGAAGAACCCTAAAGCCCTTTTTACCAACATAATAAAATATTTTCAGAGTCTAACATGTGCCCTACACTTTACACATACTGTATACCTCCCAACAAAGATGAAAGATAACCATTATTGTGTCCATTTTTCAGATGAGGGAATCAAGGCTCAGAGAATGTAGGTATGGCTGGCACTGGACTTCAGATCAATCTGGTTCCAAAGCCTGTGTTATTTCACTCTATAGTATTTTCCACTATGTATCCACGGATATGCATATAGGCCCCTGCAATTCTAAGGAAGCATGAGAGTAAAGACACAGTCTCATAACCTAAGCCTAAACCAAGCCAGCAAATCAGCAAGGGAAAATGCAGAAAATTGTATACAGCTAATGGAAAGCAAGGGGCAGAGGGAGAAGAAATAAAGAAAAAGAATGGTAAACAGAAAATATAAAATCATTATCTATGATAACTAGAAATGGAATAAATTACCTATTGAGTTGTGTCATTAAGGATATTGTTTCTTTCCATCTTCTGCTCTGCCTCTCTGTGTCCTGTGTCTATAAAGCTTGATTCTCCTCAAGGTCATAGAATAGCTGCTAGTTCAACTGGAGCTATGTGCTTCCTCATTCCAATCTGCCAAGAGAAATTTTGAGTATTTCAAGCAAGAGTCCCAAAGTTCACAGAATGACTTCTTAGGTCACACTCCCACCCCTGAAACCATGACCATAGCCAGAGCAGTAGGATGGCCTAATCCTCACCAAAACACTGTCCTTACTGACAGCTTCTCCCTTCTTCCTACTTTACCGGCCTTGCTTCCTCATTCACCCCACTGACTCTCAGATACAGCTTCAAGGGCGTGTGACATGTGCAGCCACACAGGGCCTCACTCTTGGTTTAATGCTCTGCTGTCACCGTCTTGAAATTTTTAGTAAGTTTCGAACAAAGGGCCCCACATTTTCATTTTGCATTAATTAGGTTCTGCAAATTATGTAGCCAGTTGTTAACTACTCTTCTTCCCAATCTCTGCCTTGGGAGTGCCTTTAGGATTGATCTTGGACCGTCTTCCTTTCTCTGTTATCTCTCTTTGTGCTCTTGCTTAGGTGAATCATTTCTCCGGCTTTAAATGTTCTCCATATGATAATAATTTCCAAAGATATTATTTAGCTCAGACATTCCCGAGCTCATCTGCTTATGTCCAACTTGACATCTTGATACCTCAACCTGGATGCCTTAACAGGCACCACACACTTAAAAATATATCAAATATGAATCTTTTCATTTCCTCCCCCAAATATCTGTCTTCTCCCATGCTCACTACAATCAAGCCTCTTTGGATAAACTTCTGCACCTTTCTATATCATCCCTCTTTCCTGACTCTAAGCATTTGTGTTTTTTGTTTCCTCTGTCCACCAGAAAGTTTGTATCAATTTACACTTCCACTAGCAATCTATCTTACAGCTCATTTACCCACACCCTGACCATGACAGGTCATTCTTTCTTCTAGTCATTTGACAGATACAAAAAAATAGTTTGTCTTATTTTGTATTCCTTCAATTATGAAAAAGGCCAATTAATTGACATTTGCCTTTCTTCTTTGAAGAACTGACTTCTTTGTTCTATGTGTCCATTTTCCCTTGTGGAGTATCTTATAAATCTGTATGAGTCCATTATATATGGAAAATATCAATTGTCTGTATTAATAAAAGAAAGTTAGAACAAACCTGGAACAAGAAAAGGCAAATCATTAGGAGGTCTCAATGGTCTCAATGTTCTTGATTCTCAGACTATAAAGATCTAAAGGGAGGGGTGCCTGGGTGGCTCAGTTGGTTGAGCATCTGACTTCAGCTCAGGTCATGACCCCACGGTTGGTGAGTTTGGGCCCTGCATCGGGCTCTGTGCTGACAGCTCAGAGCCTGGAGCCTGCTTTGGATTCTGTCTCCCTCTCTCTCTGCCCCTCCATGACTCACACTCTCTCTCTGCCACTCAAAAATAAAGAAAATTTAAAAAAATTTTTTTTAAAATCTTCTAAAAGATCTAAAGGGAGAGTGTTGCAGGCAAAGGGCAAAGTCAGGTGCAAATGCCTTGCTTAGGAATTGAATTTTGCATGCTTGTGTTGTCAGATGGGTCCCTATGTGGTTGCCACTTGTGCATCAGGACTTTAAATGAATTCCACATGGATATGAGTCAATGGGCTTTAGTGAGACAAATCTACCAAAGTCAAGGCAAGCAAAAGAATAACAGGCAGGGGCCCCCATCCTCTCACAGAGAGATAGGCCGTGGTGGGGGGTCTCTGATGGATACATTTGCAATCCGGTTGAGGGAGCCTGACCCACTTTTTCTCCCTTCATATGAAAGGTCAAGTACAACAAAGCTTTGTCAGACTGGTTGATGACATTCTGGCTTAGGGGTGACTTAGACTAGGTAATCAGCAAAAATAGAAGTTGTCCATGTACATATTGACAGTAGACCCTGCAAAACTTGCTGATAGATTTGGATGTGATAAAGTGAGGGGGGGGGGGTGTGGAGGTTTCAGGGATGACTCTTGGGTTTTGTTTTGAGCACCTGGTAGGCAGTAGAGCCATTTATTAATATTGGAGAAGACTAGGGAAGAAGATATAGATGCAGATGACACTAAGCTTCAAATCCCAAGTTACTGATGCACCAGGTTTGAATAGGGAAACAGAAATAGGAATGAATTTTCTACAACCTTGTGTTTGAGGAAGTGGGCTATTCAAGAAGTGCTTAGGAGGTAACTGGTATCATTTCAATTCTACCACCTTTGGAAAGGTGAAGTTTGAAGGTAAGCAAAGATTCAGAACATTCTTGATTCAAGAACACAAAATTTGTTTCCAATGTGAAGGCTGCAACTATAGTTATGCTTCTAGAATTCTCTATTTCTTATTGATAAACTCAGTGCCCAATATAATTCAAATATCAATTCTCTGGATCCCTCAATACAATTGCAGAGGCATCGTCACAGGCTGTTAACCTGTTTCTATTAAGATAGGAAGATTAGGAAAACTCACAAAATTAACCTAGCTAATCTAAGAACTCCTCTGGGGCCATTATTCTTTACTAAAATATATGGGTATGTAGACATTTACTGAGCAGTTACCATGTGCCAAAGAGTGTGCTAAATGCAACATATGCATTATCTCACCACCTTCACAACAACCCAGAGGTAGTCAGGTTTGATAACACATCCAAGTTCACACTGCTCTTAATCCAATCTATACTAGAATTAGAACGCACACAATTCAACATTTTTTTTTTTTTATGTTTATTTTTGAGATAGAGTGAGCGAGCGAGCAGGGGACGGGCAAAGAGGGAGAGAGAATCCCAAGCAGGCTCTGCACTGTCAGCACAGAGCCCAAAGCAGGGCTTAAAATCACAAACCATGAGATTATCATTGGTCAGATGCTTAACCAACTGCACCACCCAGGCACTCCTCAACATCACTGCTTTTCAAAGACAGCAACTGTCTTATCTCTTGGTCCTCCAGAACTGATCACAGTTCCTGGCCCATGGGAGGTCACTACAGAGTGAATTGAATGAGAGAGTTAATATATGCTTGTGCTCAATACCCTCTCAGACTAAGAAAATTGTATTTCAAAACAAACAAAAGCAAGCAACTACTTCTATCTGCCTCTTCCTTGGCTGAGGAGTAGGAGGGTTGACACAAAGGCCACTTACCTCCAGAAGTAGGACTGCCAACAATCACTAGAAGATTCAGGTCAGACAAAATGAACAACTTGAAAATGAACAGGTAACAAAATGAAGA
>NW_024412396.1:54796898-54812165 GCF_014898765.1 Herpailurus yagouaroundi
ATATCTCAATATCAATGTTTTTCTCCATAAATGAATTGGGAAGAATCCATTGATAATTTTTACAAATGTTGTAATTCTACTAGTTTTAGCTTTGGGAAAATTCAACCAATTTTAGACATATAATTCAGACTATGTTTACTTGTGGGGAGAAAAAAAATTGCTTAAAGCCTTCACACCATGTTTCATTACCATGCCCTATACCTATCCTTCACTTTTCTTCCCGCAGGCACTTTCTGCTACAGCCCTTGCTTTACTGATTCAACCTCCCAGGCTTAATTCGTTTGGTTGTAACCAAATCTTTCACTGCCTCAGCTTAATCAGATGACATTCTCTTTTGCTATTTGCCACCATTAAAAAAACGTTTTTCAGCTCCACCAATCATTTTAAATGTATATAATTACAAAATTAGTAATTTGTGACATCTGAGTGCTTGCTGTTACCAAGCACAATTCGGAGAGCTTTACATGCATTGTACCTCAGTCTTCAAAACCAGATTGTCATCATTTTACAGATGGAGAAACTGAGGCCAAAATGGTTAAGATCAACATAGTAGCTTAAACTGCAAAAATAAAAGATTTGCTGGCAATAAATGTCTTTATTAGAATTGTTTTGTTAAAACTTGGTTTCCTAAAGTAGCAGCAGAATTTAAAAAATACAAAAACAAACAAAAACTACCCCAAGCTTCTTAATGACTCATTTGGATTAACTGTAAAATGAAATGCCTAATTATTTAATACCTTCTAAAATAACACAAAATATATATAATATGTAATACAAGCCTCAGTAATTCAATTCTCCTGTTATGCATTTACTTACAAACTCTGAACTAAAGAAAAGATTTAGCTAAACAGAATAATTTAAAAACATGTCCTCATATAATTCTATCGTAAGTAATCTATTCTTTGGAGAATTACTTAATATGTCAATTTTATCAATTTTAGTTACATTTTGTTGGTGCCTGGAAAATACAACTATTCTTTTTAAAGCTACTCTGAATTTGTAATACAGTTTAATAATTCAGATTGTCATCCCACCCTACTTAAAGGTATAGAACTTCATGATACCCTTTTTTTTTTGATAAATGGAACTTAACAATGTATTTTCCTTTCTAAACTGTATAGTTTTATTCAGTTGGCTACATAATATTATACACTAGTAAACAAAGCAAGCAACATTACTCTTTTTTAAATAACATCTTTAATTAAAGTTTTTGCAAAGGTAAAATATTAAACTTAAAATAGGTCTTAGTACATCAAAATACTAAGTTCTCTAATTGTATTCCAAGATGGTCTTTAAAACATAATATCCTGTATATCACAGAAGAGCAACCTTGATCTGCAATTGTACAGAATGAATTTTACAAACATAATAAATATATTTACGCCCTTACACATAACAGTATGTACAACAGCAGTTGACAATAGTAGCTCAGAACAGCAAAAGGATTAGCCCCTCCCCCAAAATTGTAGCCCTGACACATACTGGACTGATTTAAGGAACCTTGACTAAAATAGTAATTACTAATTCCACGTAGTTCTTCCCTTAAGGGAAGAACTTGTTCTTGTTCTCTTCTTCCTCAAAATAAACAAAACTAGTAAGCTCGGTGTTTAAAGTTCTTCCTTAAATCATAAAAATGACAAAAGATAGACTAAGGCAGGCTTAAAAAGGGAATTATAAACTTGAGAATAATTTCCATAGCATAATAGATTAAAATGCAAAACTATTTAACATAAACTCATGAGGAACTATTTAAAGCAACTATGTTTTAACCAATGAATTCAAAATCTGAAATAGCTGACAGATAGATGGGAAACAGACATGAGATAAAATGAAAATGTACAAAGATGGATCAATAAAATATTCCATTGCACAAAAGCTCAAAAAAGTTCAAGATGAAATAATCTGAAAATATAGGAATTTTCTCAAGTGGAAGAAAATGCAAAGTTATAAAGGGAACTCCCAAGAGGAAATTATGTCTACATTCCTGTACAAGGCATATTTACCTTTTGAAAAGAATGGTGACATTATTGCTATAAGATAACCAAAAATTACTCTTAGAGGGAGTCAACCCTTTTTATTCCTCCATAAAAGCCAGAAAAAAGAAAACCAAATCCTTGATTTTCATATAGCAAAAGAAAATCTTTATACAAAAGCTATTATATTTTTATGTTCTTGCTGTCTAAAACGAAAATCTATTAGAATACGCTCTTCAAGAACACATTTTAATCACTATACACATCGCTCAGATCCTGATGTATTCCTAAGAATAACATCAAGGTGGCTTTGATTTTAAGAGGCAACAATATAAAAGTGATATGATGGCATTTAATTAACAGAAAGAAATGTTAAATGTGAACATTTAAAAAAAATATAAAAGCCCAATATAAAGATCCCCCTCATATAACAGACATTTTACTCTAGAAACTAATTGCACATTAGAGTTGGTTTAGCCAAATGTGGCTCTCTACAGAAATTAAATGCGCTCTCAGGCAATTCAAATGGTCTGATTATACAAATGACCACCAAAAAAGGGTACATATACTGAAAGGCACACATTTCCCCACTTTACCCAGAACTGTGTGTAAATTTTCCTTAGCACTGTTAACAATCTTTTTTTTTTTTTTTGAATAAAAGGTGCCATCACCATCTGTGCAAATCTAAACAAATCTTCTTCTGAAACCTTTACTTATTTTCATAATACCAAGTCTGAACTACTTTCCCTCTTTAAAGTAACATATTATTTTCATTTTCAAAATCTGAAAGTGGGAATCCTTGCCTTTTCAAAGGAATGACATTTTATAGAACCTAATGAAATGATTTGTTAAATACATTAAAAGCATGATTAAGAATTCAAGTACAGTAAAAGAGAAGCAAGTGGCATTCTTATAGCAAGCCACTATAAAACTAAAACATTCTATTTGATTAAAAAGGAACACGATGCAGTAATATATAAGAGCACAATTTGGTATGCAGTGTTGTTTGGACCAGCTTTCAGAATTTTCACAGGTAAAAGAAAAGCATTTGCCAAGTATGCCATAATTAATATGCAATATACAGGTGCAAATACAAATGGTTCTTTCCTGCTTCAAAATAGCCCTAGTGAGTCATTCTGAAAGCAGTGGTTGTTCATGTTTGAAAATGTTATAAAAACAGGCCAGTATACAATTCTACTATGAATACAAATGTTTGTCTACATAGAGGGCCCAAAACATGAGCTGAATATCATATAGTAATCCAAAGTTCAGTAGCAGAACTACGATAGCCAAAGGGTTTCAATCAACATTGCAGCACTGCTAAACTTTTATAGGTAGTTCAGGTCATTGATTTCTTCATTGGGTAAATATAAACCTACTAACAACTATACTGAAGGACAAATGAACAACAGGACTGCTGTGATTTCACCCCCTCCCTTCTCTTCTCCCAGTCTAACAAAAAGAAAAAAACCTGTGTGTGCTTTGAGAGTAGTGGGGTAAATAAACCTCACCTCCAAAAAACTAAATAGAGTAAAAATTAAAACCGTATTACCAGTTAATGGCATCTAAATAAAACCTAACTACTAGCATGCTAGAAACCATCACTTACACCAAAGTTCAGAACATAAGTTAAAGGGTCCAAGATGGTATGTGGGGTGGGAAGTAAGTACGCACACGCACGCACACGCACGCACACACATAAATTGATTCGCCTTTTTGAGAAGTTTAAAGATCTGTGTTAAAAAAACATATAATAGCTCACAGTTTCTCTTTGCAATGTAAAGCATTTCTATGTTACTTCTAGAAACACATATAAAGGCAAATAAAAAGGAAGACAAAAATGGAAGACTTAAAAAAAAAAATCAATATATGAGTAACTTTACCACATGTGAATTTTGCCAAGACAGACCGTGAAAAGAATTAGTTACAAGAAAATATAGGTGAAGACAAGTGATCCTACAGTTCTCCCAGGCAACTAGTTCACACGGAACACAGCACTGCCACATTGTTCTTTAGAGCCCCTTACAGAATACAGAGCTGTGTATTCTTAATATACATATTAAATTTCTATTATTCTTAATATACAAGTCAAATTTCTATGCTTTCTTCTCGATGTGCAAACTGGAGCCCATGTATACATTATCAATGGCCTGGAAGGGCCACCAAATCAAAGAGAGGTAAATCTGTACTTAGTGGCCCATCCCCCTCTAACCCCCAAAATTTCCCCTCAAATTACAAAGTTGCAATTAAAAGTGTTTTTTTTTTCCCCAATTAGAAGAGTTTTTAAATTCTTTACTAGTAAATACAGGAAACTTTAATAGTTACTAAATCGTTTAAGAAAAACCCAGGTCCTCACTACCTGCTCAATGAATGCTTCAATCAATACAGAGTATTATCTGAATATTTAGCTTAAAGATTAAACACATATATAAACATATTCTTCAGTCCAACAGGAAAAAAAATCTATTTGTTCATGTGTATGTAATTTCAGCTAGATGGTACCTCTGTGAACTAAAACTGTATTCCTGAGGAGCCACTCCGGGGTTTCTTTTTAAGGTACGGGACTAAAAAACAACAACAAAAAAAAATATGATTTTTCTGGAAGGAAACCGAAGTCATCATTTTAATTCTGCTCAACTCAATGAGACCCAAGTCTTTAAATTACATTTAATGAGAACCTAATTAAAATAAATATCCATTCCTGGGTCAAATTTTGTCTCCAAACTGTGATCACTGATTACTTCCTTTAACTCTTAAACAGATGTTTCATAAAGCAGGGAAGGAAGAGGTATATATTACTGAGGGAGAATAGCTAGTAAAAATATTTAAGACCTATTATGAGAGTTCTAAATTGTTTCCTTATACAAGTGAATTAAAATTCAACACCATAATTCTTACCCTTTTGTAAAAAGCTCACACGCAATTTTTACCAAATATAACCACATACAATAAGCAGTTTCAGGTCAATCTATCAAAAGGGAATTTTCTTCAGTTCGTTCCAACAAATATCTTCTGATTGAACCCAAGTTGGAGGAAGGAATATAGACAAAGCTTTACATGCTAATTACTGGTGGCAGGTACCTGTATTTAAAATCGACAATTATGGTTTTCCAAAACCCCAGCCTCCCCCACCCCAACAACCCCAGGTGCTACAGTTCCATGGCTTGCCAGTTAGAAGTAGTGTCTATGTTGTCAAGGTCTCTTTGTTCCAGTAGCTTTGATTCTACTGCACTTTTCTGACATGCAGAAGTTAAGTTTTGGTTGGTGTATGTCCCAAGTTTCAAACTGTCCACTTAAAATTTTTTTTTAAGTTTCTTTTGTTTATTTATAAAATAAAAGAACCAACTCTTCACCATTCTGCATCTCCAATGGCTTTGGAAAATATATAATCTCTTCCATTAAGATTCATAATGCCATCCTTGAGATGAAATTTCCATTTGTTTTTACTTCTGTGTATCTAAAGAAACAAAAAAAGAACGTAAGAGATACAAAAGATAGGAAACGAAAACCCATTCACATCAAAAAAACTTTTGTCTTGTACATTATTGCATTTACAAATTATTTTTAATTGACAGATAACAGGTAACATTAGTTTCTGCTGCACAACATGATCCGGTATTATAAAATGATCATAAGTCTAATTAACACTCATCACTATATATAGTTGCAAATTTGTTTTCTTGTGATGAGAACTTTTAAGATCTACTCTTTGAAAACTTTCAAATATATAATATGGCATTACCTATAATCAACATGCTGTATTTCACACCTGTAGGACTTACTTATTTTATAACTGCAAATTTGTCCTTTTGACCCCCTTCACACATTTGCCCCAGTCTCCAACCTCTGGTCTCTGGCAATGACCATTTTGTTTCTATGAGTTCAGTTGTTTTTTGGTTTATCTTTGCTTGGTTGTTGTAGAATCCACAAATAAGTGAAATAATACAGTACGTGCCTTTCTCTGACTTACTTCACCTAGCATAATGCTCTCAAGGTCCCTCCAAGTTGTCATAAACAACAAGTCTCCTTTTTTATGGCTGCATACAATAATATACAAATACATCATGTGTATATAAACATATACCATGTTTTCTTTATCCACCCATCCACTGATGGACACTTAGGTTGCTTGCTTGTCTTGACTACTGTAAATTATGCTGCAATGAACATGGGAGGACATAAACCTTTCAGAGTTAGTGCTTTCATTTCCTTCGAATAACTACCCAGGAAGCAGAACTGCTGGATCATATGTGGTTCCATTTTTGATTTTTCAAGGAACCTCCACAGTTGTCCACAGTGGCTATACCAATTTACACTCCTACCAAAAGTGTACAAGGATTCCCTTTTTCCCACAACCTCACCAACACTTGTTTTTCTTGTCATTTGATAATAGTCATTCTAACAGGCATGAGGTGGTATCTCATTATGGTTTTGATGTGTATTTCTGACAGACAGTGATGTTGAGTACCTTTTCATGTACCTGTTGGCCATTTTACGTCTTCTTTGGAAAAACACCTATTCAGTTCTTCTGCCCATGTTTTATTTACTTTTTATTTTGTTAAGTTTATTTATTTTGAGAGAGACAGAAGTGAGGATGGGGGGTGGGGGGGGAGAGGGAGAGAGAGAGAGAGCGCCCGACGCAGGGCTCAAACTCACAAACCGGGAGATCATGACCTGAGTGAGCTTCCATACATTTTGGATATTAACTCTTTATCAGATATATAATTTGCAAGTATTTTCTCCTATTCTGTAGGTTGCCTTTTCATTTTGTTGATGGTTTCCTTTGCTGTGCAGGAGCTTTTTAGTTTAATGTATTCCCGTTTATTTTTGCTCTTGTTGCCTTTGCTTTTGGTGCCAAATCTAAAAAATCATCACCAAGACTCATGTCAAGGAACTTACTTCCATGTTTTCTTCTAGTTTTATGGTTTCAGATCTCACATTCAAGTCTTTAATCCATCTTATGTTGTAAGATAGCAGTCCAGTTTCATTCCTTTGCATGTGCCTGCCCAGTTTTCCCAGCACCATTCATGTAAGAGATTGTCCTTTCCCTACTGTATATTCTTAGCTCCTTTGTTGTAAATCAAATGACTACGTATATGTAGATTTATTTCTGGGCTCTCTTCTGTTCCACTGATCTGAATGTCTGGTTTTATGTCAATACCATACTGTTTTTTTACAGTACTGTAATATAGAATAAAATCAAAAGGCATGATGCCTCTTTCTTAAGTTACCTTGGTTTTTCAGGGTCTTTTGAATTTTAGAATTTTTTGTTCCATTTCTATGAAAATCCCTTGGAAATCTGGTAGGGACTGAACTAAATCAGTAGATCACGTTAGGTAGTATGGACACTTTAATATTAACTCTTCCAATCAATGAGCACAAAATATTTTTTCATTTATTTGTGTCTTCATCAATTTCTTTCACCAATGTCTCAGTTTTCAGTGCACCGGTCTTTCATCTCCTTGGTTATATTCATTCCAAAGTATTTTATTCTTTTTGATGCAATTATAAACAGGATTGTTTTCTTGACTTCCCTGATAGTTTATTAGCATACAGAAATGCAACATATTTTGTATATTGATTTTATACCTGGCAACTTCACTGAATTACTAGTTTTTTTGGTGGAGTCTTTAGGGTTTTCTATATATAATATATAATACTATGTCATCTGTAAATAGTGACAGTTTTACTTCTTCCTTTCCAATTTGGATGCTATTTATTTCCTTTTTCTTGCCTAAATGCTCTGGCTAGAGCCTCTACTATTATGTTGAATAAAAATGGCAAGAATTAAACACCCATCTTGTTCCTGATCTTAGAGGAAAAGCTTTCAGCTTTTCATCTTTGAGTATGTTACCTGCACGTTTGTCTTGAGTGCCTTTTATTATGTTGAGATACATACGGCCCCTCTAATATTCACTTTGTTGAGTTTTTATCATAAATGCATGCTAAATTCAGCCAAATGTTTTTTCTGCATCTACTGAAATGATCTTAAGAGTTTAAAATTTTTTTTAATTAAAGAAGTTTAAAAATTTTTTTATCGCATTGATTGATTTGTGTATGTTGAATCATCCTTGGATCCCCTAAAATAAAGACCACTTGGTCCTGGTCATGGTATATGATCATCTCAATACATTGCTGAATTCAGCTTGCTATTTTATTGAGGATTTTGGCATCTGTGTTCATTAGGAATATTGGCCTACTATGATTTTCTTTTCTTGTGGTGTCCTTGTCTGGTTTTGGTGTCAGGGTAATACTGAACTTATGACTTTTGTAGAATGTTCCCTCTTCTATGTTTTATAAAAGTTCGAGGGGCGCCTGGGTGGCTCAGACAGTTAAGTGTCTGACTTTGGCTCAAGTCATGATCTCGTGGTTCGTGAGTTAAAGCCCCACATCGGGCTCTGTGCTGACAGCTCAGGGCCTGGAGCCTACTTTGGATTCTGTGTCCCCCTTTCTTTGTCCCTCCCCTACTCCCACTCTTATCTCTCTCTCTCAAAAATAAACAAACATTTAAAAAAAAAAAAAAACCTAAAAAAAAAAAAATCACCTCTGCTTGACTATTTCTATTTCTAAATGACCTGGTAACAACTCACCTTCCAAGCTTATTTCCTACCTCCACATTTCTCAAAGACTTTATTTCAATCAAAAGAAGTCTCATCCCTTGCTCCCATTTTTACAAATTCAATTCCTATTTCAAGAGCCACCTCAAAAATAACTATTCTCAAAGCTTTCCCTAATCACATCAGCTAAAAGTACTTTTTTTTTTTTTTAATTTATTTATTTTGAGAGAGAGAGACAGAGAGAGAGAGCACCACGCATGCACGTGGCGGGGGTTGGTGGAGTGAGAGACAGAATCCCAGGCAGGCTCTGCAATGTTAGCACAGAGCCCTATGCGGGGCTCAATCTCATGAACCATGAGATCATGACCTGAGCTGAAATCAAGAGTCAGATGCATAACCAAATGAGCCACCCAGGTGCCTCAAAAAGTAGTCTAATTGTTAATTTTCAGTGGTATTCCTAAACACATTTCTAGTATCGTTTCTAAGTATATATATATAAATTATTTTCTCCTACCAAAGTAAAACATCGTTTTCTCAAGACCTAACGTGGAACCTTATACTTGGCAGTATTTAACAAATATATCTGATTACTTAAGATTTCAAAAACTATGTATATCTGCAATTAAGCCAAAGGGGGAATGGCAGTGTTCAAACTGGACCAGACCTTGGGCACTCCCATCTTTACTTTCATTTACAGTTTTTAGTTGTTTGCAATTTATGGATTTAAGGGGAAAAAGAAGTCACAAAATTTAATCAACTGAAATGACCTTTCTTCCTTTTCCAAGTCCCATACATCATTCAATTTCCGGTTCAAGCTCCACATCTTCAAAGAAAGACCAACCGTTCTCCCTCTTCTCTGGTTTAAAGGGACTTCAAAACTGAGTAGGTCAGGCTTTCATATTCCAAAGAGGAAATCATGCCTGGAGATGTTCAATGAGTTGACCAGGGGTATATTGCTAATAAGTGACAAAGATGATTCTCAAGTTCTGGTCCAACACACTTTTTACTAAATCAGGTCATTTCATATAATTATCCAGAAATGTTCACTTGTACAGATACGTTCTGAGAACTCATTCCTAAAATTCCACAGTCTAACTTCCCAATGCAAACATTTCCATAGCATATTCTTGGCAAACTGCTGTTCACTGTCTGCTTAAGTAGGATTGGGGGGGGGGGGGAGTGTTAAAGAATTGCAAATTAAGTTATTCCATTCTGGGGTTGCTCTCTACAAGTCTTTCATATTTTACCGCTTACTGAAATCTGCTTTCTCGAAACTTCCACTTATCCTAACTCTACCTTCAGGGACTTAATTAAAAAAACAAAAAACAAAATACACCCCCCCCCCCCCTATATATATATATATATATATATATATATATATATATATACCCTTTATGTATATGTATTTGAAAACTGTCATACTTTTCCCCTAGATCATGGAGTTAAACTATATACACATTTAATATTTACCAAATTTTTCTTACTTAGTACAAGAAAATAGAGCAACATAAAATTAAAACTGTAGACTGGGCAGAAACTCTTGCATTAAGTGGTCTTATAGCTCTGGTTGAAAAATACACTATGTAGATAAGATGTTAAACCTCACATCTTAAGATGGATGATTTGAATTCCAGAAGACATACCAAACTTAAATCCCAAACCAATCATTCTCTTCTCCCAAACCTGCTCCATCTTCAGCCTTTCCCTTCTGAGCTGATGGCATCTCCATTCTTCTTTCTGGGTCCTCATCAAAAAATGTTGGAATCATTCTTGATTCCTCTTTTTCTTTTCTACCACATAGCCAGGAAGAGAAAATCCTGCTGATTCTGCCTTCAAGACATATCCAAGATTCAGCTGCTTCTCACCATTTCCAACACTATCCCCCAAGCCTGACTCACCATTGTCTCTCACTTGGATTACAACATCCTGTTAGTCTCCTTGTTTCACCTCTGCTTCCTCTACACAATCTACTCTCAATAAAGAAAGCAAAGTAATCCTTTTAGAATTAAAATGTAAGTGATAACTACATCTATCTATTTGAAACCTTCCAGTAACTTCCCAATTCACGCACAAGAACCCACATCCTTGCGAAGTTTCACACCACCTGCCCCCACTTACCTCTGACTTAATCTACTACTATATGCCCTCCCCTGCATCCCCAGTCCAACAATTCTGGTCTGGCCCCTGTCCACCCCTCACACACAACAGGCAGGCTCTGTTACCAGATAACGACAAGGCTAACTCTCTTCAAGAGGTATTTTTTTTTGTTTTTTTTTTGTTTTTTTTAAGTTTATTTATTTTGCAAAAGGGAGTGTGAGCAGGGGATGGGCAGAGGCAGAGAGAGAGAGAGAGAGAGAGAGAGAGAGAGAGAGAGAGAGAAAATCTCAAGCTGGCTCTCCACTCCGTGGGGCTCGAACCCATTACCTTGAAAATCATGACCTGAGCCAAAATCAAGAGACACAACTAACTGAGCCACCCGGGCACCCCAGCTCTCTTCAAGTCTTGTTCAAATGTTATTTTCTCAAAAGATCTAATAAGACTAACCTTTTAAAAACTGTAACCTGTCCCTTTCCTACCAATTATCCATACCAATTATCAGCTTCTAACATACCATAATAATTTATTATTAAGTTTTAGCATCTGTTTCCCTTGACTAAACTTCCTAATGGCAGGAACTGTTTTATTTTGTTCACTAGAGTATGTCAACCTCCTAGTACAGTTTCCTGGTACATCATAGACACTCTGTTTGTTGAATGAAAAGACCTCTGTTTCCTCTTTTCTTTACCACTCCTACAGAGAAAGTAGTAGCTATCCAAAAATGGGTATACAAATTTATTTCCAGCATGAAGCAAGTGACTGCAACCTGAAAGACAATGGGATTATATAAACAAGAAAGTGATGAGTAGCCCAGAAAAAGAAATTCCCCAGACAAGTAAAGAAATGGATGGCATTCTGCTGTAAGACAACATGCAAAAAGCAAATGTAGAAAAGTTTCAGGATCAAATAATAGTCCATATACTCAACACTTCAAGCATATTAAGTAAAATTACCAATAAAGCTGAAGCCTCAACACCTAATGCCATCAGTCTTTATTCATAACAAGAGAGAACTCTGCCTCATTATTAGGTTTAACTACGGTTTTGATTGGCAACATTGACTTCATTATTCTTTCTATAAATAAGATAATGTATTCTAAAATTGACTCATTACTGAAATTCTGAAGTTTAGGCTTCAAATATAAAATCCTAAAATACAAGTTGCTCAAACTATATCCAACTCTATTTTAACAAATTCATAGAACACCAGCATTCTTTACCATTGACTAAAACATCAAGCCCAGCCCTCCAGAACTCATTTGATTCTACAAATTAGATCTCTGTAAACTTTACAATTGTTTATCATTCAATATACTATTTAAAGCTATTTTGAGTTTCTGTTTAAAACATTAAAATGTCTTTAGGAGCAAATCAAACCAATTTGAACATTTCAAATATTATATGCACAATTTATAACAAAGGAGAATACAACCATTCTTATAATATGAAAATACTGAGAAGTATATTCTTCAATCTAGCTAGGGTAAAGGCCTCCCTGCCCCAATAAATCTGACCTCTTGTCATCGTGAAATTGTGTTCTGGGGGTGCTTGGGTGGCTCCATCAGTTAAGCGTCTGACTCTTGATTTCAGCTCAGGTCATAATCTCATGCATGTTTCATGAGTTCGATCCCCACGTCAGGCTCTGCGCCGACAGCACAGAACCTGATTGGGATTGTCTATCTCCCTCTCTCTCTGCCCTTCCCCTGCTTGCATGCTTGAAAGCTCTTTCTCAAAAATAAATAAACATTAAAAAAAAAAAAAATTGTGTTCTGGATAATTTAGTTGTATGAGGTTCCTTTCACATTTCCTGACAACAAAGGTTTATTGGTATCTATTTTAACCTTAATACTCTTCCTCTACATAAATGTAACAAGAAATTACATTTATTATAACATAAGGTTTTAAGAAGCTTATCCAAAAGTCACACAGTACAAGAGTGGATGCTCTGGTAATTCGGTATCAATGGCCTCACAGACTTTATTCCGTAATCTCTCTGATAAGTTAACTGGTTTGACTACCTTTTCATTACAAAATGTTAAGATTCATTGTTTTGACACTTCCCTACAGTTCTCTTTACAATAAGCATGGCTACTTAGGAAATTCATTTCTATAGAAGCAACACAAATTTAAGCTCTTCATCATTTGTTAAGGAAATTCATGCAGAGCACAAATTTTGCATAATCATGATTGCAGCTCCAGTGCCTGGCACATGTAGATACTTAGTAAGTATTTGTTTCATGAATGAGTGGTGCTTACAAACAAAAACCCAATTGCTTCGGTTAGGGTTTTCATCATTTTGTAAAGACCACTGCTGAAATTAAATTATAAATGCAATATACTTTGTAGATTTATTATAAATTTGATGATTATAATCAGCAAACAATTTTATTCCAAATTAAATGTTTCAGCAAGTAACAAAATCTCAACAATAATGCCTGTAACTACAACAAAGATACTTGGATGGCAGCATCCTTCTGGAGAACTAGGAAAACAAAGATTCAATAACCAATTCTCACACACCTAGTTTAAAAATACCTAATATGCTACCAAAATAAAGCAAAGCTGAATAATTTTTTAAATGATTTTTAGTAAAAACACATCTGTTATCAGTCCTGCTTATTGCCCTAGTTCTGTCCTTAGTAATAAAAAAAAAGGTGACAGAATTCAATTAAAGCCTTTTAGTTTTAAAGTAGTTGAAGCTAAAGGGAAAATGGGGTTATTCCACTAGATTATTAATGTTAAAGGACAACCTCAAAGTGGCTCTGTTTACTTTGTTAACAAGTGGAAGACAGAGTAAATTGGAAAACGCCTACCTCTCCTGATTCTACTGTAACATTTTTCAAATGTACAGCTACATAAATAATTTCTCATTTTATTAAAATAATCAACTATAACAATGTTTTCATTCACTGTTTATACTGAATATAGGAGGCATCAATTAGCTGCCCAAATGTTTGAACACGGTAGAACAGATATTTAGGGAAGAATTCATAACAAAAAAATGTCAGTAATCTGATAAAATCCTTACCTTATCATATTGGCATACAACAACATTTTCTGTATCAAAGAGTTCCTGTCCTTCCTCATCACTCACATCATCTTCACTGTTGAGGGGCTCCTACAAATAAGAAAGAACAGGTTATACTTCACGTGTTACTAGAAAAAGCCCCTTCTAATACACAATGACTTTGATGTTCTTCGAGAATGAAGGGTCAGATAGAAGCATACACACACACACATATACACCACAAACATATTGTTAATCAGCTATGGTTAAGACTTTGCCAAGGTTACTGAAATGCCAGCAAGAAACCAAAAATTAAAGTAGTTAAGCTACATAACTTTAAAGTCTGAAAAGAGATTTTATTTCCTTCATTCTTTCAGAATAGCACATACTGTCTTCAATAACTGTTTAAATGCCTAGAAGGGGACCTAAGAAAATACAAAGGTTTAATGAGATAATGGCATTATGTACCACCAGAAGTAGCAGAGTAAAAGGGGAAAAAAATGGTGAAGTTGGAGGAAAAAGGGGCTCTAAAACAGGCTAGGAGTCTGGCTTGTGTATACAACACTGAGGACTAAGACTGTTTATAATATTAGCAGGTCTACCATTCTGATGGTAATGGTGGAGGCTTGCAGTATAATTACCTAAGGCATTCAAATGAAAAGGGGACCTGTGGAAGGGTGGGAAAGGATCTCAGTCCCCAAAAGAATTAAAGACCAAGATCTAACTAGTGTATAAAATGACCAAAGATATTAAATTTAACCTCAGTTATTTGAGAGGATAAAAGATATAACCCAGATTTTTAATTAACAGAGAAAGAGAAGACAGGACAAAATAAAAGTGGAAAGGAAAATAAGGTGATATTAAGTCTATGTCTATAACTAGGCCTGTATCTCACATATATGTGTATGTATATGTATTCTTTCATTTAAAATAGATATCACCAATGTAAATGTAAAAGCAATTTATTGAGATAAAATTCACCACTTTAACCATTTTAAAGTGTACAACCAGTCATACTTAGTACATTCACACTGTGTACAATTATCACCACTATTTAATTCCAGAATAATTTTATCATCTTTACCATTAAGCAGTCACTCCTCATTCCCACCTCTTCCCAGCCCCCGACTTACTGCTTTCTGTCACTATATATTTACCTCTAGATATTTCATCTAAATGGAAACATACAATATACACATATAACCTGTGGTGTGGTTTCTTTAACTTATAATGTGTGAGGTTCATCCATGCTGTAGCATAAGCCAGTACTTTGTTCCTTTTCCTGGCTAAATAATACTTCATTGTATGGATAAACCACATTTTAATTTGTCCCTCCACCAACTGATAGACATTTGGGTTATTTACATTTTTTTGGATTTTGTAAACAGTTTTGAACATTCACACACAAGCTTCTGTTTGAATACCTATTTTCAATTTTCCTATACATATACTTAGAAGAATTGCTGGGTCATATGGTATTTTTACGCTTAACATTTTGAGGAACCCCCAAACCATACTCCACAGCAGCTACACCATTTTGCATCTCCATCAGCAATGCACAAGAATTCCAATTTCTCCACATCCCCAACAGTATCTGGTCTCTTTCTTATAAGCGTTTTTTTTTTTTTTTTTTT
>NW_024412396.1:54812565-54841798 GCF_014898765.1 Herpailurus yagouaroundi
AGAGAGAGAGAGAGAGAGAGAGAGAGAGAGAGAGAGAGAGGGAGACAGAGAGAGAGAGAGGAGAGAGAGGGGGGAGGGAGGGAGAGAGAGAGAGAGAGAGAGAGAGAGAGAGAGACAGAGACAGAGACAGAGAGACAGGCAGAGAATCCCAAACAGGCTCAGTGTGGAGCCTGAGACAGGGCTCGATCTCACAACTGTCTGATCATGACCTCAGCCAAAATCAAGAGTCGGACACTTAGCCAACTGAGCCACCCAGGCGTGCCCCACATCTGTCTCCCTTTTTTCTTTTGTGATTACAGCCATCCCAGTAAACATCAAGTGGTATCTCTTTGTGGTTTTGAGATTTGCATTTCTGTAATAAACAGTAATATTGAACATTTTTTCACAGGCTTGTTGGCTATCTGTATATCCTCCTTGGAGAAATGTCTATTTAAGTCCTTTGCTCATTTTGGATTAGAGTTGTTTGTTGTAGAATTTTAAAAGTTCTCTATTCTGGATATTAAGCTCTAATCAGGTATGTGATTTGCAAATATTTTCCCCTATTTTGTAGACGATCTTTTCACTTTTTGGACATAGTCCTTAGACACACATAAGTTTTTAATCTATTAAGTCCATGTTATTATTATTATTATTTTTATTCCCTGTGCTTTTGGTGTCCCATCTAAGAAACTATTAACAAAACCAGTGTTGTGAGGCTTCTGTCCTGTTTTCCTCTAAGAGTTTTATAGTTTTAGCTCTTATATTTAGGTCTTTGACCCATTAAGAGCTAATTTTGTATATGGTGTGAGGTAGGGGTCCAACTTCACTGTTTTGCATGCAGATGGATATTTGGTTGCTACATTTGTTGAATAAGACCATTCTTTCCTACTGAATAGTCTTGGCCCATATAAAAATTTTGTAACATGACAGCATACACAGCAGTATTTCACATAAAAAAGACACGCTTAAAACTTAGGGATCCAAAAAAATGTCGAAGTAAAAGAATGAACAGAGCCATACCAGGCAGGCAGATTCTAACTGAACAAAGTTGACATGGCTCTATTAATGTCACACAAAACAGACTGTATGGGGAAAAAAATTGTAGATAAAACAGGAAACTATATAATCATAAATGGTTCAATTCACTGGAAAACACATATTTAAGCTATGTACATCCATTTTTAGGTTCAAATTATAAAAAGCATAATGAAAACAAAACAAATCCACCATCATAGTAGGAGATCTGAACATATCTCACTCAGTAATCAATGATGGTGTCAGCACACAAAAAATTTCAGTAAGGTAGACATATCTTACCTTAGATATGTAAGTAGACTATCCAAAGAAAATGATTAACAATCTAATTCTAATGGTACATACAGAAGACAACAAAACAACTGCAGAAAACAGTCTTTTCAAATATACAGAAGCATATGCAAATAGTGACCACATAAAGCAAGTCCCGTCACACAGATCATATTCTCTACAAATAAAAGTTTAGTCACAACAAAAATTAATGAAATAGAAAAAAATACACTAACGAGAATAAAGCTAAAAGTTGATTCTTAAAAAACATCAATGAAATCAATATGCCTCTGGCAAAACTGAACAAGAAAAGAAGGGCAAGAAGACACAAATAATATCAGAAATGAGAATATTAAAAAAAAGGAAATGACTACATAGGATTCTGACACCAAAAAGATTATCATTAACTTTATGCTAATTAAACATTTAAATATATAATACTAGAAAATGTAACTTATTCAGTCTCAAAAAGAAAGATACTTGAACAGAGTAAAGACATTACTAGCATCAGATATTTTTAACAGCATACTTTAACAAATATTCACAGAACAATTAAGTATAATCTTAGAAAAAAAAAAGTCCAAGGAAGATGGAATATTTGCCAGAATTCATTTTATAAGACTATCATAAACCTGAAAACCCAGTAAAAAGAGTATGAGAACAGAAAATCAGACAGTATTGTTCATGAATATACATGTAAAAATCCTGAACTAAGTGTAAGTAATTCAGCAATTCATAAAAAGGGCAATACTCAAATCATGCTATCCCAGGAAAACAAAATTCGTTTACATGTAGAAAACCAATTAGTGCAATTAGTTATAAATAACAGATTAAGGATAAGAAATTGTATGATGATCTAATAGTTGCAGAAAAAGTGTTTAATAAAATTCAATATTTATTTATGATATAAAAAATAAAGCAAAGCTCTTAGTTAATTTGAATAAAAGAGAACTTCCTTAACCAGAGAAAACATATCCATAAAAAAATCTATAGTAAACATTATATTAAATAGTGAATCATAGAAAGGGTTCCCTTTAAGATTAAGAATAAGATAAGAAAGGGCATCTGGGTGGCTCAGTGGTTGAGCGTCTCTTGATGTGGCTCTTTATTTCAGCTCAGGTCATGATCCCAGGGTCCTGAGATTAAACCCTACGTGGCTCCACACTCAGTGGAGCTCGGCATTCTCTCTCCCCCTCTTTCTCTTCTCCTCCCCTGCTTGCAGGCACGTACTCTCTCAAAATAAACAAACTTAAAAAAAACAAAAACAAAAACAAGATAAGGGTGCCTGCTATTTTTAATCAATATTGTTCTGGAAGGTTTAGCCAATGAGATAAGAAAAGCTGCCCTTTTTAATATTTAATTGTCAATTGAGAAAACATGAAAGAATCAAAGATGATAAATATCATGATTAATCAAGGAAATGCAAATTAAAACCAAAAAGAAACACCACTTTCTACCTATCAGACTGCCAAAAATTAAGAAGCCTAACAATATCAAGTATCAGTGAAGACATTAGTACAATCTGGCATTTTATTGTAAAGTTGAAGATGTGCATGCCTTAGAATCTAGTAATTCAATGGCTATGTGTAACACTTAAAAGAAAGTCATGCGTGTGTCCTCAGAAGACACACTCCAAAATATTTTATAACAGTAAACAAGCAGACACAACCCATCACATCAGATATGGATAAATAAGCTATGGTATATTCAACAGTGAAAATAATTCTAGGTATATGCAGTAACTTAGATGAACCTCAGAAATACCACCTCGAGGGAAAAAAAAGTCAACCTGCAGAAGAATACAGAAATTACTCCATTTATGTTATAAATAGGCATTCACAATTAAACAATATGCTCTTCAGGAATATAAATACAGATGGTAAACACAAAATTCATGAGCATGGTTACTCTGATGACAGAAGAAGAGGGAAGAGAATGGGGATTGGGGCGAGGCACTCAGGGGACTTGAACAAAGTATGGGATTATTTTTAACTAGAGGTGGATGTAAGGATGTTTTTATCTTAAATATTTTTTAAAAAAACATTAGATAATTTAAAGACATTTGTACTAGGATAAACAAATTTACATCTTAGGTTGCAGAAAGCAGTAACAACGAAAACTGTTAAGACAAATGTCACCTTGAGCACAAGTAACTAAGCAAGAACACTAAGGAAAACAAAGATATATAAACAAAGATATACGCTTCTAGAAATACATAACTAAGAAAGACTAAGAAAGAATACTTTGCTTAACTCATGATGGACACTAAGAGTAGATAAACTGATGTAAGGAACTGATATGGAATACAGACCAAAAGGAAGTCACATTCAGCTTTTTTCTCAAGTTTCCTCTCTTCCCAAATGTTGCCATACCTTTCTAATTACTGAAGCAAAAGATTAACCATATTTATCTGTTCTACCAATGTCGGATGTTTAAACCGTATCGTGAATGCATAAGCCAGAAAACTAGCATTACGTGCACTGTCTCCACCCTCTTTATAAATACAACTCAATTTGATACACATTTTTTATTGTCAGCTATATGAAACAATACTTCATGAAGATAAATACAACCAGAAAAATCTAAAACCCTTATTAGGTTAAAAATCTAACTTTATATTAAAATCTGTATTGTATAATACCCTAACGGCCTCTGAAAAAATAGAATATAATTCATCAGTTTGGCACCGGGTAAAAGAAACTAATAGTTTCTCGTTTCAAGTCTTTTACTACAAACTTACTTCTTCTACCTGCCCATCCTCAGCTCCATCTTTCTCTTTGTCTTCCTCCTCATCATCATCATAGTCTTCTTCTTCATCTTCATCTTCTTCAGATGACGTATCCCCAGTTCCATCAACCTGTAACACCAATGGAGCTTGTGGCTGAGCAGGCTGGGCCTGTGGTTGCTGTTGGCCAGCTGCAGTTATCTGTGCCTGTGCCGGTGTTGGTGCAGCCACTGTTGTAGGTATAACTTGAGTCTTATTTCCTGTAAATAAGATTTGCTGTGGCTGAATGATGACACCCGTCTGTGGTGAAATCCCTCCAGGAAGAGGGGCCAGTACCTAAGGCAAAAGAAACCCATATTAGAACTAGTCAGAGGACCAAGCAGCTCAGTTTCATGTGGTACACAGACAGACCTAAAAGCTGAAGAGTCACCAAAAATGACCGTATCCCACACCGTTAAAACTACCAAGGCATAAAAGGAATGTTTAACTAGTATACTGATCCACTTCCATTTTACCATTCAAATTTCTGAAGGAAAAAAGATTTTCTGAAAATAACTGTTTCATTTACTGAGCACTTGCTATGTATATGTACATGGCAGATTCTGGACTAAGAGTTACATATAAGTTTATTTATTTGATGTATAGATAGGTATAGTAACTCACCAACCTGCCAGTCACTAAAAGGCAAAATCTTAAGCTAGACTTTCTGACTTTGCTCTAATTATTATGTTACACTGCCTCCCTGTGGAGAACACCGCACTGGAAATGTGAAGTCTTAGGTCCTAGTTTTGTCTAAGATCCCAGATAGAGATGTAGCGGAGGCATGTCACTTAACCTCCCTTGGCTTTTGTCACTTCACTGTTATACTAGGATCAATAGTTCTCAACCCTGGCTGCAAATTACAACCACCTGGTAACTTAAAAAATACTGGTACTTGGGCCCCAGTCCTATTATTCTGATTTCACTGGTGTGAGCAGAAGTGTAATCATTTAAAGCTCCCCAGCTGATTCTAACCATGCAACCACACCAGATCAGACAATTTCTCAAGTTCCTTTCAGCATCTGGAATTCTAAGGTAAACCACAACTCAAAAAGAACATATCAACAAATATTAATTATATCTTTTATAATAAACATATTTATAATTATACTTCTTAAATAAAAAGCAGAGACTTCCTAGTGATAAATAAAAACAATGAATGGCAATTATTTGCCTTTAGTTTCAAGGAATGCAAAATAAAACAATATTTCTCTTAAGAAGTTTACAGATTAATGGTGCATAGGCAAAGCAATAAAACAACTCAAGAAGATAGAAGGCTTAAGGACATCTGGGTGGCTCAAGTTGGGTAAACGTCCAACTCTTGGTTTCGGAGTTCAAGCCCTGGGCTTCATGCTGACAGTGCACAGCCTGCTTGGGATTCTCTCTCCCTCTCTCTCTGCCCCTCCCCTGCTTGCACGCTCTAATAAACAAACTTTAAAGAAAAAAAAAAGAAGGTGTAACAGAAGTATGATATGATGTTATGAAAACACGGGACAGAGTATTAAATTCAGCTTGAGGGACAAGGTATGGTCAGAGAAGCCTTCCTAATAGGTTAATACTTGAGTTCATTTGTACTTGGAAGATTAGCCAGGTTTTTCCATTTGGTCAGTTGGTTGGTTTGCCTGGGGGGGCAGCGGGAGCGGAGGGAGTTGCTGGAACGAAGGCCAAAGGACATTCTAAGTAGAAGAGTAATATCAAGTGAAACCCAAAAGTAATAGCAGGAGAAAATCTGGAAAGCTGTAAATCAGATGGATTAATGCTTCTCTGATCTTACCTCTATCTTCATACTATTATACAAACATTATGTATTTATGTGTCTCTTTTTTAAAGTACCTAAGTTCCTCAAGAAAATAACCATTTCTCTTTCCTCTTTGTCTTCAGAGTATAAGAGTTTAACACCTGGCACACAAGTAGATACAAATATTTAACTTTGATCTAAACAGCAGCTGAAGCAGATAACTAGAAGCATGGCAAGAAATAAACATGAAGAGAACAAAAAAACAAGATCCAAAAAAACCCAAAGATCCTGTGAACCATGCTGAGGAGTTTAGACTTTTTCCAATAGGCAAGGGGAAATCATTATTTTAAGGATTTTAGAAAAATAACTACAAATACAGAGTAACAGGTTAGGAGGGCACAAGACTACAGTCAGGGAAATCAATTAGGAGGATAACATATAGTATTAAAGTGTGTATATATATGTATATAGTGTGTGTAATTATATATATATATATATACACACACGTATATACACACACCTTCACTTTTTTTTTAATTTTTTTTTTTAACATTTATTTATTTTTGAGAGACAGAGAGAGACAGAGCACTACTGGGGGGAGGGGCAGGACACAGAATCCAAACCAGGCTCCAGGCTCTGAGCTGCTAGCACACAGCCTGATGCAGGGCTCAAACTCACAGACCACGAGATCATGACCTGAGCCGAAGGCGGCCGCTTAACCAACTGAGCCACCGAGGTGCCCCGCTCACATTTTACACATAGTATATAGCGTGTGTGTATATATATATAGTACTGAGAGGATAATTGTATTTTAAGTGAGAAATTAAGAAAGCATGAACTAAGGAAATGATAAGAGAGTCTGAGAAAAGAAAACTAGTTTCAAACATATTAAGGAACTGCAAACATGTTAAAACTGCAGTCTGAAAAAAAGGAGCTATTAAGAATTGGTAGGAATTTGTGATACGTTGCATATTAAAGGTAAAGGAGGGGGAGGATCCCACACCCCACACCCACTTCCAGAAAATGTATAAGCTTCATAAGATTCATGCCTGCTCTGTTCACTCTTAAATCTCTAGTCCCTTGCAAAGACCCTGATACACAGCCACACAGTAAATATTTGTTGAATGAATACCAGATAACTTGGGAGGCTTAGGAAGCTGGAAAGTGGTGCCACTGACTGAAAAACATGTTCGGAGGGATGATGAAAGATAAGCAAGGATAATGACAACTTAGTCTTAAACATATTGAATGTAAGTTAAGCTGTGACATATACAGGAGTAATTTAGAATGACAGGATGTATAGTATTAGAGAATAGTCTAAGCATTCGTATAGACAAAGCCATGAGAAAGAGAAAGGGAACCACCCAGAGAATTCAAACAGAAGAAGAAAAAGAACCCCATGGTGATCATAACTTATGACTCTATTACCTGTTGTATAACAGGGGCTTGTACTCCACCAGGCTGCATTTGTGGTATAACTTGTTGTTGTAGAACCACTGACTGCTGAGGCTGGAAGATATACTGGGCACCATTGGCTGCTCTGACTACTTGAAGAAGCTGGCCTAAAGCAAAACATATATATTACAAGTTACCATTTTAGCAGTAACCATCTCAAAATAAATGAATTCATGGTAAATGTCAAACCACCAAAATGCCCTATTAATTCTCAAATAAGAAGTCTAACGATTTTATTAAGCGTTGTCACCCATACACAGCAAACTTACCTTCTTCACTTTTCTCCATGTTTTATAAATGTTTTAAAATGTTTTCTTTTCCTTACTTATCCTCCTAAAGCTCTTTTCCAATAAAGTTTTAACAACAGATTATGAGAATTGATTAGAAGTTTAAATTATCTTTACTAACATGTTAGGAGTCATGAAAGAGCAGTAAGCAAGATCAGATGTTTTCAGGGGCTCTTTGTTTTTAAAGCTTCAAGACATGAAAGCGTAACAATTCATTAGTATCTTGAGCCAAAGCACCAGGGTACTTAGTTTCAAAACGCTTAAAAACAACCAAAGCTTGCTAAACCAATTATCATTGCCACATAATCCTAACTGTATGCATGGCTTATACACACAGAAGTGAATCCCTCTCTTTGTTGTTTTAGATGATGCAGAATCTTCAAATAATTAAAAAGCAACAATTACACGTTAAAAATATGTAGAAAGTTCTTTACAAATTTAGAATTTTATTGGCAAAATAATAAGAAATTATATAATTACGATTACAGAAAGAATACTTAAAAGCCACATAAATTCTTCCAACGTTAATATGCCAAAAATCCCAAGTAAATTTTGTCAGTTTATGCAGACATGCTATATAAAACAGAGTACTTAGTTTGATATCACGAATTTGTTCAAAGGAGTCAAGTTTAATTTATTTGGCAAGTTAAAGGTGTTTAATCTATGTAAGTATTAAATCTATGTACGTATTAATCTATGTAAAGGTGTAAAAATCTATGTTATTTCTATACGATTATACTTCATTCAATAAATAGGATTCTTATTCACAGATCAAAAGCTCAAGTGCAATTTTCATCTTCCCTACTGCATCCTCAGCAATAATTATCATTTAATGTGCAGTAGTACTTGATCTTATTTTAATAACCTAATAAGCTAAATCACAAAAGAAACACTGATTTTTTTCAATGAGGCCAAAACAAAGACTAGATGGTACAATTTTCTGAGTTATACATATAAATAATGGTGCTGTTATTCCTAATTACCTGAATTTGTTAATATCTGTTGAACAGGAGTCACGCCTGCAGGGAGTGCCAAGGTAGCAGCTGTAGCAGCAGCGCTCTGGGGCGGGGGGGGGGGGGGGGGGAGCAAAGGAAAAAAATCAAAACCACATATGGGCACAAGAGTACCTCAGTTTAACTCTGGCACATTTTAATAGTATTCGGAAGTTTATTGTTTAGTGTATACTAATACTAAAAGTTCTAGTGAGCCTAAATCCCATTTTATAAAATGATACAATAAAGACTACCTAGCCTAAATGCTTTGCGTAAGTACTTCAACTAAGTAGAGTACTATGAAGTGCCTGGGTGGCTCAGTCAGTTAAGTGTCTGACTTTGGCTCAGGTCATGATCTCATGGTTTGTGGGTTCAAGCCCCTCTTCACTGCCAGCACAGAGCCCACTTTGGATCCTCTGTCTCCCACTCTCTGCCCCTCCCCTGCTCACAGAGCGCACTCTCTCTCTCTCTCTCTCAAAAATAAACATTAAAAAAGAAAAGAAAGAAAAAGAAAATGTGTTTCTTCTTGTCATTTAATAGGCCTAAGTAATTTCTACACCTAAAGCCTCAAATTCCCACTATGTCCCCAGAATACAGCTATAGCCCCACCAGGTTCTCTTCATGAAATGCAGGTTCTGCATTTCATTTATTTTAATAAATCTTGTCTGTATAGGCAAATGAAAGGTAATCTAAGTCTGAAGAATAAGTTAACAGCCATTTACTACTGAGAAATATTATTTAGAAATACAAAGGGCCTAGAGGCACCTGGATGGCCAGTCGCTTAGGCATCCGACTTCGGTCCTGGTCACGATCTCACAGTTTGTGGGTTAAGGCCCCATGCCGGGCTCTGTGCTGACAGCATGGAGCCTGCTTCGCATTCTCTGTCTCCCTCTCTCTCTGTCCTTCCCCCACTCGGTTTCTCTCTCTCAAACTAAACATTAAAAAAACATAATAAGGGCTTATAATTCATATTTCATAAGATTAATAGATCTCCCTATACTGGCAAAGTGACAACTCTAGTTTCTACACATCACACATGACCCAATGACCACCTACACACCTCTGCACGTTCAAGTTGCTACCAATAAATATTTCTGGAGTGACATACCATACACAAACCATCCTTTATTGATATCTACTGAAAATTTATTCTCATATTATATGAAATAGCATTAGAATAATGCATTAGAGCAATTATTTCATAAAGAGAACCTGCAACACTGGTTTGATAGAAGATCCTGTTTTGTTTTTAATATTTTTGAAGTTTATTTATTTTGAGAGAGAGAGAGAGAGAGAGAGAAAGAGAGAAACTACAAGCAGGGAGGGCAGAGAGAGGGAAGATACGAAGAAAGCTCCACACTGTCAGCACAGAGCTGACAGATGGAGGCTTGAGCTGACTAACTAGGAGATCATGACCTGAGCCAAAACCAAGAGTCGAACACATACCCAACTGAGCCACCCTGGTACCCTGATCTTGTTTTGTAATTTCTCTGAAATACCTTTCTACCTAATATATTACCACTATCCTCCATTCTTACTGAATTACTTAACTTTTCAATGTGTTCATTTCCAAAGCATGCATAACTATTAAAAAAATCAAAACTGGGGTGCCTGGCTGGCTCAGTCAGTACACCATGTGACCCAAGAGTTCAAGCCTCATGCTGGGTGTGGAGATTGCTTAAAAATAAAATCCTTTTAAAAAAAAAAAAAATTAGAACTTTTAGAAAAAAAATTTTTTTAAGTTTATTTATTCTGGGAGAGACAGAGACAGCATAAGTGGGCGAGGAGCAGAGAGAGAGGGAGACAGAGAATCCCAAGCAGACTCTGCACTGTCATCATGGAGCCTGACATGGGGTTCGAACTCACAAAACAGTGAGATCAGGACCTGAGCCAAACGAAGAGTCAGATGCGTAACCAACTGAGCCACCCAGGTACCCCAAAACTATTTTTAATGGCTATCTTCTAATCAGGAATAATAATGCAAACAAACAAAACCCAAAAACCTTTTATTGGTAAGGAGCCCACAGTGATTATGTTTCAGAACATATAAAATGTATGAGGCAAACACTGACTGACAACATCAAATAAAATACTAAGATACATATATATGCTAATGCATTTTATTGATTGATGTTTCTGACCCATGATCTGTTTAAATACATGCTTTTTGGAATCAAGGAGATGTAAAAAACAGGTAAGAGATGGGCTACTGATTTTGCCCCAGTCTCTTTAAACACAATTTTAATTCAAAATTCTCTCGCAAACACTTAAAATTCTTAGAAAATCTAAGATGGGCCTACTCCAAGTGATTCTACAAAACTTGGTTTTAAAATGACACAAGTAATTCCCTAGGAAACAGTCTCAATAGTACCAACTGCAATATATATTGTACAGTTAGACTTTTATTTTTAAGGGTAGAGGTTAAAAAAAAATAATTGGGGGTATTAGACCTGAAATGGAATTTCTGAATGATAAAAATTCTTGTGATTCCATAATAGACTGGAATTTTGTGATTTTCATGCAGAAAAAATTAATTCCAGCAACTTTAACTGGAAGTACAAATAGATATGCTTGATTTTTTTTGTGAATTTAAAAACTGTAATTTCCACTATAGTGCAGAAATTTGCAATTCTGTCAAGTTATAAATTTATAAGGCTGGCATATTTTAAAAGGAATCATTTGTCTAGTAGGTGAGCCCTGTTTCCTATCTGGCTTATCAATCACAAATGAGTTTGAGGTTCACTACTCATCACTCACCAAACAGAAGTGATTTTTTTTAAAATACTCCTTTTTCAGGGGCACCTGGGTGGCTCAGTCAGTTAAGCGTCCGACTTCAGCTCAGGTCATGATCTCACAGTTCGTGAGTTCAAGCCCCGCCTTGGGCTCTGTGCTAACAGCTCAGAGTCTGGAGCCTGCTTCAGATTCTGTGTCTCCCTCTCTCTCTCTCTGCCCCTCCCATGCTCATGCACTGTCTCTCTCTGTCTCAAAAATAAACATTAAAAAAAAAAATTAAAATACTCCTTTTTCATTTAAAAAAAAACTATCTGAAAAAAAATCTCATTGCTGGCGTTAGGCTAAGATTTTTTTTTTAAATGGTTCTTTAATCATTTAAATGACTCTTATGATTAAATGATAATCATTTAATGATTCTTTAATCATTAAATAAAAGATCTGGCTGAATTTAAGAATGAAATGTTAGAACTGAGACACCACTAACAGTCTATATATTGTAAACAGAAGAAAAGTCATTTATAAGAAAGTGCTGGAGTAACTATTCTAATAAGACTTCATTTTAATGTTTTACTAAAAAAAAGCTTTAAGTTCATAGGTAAGGATTCTCTAAGGATCTGAAAAGGTTTTGAGTTTTAGTTATATGGTACTATTTTTGATGGGAAATACTGTATGCCCTAAACGAAATGTGAAAATTTAAGGACTTATGTTCAGTGAATATCCCTTAGAAATATCAAAAGACCAATACATAACTCAGCTGGTTAAAATGCACTTTATTTTTTATTTTTAATTTATTTTTAATTTTTTTTCAACGTTTATTTATTTTTGGGACAGAGAGAGACAGAGCATGAACGGGGAAGGGGCAGAGAGAGAGGGAGACACAGAATCGGAAACAGGCTCCAGGCTCTGAGCCATCAGCCCAGAGCCCGACGCGGGGCTCAAACTCACGGACCGCGAGATCGTGACCTGGCTGAAGTCGGACGCTTAACCGACTGTGCCACCCAGGCGCCCCAAAATGCACTTTAAAGTAGTAACATACACGTCGTAATAAATCTTAAAAGGCTATGCTATGGTTAAATCAGAGCAAAACTTTTTAAAAGTTTGATCTTAAAAACAGTTATCTTGAACTATGCAAATAGTTCATTTTCATTTTTAGAGCTTATAATTCTCAGCATTCCTGACCTCTTGCAATTAATGGATCTTCTGAAACAGAACTATAATTGGCACAGTATGTCTGGTAGGTCTCAAAACCTATTTTCAAAAATAGCTTGGAATAAAACAGCTCTCACAAAGCACCATTCTTTTGGTATTTTCAACAGAAAACTGTACAATTTTATGAACCTCAATGTCTAAGTATCAAGCTAAACTGTAGATTTGCTGCTAAATCCAATATTTAGGAAACTAAATAAAACAGCCATTTTGCTCAAGTTTTGAATAAACTTCAGACTGTTAATACACAACATACCCAGGCATAATCACAATTTTGAGTTAAAGTAGAGCCAAGCAAAGTGCTACATTTTGAGTCTCACCATGTTTGATGCATTCATATGTTGTATCAGCTTAGAATCAGGAACTATAACTTGTGGTGCAGCAGCTAGTAAAAAGAAAAAAAAAAAAAAAAGACATGCAAACAAGGAACCATGAGGTTGTTTCACAATCCTAAGAATGCTATACAATGCTGAAAAATTTTTTCACATTTTCTGCATTCAAATGCATTCACCCATTTGATATCTCAGAATGTTATAAATATCTATAAATAACAGCTGTGACATACCCATCTTACACTAGAAAACATCAATGAAAAAAAAGAATTAAGTAACAATACATAAGGACACAAGAGAATTTGGGAACATGGAGTAGTGAGACACCTAATATTTATACGTATACAGCTCTGTGCATTCTTAAACTGGAAATCATCAAACACAATTTAATCCTGTCTTGGTAGCTCAGCATGAACTATTTTATCGATATAATGATGCTACTGTTGGAATGAATTATTAACCCCTTAAGAATGAGCTAAAAAAAAAAAACTCTAGTTTTTTTTAAACCTACAGAGCCCTTTTGTACCATTTGACAGTTGCCAGAATCTTGTTACTTCCAACAATGTTTTTAAAAATATAAATCAGAAATAATAGCAATATTACAGAAGTATAAAAGGAATTAAGTGTTTGATTCCGCAAATTTCAGAGAATAAATGATAATCCCATTATCCTAATATTCTCTGAGTGAAGAAAATCAAATTTTAATTTATGATGACCTAAAATCCTAGTGCCAGACCTGAAGGCAATAGGAGGAACAGTCATCAAAACAGATTAAAAGGAATAAAAACAAACAAAAAACAAAAAAAGATTAAAGGATAAAATTATTTGATGCAGATACAGAATAAAATCAAATATTAAAAGTCATATTTGGCATAACAGTAAAATAACCCAAATAGACATTTCTACTGTACATCATTTACCATATATCACTATCAATTTTAAGTCTTAAGTATATTCTCAGATACTCTCAAATGAGGCATATGGGTAACTAAACTGTTACTTTGAAATAAAATTTTTCATATACCTTCGTTCTCCTTTTCAATAACAAGATTTACAAAACTCAAATGCTCGGAAGTTTCATAACTGAACACATGTTTGTCACGACAGAAAATACTTGTTATATGCAACAGGCCAAGCTTCTTAGCCTTTTCAGGGCCCAAATTTTCCTGAGCATTGAAATGTTCGAAGAGCTACTTCCCAAAGCTTTTGTAAAGCTTCAGTGACACAAAATCTATGAAATTACTTGCACAGTACAAAGCACTATGGACACAATCTATAAATACTTGGTTTTTCTTACCTTGAAACCAAGTGATATAAATTAAGGTATGTTATATATACACTCTTCGCTTAAAAGAAATCTAATTCAGTCAATTTACACTTACTAAATTACTAGGAAATTGAAATTTCCGATTGCCATCATTACAAAAATTCTCCAATGTTTCAGATATATTTATAAAAACTAAACTTAAATAGGTCTTTGGAGGAATAATTCAATTTCATTACGAAAGTAGATGATTTTCCCATATAAAATAATGAAACCCTTAAATAAACCTTTATAGATTTGACTTATTGTAGGAAATCCAGCATTATGTAGACTTCTCACAAGTATTAATACACTTACCTGAATATCATCTTAGGCTCTCAATTAGTTAACCAGTTGTTTATCATTACTACAAAAATAAAATCCACTTTTTATATAAAATCTGTCGGCAAATATATATATACCAATCCCTCGGCCAATAGAAAGGAAAAACCTAGAGTATTTCTCTTCTTTGAAAATGACAAATTTCAATTCCAAGCTGTAAGTAGAAAAATATACCCAGCCTCACCTTGCTGTGAGGCAGGAATAAGGACCTGCTGGGTCTGCGCTTGCTGAGGTACCGTCTGCTGTGGTTGAGTTTGCTGATGGTGGTGGTGGTGGTGATGCTGCTGTTGCTGAGGTTGATGTTGTTGCTGAACTTGCAGTAAAAGCTGTTGCTCTTCTGAATGAAATCCATCGACTGCCCTAGACTGCATTAGTTTATTCTCCCACAACTACGGTAAAGAAAAGAACATTCTAAGTGAACATCAAGGAAGATAAATCCAGACATGGACAAAACATATTTTATTAGTCTGTTCATAAAATCCTTCCATTTTCAAAACTGATACAACCACAAAATAAACCAACCCCTAATTCTTATCCAAGTGTATGCAATAACCAAAACTAATTTTTAAAGTATCAAATTTCAGGGGGGTCTGGGTGGCTCAGTCAGTTGAGCATCCGACTCTTGGCTCAAGACATGATCTCACGGATTGGTCTACGCTCTCAGAACAGAGCCTGCTTAGGATTTGCTCTCTCTCTCTGTCCCTCCCATGCCCATATGCTCTCTCAAAATAAACAAAAAAACATTAAAGAAAGTATCAAATTTCATTTTTTGCTATCTTAGAGTACTAGAGAATTTTCTTTTTATATCTTCAAACTTTCTACAGTAATTCCTTAGTAATTCCACTCAGTTTCACAGAAGCAAGTTTTTAATAATCAAAGATTATCCTTTTGTAACACCAAATCAATTACTATTTTTATGGAAATCTTTCTTTAATGAAATATCTTTTAAATTATATATGCAAAACATAAATTCATCTTCTCTTGATTTGAACGAGAAACATTATACAGGCAATCCTCAAGTTAGAAAAGGGTAACTTTCCATCTGTCCAATCCTACACAAGGATAAAGCAGCAGCAATGCCTAAGGCTTTTAGAGGCACTCTCAACCCTCTACACCTTTTGAAATTCCCCTCTGTCTTCCATCATGACAAGAAATGACAACCCTTTTCTGCTTTTCCCCTTCTCTTTTCTCATCACACCATAGGACAGCTTTTATGATGGGGGGGGGGGCGCGGAGATCAAGACATGGGCAAAAGGAACACAGAAAATAAAGTATTTATGACTATTTCATCCTTCTTCCTAACACATTTCCTCTCTGCCAGACTGTGTTCAATCTAGAGAGCCTCAACCCTTATAAGAAGCTGCCAGAGAAAGGAACTGTTCTTTAAATATACAAATGAAATTTAATTCAGTCATTTTGTACACAAGCACCTACACATACTTTGTTTTCTCCTCTAAGATATGCTCTTGGAATATTGCCTAACTCACCTGAGGCTTCTATCAGATCCTTCAAGAAGCTCCCTTTACCAATACTCACAAAGATTTTTATAATCTCCTGACACTTCCAACTTCTAGAAATTCTATATTTGTAGCTACATGCTAATTACAATTCCAGCATAGGTCTAATGGCTTGCTGAAAAAGTAAATTAACAGTCAATTTCCCAAAGCAACCATTCCCCTCACAGGCTTAGTATCTAAACTTGCCTGAAGACTATTCTTACAGAGATAGTAACAATATCTATCTCCTGGTTTGCTGTGAGGACAAAACAACATATTCCTGTAGTTATCATAGTCTAGCATAAAGTCAGCACTAATAAATGTTATTTTCATTATTATGGTGGTGGTGGTTCTTAATTGTGTAACAGAACATGACACCAGAAGTCAGAAACCCAGTTAGTCCTAGTCTGGCCACTATTTAGCTTTGTGGACAAATTACATATCTTTCTTGGGCATTTTCCTCATCTAAAAAGAGAAAAAGTTCAATTACTTCTAAACTCACTTTCAGCTAAGAAATCTAAGTCTCTGAAAAATCTCAGATTGAAAACAGCTAGAGATCTTTCTAGGGTAACAAAGAATGACTTTCTGGGAGCCCAAGTTGCATCTGGTTCATCTCCATGAAGTAGGCATCTAGCATAGCACGCAGAGCAAAATGGACACCTACACGTTGAATAAAACACATTCCAACTAACATATAGTAAGGCTTCCAAACAGTCTGCACTCACCCAAACCTTCTACACTTTTGTCTGTCTAAAACAAAACTGGAGCACCTGGGTGGCTCAGGTGGTTAAGCATTCGACTTCAGCATAGGTCATGATCTCACAGTCCGTAAGTTCAAGCCCCATGTCAGGTTCTGTGCTGACAGCTCAGAGCCTGGAGCCTGCTTCAGATTCTGTGTCTCCCTTTTTCTCTGCCCCTCCCCTCCCTCTCAAATATAAACATTAAAAAAAAAAAAAAGAGTCTAAAACAAAACAAAACCTGGTCTCTGGTGAGCCAAAAATCACGGTAAAAAAAGTACTATTAATTAATGCTTTAAGAAACAGTTGTGTTTAATATGTTTTTATTAAATTGAAAGCTTCAGTTTTATCACCTCCAATTGATCTACCCACTGCAATCTGATCCATCACATTACTTCAATGAAACTTCCATGGTAATGGCAAATATTAGTAATTATGTATCATGTGCTAAGTGCTGGGTACTACTCACCTAGTACCCAGGTACTAGGTGAGTCCTCTGAAGTCAACGGCTTATGGGTCAGAATCCACCCAACACCTCATCACTATCGTCACTATCCTTTCCAGAGGATTGTTTACTGTTATGGGCCTGCTTCAAGTCCTCTCCTCCCATTACTGTAAACTGTAATGACTAAGTCCTCTGAGCTCCCCTCATCAAGTCATAAATTCTGCAAATAATTACTGAGATCTCCTATCTACTAGACACTAGTAGAGGCATTGAGAACAGACAGTGAACAAACCTGATAAATATCCTTCTCCTCACAGAGACTACATTCTAGTGAAAACTTGTTCTTCCAATCTATCCTCTATTACAATAATCAGGGGTCCTCAAAATGTGATCCCAGGACAAACAGCATCAGCATCACCTGAGAAACTGTTAGACATACCAATTCTCAGGCCCCACCCCAGACCTACTGAATCAGCAACTCTTGGGATAGAGCCAAAAATCTGTTTTAATGGTCTGTCCAGGTCACTTTAATGCATGCTATTAAAGTCTAACCTAATGCATTTCAAACTGCATACTGCAGCCCTTTAGTTTAAAGGGCTGTTAAAATTTAATTTTTTTTTTTTTTTGTAAATATAACTGAATTAAAAAGCAAATGTCAGACTACCTCTCTATCAAGTCACTCGCTGGAGCAGAAGTCCAAAAATCTGCATTTTAACTAGCATCCCAGGAAATCTTTCTCACTTTAAGAAAAAATCAAGCTCCTTAGTACAGAATATGTCACCTCTCCTAGCTGCTACTATAACTTGTATTCTATTTTCCTAACAGTGTCCAACTACTTGCAGTTCCCAGAATACAGCATACATATCTCATGTCTAAATCTTAGTAAACTACTCCCTCTGACAGTCTTTCCTCACAATTCCCCAAACAATGCAAATGTCAAAGTCACACAGCCTCAATGAAATCACTGACTGCCTCCATACCCTAGAAATATTTCTTCTGTACTTTTCACACTAAGTTTATCATCTCTACTAAAGTATGAATTCCTTCAAGGCAGAGACTATGTGTCTTATTCAGAAGCTAACAAAATGACTAAGAGCTTATCAGACATTTAGTATTAATTTCAAAGAAGAGAAGGGAAAACAAACTTGTTTTCCAGCATAATATTTCTCTGTAAGGATGCTACTGACATTCTGGCCAGGACAATGCTTTATCATACAGGGTAGTGCCATAGGAAGTGTACAGAAAATACAGCATTCCTGGCTGTAGCCTACTAAATGCCAAGGGTGTCCACTAGTCACTAAGACAAGCAAACATGGCCCCATACATTTCCAACTGCTGGGGGTTGTGGGGAAGACAGAAGAAAGGGGTGATGGGAGTAGTCCACAAAGAATCCCCATTTACTAAGCACCAAATACTAGGTAATGTAAAAAATACAAATACAGTACCCTAAATACTTAACATTAAAATTTAACATCACATAATATAAAGTTCAAATTGGCTGAATGTTTTCTCTAATTTCATTTTTTATATGATTTTAATTGTATTTATCAAAATATTCTATTTTTTAAATTATCAGCTATTTAAACTAAACAATACCTACTTTCATCAACAGAGATAACATTAATGCTAACAACAACCAAGAATACTGAATTGTTACATATTTATTTATTTTGCTAAGGAAATAGGAAGAACTATTTTTCTTCCTTTTCATAATACTATTTTCCCTCTAACACAGTAGCTATTATTTCTGGCAATCCTACTTCAGCCATCTTTGCCAGGTCTCTGAAATTAGACACGGAGAAAATTCTTTTTCTGTTCCCCAAATGACTCAGATATACACCTGTGTATCATGTTAACTAGACTAATACTGTATTCTAACTGTGCACTTTGTGAGTACTTTATAGGTACAGACTCGTTTTTACAAAATCCTAGAACACTGACATTGTTACTAGCTCCTTTTTACAGCAAAAGAACCCAAGGAACAAGAAGTTATATAATTTATCCAAGACCACCAACTAAAAGCAGGCAAAAATGAAGAACAATCCAGGCAGTCTGACTCCACTATTTCCAGTCAGGGCTGGACTCTGAGAGTGAGCAGGCACACTAGGCAACCTGTTTGCCTCACCCTAATCCCAGTTCTGGTCCAAGTTTCTAAACTCTACACTATATTCCTGTTATCAGAGCAGGCCTAGTCACAACTCTGGTACCTTCTTTTTACTGGTAAGTACTGAATGTCATCTGGAGACAAAGGCCTAGGTTCAAGTCTCTAGCCCATGATAAATGACCCCGTCAAAGCATATTCTCTCCAAGTCTATCTTTTGGTCTATATATTTTTATTAATCTACCGCTTCCTGGCAGTCTGCGAGGCTAGAAATTCTGAAGGATTCTACTTTCACAAAATATCTAGCTCCTGAATAAAACAGAAGACAAATTCATTTACGTATGGGCTCTCTTGAACTGGGGTTGGGGAACAGAGTTTTCCACAAGGACAAATGAAGTGGAATAATGGATTATTGTTCAAGTTATGACCCAAGTATTTATATATAACTAGGATATATTTAGAATAATCGTTCTCCATCAGGGGTGGTTTTGCCCCCAGGGACATTTGGCAATGCATGGACACATTTTTGGTTGTCAGAAATGACGGGTGCTACTGGCATCTAGTGGGTAGAGGCCAGGTATGCTGCTAACATTCTACAATGAACAGGACAGCCCTCTACAACAAAGAATTAACAAATGACAGAAGTGTCAAGGTTGAGAAACCTGATCTAGAGACAAAGTGAGTTTCAGATTTGTCTCCAATTGAGAAAATTTTTTCTCGTGGTTTTACTGAGAAAAAAGGCCATGGTTTTGTTTTTTTTTTATTTTTATTTTTTTTTTTATTTAAATCCAAGTTAGTTAACATAGTGTAATGATGGTTTCAGGAGTAGAATTTAGTGATACATCACTTACATATAACACCCAGTGCTCATCCCAACAAGTGCCCTCCTTAATGCCCATTATGCAGTTAGCCCATCCCCCACCCAATACCCCTCCAGCAACCATTCCTTTCTTCTCTATATTTAAGAATCTCTTATGGTCTGCCTCCCTCTCTTTTTATCCAATTATGTTCATCTGTTTTCTTAAATTCCACATAAGTGAAATCATATGATATCTACCTTTCCCTGACTTACTTTGCTTATTAGCATAATACACTCTAGTTCCATCCACGTTGTTGAAACAGCAAGATCTCATTCTTTTTGATTGCTGAGTAATATTCCATTGTGTGTGGAATATTATATATGTGTGTGTGTGTGTGTACATATACATACATACACACACACGTGCACAAACCACATCTTTTTCCATTCGTCATTCGAGGGACGTTTGGACTCCTTCAGTAATTTGGCTATTGTTGATAGTGTTGCTATAAACACTGGGGTGCATGTGTCCCTTCAAATCAGCATTTTTGTAACCTTTGGATAAATACCTAGTAGTGTATTGCTGAGTTGTAGGGTAGTTCTATTTTTAATTTTTTGAGTAACCTCTGTACTGTTTTCCAGAGAGACTGTGTCAGGTTGCATTCCCACCAGCAGTACAAAAGTGTTCCTCTTTCTCCACATCCTTGCCAACATCTGTTGTTTCCTAAGTTGTTAACTTTAGGAGAGGCCATGTTTTATATCTCCCATAGTATTTGCTGTTGAGATATGGGGAGCTCTGACAGTGTAGAAAGAAAGATGATTTTATCACTCACTTTATTTTTTTTATTTTTTTATTTTTTATTAATTTTTTTTTCAACGTTTATTTATTTTTGGGACAGAGAGAGACAGAGCATGAACGGCGGAGGGGCAGAGAGAGAGGGAGACACAGAATCGGAAACAGGCTCCAGGCTCTGAGCCATCAGCCCAGAGCCTGACACGGGGCTCAAACTCACGGACCGCAAGATCGTGACCTGGCTGAAGTCGGACGCTTAACCGACTGCGCCACCCAGGCGCCCCTTTATCATTCACTTTAAAGAGGATTTCTAAACTGTCATTCCCATCCATAATCACTCACCAATCCAAATCACAACTTACATTCAAATAGAGATTTAAAAATGGGGCGCCTGTGTGGCTAAGTTGTTTAAGGGTCCAAGTTTGGCTCAGTCTCACGGTTCATGGGTTTGAGTTTCGCGTCAGGCTCTGTGTTGATAGCTCAGAGCCTGGAACCTGCTTCAGATTCTGTGTCTCCCTCTCCCTCTGCCCCAACCCCACTTGTGCTCTGTGTCTCTAGTTCTCAAAAATAAACAGTAAAAAAATATATTTAAGGGGTGCCTGGGTGGCTCAGTTGGTTAAACATCCAACTTCAGTTCAGGTCATAATCTCATGGCTCCTGAGTTTGAGCCCAGCACTAGTCTCTGTGCTGACAGCTTAGAGCCTGGAGCCTGCTTCAGATTGTCTCCCTCTCTCTCTACCTCTCCCCGGCTTGCGCTCAGTCTCTCTCTCTCTCTCTCATATAAACAAACATTAAAAACATTTTTTAAATACATATATTTAAAGTATGTATGTATAGATAGATTAAAAATCAAGACTGTGGTGATTTTTTTTTTTATTTCGCATAGTTTATACATTAAAGTAGGCCTATAGTGTTTCAAGAGATAACCTAGAAAATTGAGTTGAAATTTTTTTTAAGTTTATTTTGAGAGACAGAGAGAGTGAGCATGCACAAGCAGGGGAGGGGCAGAGACAGAGAGAGGAAGAGAAAGAATCCCAAGCTGGCTCTGCACTGTCAGTGTGGAGCCCAATGCAGGGCTTAAAGTCATGAACTGTGAGATCATGACCTGAGCTGAAACTAAGAGTTGGATACTTAACCAACTGAGCCACCCTGGTGCCCAGGTTGATTTTTTTTTCCCATCACTTCCCTTCCAGCATTATCTAGTTAAACTTCAAATTACATGCACAGTCACTACTCATCTTAATTCGTAATTTAATTCACCATGTATCCTTCACAGCAGTAGGGAAATTTTTGATAAAAGTTTGTGAAATAGCCCAAAAGAGGAGAGGAGGGGCTAGAATTAATGACAAAGTTCTTTGTAAAACATAAAACACAAAATCAATTGTTAATCTTTATTAGCAAGAATGTCTAAACCTGTAGAATCTAATACAATATCCCCTAGCCACATACACATGGTGATTTAAATTGGAATTATAATTAAAAACTCAGTTCTTCAGTTCCACTAACTACATTTCCAGTGCTTAACAGCCATATGCTGCTAGTGGCTACTATACTGGAGAACACAGATATGGAATGTTTTCATCACCACAGACAGGGCACATTCTGGAAATTCTAATGAGATTCTGAAGAAATTTAGTATAGAGAATTAAAATAACATAAACTCAGTTTAGTCTAACAGTTTATTTTTAAATCCAGTGACAATCTAGAAAAGAAGAGTATGCCCCATTTGGAAAAACAGTAAAAATATTACAGTACTTTGTTCAGTTAGATTATGGAGTCATGTTTGTTATTAACCAATTTAATTAAATATTTACTGAATACCAACCACATATGGAAGGCACTGTGTTAGAGGCTAGGGATTCAAAGATGAGTAATTCACAATTTTTGTTATTAAAAACTAGCCACTAAACAAACAAAAGGTGCATAATATATATATATATTATTCAATATATTACATACTCCATTGTATAGATTACACTAATATATATTTAAACAGCCAAATATAATAAAAATACAGGTAGAGCTATTTAATCTCAAAGACAACTCATTCTCTTTGAGAGAATGCCTTGATTCTATTGGAACCATTCAGAAAAACCAATTCCCCACACTTTGTGAAAAGCAAGAGTAGATAACCAACAACCTGGATTACCTGCCAGTATGACTTAAGGTAAGTCTTTGGGGCTGATTTCCTACATTTAAAAATGTTGCATCTTCTAAATAAGTTCAAAGTACTTTAAGGTCAACCATTATACCAGTGTAATGTAAACAGCAAAGTATTTGCTCCACAGAACACAAAGGAATCAAACTAATCTTACTCTTTTCTTATTCATACCCTGAGATACTTTATGCTGTTTCAGTAGTTTATATTGCTATTCTTCCAACTCATGCCTCAAGAGTTGGTGTCCTTTCACTAGCAATTCTGGATACCTACTCTTTACTTTTAGTAACCATTACATTTCTCTCAAGGTAAATAAAAATTTCCTCATTTCACTTAAATCTATATATTTTTCCTTCCTCCCACAAGCAGATTCTTGTTAAAAGCTCTACAGAAGTTGCCCACAGATGCCTAAACACCCTAAGATACATTTTATCACCATAATAAATATGAGGTTTGCTTTATTTAAAATAAGTTGCTAGGGGCACCTGGGTGGCTCAGTCTGTTAAGCAACCAACTTTGGCTCATGTCATGATCTCACAGTTTCTGGGTCTGAGCCCCCTGTCAGGCTCTGTGCTGGCAGCTGGGAGCCTGAAGCCTGCTTTGGATTCTGGGTCTCCCCCTCTCCCTGCCCCTCCCTAACTTGTGCTCTGTCTCTCTTTCTCTCAAAAATAAACATTAAAAAAAATTTAAAAATAATAAAATAAGTTGCTAAGCTGCAGCCTCCACACTTCCACTGAATGGATAAATAATGCCAAAACAAATGTTCTTAGCATTGTGATTACTGTCCTCAAGGAACTCAATATCCAATTTCTAAGCCAGCAGTTCTAAACCTTTTTGGTCTCAGGATCTTTTATTCCTTTCAAAAATTACTGAGGACCTCAAAAAGCTTTTATGAAATTATAACTAAGTTGTTTTTTTTATGTTTATGAATGCATTTAAAAACAGCAATGTATCCATTACATGTTAACATAAATAACATATCTTTAAAAAAAATAACCATATTTTCCAGATCAAATTTAGTTGACAAGTAGCTTAAAGAAAAAATAGCTGGATTCTCCTATCTGCTTCTACATCTACTTTGTTGTTTTGGTTCAAGTAGAAGAAAATCTGTCTTCCCACAGCTAAGCAGTTGGGAAAAGAAAAAGTATTTTAAATTATGGTTTCTTAAAAGTTAGCTATAATGTGGAATCTGAAACCATACACAAAATTCATTAATTTATCTTTCACTTTGAAAGGATTTTGCAACATCATGCATTGGTCATTTGAAAAATACAAATTCACTGAATTATGCAGATATTCCAAATGTTAATACATTTCATTAAAGAGTATCAAATAATGGCACTTCTTAATAGTAACAGTGATCTCCTCTGGACCCTTAAGTAAACATCGTTTTAATATTCACTGCATCAAAATGGGATGCATACATAAAGCACTGTGCATATGGAACAGTTACCTCAAGGAAAAGCACTTGTGCATTTGAGTAGCTACTTTAATTGGCCACTTGTCAGAACACAACTTTTACTGGAAATATGACAAACTATGATTTCCAGACTTGGGCATTTGGCCAACCTCATGGACCCCCTGAAAGAATCTGTGAGGAAACCTCAGGACTCCACAGACCTTATTTTGAGAACCACTGTTCTGAGCAATATGGCAAAAAGATTGCATGATTTCATGAGTCATTACAATACCAAGAAAACATAAATGCTAAATAAGAATATCGAACTGCTTCCGTTTAAATCCAAAAAAATCCAAGAGACAGAAAACCAGTTCCAAAGTAAAATAGATTATAAACCCAATATTTGGCCCATGTTAAAAAAAAAACAAAAAAAAAAACCAATGTGAAATTCTTTCACCCAGCACTTAATTTCTACAACATAAATACATTTTAGAATATATGTACATTAAAACCATAGAAATAAGGAAGAAAAAAAAATGTCAAATAATTAGACCATAACCATCCATTAATGGACTAAAACAAACCTATAAGGGGGACTTATAGTTGCTTAAGCCTCGGATTCTCAATTTTGGCTCAGGTTATATCTCACAGTTGTGAGATCGAGCTCCACGCTGGGCTCTGCACTGAAAGCACAGAACCTGCTTGGGATTCTCTCCCTCTCTCACTCAAAATAAATAAACTTAAAAAAAAAAAAAGTAAGTCCTACTAATTTCCATTATCACATACATAGAAACTGAAATATAAGCAATGTGCCTAAAGTCAGAGGGAGGATGGACTGTAGAGCTGGGATTTAAAACTAGCACCCTTCACCTAACTTTATACTGCCTCCTGCAGCAAAGTTGAACGTTCATCCCATGGAAAAATTAGGGATCAGTCGCGGATTGAAGAGAGTATTTTAAGGGAGGAAGGAAAAAGTATGACTACTAAAAACAACAACAAAAAGAGAGAGGCAAACTCACAGTTTTCAGTTCCATCAGAACTTGCTCATCAACTCCATCATCCAAAAAGATGTCTCTCACATCGTTAATAACGTCTTCAATCACAGATCTGTACAATTTAGGCTTTAAAGGAAAAATAAAAGACTTGAAAAAGATCATTTTTTACATATTAAATGTATGACACGTTTTCACAAATTCAAAACAAATTAAATATAATCGTTTCTCCAAATATCTAAAACTTATTTTAGAAGATACAACTTTAAAGATATCACCATCTTAACAAACCTCATTTGCTTCAGTTAAATGAATTATTTTATGTCTGCATATTTTTTTAAAAGGCGTAGACTACTTAATGTAATTTGTATAGGGAAGATCCTTACACATACAAGGTCCACACAATTTCCAGTTATAATTTCCTATGTTGTTATACTCAAAGCACCTAATGTGATCCAATAACAGCTTTATGGGTTGCTATGTCTGGTTCCCATTATTCTTTCCTTTGTTTGACTCCTCTTCTATCTCAGAACCTCCTCATTAAGCTTTAAACTAGAGAACCTTCATCCTACAGTTATTTGTGACATCTGCAACCTAAAAAACATTCAAATTTAAGTATCACCTAATTTTTTGTTGTTGTTGTTGTTATTAACCAGTCTGTGCCTTTAAGCTACACCATTATACTGTTCATATACCCACACTAACAGGTCTCAGAAGTCCCAGAGAAACAAGGCACACTAATCTCTTTCCCAAGATTTCTTTCCTTCAACCACTGCCCAAATGATATTATGAAATGGAATCATGGACAGCCTCAATGTTTGTTTTTTAAATTATTATTACTATTATTGTTGCTATTTCTTGGGAGGGGTTGGAGGGAAAGATGACTTCTAGAAAGTTGCCAGAAGAATAAAATGAAAACAGATGTGAAAGCACTTTCAAAAGCATAAAGTATTTTTTAAAAATCAAAAGGTGATAGACAGTAATTTGCCCAACTCACATCCTATTTTTAACATGTTAGGCAAAAAGTTTGCATGTCAGTGGGACAAAACTAGTGGTGCCTCATTATAAATCCTACCCATTATCACACACAGTTAAGATTATCAGACTTTTTCTTTTAATGTTTGTCATTTGTGTTTTATATCCTGCTTCTAGTAAAAATTACTGGTTACCCAATAAAACCAAGGGTTTGCTTTCATAACCAAAGCTCAAACAAATTTAAATGTTTCATTAGCATCTCTATCAACGACATGGTTATCACAGGAGAACCCTCTAAGAAAATGTGTCCCTGCAATGCCCAAAATATAAATAATGAGTTCCTCTGTACAATTTACCTCAACTATTAAAAATTATTCGTTCCTCTTCATTACAACCAGAAAAACAATTCACATATCTGGGTTCTCACTTTTGCTATTCCACTCACTAACCTTTTATTTTGCCAAATCTGCCTCTGTGAACTTTAAATTTTCACATGCAAAATGTAAAACTCTACACGGCCTCCTTATGTTTAACATTGATTCTATATATAAGGAAAGTGTAACTGACTATGGGTATCACCTTATCCATGGTGACTTAACACTGAATTACAAAAATAACATTTAAAAAGTCGTTTTAAGCCAGCAATGATCCTTAAAGCATTATAAAGAGGTGGTGAAACTTTAAATCGGTACTCAGAATCTTAAATTGATGATGAAAATTATTTTTTCAGCCAACTGGATACTTTGGTGTTTTCCGAAGTCAATCGCTCCTAAAAATCTCCAGCTTGGAGATCCAGGCATTTACAAGTACAAAATTTGTTTTCTTCAGGTACTCCCCATTTAATGAAACCATTCTGTTTTAGGATTTTGCTTATGTGCAAAATCACCCACAACCTGACCATTTAAAGGATTCTTCAAAGCACTGTAGCTGAAAGGAAATGTGTATTCTTCATGAAGTATAAACACACAGAGAATAATTTAGCATTATTGTTCATAAGTTGATAAGCCCTCAAAATACCGATGTTTTTAAAAGCATGGAGGTACAAACACACTATTTGAAACAAGCAATTTCCAAGTTATTATTTAAAATGCTAAACCTTACTTGAGCCAAAATTTTTGCCTTCTACAAAATACCAAGTAATTTAGGTTTGTCCTGGTTTTCTTAACACAGATACTCCAAACTTAAAAACTGGTAAATGAAAGAGCCAAGACAGTGGCAGTACCCAATGATTAATTAGAAGGTTCCTTTCAAAAGTGTTAGTCCCCTGGGGTAATACTGGGAAATAAACTGGATTAACTTCTGTATGGGATATCGATATGCAATGAAACAGAAAACACTATCTACCTAGAATTTTAATTTTTTTCAATCCAGTTTGCACTAAACTTCTTCACTCTTACTATTTACAATTCCCTTATAGGTAAATGTACCGTGGGCATAAGGTCCTATGTTGCAGCTTTTAGGCACTTAACTATTTCTTCGAAAAGCTTTTTGTCTCCAACACTTAATAGAAAAACATGACATCAGAAGCTTTGTTTCTAACATATTTTCTGAATACTTAATGATCAAAACACTACCAAAGTCCCCTGAAGCCAACAGTTAATGTAGGAAGCATTTTTTTTAATCCCCGTCAATAACGCACTTATTTTCCAATACAAAAACGATTTGACATCTGAGCTACAATTCTCTTTAAAAGCAAAAATAAAAATAAAATGAAAAGAATGGACACCAATTCTATTTTCCCCTAACAAAGACAGGAAATCCTAGCTACTGCATCAAAACAATAAAAAACTTGGGGCTCTGAGAGCGGCCCGGTTGGGTGCGAAATAACAGGGTAAGGAAAGGACCTAGAAATAAACTGAGCTCTGCACGTTCCTGCCTCTCGCCTCGGGAGCACGCACCTCCCAGCCCCGCTCTCAGCAGCTCTCACTATTTAAAGCCGGATCTAGTGTTTAAATGGAGAGGCGGTGACGTAGGCCTGAAAAGCACCTTCCCATCCTGGCAGAGTCTATATTAGAGAGCGGCAATGGCTCTATATAAACAGGGCAGCCAAAGGGAGGAGGACCACAAGGCTCAGGGACTGAAAAGCAGGGTAAGCGGCCGCAGCCATGATGGATCGACCCGAGTCGCCAACGGTACGGAGTCGGGCGGCCGCGGGCTTGTCTGCGGCATTTGGGACCGGGCAAAAACGTGTTTTATTGTCAGAATAAAAATAAGAGTGGGGTGGACTAGTGATCATATTGCGTTCGTGACTGAAAAGGTTATTTATGTGACTGCTTTTTGCAAACCTACGTGATCGCAAGTAACCAAAAAGGGTCAATGGGAGAAGTAGGCAAATTTCAAGGCGAAAGCGGGGGCACTTTGACCACTGTAGGTTTTTGTTTGCTTTGGTGCTTTTGCTAGTGGAAGATACGATGGGGGTTTTGCTTCCCCTTCGCCATTTTACCGATTCGGAAGGAACCGAGATAAGTGCTTTTCAACCTTCGTCCTTTTTTTTTTTTTAAAGAAACATAAAATGGCCCCAGTGAAGGCTCCCTAAGCACAACCGCCAGAAACACCCCAAGTAACCCCCAAAGTAGCCGTTCACCTTCCACCGCATTGAAGTGGACCACGGTGGGTATTGGGGACTCGCCCAATTCCCCAGACGCGGTTTTTGTTCTGAGGCTGCTCCGGGAGCCCTTCTCGAGCCAGTGTGGCCGGACCCGTCTCGGGGGGAAGCGGCGGTTTCCCATCCGCCCTCTCTCCCTCCCGGCGGCCGGGGTCTGGGGCCAGGGCCGCGCGCTCGCCCCGGCCCAACGGCCTTCGAGGCCCGGACCGCCCCGCGGCGGCCCCAGGCCCCGCCGGCGCCCAACCCCAGACCCCCCACGGGAAACCGCCGCTGCCCCCCGACACCGGGCCCGCCACA
>NW_024412396.1:54842198-54882089 GCF_014898765.1 Herpailurus yagouaroundi
CCCCCGCGCCCGCCGCCCCGGCCCGCTCCGCCCGAGGCGGGAAGTGGCGGCGGCGGCCGCGCGGGCGGCTGAGGAGAGTAGAGGCCGGGAGTCGCCGCCGTCCCCGCCCCCGCCCGGTCCGGCCGTTGCTGCCGCCTGAACGAAGCCCCCGCCGGCCACCAAACCACGTCCTTACCACGGTGTTTGTATTTGCCGAGTTCGCCATTTCCACACACAACACAAACAAGAGGGGGGCAAGCCCGAGAAAACAAGATAAAAACAAAACCAAAAAAGAAAAAGAAAACCAAAACACCCGGAGGGTGGCCCAAGCCACCGCAAGACTGGGGGTAAAAATTTCAAACAAAATCGGATCCTGAAAGAGTAGAGGGGAGCGGTGAGAGGAGAAGGAGGAGGAGGGGGGCAGTCCTCCCGGAGCTAAAAAACCTCGAGAATCGCCCTTAAGAAAAAAGCCACGACCCTCGTGGGGTCCGGGGGGCGTTGCCCGCTCCCCACCCCGCGCCAAGGAGGGAAACCACCACCGGTCGCCGCTCCCCGCGCCGCCGCTGCCGCCACCGGCTGCAGCTCCAGCCGTCCGGTCCGCCCGCTTCTCCCCTTTATATAGTGAGCCAACGAGCTGCGCGAGCCGCCGCCGCCGCCGCTGCCGCCGAGAGACAGGGCGGAGGGGGAGGGAGGGGCGGAAAGGGCGGGGGCAGAGGTGGGCGGGGCTGAGCGCGAGACACCGCGAGAGCCGCGTGCGCAGGCGCGCCGGGGCGGAGGCCACCTTGGGCCGCGTCGTCACGCGCCGTGGAGAGCGCTGGGCGGGCGGAGCCTTGTGGCCTGGAGTAGTGAAGTCGCCCCGCAGGTTTCCCAAGTCTCGCGTGATCACGTGGTGGACCCCACAGGCGGAAGTGTCCGACAGCTCTTTTGGGATAAGAGGCTTTTAAAGTATTGCTGGAAACGACGTGAGTTCTGGTGACACTCGAGTTCAAAGCTACCTGGGACCCCTCTTGTCAGGTGTTTCTGCATCTCCCTGAGCTGGAGGAGCTAAGAAATATGGAAGGGGCGCTGGCAAGCTGCCTCGCTAGCAATGGCTGCGGCGGAGGACTAGTCACGTGACCCCGCTTCCGGTCCCGGAGGCGCTCGGACTCCGGGCAGAGTTTTAAATGCGGAGTCATCTCAAGGGAGTGAGCTAGTCTTGTACTTAGAGCTCCGAGGCTTTCGGTCGACTTGCGGAGGGTGGGCCTTTGGTCTGCGAAATTGTGTGCCTGTTCCTAAAGGGGAGGAAAGCTGGCTTGGGCCCACTGTTAACACATTGCAGAATTAGTAACCTCTGAAACCGGCTGAGTTGTCTCCCCCAGTACAGCTAAAAGTCTCTGGGTTTCATATCCCTCAAGGTTAGTCCACCTAATAGACCGTGTACTTTAAGTGATTTGTTGCGGTAGTGGAAATGCCAGAAACACACAACAATGAAACATGAGCCATCGGATTATGACAGCACCATAACGTTCCCCCCTTCGTTGTTTTGTTTTGTTTTTTTAATACTGCCCAAATTCTGTGATTCCACGTGGACTGCGTGCAGTGACTAACACCTAAAATACTTGCCCTTGACCCACCAATTCTCGTGGCCTCTCGCTGTGAGAGAGCTGACAGAAAAAGTCCATGTCTTGGAGTGTAATTAAATAGGCGTTTGCCCTGCTCTGCTCAGGCAAATCACGCCTTTATGGCAACATTTCACGCAGAACAGAGAATGCTCTGTTTGGAAGGCAGAACTCACAGTACCTAATTCTCTTGTCCGTAGGAATTTTGAGAGACACGCGGAATGTAGTCTGGACAAGTGAAGGAGTTTATCCTCATAAAGCAAAACGAAATGTCACAGTTATATGCCTCTGAATGCAGATTTGGAGAATATCAAAGGCAGCTTACCAGAGAGGAAAATATGCGACCTGCCAGGACCTGAAGGAAGAATTTAGAGAAAGCAGAGCCATTAATACTCAGAAAATGGGAAGTTGTCGGTATGTTTGTGATGGGCAGAGAGAAGATCAAATAATTTTGAGATTTCTTTTAAAACCTCCTGACCCTAAATTCTTTCCTTAACACTCAGGTGCATTTCAGTTCCCTGCACAGCTGCCTGTTTGTTGAGGAAACTTAAAGAAAAAAGTCGTAGGAAAACAGTGCTCTTGATACATAAAAATGGGGTTCCATCAATATTTGTAATTCATTTAATATTCAGGTGACCATTAGCCCGACAAGGTATTCTAAACAGTACAGACCCTGGTAAATTTCACCGCTTATTATTTTAAGAGGACTCCTTTTTACCTCATTATGTGTACATACTACCGAGTAATTTGCACATGGAATCCCTCTCCTTCCACCTCATTTTCTTCCCTAACCATTTGGTATTAACTAAATGATAAAATGTTTTGCCATCAGTTAAGATTAAGACCACTGTATACAGAACGTGGGTTAGAATCTAGATGTACTCTCCATGGACTTATTCCCAGGGGTATTAGTGACAGTTATATTCTGATTGAGCCTCATCTATGAAGTAACAAAATATAGTTTTTGGATTAAAAAGGCAGAAAACCCAGCCTTGCACTCCTTAAGACCTTCATACTTCCTAGAGGCTCTGAGATGGCCTCTTTCACACATTTTAAAAGCACTTGGCTAATATTTACCTAGAACTCTTCCCTCTCCCTCCAGTGTGCGTGGCACCTAAGTAACCACCATGTATTCCGTTCCAGTTTACTGTTTTCCAAATGCTCATTTAGTTGTAATATGCCTCCAATCACTATATATGTGTGCCAGCCAGCTTAATTTCAGGAAGAGATATTACCTGATCTTGCACCAAAATAGTCGGTGTGAATAATTTGAAGGCCACAGCCATTTAATTCACAAAACTGGAAATCTGTGAACAGAAATCTCTTCTCACTTAAGACTAGATTTAGCATTATTTTTAAATTGTTTTTATATGAACGTTTTGGGGAGGAGCAGAGCTTAAATATCTTTTCTAATTTTAGTACTTCTTGTACCATATATGAAGTATTTATACTGGATTATCAGTTTGCAAACTCATACTTTGTAACAACTATATACTTAAACAGATACATAATAGTGCTCTCTTTCTTTGTGATGAATCTTTTTTTTTTCAAAATTTACTGGATGAGAAAAAGTTACTTCTTTTAATGTTAATATTCTGCCTAAACCACTGGATAACTGCCAAACAACAAAAGCAAAGGAAAAATGTAGTGCATGAATTTTAATATTAAACAAAATGACACCAAACCTTGTATGTCCAAACATTAAAATGTTTTACTTTCCACGTGACTATTTTAACAACAATGCCAAGAAAGAAAAAAATCTAAAAAGATTGCGCCTGGAAATTTAGATTTCATTAAAATCTCATTATATAACTTACCTGCAGTCTCCATGTTCTTAAAATAATACATCAGTAAAGCTAATTCTGGCATATTTAGGCATCACACAGCTCTTATATGCTCAATAATTTTGGGCACTTGTGGAGAATATAGAAGTGAAGAGGAAAGATCTTGTTGCTCAAGCTTACCAATCCTAATGAAAGCCCCTATTGTAAAGTTAGTGCATAGTTACAGCATTTATTCAAGATCTTAGAAGCCCTGAAGTATTTCAGTCCTACCAAAAAAATAATATTCAGAGTTCACCTATTTTTTAGGCTTTTGCAAGACAACAACAACAACAACAAAAAACCTGTTGGTTTCCATATGCAGTGATGTTTGATGTAGTATATAAAAAGAAATTACTGTTCACACAGAATACTTTTATACACATGAGGTGGAGATTTTTTAAATCTTTTTTTTTTTTAATGTTCTCTCCCTCCCTTGTAACTTGCAGTTTAAAATTGCTACTCCATATCTTAAAACAGCAACTAACTTGCAATTCTTTTTTGTAGATGGAAATATAAGTCAGTTAGTGGCGGCTTAGCAAAAATAACTTAGTGCAGAGTCTGTGCAATCAAGTTTGACAATGCGATTACTTTACTGTGAGACCTTCTGCAGTAACTAAACCTCTCTGTGCTGATAAGATGAAATAGTAACCACCACCTATGATTGTTAGGAAGATCAAGGGTACTAGAAAGTGTTTTGATAAGTATTGGGTGGATGTATTTATTATTAATGGTAAGTGTATTAACAGCTACATCAACATAGGGGGAAGGTCTTTTTAACTCACTTTGTAGAACACTAGTATGAGATTTTAATAATTATGCCAGTGGTTGATGATGAATTTATTCAAAAAATAAATTTGTTACCTTAATTTTTTTTGTTACTTTAATTTCGTTACTTAATTTACCTTTGGCTAAATTTTGATACCTCAAGTGGCTAGTATATAGCGTAACTTTTGTATATAAATATAATATATGCTGTCATGAGATAAGATTCCTTAAGCAAAATGTTGATTTATCATTGGAATTAATCAGGTTGCTTGGTTACACACATGTACAGTTATATCTAGCAAATTACAGATGAATTTATCCATTGACCCAGCAACGCCAATTCTAGGACTCTATCTCACAGATATAGTAGCAAAAATATGAAAAGTGTACACCCAAGACTATTCATTATGGGACTGCTTATAACACCCAAAGAAAGGAAACACCCTTATATGTCTTTATAAGGTTGAATAAACCACGGTATTTGCACACAGTGAAATACTATGCAGCTATAACAAGGAATGAGAAATATCTCTATTTACCACTGTAGACTAATTTTCTTTTTTTTCTAATTTTTTTTAACATTTATTCATTTTTGAGAGACAGAGACAGAGCATGAGTGGGGAAGGGGCAGAGAGAGGGAGACACAGAATCTGAAACAGGCTCCAGGCTCTGAGCTGTCAGCACAGAGCCCAACGCGGGGCTTGAACTCACAAACTGTGAGATCCTGACTTGAGCCGAAGTCAGACGCTCAACTGACTGAGCCACCCAGGCACCCTAGACTAATTTTCAGTATAGTGTGTTATGTGAAAAAAACAAGTAGGGATAAGTGTTCTTTGTATGTTACCATTTAAGAAAAGAGGAACTATAAAAACGTGTGTACATACATACATACTTGTTTGTGTTAAAAAAACAAAAACGGAAAGATAAGCCATAATTTTTTTTTAAGGAAGGTTACCTATGAAGACAAGGAGAAAATAATATGATGACAGGAATAGAAACTAGAAAATATATTTTTATATTTTACTCTGGAAACATTCATTTAATTATAAAATAAAATTATTTATAAAATAAAATTAATTTTAATTAGTCTCAAAACTGAAAGACAATAAAGCAAATAAAGCTAACAGTATTTCATAACACACAGAGAGGAAGGAACCTTTTCAAGTGACTTTAAAACACAGTAATTTGAGTCTGCATCTTTAGTGAGATATTTTCTAAAAACAAATGTGAAAAAAAATATTTGCTCTTCTCTGTATTGTTGATGATAATGTTTGTATATCCTGTTTTTTTAATGGCATGTGGGATAAATAAAATGAGTAATTATGTGATGTTCTAATTACATTATCTCAATTATTCTTAAAAACTGAGATTCCCAACATGGGGGAAAGGAAATACAGATATAAGATAGAAGCGGGAAGAGTAAAAATTCTGTAGTCCTGAATCTGAATTAGAAGTATCATGGTGCAGGGGCACCTGGGTGGCTCATTAGGTTAAGCCTCCGACTTCAGCTCAGGTCATGATCTCATGGTTCGTGGATTTGAGCCCTGCATCAGGCTCTGTGCTGACAGCTCGGAGACTGGAGCCTGCTTCAGATTCTGTGTCTCCCTCTCTCTCTCTCTCTGCCCCTTCCCCGCTTGTGCTCTGTCTCTCTCTCTCTCTCTCTCTCTCTCTCTCTCTCTCTCTCAAGAATAAATAAACATTGAAAAAAAAATTTTTTAAGTATCATGATGCATTTTGTCTTATTTTTTCCCCTGCCTCTGAAGAAGCCTAGAAATAACTAACCCAGTGGCAGTGAGTATACCTAGTACATAGATTATGGCCTTTCAAGAGCAGCACTCCTTGGATAAATGTCTTATTCTGATCCACATCAGGAACAAGAAATGTCTTTTTTTTTTTAAATAATAAAAACCCAGACCCAATATATTTTAGCCTATGAAAGACACATAGCTCTGAAAGAGCCTAAACACAGTGACCAATCTAGTAACTGTGAGCATCTCTAGCTCCCAGATTTTGATCTTGAAATACCATTTTCCACTGAAAGGAATCAAGGCTCCTTGCAGATATTGCTGACTCCAGAACTAGAGCAAGAAAAATATCAGTTTGAACCAAATGAAATTGCCAATTATTGCCTGACCTAATACAAACTGAATCTAGAATATCTTTTCCTACAGATAGCAAGGAAGATGTATTAGTTTGCCGGGGCAGCGGTGACAAAGTGCCACAAACTGGGTGGCTTAAGATAACGGAAATTCATGCTCTTACAGTCCTGGGAGCTAGAAGTCTGAAATCAAGGTGTCAGCAGGACCATGCTCTCCCTGACACTCTGAGTAGACTCCTTCCTTGCCTCTTCTCAGTTGCTGGTGGTGGCCAGCAGTCCTTCCTGTCTTTGGCCAATCTCTGCCTCCATCTGTACATGGCATTCTCCCTGTGTCTTCACATTGTTTCCCCTTTGCGCCTGTCTGTCTCTGTGTCCAAAGTCCCCCTTTTTGTAAAGATGTCAGTCATATTGGATTAGGGCTTATTCTAATGACCACATTCTAACTTGACACCCTCTGTAAAGACCCTGTTTCCAAATAAGGCCACTTTCTGAAGTACTGGGGTTAGGATTTCAACATCTCTTTTTTGGAGGACGCAATTCAGCCCATGAGAGAAGATATCAAAGACTCCTAGTGTCATGTCAAAAGAATTTAGGAGCCAACATGAAGAGGCTCCCACTGGACAAAGATGAGACACTTTCCATTAATTTATAATATCGCTACAAAACAAAATATGAAAATTCTAATTGGTCACTATTGGAGGATGCTAGGGATTAATTCATTATTTTGAAGATTGATAAATGGAGAAAAATAAGCATTTATCTAACCTTCCCTACATGAACTGTACCACCAAGTACCAAATAGTAGATGCAGTGGGTTGAATGATGGCCCCCAAAAGAAAATGACCATGTCCTAATCCTCAAAACCTATGAATGTTATCTTACTTGAAAAGGGGTCTCTACAGGTGTAATTATGTCAAGGATTTTGTGATGAGATTATCCTGGATTACCCTGATAGGCCCTAAATCCTATGGTGAGTGTTCTTATAGGAGATACATAGGGGTGCCTGGGTGGATTAGTCAGTTGAGCATCCGACTTTGGCTCAGGTCTTGATCTCATGGTTCGTGAGTTCCAGTCCCACTTCTGGCCTGGAGCCTGCTCCAGATTCTGTGTATCCCTCTTTCTCTGCCCCTCCCCTACTCATGCTCTGCCTCTCTCTCTCCCTCTCTCAAAAATAAATAAATGTTTAAAAATTTTTTAAAAAGAGAGATACATAGAAGTGAGTAAAAAGAAGAGGAAAGGGAAATGTAACCACAGTGGTAGAAATTGTAACAATGCACCCACAGGTAATGTGTAGCCCCCAGAAGTTGGAAGAAGCAAAGAACAGATTCTCCCCTAGAGCCTCTTGGGGGAATGTGGCCCTGGAAATACATTTATTTTAGACTTCTGGCCTCCACAACTGCAAGAGAATAAATTTCTGTTGGTGTTGAGCCACCAAGTTCATGCTTATTTCTTACAACAGCCTTAGGAAACTAATACAGTAGATGAAAGAAGTTTCTTATTAAAGAAGTATTCCATCTAGGGGCACCTGGGTGGCTCAGTCAGCTAAGCATCCGACTCTTGATTTCATCTCAGGTCATGATCTCATGGTTTGTGAGATCAAGCCCCCCCTTTGAACTCCACTGGGTCAGCGTCAGTGGGGAGCCTGCTTGGAATTCTCTCTCTCCTCTCCCTTTTCGCCCCTCCCCGACTTGTTCTCTCTCTCTTTCAAAATAAATAAATAAACATAAAAAAAGAGAAGTGTTCCAGCCAATAACCGAATAAAGCATGATAAAATATCACCATTGGGCAACCTCTAATGAATTGAGAGATGGAGGCGTTAAGCACTGACATCTGCCAACATTACAAAAAGGGAAACAACCAGAGGTATATGCCTTCCTGATAACATGCCACGACCTATAAGGTAGTCTTACCTTCATGACCACCACCCAAAAATATAAACCCAGAATCTAAGTTTGTAGACCCAACTAGTAATTCACAAAAAATACAGAGGGTTCAAGGACATATCAAACTATATATCAGGAATGCAATCAGCAAAAGCCAAGCCCTGGGAAGCTATAGTACAAATGGTCCAATTTCTTCAACAAATAAATTCAGGGAGAGAGGAACCTACAGATTAAAAGACACTTATGAGGGACGCCTGGGTGGCTCAGTCAGTTAAGTGTCTGACTTCAGCTCAGGTCTTGATCTCATGGTTTGTGAGGTTGAGCCCCTCATCAGGCTTTCTGCTGTCTGCACAGAGCCTGCTTTGGATCCTCTGTCCCCCTCTCTCTCTGCCCCTACCCTGCTTGTGCTCTCTCTGTGTCTCTCTCTAAATAAATGAATGAATGAATGAATGAATAAATAAATAAATAAATTTTTTAGAAGGCACTTAAGAGACATATCAATTAATCACAATGTATGGAACTTATTTGGATCCCAATGCAAATAAACTGTAAAAGAAATGACAATTATGACACAATTGGAAATTTGAACACTTATTGGATATTTGATGAAATTAAAGAACTACTGAATTAAATGAAATTGTTCATGTAAAATATTAAAAATAAGCCAATGAAGCTTTATTTTACAATCAGTGATGATTCTTTATCCAGACAACTTGTCTTTCTGTCGAAAGACAGTTGATATTCCCAAGAAGGCCTGGTATTGTTACAAATGTAATTAATATTAAACACTTTAATTACATAGGTTTTTCTCTTTCTCTGTTTTTTGGACCTCAGCCACATATGCCTTTTTTTTGGGGGGGGGGGCACAAGTGAGCGAGGTGCAAAGAGAATCCCAGAAGGGGCAGAGGGAGAGAGAGAGAGAGAGAAGTAGAGAGAAAGAGAAAGTGAGGCTCGCCTGATTTTGGGCTCATGCCCAACTTGATGTGGGACTTGAACTCATGAACCATGAGATCATGACCTGAGCCAAAGTCAGATGCTTAACAACTGAGCCAACCAGGTGCCCTACATGTGCGTTATCTTGATTCACAAGTTGAACAGCTGTGCCTTAGGACAATTAAAAATGTTGAAAATGTGCTCTGATGTTTTTATATAAGTATTCTTCTAGTGGAGAAATTATCTTTGATTTACATGCCAACTTTATCTTCTTCATATACCTTCATCCAGATAGAGCCTCCTGATATGACCGGTAATTCTACATAGATAAGCTTCTTTCCTTTTTTTCCCTTTCTTTCTTTCTTTCTTTCTTTCTGAGAGACAGAGGGAGAGAGCATGCACACATACTAGCAGGGGAGGGACAGAGGACAAGGGAGAATCTTGAGCAGACTCCACACCAGGAGCCAACAGGGGGCTTGATCCCATTACTGTGAAGTCATGACCTGAGCCAAAATCAAGAGTTGAGCACTTAAACAACTGAGCCACCCAGGCACTCCTCTTTATTATTATTGTTGTTGTTGTTATTTTTTTTTTAAGTAGGCTCCATGCCCAGCGTGGGGCTTGAACTCATGACCCTGAGATCAAGAGTCAGATGCTCTATCGACTGAGCCAGCCAGGTACCCCTACATAGATAACTTTATAATAAAATACATCACAGGGCTCAGTCTTGTGAGTTCGAGCTTCCAGTTGGGTTCTAACTCTCTGCTGATAACATGGACCCTGCTTGGGATTCTCTCTCCTGCTCTTTCTGTCCCTATCCCACCTGTATGTACACTCTCTCTCTCTGTCTTACTTTCTCTCTCTCTCTCTCTCTCTCTCTCTCTTAAATAAATAAATAAATAAATAAGCTTAAAATAATACATTATAGAAGATAAATCTGCAGTTTATCTGTAAACTATATCTTAGAGAATTATTACTGTAACTGGAACTAGATGGACCCATTTCAGTTCTTCTCCAGAATCTACCTTCCTCTGGTAGCAGAGGTGGTAGAGATTGTAAAAGGGGAGGTGGCAGAAAGATTATCATAGATTCCAGACCAGAGTGGAAGTAAGGAATTGGCTTAACTACTGAGGGCTGGTCTTCCTTTTAATGGGTTTCTGTGAGAAAAATCAAGGGGTATAGTTCAAATAACTTGTTGAAAACAAGGCTCTGGGTTAATGTTATTGGTTGTTTCTTCAAAGTAATGAGATAGCCAGTGGTCAAAAAATAATAGATGCTTAAGCAGGAAAAATGGAAATAAAAAAAAAAAAAGATGAGGAATTTGCCACTTTGTGTTCCTGCCAAGCTAGGAAACAACAACAACAACAATAATGGATTTATTGTAAAAGTTTTAATCGCACAGTACCTCATTTAAAGCTGGTAACAGTCCAATGAGATAAGTAATATTATCTTGCCCAAGGTCATATTGCTGTTTACTTGTGAAATTTTAGAGGTACAAGTTCAGGGCTCTTTCTACCTGTCTTAGAAATAAGAAGCTGTCAATCCAGGAGGATGCAACGGTTTTGAATCGAATCATGTCGCTCCTTAAGTTTGTCAAGTATATGTTAATTATATAATGTGTTGAACTTCATTTGGGAGACAAGAAACTCTATGCAACATTGAGCCCTGAAACCAAGACTTTGCCCTGATTAAATATAATTGCCTTCATAAAAGTATCATCAAGAAGCATTTGTTAAATAATTTAAATAACCAATTCCTCTGTTTTTACATCACTTGAAAATCATCCATTTTCCATTTTAAATAGCACCTACTCAGTTACTCACTTCAGTTGAATGACTCAATTCAATTCTTGAATTTGTCAAGAACAGCCATTTTCTAGCAAGATTGTCTATAATCAAAACATTTATGCCTAGCTTTATCCTTACATTTTAAATGCTTTCATAAGACAAGAAAATAAAGGATGACCATTTTTAGAGGTAGAACATTAGGAAGGGGAATTCTTTCTATTTTATCTAATAAGCCAGAGGCATAACTCTAAATAAGTAGATAAAAAAAGTAAATTAGGCATGTGCTAATGTCATGGCACAATAAATTAGAAGAGGTAGTATATATTGACAGCTATACTGGTCTAGCAAGTATCCAAGCATGTGACCTCGGGTGTCAGGTAGACCAACATGCTTGTTCTTGCTCTGACCATGGGCAAGTGACCTCATCTGTAGAGTGGCAGGTTAGTAATATTACCTACTTTAGATAATTATGTGAGGATTAAGAAATGATCCACGTGCAGCCCCTTAGCACAATAACTGGCATAAAGTAGGTCCTTAGTAAATATTGAAGACTGTAGCAACAATAATAATATTGATGGTACAGAAAATTAAATGGGTTCCATTTTGTCTTTGTCTAGATCATGTTGAACAGTGGAGTGGAACAAATAGAAATTAGAACATATTTCTGAACTGAGTTCACCAATAAAGCAAAGCTGTATATATCTTCTGCACATGTAAGGTTTTTTTTTCCCCCCGTCTATAAAATTAGAATCAAAGAAGGAAGCAATTCCAAGTTTGAGATGAAACACATACTACACTCTAAAGTAGTAAATTTTTCACTGGTTTCATTGAGGTTAAATCATTTGAATAACTGATTTCTGTTTCTACATCAGTTGAAAATCATCTACTTCCTGAAATGACTCAGACTGTTTAAAACTAGAAGCCTTATGTAAATCTCTAGCCAAGAGATACAGTTGCTCATTTGTCAAGTGTAGAATGCATTACCATTCCTCAATAAATGTTAAATTGAAATGATAGATTTTTCAGCCCTCAGATATACTGTAGTGTGTGATAAAAGACAATCAATACTGCTATTTGGACACAGGATGACAAAATACACCTGAGCCCAGATAGAACGTAGAACCAGGAAACCACAGTCCCTTAGAGTGGTGTTTCATTTCTTCTTCATAGATTTTGTAGCCTCCTTAGTAATAAATAACTATGGTCTTCTTTTCTTTATTATTTTTTAAAATGTTTGTTTTTGAGAGAGAGAGACAGAGCGTAAGTGGGGGAGGGGCAGAGAGCGAGGGAGACACAGAATCTGAAGACAGGTTCCAGGCTCGAGCTGTCAGGACAGAGACCGATGCACAGCTCAAACTCATGAACCACCAGATCTTGACCTGAGCTGAAGTTGGACGCTTAACTGACAGAGCCACCCAAGTACTCCATTGTCTTATTTTCAAACGATAGAACTCATTATATAATTGCTTCTTAATTTTTCTCTGATTTTGGTGAACAACACAATCAACTTCAAATCCATTCTTTCTGTCTCCCCCTTTCCCTTCGTTTACTTTCCTCCCTCCCTCCCTCCCTCTTGCCTCCTCATTGTCTCCATTTGTCCCTTTGCTTTCCTTTTTACTTATTATTATCATTATTATTATTGAGAGAGTGAGCACACATGTGCATGCATGAGCAGGGGAGGTGCAGAGACAGAGAGAGAAAGAGAGAGAGAGAATCCTAAGCAAGCCCCATGTCCAACATGAGCCCAATGTGGGGCTTGATCTCACAATCATGAAATGATGACCCGAGCCAAAATCAAGAATCAGACGCCTAACCAACTGCGCCACCCAGGCGCCCCACCCTTTTTTTTTTTTTAATTTTTTTCAACATTTATTTATTTTTGGGACAGAGAGAGACAGAGCATGAACGGGGGAGGGGCAGAGAGAGAGGGAGACACAGAATCGGAAACAGGCTCCAGGCTCTGAGCCATCAGGCCAGAGCCTGACGCGGGGCTCGAACTCACGGACCGCGAGATCGTGACCTGGCTGAAGTCGGACGCTTAACCGACTGTGCCACCCAGGCGCCCCGAGCCTCTTAACTTTATCCTTAAGCAATCATGACATTAAAAAAATATTTGGAAGGAAAAAAACACAACAAAACAAGAAAAATTAGATTACCCAAATCCATCAAATAAAAATATAAAAGATGAAATCCATGTATTTCTGTCTTTCCAATCATATCTCTCAATCACATGTTTTTCCTATTTCCACAAAGCATCTCTGGATATATATATATATATATGTACATAAATATGACTACACTTTGTTTTTTACAAAAAAGAAATCATGCCTTTAATTTTATATACGATTTGCTTTTTCATATACCCAGTATATCACAGACCTCCTTCTAGACCAGTAAATGTTATGCTGTCTCAGGTGACTTTAAGTCACCTCTGTGGGTGCATAAAGGAATAGTTAGACTATTTCCTTTTGTGCTATTTTAAATTTTGCTGCAACAATGTCCTTGTGAAGGTACCTTTATATACTTTTGCTATTATCTTTGTAGGATAGAGTCTTAGAAATGAAGTTGACTGATCTTAGGATTTCTACAAGTTAAATACTAGTCGATAGTCACAAGCCATCCATGGACGGGTTGTCCCCACTAGCTCTCTGACTCTATAAAGGTCCCACATAGCTGTCCTGTAAACTTGAGACCAACTCCTTTCTCATTCCTCCAGGAAAAGGAATTTTTAAAAATTTGTTTCTGTATCTTTCTTCACATTGCACACTTACAATGTCTTTCTCCACTTACCTTTTTTCCTTTCTGGAAAAATCCAGCTCCTGGAAGCTTTAATTCCTTCCATTATTTCCCCCATCATTGTTTCTCTATATTTATTTTTGTAAATTATTTGGGAAGTGATCATATTTGATACAATTTCTTGCTTCAACATACATTCTAAAAGGAAAAGTAAGACAAATGTTTTCACAATGTTCTTTGTTCTTGGCTTATTTTTCTTTCATCCAAAAAGAAAGACTAAAGTTGTGTCTAATTCCCAAGATCTCCAAATATTCCCCTTTCTAAATTTTGTACACACTCCCATTTAAAAGAATGTATTATGATTCAGTTTTGCATGTCTGAGTCCCACTAGACTTTTCTTCCAATCACTCAAAAATATTCACTGAGAATCAGGCCCTATTCTAGGCTATGAGGGCACCAGTGTAAGAGAAAACAAACCAAATCCCCTTCCATTATGAAGCTCATGAGACTGATGAAACAGACAATAGACAAGATAAATAAGTAAAATGTTATACATTAGGCATTTGTAGAAATCCAGGTGAGTAGAGTGGAGGTAAGAAAGGTTCATCATAGGGGCACCTGGGTGGCTCAGTTAAGCCTCCAACTCTTGACTTCATGTCAGGTCATATTTTCAGGGTTCCTGAGATCAAGCCCTGCATTGGGCTCTGTGCTGACAGAGTGGAGCCCGTTTGGGATTCTCTCTCTCTGCCCCTCCCCCACTTGGGTGCTCTGTCTCTCTCTCTCAAAATAATAAAGTTTTTTTTTTTTTTAAAAAAAAGAAAGATTCATCATATTTTTAAACTAGTTTTTTTCAAGTGATTTTTTTTTAATGTTTATTTTTGAGAGAGAGTGAGAGAGCAGATGCATGAGAGTGGGGGAGGGGCACAGAGAGAGGAAGACAGAATCCCAGGCAGGCTCTGTGCTGAGCCTGATGTGGGGCTTGATGCAGGGCTTGAACTCATGAATTGTGACATCCTTAGCTGAGCCAAAATCAAGAGTCAGATCTTTAACCTGTTGAGCTGCCCAGGAGCTCCCATCATATGTTTTGAAAAGGGATTCTGTAAGGCTTGCTTTGGATAGAACATGGAGTCTTAGAAAAATGAGCAAAGATTTTCACAGGTTTCTGTTAGGTAACTGGGAAGATGTTGGTGCCCTTTACGTAGGTTGGGGGAAATTGAGGGAAAGACACATTTAGGTGAGAAAAGTTCTGTTACGGTTAGGTTTAGGTGTCTGTTGAGCAGTCAAGTGGAGAGTCAAATAAACTGGTGAATACAAGCTTAGAGCCCAGCAATTTGACCTAGAAATAAATGTTTGGGAATCACTTAACATATATAGGTACTTACAGCCATGGTAATGTATGAGATCCTGTGAGGAGTATAAGGGAAGAGAATAGAGGTATTCTGATGTTTAGAGAATGGACCAAGGAGAAAAAAACCAAGAGCCAAAAAACAAGACTGGAAAGGAGTTGGCAATGATGTAGCATATAAACCAGGAGAACATTAGTGAGGGTGGGGGTGGGGGTGGACACCAAGGGAAGAGATTGCTGCAAGAAGAGAATAGTTAAAACTGTCAAATGCTGACGAGAAGCATATAAGATAGAAAAGATCTTAGATTTGTCAAGTTGCAGGACATTGACAAAAGTCATCATCATGTAGTAATGGAGATGGAAGATAAATTGAAGGCAACTGAGAAGAAAAGAAGTGAGAAAATGGTGAGAACAAATATATCTTCTTTGTATCTCTATGGTCAGAAACAGCAATCAGCAGTCAGAGCACAGATTGCCCATGTTTGGGGAACAGGGTCCTTTGTGTCTACGCTGGCTCCTGCAAGTGCATGCAAGCAGCTTCTGGAGGATGTACAGGGCTGCCTGCCACAGGGCTGGGAGGTGGGAAATGGGGAGCTGCTATTGTGCGAAGAGCTGACATTGACTGAATCTAGCTGCAATTTACCGTCCAAGCCTTTGCCTGGAAGTTGCAAGCCTTCAATAGACTCCAGAGTTCCAACATGGTCATATCCTACAGATTCTGCCAATACAATTGATGTCTAGGTGGGGAGACAGATTCCTGGTGCTTCAACTCCACCAACTTACCAGAGTCCTTTCTCCAAATCATTTTTTGAAGATGGGGTTTATTAGAAACTATTTCCAAGCTGCTGGGAATAGTCAACAGAAAAAAAAACATAATGACACAAGAGAAATTGCATATGATTGCAGTCATCACTTTTTGAGAAACGCCAGTGAGGATAGGCTTCAGAGCAAAAAGGGAGCTGTTCATCTCTGCTGGGAACAGAGAGCTTCTACAAACCGTGCAACAAACAGGATGAGAACAAAGAAAGTTAGAATTGATGGTGGAAATGTGTAGGTAGGTTGATAGATTTGGTGGTCAGAAAGAAAAGAACTTCCCATGATGGTTTAAAATTTTTCAATAAAATACAACGGTTATCAGCTAAGAGTGCAGTTGCAAAATTGGGAAGGAATTGTTGAAGGTTTGAGAAGAGAGGAGAACATATGAAATTGTCATTTTTTTGCAGGTAGAACATCAGATGTATTTAAAAAGTGTATAAGATTGTTATGGAAAAGCAATTGCTTTTTTGAGATTTAGGATAAGAATCATTATGGCTATGGTGCTTTTCTCTGGTCTCAGTCAGCTACTTGTGGAAGACATAGAATAGGTAAATAATAGTGTTGCAGGTTTTTTGTGGTTTTTTTAGTATATGTGCTGCCGAAGCGAGCACTTTTGTGGTTTTTTTTTACCTCGATACCCAGGATTTGTTCTCTTGCCACTTGGAAGAATAAAGAGGTGGACACAAAATAAAATGAGCAGTAGGCAAAAGTTCATAAGAGTATAAGATTAAGAAAGTAAGAACAGTATGAAAACTCTCATTGCAGAGAGGGGGCGTTCCAAAGTGAATGCCCATGACTATAGGCAAGGGACTTTGCTTTATAGTGTTTTGGTCAGCCCTCCCTTCCCTTCCCCCTTGCTCCTTCTCAGGTTCTACCATTATTGGCTTGATAACTCTAAATACCTAGTCATTCCTTTTTGATTGGCTTGTTTCCATTGTATGAGGGGTGGTCTATGGCCATAGGTGCTTTGTGGGTCTGTTATTTTTAGCCAAGTCTTGTCAAATTCCTGAGGGAAACCTGAGGAGGAGTAGGTGGGGTCTGTCACATTCTCAAGAGGAACTTTATGCCTGAGGGAGTTTGCTCCAGGTCAGATGTTCCAAGAAGAAATGTTTTAAAATTTGTGTTTTTCCCCACCCAGGGACCTTCCAGACTTAGCCTCTCCCTTTCTGCCTACTGAATCCTATCTTTCCCTACCATAATAGGCTCAACTAATGTGACAAAGATCACTATCCCCAAATACCATTTTCCCCTTTCCTTTAGTAATAGAATTCCCTGAGTTTTAGCTGGTCTTATTCAGTAAGAGATTACATTTTTGAGCTTCCTTTGCGGCTGTCACCCTGTGCTTACATTTGATCCAATGGATATAAGATGTGATGTGGGCAACTTCTGGAACACCTTCCTAAAGGTGCCTTGGACCTCAGTGAGCGACTATTGACAAATAGTTCATAAATAGTTCATAAATAACAGAAAACCAATAAATCAGCAAAGTAGTAATTTGCAAAGGTTTATTGAGCACACACCAAAATACAGTTTGCAAACTGGGAGCATGCAAACCAAAGCATGGAATGAAGCTATTGTTGGATGACAATGCCCCTCCTGTAAGGGGTAGCTTATAGAGTGGAAAGGAAGTGATTATACTTCACAGCGATTGGTTATATTAGAATTTTCTTAAATGATAGGGAATTGGTCAGTAGTGACTTCATATTAACCTTGGGAACCAGTTCAAGTTTTGCTTATGATTTCCAGATGCATAATTAAGAAATAACCCAGGTCAAGTTAGTCTTGCAAAATAAGCTAAATTAAGCTTTGTTTGTATGACTTGAAGGTCAATGAGATGGCAGTATTTGGGGTTATAGTGTCTGATAGCATGAATTTCATAGGATCTAAGTTTTGAAGAGGAAGGAGAATGATTGATGAAACTACAATAGGAGGCAAGTAGGATACTGCTTTCTCATCTTCAAGCCCAGAGGTATATGGTATAAGAGAAAAAAGCATGTCCTTTTGAGAAAAAAGCATGTCCCATATGCACAGCAGTGGGAGCAGTGTGCTCTTAGGGGATAACAGGATGGAATGAAGGGAGATGTGAGTGAAGGAACTGTCCAGAGAGGATATCACAGATCAAGAGTATTGATGACAGGTCTTGAGTCTTAGAGGCACAGAAAGTGTCCAGGGAGTTAGGGAGGAGTGTGAGAAGGAGTCATATTTATGGATGAATTGGGGTGATAGACTGAAAAGGATTTGGACTTCTAGTGGTTCCTGAATCTCATAGAAACACATATTGGCATAGTGATCCTCAGTTCCAATTAGAGGAAGGTCAAGAACTGGTTTATGACAGGAAGCATGGGTGACCCAGCGCAGCCAGTTGTGGTCTAGCACCCAAAGGCAAAGACATCTTCTGAGAGTTTGGTCTCATGGACATTTTGCAGTGATGAGACAGCCACAGGAGCAGTAGTCTCACTGGAAGCTCCAGGAATTCTGTTAACTCACATTATTTAAAGTCTCTGTGCTTCAGTTTATGAAATGAGTGGGATGGGGATGACAATAGTACTTACTTGATAATTATGGAGATTAAATATGCAGCAGATTGAATGGCTCCAATTCTTCACCCCTCCCTCTGTGCACACCCATGCCTGTGACTTTGCAGTATACTAAGTAGATGGAGTCTGTTTTCTCACCCCTTTAATCTGGGCCTGATCATGTGAGTCCATTGGCCAATAGAATTTGGTAGAAGTGTTGGTGTGCCATTTCTGACCTTAGGCCCTAAAAGGCCTATGTGTTTTTGTGCTCCTTCCTCTCCATGAAAATGACATACCCAGTCAAGCCTGTAAATTCCAAGAGGAAGATAAGAGATACCTACAGTGGATCTGTCCTTGCTAAGATGCCCCAGCCAAGCCCAGGCTGGGCAGAGCTCCCAGGTAACACTTAAAACACATAAGTGAGCGTAGCCTTGGTCAGCCAATCCTCAATAGACCACACATCTCTGAGCTATAAAAATCAAGAACTATTGTGTTAAGCCCCTGAGGTTTCCAATGGCTTGCTACACAGAAATAGCTAAGTGATATAAAATACAAGGCATCCTACACAGTGTGTGGCACTTCTTAAATACTCAATTAACGTTAGTGTTCTGGTGACTATGGCTATGTAACAAGTTGCCCAGAACTTATTGGCCTGAAACCATTATTTATTAGGTTTAGGGATTATGAGGATCTGGAATTTGGACACGGTACAGCAGCAATGGCTTGTCTCTTCTCTGTGACATTGGGTGCCTCAGCTGGAAGACTCAAAGTCTGAGGGCTAGAATCCTCTAAATTTTCATGCACCTGTGTGTCTTTGTTGATTCCAGCTGTGAGCTGAGACCTTAGCTAAGACCGTTGAGTGGAATGCCTACATGTGGTCTCTGGGTTAAAAAATGTAACTCCTGGGGTTTGCTCTCAACAGGTGTAAAATAGATTTTATCTATTTCTGCTGCCTAGACTGTATGGGGGAGGAAAGGACAGGTAGTTTTGGCTCTAATTTCTTGTGAAAATATTATCTGTCATTTTTGAGACCTCTGAAGAAAAAAAAATGTGTTTATGTAAATTCTTTTTGGAGATCTAAGATAGACTTCTCTCTGGTTTGGAAAGATACTTCAATGGGTCCATTACAGGGTGCAATGGAGTGGAACTAAAAATTGTTTTGCATAAGAAAGTGAACTATAATGGAGACTCATTATACGTCTATTCAAGTTATTCGGTCTGCCACTCCACTCAGTGGGTCTGTGAGGCAGATAAAAGATGCTGTCAAGCCTGAAATGGTCAATTCATGTTGGTAAAACTCAGGAAATAATTGTGACTCATTTTAATGGCTTCCCCACATTGACCATGAACTGGAACACATTGTTCAGGTAGCTGGGATTTGGGGCGTTGATGACTCTGTCAGTAATTCTCAATGAAGAAACTGAAAAATTAATTGAGGGTCATGGAGCAACTTTCATTAAAGAAGACTTACGCTTTTGTCTATTCTATGGCTACTTTGATTTTCAAGAGTGTTGACTTTAGAACTTAATCTCCACTTAACATGAGATTTTAAGAAGTTTTCAGTTTTCCCTTGGCAGTCAGGGAGACAGTAGTTTGGGGACTTGAGGTGTTGGTTCCATGTACTCAGACTAGAGACGAGGAAGAAAGATGTTTAACGATTCCCTCTGTGGGGTGTGAGCCATGAACTTTAGGTGCAGGGATGTCTGGCATTCAGTTTTAAATTTTTCCCTGTTTTGTGCTGCACTCACTATTAACTGCCAACCTTCAATAATTGTCAGTTGTACCATCAGCCTTGAATTATTAGTACCATGCAGAATGGAGAGGGGAGCTGCCTTCATTAGATAAGGATGCATCTAAAAGACTTAGCACACATGGTCGCATCAGAATATAAGCCCTACATAAATGCTAGCTCATGTTATGTTTCAGGAATACAGAAAGTTGCCCAGCATAGAGGACTAAAGAGGAAATAGAGGATCATGATGGAGAGGAGGTGGGAGGAGCTTGGAAAAGTGCTGACAAATGACACTGAGGATATTTAAATTCTCATCTTCACTTCCTCTCATTCTCAACTCCTCCTCCCCCACATGCTGAGAAACATTAAGGACATGCTTGGCTTCAAACAGCTACTTGCACAGTTATTCCATGTGAATATTAAAGGACAGGGGGACCTTAGCAGACTGAAACCTTGTGCCAACGTGGAACCTAGGCAGGTGTCAAAACTTGGTTCAAGAGGATTCTTGGCAGACAGGGATAGGGGGAAGGAGTATATTATTCTTCAGATTCCCCAACCTAAGAAAATTTTATGCTGTTATTTGGCCATTAACCCTTCTGTGCATCTGCTATCAATTACTAATATCAGTTAATTTCAGACTGACCAGGCTATACAATTCTGTGTTCTGTTCAGCACAGAGTTCTTTCACTGGCAGGGGGCCATGGACCTGGTCTAAGTTCTCCTCTTAATAGATCATTGTATTTTGCAGTAAGATGTCTGTGGTCTATTTGAACTAAACACAAAGCTGTTTCTTTCTTGCCTTGTTTACTCCAAAAAAACCTTTGCTTTCTTTGCCCTTAAGCTTTCCTCTAGTCCAAAATATCTGGCACATTGTAGACAGATTAGCCTTTCTAGAATAATGCTTTATTAGTAAGATTCTAAAATGCCTTTGTAGCATTTACTAGACTGAGTCAACCTTAGACTAGATCTCAGCTTGGCTTCACTATCAACCTTTGGATGGGCAGGAACCCTTTGCTCAGGTCAGGCTCACCTCCTGCCAATCCAACATGCCACTTGTACACCTGACTCTTTCCAGTTCTAAACTCGCTTCCTCTTGCAACTGAGTCAAATTTTACCCCCACCTCAAGGTCTCACTTAAAAGTGATCTTTCCTCTGAAAACTTTCCAAGTATTCTAGTCCATATTGATTTTTTTCCCCAATCTGAATTTATGTTGACATTAGTCATTTGGATTCATCAATCGATTGAATAGTTATTTGTTGAGAGCTGACAGGAATATGTCAGGAACATATTGCAGAAATGATATTTTTTATGTATTCTTTTCTATTTCTCACTTACTATATGCATTTGCACTTATCACCAAGAAAACCTTAAGGGTTATATCATTTTAATTTGTTTTCTCGCACAATTGGGCACAAAATTGGAATGCAATAAATATATCTTGAATTGACTAAATTATATATATGATAAACTTAACTAGGATAAACAGTTTTTAATGTGTCACTTGTTAATTTGTCATCTTATGATCACACCACATTAACTGGGTGATAGGCCTTCTTTATAATAAACACATTTCATTATGTCTTACCTCATTAAATCTTCCATGGTGACAGATTTTGTTAAAAAGTTTGTATTAATAGGATTTTAAGAAACAAAACAGATGAATGTATGGGAAGGGGGAAAGAGAGAGAGAGAGAGAGAGAGAGAGAGAGAGAGAGAGAGAGAGAAACCACACAAGACTTTACAGTAGAGAATGAACTGAGGGTTGATAGAGGGAGGTGGGTGGGGGATGGGCTAGATGGGTGATGGCTGTTAAGGAGGCACTTATTATGATGAGCACTGGGTGTTATATGTAAGTGATGAGTCACTAAATTCTACTCCTAAAAACAATAAAAAAAATTTATTAATAGCTCATTTTCATAGCTCAAAAAAAGGGTATTACAAATGAGAATCAGCAGAACAATTAAAAATAAAACCTCACCTCTATAAAGTTAGCCAGTGTGTAGACTTTATTACATAGGCACATATTCTTTTCTTTTAAAAGTAAACTGGTTTTACATAAAATTAATCACAATAGTACAAGAAGTTATATCAAATGAGGATGGATGATGAATGAAGGAAAAATACAAGCCTTGGATCAGCTGAATCACTCATTGGATCTAGGGTCCATCATCCTAACAGACTGAAATTCACTTACAGACATTACAAAAATGGAGGGTGAGAAGGAGCGCTCTTTTATCACACTCCCTAGCTAAAACACTGATTCTGTTTAATTTCTTGAATATGGTAGAGTTTTCTCCAGGCTCTGTTGGCAGGTGGACACAAAGGTTTAAATGAATGCTGGCTTAGGGTCAGAGGTGTTCATAATCTTCCTTTCTTTCACCCCCATACTTCTAAACCCTTAAACCCTTTGGTCCAATAGGTTGCTGTCAGGTTCTGACTGCACATCTGCTTTCCCAGAACTGCTCACATTGGACACTACATGGAGTTGCTGATCCTGGAGCACATGGAGGCACGATGATGGTGGCTAGATAGTGTCCATGACTGGCACTGAGGGTTTGATCCGAGGCACAGCATGGAGCTAAATAGGAAGGGGATGCCAGAACATCTTGCTCTGTCCAGTTAGAATCGAGCCATCACATTTGACCCAATTCTAAGTATAAGAAACTAAAGTCATACTAACACATTAAAAAGATGGTATTTTGTAGCTTGTGCATGTTTAAAAAAATTTAAACTACATTTTCATGTTATTAAGAGACAGTGAGAATATGAAGAGGCCTGACCCTTTCTCTCATCTCGTTTTGCCTTAACTGTTTTACAAATAGTCCCAGCATATTTACAGAGCACTTTTCCCCCCTCCCTCAATTTCTGCAGTCTGTTGTGTAAAAGGACATATCTATAAATCACAGATCATTGTAACGTGGCCCCTCAGTACCTTGGAGGGTTAGATCTACTTCTGCTTCAAGTGATACTCAAATCCTAACATCCATTTCGGAGACCTGTTTGGTCCGTTCCTCTCCACATTCACACCACTGTTGTGCTGGGTGATGCCAGTGGAACGTACAGGGCAGTGTTCTAACTGATGTTCACCATCCTTTTGATACTCCAACTACACAATTACATAATAGAGGACTGTGTTTGTTGTCTGGGCAGATGGTAAGGGATGAAGACAGGAAAAGAAAAAATATGGGCCAGCTGATTTTCCCAATCTTCAAATTTTAAATTTCTTGGTTCTTAAGACTATATGAAGAGCACCCATGACAAGAAGTATCACTGACAGTGGCACCAAAGGATATTTTATAAAATAATCCATGAAACTGAAGTGGGCAGGGACCTAAGGGGACAATTAGTCCAGCTTCCTCACTTTTTTAGGTGAGGTTACTGAGTCCTTATTGGGAAAAGAGCAGGTTACTTCACATGGTGATTGTCTCCATGACTATGTCCTTCAAAGAGTCATAGAAACCCCAATTTTCCCTTGATAAAGTACACTCCCTCTGATGACTTCACATCAACAATTCTCAGTGTCCTTGGCTTTGACGTTACCTCCCTTTAGGGAAGCTGGCTGATAGCACAGCACTTTGACCAGAGTAGACACTTGATAAACATTTGTTGAACTGAAATCATTCTGTTTATCCTTGCTGCATAACCTTTTATTTGTCCCTTACTTTTAAGGGATAGCCTCTAGTTCAAGTTTGGTGGCTAGTGCTGTTTGTCACCTCTGTCCACTTTACCTTTTCATGTTGAAATTCTCATTTTTAAGTCTGCTCTTTTGTGGCTTTTCATTACCCACTATTATTTGCATCTCTGTAGACACTACCAAACACCTTCCTATGGATAGTTTCTATCTGTACAGGCTTGGAATTGCAAGTTCAGAGATATATTTTTCCCCCAATTCTTAAAACAAACAAACAAAAAAAGATGAGACTCTCAGTCAGATTTGCTAAGGCACACTAGAAGAAATGTAAAACTCCGTATTTCTTCTTTGAGTTAATATGTGGGAAAATATTACTGATACATTTATTTTCTACATCTTGTTTACTTTTTAATTCCTTAAATACATAAACATAAGTCACAATACCCAACGCAAGTTTCCTTTACAAAAAGCACAATTAAGAAATGATGGAGAAATGGTGACTTGTAGGAAATTGGCAGACATCGGCAATGTTCAGAAAACATCTTGAAAACTTGGGGAGAATGAGATGACTATTTTTATATGAAGAGCAGTCATGGTTTGAATGGGACTTGGTATAAGTTGTTAAAGATGATTTGTTTACTAGGTGATTTTGTTTGTGTGTGTGGACATTTTTGGTCAGTTTTGTTTGAATTTTCTGTTAAATGGCATTCTTAACATGACCTAAAACTCTAGATATGCTAGAATTCACTTACGATCATCATCTGGAGAACCATTAAAGTTACCAGTCCCAAGTGGGAGAATTCTAAAAGTAGGCTAGGTGGCAATGCTTCCTACTGAAATTAATTTAATATTCCCAAGGCTTTTAAACAATTTCAGATCATTCTGTGCTTTCCCACAACTAACCTCATAAAGAGATTGAAAGCAGCTCTGAAATCATGATTTAATTTCACGAGTTTCATCCTTACCATCTCAGTCCTCCATCTGCCTATGGTGACAAAACACAGTAACACCAGTCAGTAGTTAATGGTGGGGAAACCAAAGACATAGCACACCAATATTGGCCAAGCTTTCTCCTCCTGCTGACTATTCAAATGGGCAAGACATGTCTGACTTGAAGGAACAAAACTGAATCAATAATCTTGACTCATGGATAGCATCTGTGCTACTGTATTTTGGGCACAAAAATGTTTTTCAATATGAGTGAGAAAAACTGTAGTTTAAATTCAGCTGCACGTGAAGGCTATGTGCTGACAGTCATTAGTTGACAGTGGAAGCAGGAATAAAAAAAAATTAAGTCTTTCAGGAAATAAAGCTTGCTTGCTTATTTTAATAGAAGTATTTGATGATAAGTAAGGGCTAAGTTTCTTAGAGTTTCAGGTGAGTGTGCGTTTAACAAACATTTATTAAATACCTAATAATTTCTTTTTTCTTTCTTTTAAAAGTAATCTCTACACCTAACATGGGGCTTGAACTCATGTCCCAGAGATCAAGAGTTGCAGGCTCCAGGCGCCTGAGTGGCTCAGTTGGTTAAGCGTTCAACTCTCGATTTCAGCTCTGGTCATGATCTCACGGTTCATGAGATCGAGCCCTCTGTTGGGCACTGTGCTGGCAGAGCAGAACCTGCTTGGTATTCTTTCTCCACCTCTGTCTCTACTCCTCCCCTGCTTGCACACTGTCTCTCTCAAAATCAATAAAATAAATCTAAAAAAAAAGAAGGTGCATGCTCTACCAACTGAGCCAGCCAGGCACCCCCTAATAATTTCCTTTTATTTCACTAATATATGTTTGTCCTATCAGCAAGGATTTAAGGTGGCTGAAACCTTTCCCAAGCTTTCTCCTAGGTACTGAACATAAAGAATAAGATATATTCCTTGCCATCATGGATCATATTTCTTGGGGACTTTAATTTCTCAGGAAATAAACTCTTGCTCTCACCCACTGGATTTGAATAGAAATTGCTCCCATTTCAAATAAGAAATATATTGCATTAAAAAAATGTTCTCAAGGGTTATGAGTCCTGCCAATAATGCAGGAATGCTGAGAGCGGGAAAAGAACCAAATGAAAAAAAAAAATATCCAGATGATATTTAAGTGAAATGTAAAATTTTGAGAAAAAATAACTAGTATTATGTTTACAAGAGTGGCAAATGGGGTTTAATGGCCCACCACAAAATACCTTAGCTTCTCTTGTTTGACATATCACGACAAGTACATTTCTTATCCTCTTTTACTATAAAGTCACAAAGCAAGCCATGAGACTCAAAAGAAAGCATAGCTCTTAATATCATGTGACATCTAATTTATGTTCTAATAGTAATACTATGTATTGGTAAAGTGAATTTACTTTTAATATCTTCACATTATTGATAACATAGACAAGGACTACTTGTGACCACACACATACACACAATCCAGGTCCAGGGTAGTAAAAGAATCTGCACACCAAAAAGGTAATTTGCCTGTGTTTTCTATGTAGGCTATTCACATAACACTAGGCCTAAAAATAGATAGTATTATATCCCCCAAAGTCCCAGATGCTACCCATAATCAGTTTCCCGAAAACAGTAGTGGGAAAGCAAATTTGATGAAATCAAGGTGGTAGGTTTTTTTAAAAAAAATTATTATTAATAATAATTTGCTTGCTGAATGCAGATAGCATGGAAAGGATTTTCCTAACCCTTGGTTGAAAGAAAAAAAAAATCCACGTAAAAGCACAAAGGCAATGAGAATTAACTAAGATGGGGAGAAATCGTCCAACAGGCAGCACACATGTGATGCTGGCAGGTGAGGCAGAGATCTTGACAGGGTGCGCAGGTGCTAGCGTTTGGTAAGGAAGGTGTCAGAATGACCTTCACCTTGCCAGTTCTTTAGCGCATCTTGATGTTTCTGTGAGGAATCTCATGTGCCTTTCGTACAACAGGGGAAGGGCTCTGCCTCACTTGACAGAGAACTTCAGGAAATCCCAATGTATTTCACAAAGTTTACAAAACCACTTATCAAGGAGAAAACAACTAGAGTTAGAGAGTTACTACTGAGATTAGCCTATATGCAAAAGGGATCTTGGGAGCCATCTAGCCCAAATCCAGTGCCCCTTTCACAGCATCTGGGATGGATGGTTATTTTAACCTTTGTTTGGGCATTTGCAGCAATAGGAAATATTACTACACAAGTCTTTTCCCCTTTAGAACCACCACATTTAGAACCTCTTATTAGAAAATTCTTTCTTATGTTGAAGCAAACATCTGTTATCTATAAAGTTCCTCTTTGTTCCTATTTTTGCCCTTTGAAGTTACACAGGTAAGTCTTATTCTTCTCCCTTTTTAAAACTCAACGGAAATTTCAGGGCAGCTATATTATTTTATTCTCTCCTATTCTATTCCCCTGTCCCTTATATAATTAGACCCTTCACAACCCTGGTCACCTGCCTCTGGACACAACTGATTAATGTCTCTCTCAAAACATAGCATCCACAATTGAATCCAACCCTCCATCCAAATGTGGACTGACCAGTGCAGCATGCAGGGCTCCCTGGGCTTCTGTTACCACAGGTTGAATGCATTAACTTTGTGATAGTCACCATACACTCCTAATTCAAAACTGAAGTCCTGTTTCCCTAAGAAAACATTTCTACAGGAACCATTGTGAAACCATGATTTTTCAACAACCTTCCTGTCAACACACACGTAGGTAACACCACTCTGTATTTAGAAGGTTGTATTTAAGCAACTCAGAATATAGTGTTTAAGCAACTCAGAATATAGTGTCTCGTTAATGCCTACTGAATTTTATCCTTTTAGTTTCAGTCTTATGTTCAGGTATTTCAAAAAAAATGGTAATGATGTCTATGTTCTAGTGTCAGTACGTAGTTACAATTCAGTGAAAATTCACTGGATAAATTAACCCCAAATCTGCCAGTTGAGACTGGATATATCATTTATTTCTCTGTGTCATCTGACAAATCTTACAGGTATGCTTTCTGTCCCCTTACTTTATTCTTCACAGGAGAAGAAGGCAGATAGAACCGGCCTTTAAGCTGCTGAGCAGGTATTCCCTTCGGGATGGCCAATATAGTTCCTTGTATGGTAAGGAGACACCAAGATAGAAATAAGAAGTAGAAGTACAGAATATAAGCAGGAACATATGAAGGGAAAGAAGATCGAGTGTCCCAGACTCTTGGAATCAGATTTAATGCTCCCAACATTAGAAAAATAGGCCTTTCCTCCATTTCTACCCTAGAGTCTTCCGCTTTTTAGATCTGTTACAAAATTGTAATTATCAAACTCTGAATTTGGGGGGAGAGCTCATATACGAAAAGCTTGGTTTAAAACAGCTTTTAAATTTTTAAAACTAAAAGCTTAGCTTTAAAACAGCTTTTAAAATTATCTTTTCCACTTATATTTCCTGTAAAGTCTGAATTAAAGAGACATGCAACTGTCTATAGGCTTGAGGTATAAAAAGAGCTCCCAAATGCCCTGACATATGCCTGAGGTATACATACATACATACATATACACACATATATATGTATATATATATAGGTGTGTGTATATATATGTGTGTGTATATATATATATATCTCCATCCATTTGTTTCAGAAACAGAAATGGCCTGTATTTTTCAGTGTGAATTTGGGAATTCTCTGAGATTGAAGTTGTCTCCTGAATTGAATATTATGTTACAATTAATGGCCCTTTTCCCCAGAATGAAGAAAAATCAGCTCAGTTTTGCTTTCCCTTCAATAGCCACCCTTTGCAGAATGTGGGGATAATCACAGAATAAAAAAGTATCCTATTGTGCCTTTTTTCCATTGTTTATTGTGACTCAGGGTGGTGAACCCTGGGAACAGAGAGATGGAAAAAGTGTTTTAATCAAAACCATCCAGAACTGGGAGGGAAACGTCTTGAAAACTTCTGTTGCATAGTGTTAACATTTAAAGAATGGAGACATGTACAAAGAGCCTAGTAGACCCAAAGAGGAAATTTGTTTTGTACTTCACCTCTTCTGAACCTTTTTCTAGAGGGAGTGATAGAGGTGGATTCTGAATGAACTTTCTCAAGACTGTGTTTTCTAGAAAATCATGTAAGTGACAGATGAACATCAGAAGGAAATGGGGCCAACACTCATGTGGAAGGTTCTCTTCCTGACTCCAACAGTGACAACAAACCACACCCAACAGCTGTGAGATAAGCAGAGTGAAGAAAAGGAGGCTTAATTAGACAATAAGCCCCAAAAGTCAGGTGAACTAGGTGCATCATCAGGCATATCAGGGTCTCTCCAAAGCAACCACCTCAAGGTTCCCTGTTAAAATACAGGTAACTACAGGAAGGTCCAAAATACTGTTCCCAACATGGAGTAGTCATGGTAGGTACTGACTTGAACTTCAGCTATTCATGAGAACTTGGGTCATGCCCCCTGCAGTAGGGCTTTGTCACTGGACCCCACACTCCTTGGGATTTTCCATTTCATCTCCTTCAAAGTCTGGCTTCAAACTCTTTTTTTGCTCAATTTCCACCTGCCAAGAATAGAAGTTGGAGAGAAATATCAGAAAGAGGAGAAAAACATCCCAATAATAAATAATCTCAAAGAGAATACCTCACCACGCTCATTGAGATTCCCTGTAATTTTGTTAATGTTCTGGGCTTTAGCCACACTGAAGATACTGGCCCTGAGTATATTAGGATTATCTCTTTGCACATGTTCTTTGCTTGCTCTGGAATCCCCCTTCTTCACAGTCCACCTGGAAAATTCTTATTCTTTGTCTTGCATAGTGGTTCAAAGGTCACCTTGAGTCATGTTCCCAAGTCATTAGGTAGAGTGAGGCATTCTTCCTGGGCATATTTCCACTGTACCTGGTACACCTGCCCGGCCCACCCCCAACCACAGGCTCCATAGGACAGGGGTATGCCCTTGTTGACTATTGTACTCCAATAATGTAGGTATACAGCAGGAGAGCACAAAGGTTTATCAAAATGACTGAATTCCTTTCCATCTGGCTGTCTATACTCTCCGTTACTTTATCTCTTCCCAAAGTTAAGTATTTTAGTGTTTATAGTTCTTCCTGTGTCTCCTGCAAAATACGGCAGCTACAACTATGAAGGGATTAATAAATTCATCTTGCCTTGAAAGTGACACACGCTGAAGCCTTTGACAAGTCAGAAAGGAAATCTATCAAGCTAGAGAGTTTCATAATTAAAACTACTCTTCTCTTCACCACTTTGGATATTTATGATGAAGGGAACAATTAAAGAAAAAACAGAGGAGGGTCATGCTTGATGAAAGTGCTATATTTTCCCTGGCCACAAGATGGAGTATGTGTTCTTTTTGGTAGTTTAAGGTTTTAGATCACACAACTAAGGAAACATTGAAGAACAATAAATAACCTTGAAAAACTAAGGATATTATTATGAATAAAAAAATTATTAAACCGTTTGCAAAATAATTCTTCAATAACCCCCATTTTCTATCTTTGGCATTTAATCTGCTATTGAATTTCCAATGCCTGAAGATAGAATCACTATTTATATCAGAACACTCCAACTTAGTTTCCTCCTTCCACAGCCCTGATCCTGTTACTATTACAGAAGCTTGCTTGGCTTTTGAATTTTGTCCTGGTATAGCCCAGTGACCAGGTCATAGGTGTCCTGACTTTACTCAGATCTACTTCACCAACTCTGAAGCTGAATGAAATACATGCTTTGGGTTAGCGCTTTCCTGAACTCCCCTCCACTTTCAAGTTCACAACTTCTGCAACATATATTATGAGTAATACTAATTCCTTTACCCCATGACTCTTTTGTTGTTGTTCATGATGACTGAAAAACATTATACTCTCCTCTTTCATTCACCTCTTTATTTTTTCCCAACCTTTCTCTTGCCCACCAGTGAGACTATTCATTCAAATCAGAGCAGACTCATCCACAGCTATGCACGGTGTACCTCTCTCTAAGGCGGTAAGAGAACATCCTGCATTCAAGGCAGGCACTGCTAAAGGGAACAAGACAGGGGAGGGGAAGGGGGTGAACAAATGGACCTGGAAACATTAGCCAGACGCCTCCCGAGGCTACCTTGTAGCTGTAGTGTGCAGAATAATTGACCCACTTCCTGACATCAGTCTTGTCTTCCACAGAGATGGATCTTACGGCAGCTTTAGAGGCAGAAGTTGTGGGCATGCTGAACTCAACATTCACGTGACTGGCAAATCTGGAAGGCACTTCCCGGTCAGAGCCAAGTTCAAGGTGGCAGAAGAAACAGTGTGGGTGACCAGAAGCTATGAAAGGAAAAGAATTTAGACATTAGGTTCTTTGAGGATGACATGGAAGAAGAGGCCAAAAGAGCCACTCAATAGCAAAGGAGGCTCAGCACCAGGCAGTCTTTCCGAGGGTCCAATGCTGAGCGGAGGACTTACAACAGAAATCACACTGCCTGTGCCTCAGACCCTTCTGATTACAGTAGCCTTGTATCCTAGCAATAAAACCCACAGCCTGAAAAACCCACTCAGGTCAGGGTGATAATGGGAACACAACACAAATAATAAGTAATAGAGGCTGTAAATTGGCAGGAAGGAATAAAAGGGATCAGCACTTAGCACCTAATAGAGCATCAATGACAGCCATGTGGAGCAAAGTAATTAATTCCCTTTGAAAGATGGATTTTCTTTTTTTAATTAAAAAAAATTTAATGTTTATTTTTGAGAGACAGGGAGAGAGACAGAGAGACAGAGTGCGAGCAAGGCAGGGGAAGAGAGAGAGGTAGACATAGAATCCAAAGCAGGCTCCAGGCTCTGAGATGTCAGCACAGAGCCCAACGCGAAGCTCGAACCCACAAACCGTGAGATCATGACCTGAGCCAAAGTTGTAGACTTAACTAACTGAACCACCTAGGCACCCAGAAGATGAATTTTCTTAATCATCTTAATCATCTCATATTTTTCAAAGATGCTTTTGGAATGTCTCTGTGGGTAAATGGCACACGTAAATGATGAAGCCCTTATAAACAACAGCTTTGCATTAAGGAAGCACATGGTATGCTGGGTAGAACACAGGCCAACAGGACACCGAGTATGACTTCTAGCTCTCCTGCTAAGTGTCAGAAATCTTGCACCCACATCCTTGTTCTCTCCAGCTTCAAGTCCTGATTTGGGAAGTGGGGAAATGGAGGTAGGTCAATGCAAGGCACAGTCCTTTCCTGTTCTTTAATTCTACAAATCTATGGTTCGTTCTACTGTACGTGGCTGAAAAACTTGAGGACCGATTAGCTGAGTGAAAAGAGAGCTTAGTTCTGTGACTGTAACCTTTGAAGCATCGTTGTTTGTTGAGCATCCTTTACTGTCCCAGCTGCTGTGTGCACACCCTCTCTCCGTATCTTCATAACAATCCCTTGAGGTCATAGCCATTCCAGTCTACAGATGAGGCAACCAAGGCTTCGGGGAGGTAAAGCGAGCCGCCCAGTCAGAACTGCAAAGTGGCAGAATGAGAACTGAACCCAAGCAGTCAGTCTCCAAAGTGCTTTAGCCACTTTGTCTGAGTCACAGCCACCCTCATGGTCTCCCATCTCAAGACCAGGTTTTGCAGGGTGACATGAGTAGAGAAGTGAGCTGTAAGAACCCCCATACAACAACTCACCGTGGATAAACAACGTGACACGGCTTTGACTGTTATGTAACAGCAAGAGTCCTAAGTTATCTGAGCTTCCCCAAATAAACAATTTCAATTTTCTTTATTGGTCTGGACAGGACTTTTTAATCTCGGAGAGTGAGGACATACACACCCGCTCTCCAAGGAAAACATCACGCAGTGAAGTATTTGTTTTGCTCTATTTCACAAATAACATATTTCAGGGGTTATTTCTAAAGAGTAATACTTTGGGAAATTGAGAAACTTGCACTGGTTTCTAGGAAAGAAATTTAAATTTGATACATATGTTAGTAAAAATTATATTATCTAAAAATGAACCCAGGTGATTTATTTTAAATTACAATTGTGATTACACAGCTTTCAGTTACTGAGCATTTCTTACAGGCCAGCGACTGTGCTAAACACTTAAAAGCATTATCTAATTTCTATCTTAATGAGCTAGGTATTCATAATCCTCTTCTGTAAATGAGGAAAATAAGATTTCTCTGAGAGGTTTAAGTAAATGGCCTGAGGTCTTACAGCCACTAAATTGCAGCATTGGGAATAAAACTCAGATCTGACAGATTCCAAATTATGTCCTAAACTCCTCTCAATATATTGCTATAGATTTAGATCACTCTGAAGTACACAGAGTTTACTTTAATTCAATGGCAACTTGAACAACAGTTTTACCCAGTTACCCTTAAACATTGTCAGAATACTGAGAAATCATTACTTTCCACAAAGCAGATGTCTCCTCTCACCTTCCAAAGTGTATTCACAGCAAACCCTATGAAAGCAGTATTCCCTCTGGATTCCAGGCGTCCACTAATGGACGCCCACGATGTATAGGGCTGAGGGACAGATAGGGGTATGCAATTCTGAAATCTAGTACAGTTTGATTTACGGTAATGAACTATGTGAACCCACACATTTTGTCATCTTCCTTGATGAAACCAAGAAAATTTAATTTAAAATTTAGATTTCTACTTTCCATAAAAGGTGAATTATATTGAAATTGTTTTTCTCTTGGTCTAATATTAGAGAACTGGAGTTCCAGCAAAGAAAGCTACCTGTGCAGGACAGAATGCTTTGTTTCCTGGCGGATGATCTGGGAAAGCAGTAGGACTTGTTCTGGTGCCTTCTAGGATTACGAGAAGCTTTTGGGGTCAGGGTGAAAAGGGTCCCCGAAGAGTGCAGGTGGGGGGGCAGGGGGCGTGGGGAGGGGATGACTGTACATGCACACAGCTGGGCTAGGCCCACCACTTCAGGCCACGTTGGACTCCAGTGGCAGCTTGTTAGTCTTTTGGTGACTGGGACTGGGACAAGCCCTCTGTGACTACAGCCTCAGATGCCAGCAAAGCCAGGGGTACAGACCTACAGACCCATGCTGCCTGTGGTCTGACTGTCCTGCCTGCTGCAAGTTACGGATACAGGGCCACTGCCGGTAGAAGTAAGCACGCAGAGGTTCAGGCCTCCTTTACTGTAAACAGAGGTGTGAGAATTATGGAAAATAACCTGTAAAAGGCACTTTCCCAAGGCTCTCTGAAGACCAAGATAGAGGAGCTCAGGAAAGGGATGATTACTAATAGATCATCAATTCAGTGGTTTCATGGAGGGCACACTGGATGGGGACAGGAGGAGCTGGTCCCAGGGAACACCAGCAACGCTAAGAACCTGCTGTCTGACTTAATTCAGATTCTGTGTGTCTTGAGTTGCCAGAAAAGGGTGTTATCAATTTCCTGAACAGATCCAGAAATATACCATTGGTCAGGAGTAGTATTAGAAGCCCTTTGCCGGGGTGGGGGTGGGGGGCTGCTACTAAAAATGCATAACCATGAATAACAAAAGCAGGGATGAGGGGGTAGCTTAACTGAGAAACATTCCCAAATATCCTTATGCTGTCCTGGATTTCAAAAATCTTTCACAAAGGTTCCAGTAATCAGGAAATACATTTGTAATATATAAGCTTCATTAACTTGGCCTTGAGCCTACTGAACACTCACCTGCTGGGAAAGCATTAAAGAACGTGTTTGCTGAAGACCTGTATCTACCCGTGTCCTGCATCCATTCCCCCCTTTCTTCTGGTAACAATCTTTTTCCCCTCCCTCTGCTTTGGGAGATAATCTTCCCCAGCACTGCATGTCATTTTGGAGGTCATGTCAGTCAAAATGCGCTGTCTTCCCCTTGACTCTTGACAGAAAACGGCTTGTGATGATTTATGTCAATAGCTGCGGACTGAGGAGGCATCTCACAGCTCTGCTTTCAAGAGCCATCCTTTCTATGCCTGTTCATTCAACCCTTCCAGCCTTTCCTTCAGCGCTCTGAGCTATCCTCCAACAATCTTTTGTTTCGTTTTGTTTTTGCTGCTTATAACCAAAACTCCTCATACAGTACTTTTAAATATTTGAGAGAAAGAACTCTGAAGCAAATGAGATAGAGGTGTACACATTGAGAAAACTGAAAATCTCTCTTCCCTTAGAGGAAGTTACTTCACGTTTGTGTCTATTTGGTATCCTCTACTAAGAGGCAGCTGTGGTATTGAGAAAAGACCCCTGGATGTGGCTTTGTGACTTCAGATAAGTCATGTCACTCTCGGTCCTTAATTTTCTCATCTGTAGAATGAAGAGGTTTGACTCAAGTTATTCCCAAGGCCCCTTCCAGCTTGAAAACTCGGTAATCCCATAATGAAGTTATCTGAATCCATAGGTAACAAACTGAAGAGCTAAGCATTCCGATAAACATAAACCTGAGGCCTTGTCTTTTCTGATGTCAAGTCTCCAGCAGGTTAAACAGTAATTTGCTTCCTACCGCCTCAGTTCTCTTCTCAGGGGCTTCTGTGCCAAAGGACAGTTCAGGGCTTCTCCTCTCTTCTGTCAGTTCAGGGCAGGCCCCATGGCTGAGGTGGAGATCACCGTGCTATCACTAGGAGAATACAGTGCTGACCGGGGAGAAACAAATACCCAAGCACAGAGAGGAAGACTTTGTTTTTAAAAATCCTGTCAGTTTAGAAATGGCAGGGGGGCGGGGGATGGCCAACCCAGCCTCAAACACAGAGGTCCAATTGTCTTTTCATTTTGCACCGCTACACCCAGTGTCTGACACAGAATGCCCCGGTGTGTTCCACCCCCCTGGACTGCTTGGGGAGGTGACCAGATCATACTGCCTCTTGCCATCACATCACGATACATTTTGGGTTCGATGACAGGACCACTCCACCCTCAGAACAGGAAATGAAGACTCTATAAACACACCACTAGGATTTAATAGTAGAATGGAAGAATATCTGCATAAGAGAAGGACATTTCCGTCAAGTTTTTCTAAACTTTACTCCTTTTGCTAGGCTCGGATATCTATTTGTTAACAGATGGGCACAATTTATTATAAACAAGAAGAGAAGTGCTTTAAAGGATCACAGCATCATGAGCTTACTGCCTGTCATTGGAGTCACTTGGACTTCCTCTAAGAAATAGGGCTATTAGAACTAGTTGGATCACTCCCTAGTTTTGTCATTTCGTTAACTTCACTGGACCCCTGAGGAAAGTCATTGCCTTCTGTGCTCACTCAAGCACAAAAGCACCCCTTATAGCCATGAGCAAGCCAGCTAGGGCTGGTTAGCTTGCTTTCTTTGTGTAATTCAAACATACCTTCCTTTATTGATTTGGTTTTTTTGTCCGACAGAATCTCAGCCCTATTGGACCTTCTGGTCCTGGCTGGATCTTCAGTCTCATCAGAGGCCATTTCTTCCCTTGCTGCATCCTCAAATCCCAACTCCAAGTTGGAGATGTTATGATTGACAGGTCTTGCACATGGTGACTCGAATCTTAAATCTAACTGAGAAAGATACCTCTTCAGAACCCAGAAGCCTGCTAGGATCTGGAAACAGCTTCCAGCACCACATATAATACTTATATGAGTCAGAAAAGAATACAAACTCATAAGCTGCCCTGGAAACGTGCTTAGCGGCTCAACCCGCTAATAACGCAGAATTCTCTGGAAGAAGTGTGATAACAAAGGGGTAAGAACATGTTGTGAACTGGGTCATTCACGTTTGTTCCTTACTCCGCACAAGTATTTTTGATTTTCTGGTCCCATTCCTCCATTACCATTTGTCACCCAACGGAAACCAGCACTTAATAGGGGAACAGAGTGTGGAACTTGGACCCCTGCTCTTCTGTAACCATGTGGCAGTTTTCACAGAAGAGAAGCCTGTACCTACCCGAGTTTTTGTCAGGCAGTCGGTTTATCCTCCACACAATGGAGTTGAAGGCATGCTCGTACTTGGCAGTTCCCAGAGTTACTCTCATGACAGGCTCAGAGCCAGATACACTAGTTGAACCAAAACTTGCCCCCCGGTTCACTTTAGCTTTTAGAGACTTTTCCCCCAGGACACTTTCCCTGCGGAAGTTTTTCACCCACTCACTGGGCACGGGGTAATGAACCATCACATTCTCACAGGGAACCTGGGTGAGAGGGTCTCGGTTAGAGGAGAAGCCGGTTGACATCCTCAGCCAGCTCTGCACCTCCACCTCTGCCCCATTGATGCTTGCTGCTGTCCTGAGTGTGAAAGGCAAGGTCTTTTCTGCAAATATTGTCCTGAACCGCATTAGCTCAAACCGGCAGGCGTCCAAAGGGTTGAACAGAATGACCCGTGAGTTGTTGAATACATCCTCATCCACGCACCCATGAAAATGGCACTGATGGAGCTTGATCCACTTTGTGGTGGTGGTCGGCATGATGTCCTGCCGGGAAACGATTTCGTTCCCTTTGACAAGGACATCGTTGAGGCCCAAGCGGCACTCTGCAAGCCCAGAGAGGAAACTCAGAATGTGGATCCGTGTCAGGACATGGTGCTGGAGAATCTGGTTGTCTCCCTTGCTCACAATGCCAGAGAACTCATCCCTGACATCCACAGTAATCTCCTCTTCAAGGTAGTTCAAGCCCACTGTGCTTAAGTCCATTGACAACACTGGCAGATTCATGAGCCGGTCCTGAACGGCTCGGATGAAACTGAGGAAGTCATCGTAATTGGTGGTGCCCAGCTTGATCACTTGTTCCCTCTCTGCTGTGTGGGCCACAGCAGGTTTGGGCTGGTATTTCTTCTTCTCCTTGTAGGTGACACGGTCTATTCGCAAGCTGTGGATCCTGCCATTCTCATCATAGTTTTGGAGCCGGGGTTCTGAAATTTCATGGCAGATCTCCAGCTTGAACTCACGGAATGGTTTTTCTAGGCCCTGCTCATAATACAGCTGCAAGTAACCACTGTCTGTCAGTTTGATGTAGATGGGTCCCCAGTGCCTAGACGACATGATGTTTTTCTTCTCAGGGATCCTTAGCATCATTGGCCATCCATCCCTGGGCTGGGACAGCACTGAACCAGGTGGGTGGTCATCTAGTTCAATCCAGGCTTTCGGGTCATCATCTGGTAGTGTCGTACTGCTTAAGTGATCAGGATCATCAATCTGGAGTTGTTTGAGTTTTTCAACGGCATCAGAGTGTGACTGGTTTTTGCTTGAGTCATCAAAACTGATGGCATCTTGGTAGATGACAATGAGAGAATCTCTTTGGCTTTTGCCTGTGGCACTGGAAATGGAATTGTTTTGGGAGCGTCTCTCCTGCTCCTCAAAAAAAGCAATGAAAGGGTTGATGGGGGAAGGCTGTACATCCTGCAGAGTCTCATTCAGGAAAGGATTGGTTGCCCTCCAAGGTGGAGCCTCGGTTATGGAAGGCGGATGGTTTAAGGAGGAAATGTCCAGCTTCTGAACTTTGGAAAAGTTCATCAATGTGCTCTTGGGACGTTCCCTCTTCTTAAATGACCCAGCTGAGTGATAAGGTACATCTGGGATCACAGATGCAGTAGGTGGTGGGTTTGGCTTCAGGGGAGAGGTGACTGGTGGCAAAGGGCAGCTGACTTCATTGTCATCAAAAGTCACCCAGCTGGGGAAACGAGCAGAAGTCACTGGAGTTGCAGGGTGTCCATTCGTGGCTGGACTACTGGCCGGCCAGCTGACAGCCTCCATCTCTACCTCTTCATCTTCCTGGAGTGAGGAAGAACTGTCTGCAAGAAAAAGGAGAGCTTATGAGGGCTGCTATTCAGGGCCTCTACAAGTACGGGAAACTGAGGTATGGGAATGAAGGATGAGTAGAATTTTATCTGGAATCTGATAAATTCAAAAGCAGCTCACTACCTGTCTCAAGTGCTAGTCTGGGCACAGAATCTCATAATTTTGTAATAAGCACACCAAAGGGGCCACACATCAAATGCAGTAAGAATACAAATAGGTCTATCAATACAGAAGCACTGATAGGCCCAAGGTCCCTTGCAGTTTAACTCTTATACATTCTCCCTTTATTTAATAGAAGTTTCTAGAATAGATTTTTTTTTTACTGTGCTATAAAGTATGCATTCTTAATTCTTAGACATTGATAACCACCTCCTACATAAAATGATATAAAGCTGATCTCATTAGACAAGTTATCTGCTCTAAGTGATAATATGATTACAAATAATGCAATTGGGGGGAATTTGCCCAAATGTGATCAATAAATATTAAAAACAAAGTGTTAACATCCTGAATAAGGTCATACAGGTAAATAAGAAGGCTATAAAAACTCCAATAGAAATACAGACAAAGGACACATACAGAAAGCTCAGGAGAGAGAAACTAAAAATGTCTAATAAGCATGTGAAAATGTCCAATCTCACTGGAAATAAGAAAAAAAATGCAGATTAAAAACAATCAGTGAAGATTCTTAAAGTTTTTACTCTTCAATGAAGGTAAGGGTACTATGATATGAACAGTAAATAGACCTTTAATGGGACTCTAAGTTGCTACAAACTCTCTGAAAGTGGTTTGGCCATTTGTATTAAGGCCTTACAAATGTGCATAAATAATAACTTTGTAATTCTTCCCTAAGGAAATAAATCTAAATTGTGAATGAAGTTTTGGGTGAATGTTAAGAAACGGAGGTACACAATAGAATACCCAGCCATTAAAATGTTTACAAGTATGCAATGACATGAGGAAATACTTATAATTTCTTCTATTTTCTCTAAAATACTTTTCCATCTTGGAGTTTATTTATTTTATGCAGATAAAAAAGTATTATTACAAATAAAACTCCACCCTGGCAGGGCCTTCAAGGAAGGGGAGGCAGAACTCGAGTTTCCATAAGGGAAAGATCCAAACCTTTCAGTCAGCATCAAGACCCTGTGTGTCTGCGGGGACTGTGGGAGGGGAGGGGAAAGTGAAGCCTTTAGCAAGGAGTGGATTCTGATGAAGGAGTGGCACGGAAAACAAATCTGGCATCCAGTAGATATTCAGTAAAACTTTGTTGAGTGACTAAGTGAGAAAAGAGTTTGCACTGGAGCAGTTCTATTTACTCTGTTCCTGGAGAAATGTCGAGGGGGGACCTCTGCCACCACTTTACCCACTGTTTCTATTTCCAGTAATGTGGCACGAAAGAGAAATGGATGCTCAGTGGTTGAGTCAAGTAGTTGAGTTTTCTGACCACTTCCCTTAACTGTCACAAATATCATATCTGACCAAACCAAATTAGTAATGCTGCACATAAATGGAAGTAGAATTACATGTGGTGGGATGGCTGCTTGTCGTTCATCTTTTTTTTTTTTTTA